>NC_062284.1:22140438-22792643 GCF_902655055.1 Lutra lutra | reverse complement strand
TTACTGTTATTCTATATTTTTCTGATTATATTCTGTTTGCTCCTTTTATTTTCTATATACTTTCTACAACTTTGCAGAACTTCAAGGAATGCCAACTAACTTTCAAAAATGAAAGAAAGCATATGTCATTCTGTAGGTTTTAGAGAACTGATGAAAAATAAGAAAAATTAAGTTTTTTTTTAAAGATTTTATTTATTTATTTGACAGACAGAGATCACAAGTAGGCAGACAGACAGAGAGAGAGGAAGGGAAGCAGACTCCCTGCTGAGCAGAGAGCCTGATGTGGGGCTTGATCCCAGAACCCTGGGATCATGACCTGAGCCGAAGGCAGAGGCTTTAACCTGCTGAGCCACCCAGGCGCCCCAAGAAAAATTAAGTTTTTGAAGACAATATAGTAATCATAATCACAATAATAGCCAAATTTACAAGGCATCAATGAAGAGGCTTTAGGAATACCTTTGGGAGGAGACTATTAGTCTTAAAGTGTGGAGAGCCTGGAGTAGGGACCACTCTAAGGGCACATGGAAGACTAGAACACATAGTTGTTACTGTCAATTTGTGAGGAAAGAGGAGGAATAAAGAACAACGAGTATATATAAAGAGATACAATGAGAAGATGTTTGACAATTAACTGAATAGTGTAGACATAGCATATTCTGCACAAATATATGTTCAGGAAGTCCAGAATTCATTCATTCATTCATTCATTCATTCATTCATTTATGCAAACTCTATTCCTAATGTGGGGCTTGAACTCACCACCCTAAGATCAAGAGTCACATGTTCTAATGACAGAGGCAGCCAGGTGTCTCAAGTTCTGAATTTTAAATTTAGCTCCATGAAAGCTGACTTTAAAGTGCAAAGGTTCTGGGGCAGCTTGGTGGCTCAGTTGTTTAACTGTCTGCCTTCAGTTCAGGTCATGATTTCTAGGTCCTGGGATCAAGCCCTGCATCAAGCTTCCTGCTCAGCAGTGACTCTGCTCCTTTCTCTCTGCTCATTCTCTCTCTCAAATAAATAAAATCTTTTTAAAAAAAGTGCTAAGTGTCCATTTTCTAGCTGACAAAAATATATCCATTACATTTATCTCAAAATTTTTGTAGATCAAACAACACATTTTAAAATTAGAATAAATAATACTGTGTCATGTAAAATTCATCTAAATTTAAAATATAACATGAGACTCAGAGCAAAGTTTCCTGCCCATTTTTGGTACCCACTAGGTGTATTAATTTGGAAAATTTTAGAAATATTAACTAACATAAACAGCATTTTAAAATCTGCATTTCATATTAAAAGTGGCATTCTCGGTGCAGCTGTGAGGCACAGTTGGCCGAGTGTCAGACTTGGTTTTGGCTCATGTCAGGTTCTCAGGGTTGTGAGACTGAGCCCTACCTTGGGCTCTATGAACACAGAGTTTGCTTTAGATTCTCTCTCCCTCTCCCTCTGCCCCTAAACTCCTAAACATGCTCTCTCTCTCTAAAATAAATAAATAAATCTTTAAAAAGAAAGCTTCATATTTAAAAAATAAAAATATAAAAGTGAAGTTCTTTTTTTAAAAAGATTTTATTTATTTATTTGATAGATCACAAGTAGGCAGAGAGGCAGGCAGGGGGGTGGGGGGGAAGCAGGCTCCCCGCTGAGCAGAGAGCCTGGTGCAGGGCTCAATCCCAGGACACTGAGATCAGAACCTGAGCCAAAGGCAGAGGCTTAATCCACTGAGCCACCCAGACATCCCATAAAAGTGACATTCTTATTCCTATAACAAATAAGTGATACTTGATATCATTATAGTAGACAAATATTTGAAATTTTAATAAGAATGCAAATATATTAAAACAGAATTGAAATACATAGAAACTAGAATGAAGATCTTGGGTTTCACATATTTTATGAGTATAAATATCAATCTTTGAACATAATTTTTTTTTTTGGCCAAAATTAAAATGGTGGAAAATGCTGCTTTCAAGGTTCTTTTTCCAGGTAAGATGAGGTAAGCACACTCCACCCTGTTTCTTCCCCTGAATGTAGCTATGAACGTTGAATAAAATGTATGGAACAGCTATTTAAAGACTGAAAATAAACAGTGATGGGTAATCAAAGAAGAGCAATGGATTGTGAAGTACCATTGATTTGGTGGTGTGTCTTCTTTCTTCTCTCTTTTTTTTTCTCTCCCTCCCTCTTTCTTTTCTTTTCCTTTATTTCTTCCTTTCTGTCTTTCGTTCTTGTCTGTCTTTCTTTCTCTCTCTCCCTTCCTTTCTTTCTCTCCCTTCCTTTCCTTCTCTCCCTTTCTTTCCTTTCCTTCCTTCCTTCCTACCTCCCTCCCTCCCTTCTTTCTTTTCTTTTCTTTCTTTTTTTTTCTTTTTTCCCTTATCATGTATCTCCCGGCCTGAGATATGCATGTATCTCCTAGCCTGTACCTAACACATCTAGAATTCTGCAAGTGAACAGTGCAGTGCAGATAGAATGATATAGGGGAAGCCCTTATCTAACACTAATTCTGGAAAAGTAAAGGGAACTCCTAATGCTCAGAAAGTGCAGAATTTGCCTTCCCTCCCCCTCCTTTTCTCCAATCTCTCCCAAGCCCTGAGGCCACTCTGTTGTCATGGTAACAGTAGCAGCTAAGGGAGCTCACCAGAACAAAAGTAAGAGTAAGGAAACTTTGCTCTCTCTTTAAAGAAGTTGCAGTCTGAGACAGTAGGGCCAATACATATTATTTTTATGTTTTCTTTCTCTGTGTTCTGACCATTTCAGCCCGGAACATGGTCTAAATCACGACTTAAGGACTGGAAAGGGGAAACAGAAAGTACTGGGAGGTTTGGGGGGGGGGGGGAGAGAGAGAGAGAGAGAGGAGTTGAGAAAGGGATTCCTTGAAGTAGTACAAGAGTTCACAGGCTCACCACCCCCTCTAACTCTCTTAGTGTTGATTTCATTCCAATTAACATACCAAAGACTGAAACTGCCCAGGCTCTAAACTGAACTCTGGGTGGTGTAAAGACTAGATAGTAAACATTTTTGGCTTTATGAACCATATTGTTTCTTTCAAAACTACTGAAATTTCTGATTGCAGCATGAAAGCAGCTACAGACAAATAAATGGGCATGCCCGTTACATTAAAATTTTATTTATAAATACAGGTTTGGGGTAGAATTTACATCTTATACTATAAGTCAACAGAAATATGTAACACTGTTCATTGCAGCACAAGGGTGAATAATATGGTCTCAGCAGACAAAATGATACTTTTGTGTTCCCACTCCAAAAATAATTGCTGTTTTAAAATTGTGAATGTGTTTTACCTTTGTTTTCTCATATGTATAATGGCCAAATTCATAGAAGAACTCCATGTATATTTTCTTAACTTTAATTTCAAAAAAATGGCCAAAAAAGCCTTTGAATAAATATGTGGTTGAATTAATATTATCCTTATATGTTGTGTACAATATATTAAACACATGTAAAGAAACAAATTTTGTGAAATACAGAAATGTATTTTATGTATCTTATGAATATAACTTCAAAAAGGACACCAAAGTTTGAAAAAATACTAATGGTGGTATTAACGGTAGTAATGCATTGCAGCGATTAATTTCTGGAATCAGGGGTACAGGTGGAAAGTTCTTAACTGTAAAAAATTATAATTATTTTTCCATTTTGTTTATTTTCTGTTGCTGACAAGGATTCTTTGCTTGACCAAGCTTTACTCAGGCTCCTGAAATTTCTCCTGGTCCCGTGTGTGCACTTCCTTGTAAAATCTACTTTTTAGCAAGAATTCCACAAGGTCACATTAACCAGGAACTCCTAACATAAATATTTGAACATCCTTGAACATTCTTAATTAGCTTCCTTATCTTCTACCATCCCCCAGTTTGTGTCCTTTGAGCGTGGCCTTTTTTCAGAAAGAATCCTGTTAGGTTGATTCAGTGAGAACTCTGAAATTTCATTGACCCCCCCCACCCTAGTTTTTGGCTATAAATCCCCATACTATATCCAAGAATTGAGCCTAACTTAGTTTTTTTTTTTTTAACTTTGCACAAAATTAAAAAAAAAAATTAAAAAGAATTTTATAATGTGCGTATTGAGATTTTAGGACAGTTTAAGTTTGAAACCCCTAAAGTCTTCTTATTTTAAAGGTATTTTACTGAAATAGTAAGAAAAAAATTAAAGAATCAATGAAGAATCTTAAGGAAAATATATAAATGATTAAAATAACATACCATTAAAAAATCCTAAAGATCAGTAGTATTGAAAAATATTTAAACTTTGCAGAGGGACGCAATAAAAGAAGTGTAAAGAAAGTATAAAATTATGGTTTTTGGTAATGCTTATATAATTATAGAAGAAGAGGAAGAACGGGCTGTGGAAACATCACAGTATGTAGTTTCCATGGGGGTAGGGACAGAAAACCTGAGACTAATACAGAGTCAAAGAGAAGAACCCAAACCAAAATATGAGTCTGGGGAGACTTTTTTTTTTTTTTTTTAATGGGACGATAATTAATACTCTGACAAAGTTTTTGAGGTGAAGACGACAGATAGGAAATTCACGAAACTCCTTAAAGAGGAACTGACACTAAGAAGAGCACGGAAAGGATGTGGAGAAAGGGGAACCCTCTTTCACTGTTGGTGGGAATGCAAGTTGGTGCAGCCACTTTGGAGAACAATGTGGAGATTCCTCAAGAAATTAAAAATAGAGCTTCCCTATGACCCTGCAATTGCACTACTGGGTATTTACCCCAAAGATACAGATGTAGTGAAAAGAAAGGCTATCTGTACCCCAATGTTTATAGCAGCAATGGCCACGGTCACCAAACTGTGGAAAGAACCAAGATGCCCTTCAACAGATGAATGGATAAGGAAGATGTGGTCCATATACACTATGGAGTATTATGCCTCCATCAGAAAGGATGAATACCCAACTTTTGTAGCAACATGGACAGGACTGGAAGAGATTATGCTGAGTGAAATAAGTCAAGCAGAGAAAGTCAATGATCATATGGTTTCACTTCTGTGTGGAGCATAACAAATAGCATGGAGGACAAGGGGAGATGGAGAGGAGAAGGGAGTTGAGGGAAATTGGAAGGGGAGATGAACCACGAGAGACTATGGACTCTGAAAAACAATATGAGGGTTTTGAAGGGGCGGCGGGGGGGGGGGGGGGGGGGGGGTGGGGGGGGGGTGGGAGGTTGGGGGAACCAGGTGGTGGGTATTGGAGAGGGCACGGATTGCATGGAGCACTGGGTGTGGTGCAAAAATAATGAATACTGTTAGGCTGAAAAAAAAAAATTAAAAAAAAAAAAAGAGCACGGGAAACGGAAGCCAGGACGGGAAGGAGTGCTGCATCTGACAGTGCCCGGCCCAGTCGCCACAGAGCTTGCAAGATCGGCTTTTGGAGCCTCCGGAAAACCACGTGACCTTCCCACAGCGCACTGCGAGCAAGCCAGCCACGCTGTGCAATGGCGCATTTCCTGCCAGCAGTGTCGCCGCGGGACTCTTTTGATGTCTCTCTGTGCACTAGGAGTCCACAGCACGGGGTGACAGACTGTGTGGCTCTGTTGGGGAGCCTCGAACAAACACATCAGACCTATCAGAGTGGAAAATGCTTTAAAATATAATAACGTATCAAGGCTTTAGCCTATGAAATTACGCTCCTTAACTATGGTGTGACTAAACAGGACAATAATGTTTGTAAACACACATTCACATTTCCAAGGACAAATGTAATGTAGTGTGAAGTCAACCGACCTAGTTTTATATCAAATATGCTATATATACATACATACACATATATACATACATACATACATATATATGCATACATACATATATATACATACATATATGTATTTTTTCCCATTGATAATCCTAAATGAAATCAATTTGACAGAATTCACATACCAATCCTTAACCTTTATGTTACTTGTAGAAAAATGTAAAGTTGATATGGGCCTGGCTTCCCTGTATCTTTATCTGGAATAATCATGAATAACATTTTTCCCCACAGCAATTATTTATTATGCTTCACTTTTCAAACAAATATTTAAAAAATGCTGCTCAATTGAACACAGGGACTTCTGGTTCCTGGATCCCAATCTTCACCCCACCACCCTTAACTTTTTATTTAGTTTGCTGCTGGCTTCCCATTTCTGTTGATGCTAGATGGCGCTCTGAGCCCAGGGGTCTCTGATTCCAAAAAAGAGTGTAGCACATACTTCTGAAATATGAGAAGGTGAGTTTAAGGCTTGAAAGTAACCTGTGTTTGGAGCTGAATTGCCTCTTACAGGAGGGGAGTTCGTGGTCTGACTTGGCACCTTTCACATGGAAGTCTAACTCCATCAAGAGAAGGCTGTACCCTGTAAACACTAAGGGTTTTTTTGTGTCTGTTTTTCCTGGAATTTAGGCTTTTTTTTTTTAATGTCATACTTTTCCTTTGCCTAGTCTTTCTCTAAACTCCATAAATTTTGTTATTCAAATTTACAAGTCTCCCAAATTCTCATTTTATAGTTACACTGTTCCTAGTAAGCAGATCCCATGCCCCATGAAACGTGAAAAACTATAAAATCCAAAGTAACAGAATAAAATACGCCCCCCCCCCCCCCAAAACTAGCCCAGGCATATATTTGCAGTTTTCTTCAAGTGTACTGAAATTGCTATATTCCATGTGCTTTCTCACATCATTTGTCTTTTATACATACCCTGGTCCCTACCTGAATACAGTTTCTTTTGTGGCTTCCCTAGCTCTCACTTCAATGCTTTTCTGGTTTTATTCTTTAGTCAATCATAGAATGTTTCTTCAGCAAATCTTCAGTGACTACTTAAATTAGGGTTGCATGGTAGTATATCTTGTGTGTTGCAACAGATTAATGCACAGTCCCTACTACAGCATATGTAATCTTATTTCCATTCTTTATTTGAATCTCCACTTGCCTGATGTCTCAAGTAAAAAGAGAAAATTTATATTGGTTCTTCATTTGTCCATTCTTCAGATGTAGCAAAAAACATGCACATGTTTATCACTCAATTTCCTTACTTTTCAAAACTGACTGGGTCAAAATCAATTGTCTTCTTATATTCCAACAATGAATAAATGAATATTGAGGTTAAAATTAAAATTTTACAGTAACATCATTATGACAGGGATAAATCTGACAAAATATCTGCACAATTTGTACTCTGAATATTACATAATACTGATAAGATTAATACAAAATATTTAAGCAAATGTAGAAATAGTCCAATCTCACGTATTGGAAGCATTGATACTTTTAAGATGTCAATTATTGTATATTTATCTAAGTCTTTTTTACACAATCTCCAATCCATATCTCATTATGATTTTTTGTAGAAATTGACAAGTGGATTCTAAAATTTATGTAGGGAAGTAAAGGACTTAGAAAGCCAAATTAACTCAGAAAATAAGGAGCAATGTCAGAGGACTCATACGATTTATTTCAAGACTTAATATAAAGGAAAGTTGATATAAAGATATTTAAATAAATGGAACATCAATGCATCCAGAAGTAAACCTATAGGTATCTGGTCAGTAGGTTTTTGATAAATGTGCTAAATGAAGTTAATGGAGAAAGGACAGTATTTGCAATAAATAGTGCTAAAACATTGGAGCATCCATATGCCAACAACAACAACAAAATGGAGCCATCAAATTGTATTCTGGGCACTCAAAATTTATCATAGGTATAAATATAAAACCTTAAGATATAAGATATCTAAAAGAAAACATAGCAGGTAACTGTGATCTTGGGATAAGCAAAAAACTCATGGGTAGGAAATAAATGTTAAAAACCACAAAAATGGATAAATTATATTTAATCAATATTAAAAATAGTTCTATTTTTTGAAAGACTGTTAATAAAATGACAAGAGGTACCAAAAACTTAAAATATTTTCAATACATAACTGATATGAATCTTGTATCAAGAATGTGTATGTAGGGGGGTGCCTGGGTGGCTCAGTGGGTTAAGCCTCTACCTTCAGCTCAGGTCATGATCCCAGGGTCCTGGGATCGAGCCCCACATCCTGGCTCTCTGCTCAGCAGGGAGCCTGCCTCCCCCTCTCTCTCTACCTGTCTCTCTATTTGTGATTTCTCTATCAAATAAACAAATAAAATTAAAAAAAAGAATATGTGTGTCTATATACATATATATGTTCTAGTAACAATAATAGTTTGTACTATGAATTTTAGTAACAATAAAACAAGAAGCACAATTTTTTAAAGCAGGAATATTGATACTAAAGAAGAGCTGGCAAATGAGCCCATGAAAATATGCTCCACACCACTGTCATCAGACAGATGTGAATTAAAACCACGATGAGATACCACTATCCATTTACTAGAATAATTTTTTTAAAGATTTTATTTATTTGACAGAGAGAGATGGGCAGAGTGGCAAGCAGAGAGAGAGAGAGGAGGAAGCAGGCTCCCTGCAGAGCAGAGAGCCCAATGTGGGACTCGATCCCAGGACCCTGAGATCATGACCTGAGCCGAAGGCAGAGGCTTAACCACTGAGCCACCCAGGTGCCCCTAGAATAATTTTTTTTTTTAAGATTTTATTTATTTATTTGACAGACAGAGATCACAAGTAGACAGAGAGGCAGGCAGAGAGAGAGAGGGAAGCAGGCTCCCTGCTGAGCAGAGAGCCCGATGTGGGACTCGATCCCAGGACCCTGAGATCATGACCTGAGCCGAAGGCAGCGGCTTAACCCACTGAGCCACCCAGGCGCCCCCCTAGAATAATTTTTAAAGTTAAAAACATACTGTCAATATCAAATGCTAGGAAAGATGGCCTTTAAACAGGTGATTAAATTAAAATGAGACCAATGGAGTAGGGCCCTTATCTACTCTGACTGATGTCGTTTTAAGAAGAAGATAAAAAAAGGGACAGGCAAAGAAATATCAGGGATGCTGACACAGAAAGACCACATGAGGATGCATTAAGAAGGCACTCATCTGCAGGCCAAAAGAAAGTCCTCAGAAGAAACCAACATTTCAGTACCTTGATGTTGGACTCCTAGTCTCCACAACAGTGAGAAAATAAATTTCTTTGCTTTAAGCCATCCAGTCTGGTATTTTGTTGTGGAAGATCTAGCAAATTAATGCATTGTTCTAATAACTAACTCAGTCATTATCTTACTTTAGAAACTGGCTCCTTGACCAGCTGATTTTGAAAATTTTAGTTATTAAGGATGGATATTTCTGAGCTATAAACTCCAGTCTTCATACACGAATCAATGTATTTCATCCATGTATTAATTCAACGTCTAAGTGTTTTCACCAGGGAGGTCAGAGAAAATATCTTGGGGGTTATATAAGTGAAAGGTCAAATAGAATTCTCTGATGTCAAAGGGCTTACATTCTAGTTCTTGTGTTCCAGGTGCTAAATATAAAAGTCATAAATTTGGTGGTCTCATCTACTATTAACAGGATAAATGGAAATAAGCTTTCAAGAACCATCCCTGTGACTTCCTAACATCACAGAGGAGTCAATAACGAGGTACCACCCCCCTTATACATGCTTTGATTTTCATTCTTTTGAGTTTATCTTGTTATTCATTTATAAGAATCCCCAGGTTCTGTTGTTGCTTTTGTTTTCATCTAACTGCTAACTTGCTTTGCCAATTTGAACCACTGAATCACTGAACCTAAGCTCTTCATAGCTGATATCAATAGGTGACAATATTATTTAAAAAAATAAAATGTAAGGGGCACCTGGGTGGCTCAGTGGGTTAAAGCCTCTGCCTTCGGCTCAGGTCATGATCCCAGGGTACTGGGATTGAGCCCTGCATCAGGCTCTCTGCTTGTCAGGGAGCCTGCTTCCTCTTCTCTCTCTGCCTGCCTCTCTGCCTACTTGTGATCTATGTCTGTCAAATAAATAAATTAAAAATCTTTAAAAAAGTCAAATGTAAAAGTATGTAATTGTGGTATAATACACACAATATAATCTTTACCATATTACTGGCAGTGTACAGCTCAGTACAATTAAGTACATTCACATTGATGATCTCTAAAACTCCATTTATCTTGTGAAAATGAAACTCTATGCCCATTAAACAACAACCCCCAATTATCCCTCCCCCCATCTACTAGAAACTACCATTCTACCTTCTTTATAAATCTATTAATTTTACTACTCTAGGTACCTTGAGTAAGTAGATTCTTTCCACATTTATCTTTTTGTGATGAGGTTATTTCACTTAGCCTAATGTCCTCAAGGTTCATTCGTTTTGCAGCACATTTCAGAATTTCCTTCTTTTGAAGGCTGACTAATATCCCATTGTATGTATATATTACATTTGTTTATCTATTTATCTGTTGATTGACACTTTGGTTGCTCCCATTGGTTGTTGTGAGTAATGCCACAATGAACATTAGTGTATAAATATTTCTTCAAGACTCTGCTTTCAGTTTTTTTAAGGTACATACCCAAAAAATGGAATTGTGGGATAATATGATAATTCTATTTTGAATTTTTTGAGGACTCACCATACTCTTTTCCATAGCAGTTGTACCATTTTTACATTTCCATCCATAGTGAATAAGGATTCTAATTTTTCCATATCCTCATGACTACTTGATATTTTCTGTTTTGATTTCATTTTTTAGAAGCCATCCTATTAGGTGTAAGGTAGTATTTCATCAGAGTTTTGATTGACATTTCCCTGATGATTACTGATGTTGAGTATCTTTCCATGTACTTGCTGGCCATTTGCATATGATTTTTGGAGAACTATCTCTTGCAAATATTTGCTCCTATTCCATAGGTTGCCTTGTCAGTCTATTGATTGTGTCTTTGGATGCACAGGAATTGTTAATATTTATATACTCCAATTTGTCTGTATTTATTTTGTTACCTGTGTTTTTAGTTCATATCCAAGAAATCACTGCCAAATCCAGTATCTAAGCTGTCCCAATATGTTTTCTTCAAAGACTTTTATAGTTTCCAGATCTTACTTTTAGGTCTTTGATCCATTTTGAGTTGTTTTTGTATATGGTATAAAGCAAAGGTCCCACTTTTTATTTTGCATGTGGATAACCCATTTTTCTAACACCATTTGCTGAAGATTGTCCTTCCTCCATTGAATGATCTTGGAACTCTTGTCAAAATAATTTGACCATACATAAATAGTTTAAATCTGAATTCTCTCTTCTGCTCCATTGTTTTACATGACTGTCTGTATACTAGAACCACACTGCTTTAATTATTGTGCTTTTTAATAAGTTTTGAAATCAGAAACTATGAGACCTTCAACTTTGTCCTTTTTCAGGATTTTTTTGCACTATTTAGGATCTATTGAGACTCCATATGAATTTTGGGATGCAATGTTGTTTTTGATACTGATAAAATTATCTTCTTGACTAAACTCTAGTTCTGTCTAAGCCTTCTCAACTGGGCCTAAACCTTGGCCAAAAAAAAACTGTAGACTCTCAGTATAAATGATTTTGTCCCTCCCCTTACATGTACATTAAAAAAAAATTAAATACTATCAGAGTTTCTAACAGCTCATTCCCTAGGGTGATTTAAAGTTGCCAAAATAATTTACTGTTTGTTCTAACCAACACTTGACGATAGGTCCCTGATCCTTTTATTAAACATTTACTAAAAATACTTACAATTGTGAGTTCTCTCTGTGTCCCTCTGAGATATATACGTGTGTCTCTTTCAATTCAGAGGAATCTTTCTCAAGAACATAAACCTACTACTTTGAAATGAAATTAGGAAAGATAGCGCCTCTTTCAGTCCTTGTGGGGGGATAGAATCTTGACTTTAATAGTTGTCAGCTAGCAGACACAGCTGGCATAATCACATTTACACTTACTAACCCTTTGTCAATTTCATGTCACTGACTCCACTAAACCACCACTCACCTCCATTCCTTTTCCCTCATTCTCTCTTTAAAATGCCTACTCTTTTCTGTACAAATAAATGTTGGACCATCTTTCCTATTGCAATAGTATATTATTGATTAAAATCTGTCCTTACTACTTTATGCAGTGTCCAGTTTTGTTTATATATTCAACAATAGCACCATATTGCATTTTTTAGAGGGAGCAGAACACTCAGATCTCATATTTCACTTAAAAATCTTAGCATTTCAGTAAACACCACATGAGAGTTTATTTACTATTATAGCCTATAACTTGAGGCCCTTCCCCATATAGGGATTATTCTGAGAGTAGTTGTGTCATCAACCCAAAGAGGAGATACCAAGGCCACTTTTCAACATGGTGTTCAAAGAAAGGGCTACTAGAAGACAAAAGAATGAAATTAATAGCCTTCGAGTAATAGCCTCAGAGGAAGGCAAACAAAACATTTAAAATTCCAGATTTTTTGCTACTTACATGCTGTTGGAAGTGGGTTTTCATATTGAGGAGTAGTATTTGTCAGATCTGGTTGCCTGAGCTGAATTCCCAATTCTGCCATTTTCTGTGTGGTTTTGGTTCAGTTTCTTAGCCTGTATATTCCTCCGATTTCTGTTCTGTAAAATAGCAATGAGAGTTCTGATATTTTAAAACTTAGAGGTGATAATATATTTGGATATTAAAACTATGATTAATATATACTGGTATCTGTATTGTCAAACATGATTCTAGAAACTCTTTATCAATGTTCCCACTGCTGGACAGATAGATATGAATACTAGGTATTAAAGTAGCTTCTGCCTCCTGAAAGTAAATGCAAACCACACTTTGGCAGTCAGTTTTATAAGCGGGCATCACAAATCAAATTCCCCATGTCTGCATTCCCTTCTGACTGTACATCTAGAATCAAGCAGTAAGTTCTAGCCAATTTGAAGGTTGGTAAAGAACACACATCCTTTGTTCTCTATGGCTTTTTCTTTCTGTACAGCTCCTCACCAATTTAATAAACATCTCTTCTCAAAAAATAATAACAAATATTTTTGAGAATAATTATATATTAGTTACTGTTATTAACATATTCAATTCACACATATCTCTACAAGGTGATCATTGCTGTTATTACCATCGAACATATAACAAAATTAGGTATTTAATAACTTGCTGGCAGTCTTTGATCTAATAAGTGACAAAAACAGGAATGCCTCAGTCAATTCCCCAGATTTGTTACCAGTTTTTTACAACCAGGCACATCTTAGGATAATACAAAACTGAAAATAGTATTTCATATGTGATACTACATTCTGCCTTCAGTGGCCTAAAACACTCCTCAGATGCGGAAGAGGAAAGTAGGACAGTCACTGCATATTGGTTCACTCAAGATCTAGCTCACTACATGTCATCAAACCACCCTTCAAGACTAATGATAAGAAAAGATGACAACCATGACAGTTACCATGCAGATAGTGTTGCTATGTGCATCATTACTCCACTGAGATATGGGTCACAAAACTATGGGAACTATGAAAAAAAAAAGGCAAAGACACAAGGAAAAGTCATGTGAACTTGGCCCTCCATGCTTTAATCCTCTGACTGCAGAAAGATAGAGGTCTTTCCATGTCATAGCTAATTTTTGACAAGCCCAAGGATGAAGAGTTTTACATTAGAGATAAAGGAAATGATGTGTATAAGTAGGCTGAACTACCACAATGACCCTAATCTGCCTTTCCTAGGATTTCTTGTTATGTGTGGCCAACAAACTTACAATAATTATTATGAAATAAGTCCAGTAGAGTTTTCTATTCACAAGGTCAAAACAAAATTATCATCAAAATACAGAGTAACCAGTAAGGTTTATTACCTCTATTTATTTCTCCCCAAATCCTCCAGTTTCCTTTAAATTTGGGAATCATCCCTGCCTTTTGCTACATAAACACCACATTCTATGTAGTTTGCATGAAACAGTGGATTGTTCTCCACATGCAGGAAAAATTAACTTTAATGGTGACAGGATCAAATGGAGTGAAGATGAGACACAATTTTTTGAGTGAGATAAGGCTTTTAAATTCTCAGTATAGAGTACTGATGTCCAGTATTGGCATCTTGGCTGCAGACATACATTTTGGAGCAAAATATCCGTAAGATGATTTTGCTCCACTTTTTTATCACATCTCATAAACCTACAACAAACACCCCCCTCTCCACTGCCAAGAATAGTTCTTAGACATTTAAATCAAGAATTTTATTACTTGCATAGCAGACATATTGAGTCTCAGAGATGTACCCTGTGAGGAGGCTTCCTTCTTAAGAGAATGTGTTCCTTTCAACATCTGTGCTTTCCACATTTCAGGCATTAAATAAATCTTAGCCTCCTTGTTGGATCCCTGCATTGTTTCTACCCTCTTCTTGCTTTTGCATCTCTTAGTGGTTTGGGGTGAGGAATTCCCTATTCAACCCAGGTCAAGGAATCCCATCTGCACTCTCCAGGACACTCATCAGCCTATTCACAAACAATGTCACAGATGTGTCAAAGATTTCAGCTTGGGGGCACCTGGGTGGCTCAGTGGGTTAAGCCGCTGCCTTCGGCTCAGGTCATGATCCCAGGTCCTGGGTTCGAGCCCCGCATCGGGCTTTCTGCTCAGCAGGGAGCCTGCTTCCTCCTCTCTCTCTGCCTGCCTCTCTGCCTCTCAGATTTCTCTCTGTCAAATAAATAAAATCTTAAAAAAAAAAAAAAGATTTCAGCTTGAAACAATGAACACTAATGGATCAGCTAAATAATAGAAAGGTGGATAAATAATTGATAAAGTCAACAAAATGATGATTTTAAATAATCACAAACATTAATATTTTAATATTTTGTTAATTGATAAAATATTACAATTCCATCCATAAGAGATCATATTACAAAAGTACGTGCTTCCTGGAACAGATGTACATACACACATTTTGAACAGCATTTTTTATTTCATTGAAAACAATTTTACTATCCTCTCATCAAAGAGTAAGAAAAGAATACATATCTATATTATGGGCCAGGAATATAAATAAACATCATACAGACATTTTAAAAAGATGATGTGTAAGTAATCACAGGCTCCAACTAAGGTCTACAGCTTTTGGATAAGGAGGAAAAAAAAAACAATATTACAAAATTCATACTTGCCTAGTAAAGAAGTGTCTGGTTTCTGCATTCAGAGTTGGAATCTTAGTATTCTGTGTACACAAATAAATGCCTTTGTGAATCTTTCACAATTAGAACAAATTAAGCCATATGCTAAAATATTCACAGCACTTTTTTACAGCATGAGACTCATAAAATTTCTGTAAAACACTCAAATAATGAAAATATCACATCTGTTTTTCCATAAAAAATCAATTTAGTAAACAGTAATGCTTGAAAATAATAAAATAATTGAAAAAATGATTTCAAAATTATTGAAAAATGATTATGGTTGCATTTTAAAAACAAGAATGAAAATTATACACATTACAAAAATATGAAACTGGTTGTATATGATGTTTATGTGATTTTTTAATGAGAATTTACACATCTTAAGAATATTTACATGACAAACAAAATGCAAGAACAAATATCACAAAACAAGGCCTAAAGCAACAACGCACAGCAAGCAGTATGATTTCTGAACAAATTCAGAGGGAGAACAAGGAACAGCTAGCCTCGCCTGCACAGCAGACCCCGCAGAGAAGTCTTCAGATCAGCGTCGTCCGCTGGGGCCCAGCCCTTGCTGGGCTAGGTAAGGAGATGGACCGCTTCTACTCTGTCACCTGCGCTTGCGCAGAAGCTCTCGGGGACGACACTCCTGGGGCTCCCGCCACCGCTGGCTGTTGCTGGCGCGAAGAGTGGAAAGTCCCGGAGGCTGAAAAAAGCAAAAGCAGAGCGGGGGCGGAGAAGAGGCGTGCCATTGAACAAATTCAGAGGTTGTACTAAAACATGAAAGCGGGAATGGTGTTGGGGAGATTTCCTAGGATTTACAAGGAATTTAGAGACACTATAGTCAATAGCAATACATAATCTACTATCACATCCTGTCTGGGGGGAAAAAAATCTTCTGTAAATGTTTTGGGGAACAGTTGGAGAAATTTTCATATGGAACAGAATCATGACCTAAGGAACTATCCCCTTAATCTTTGATGGGACGACTTAGGTATTGTGGTTATAGAAGAATTTATTTTGTAAAAATACAGGCAGAAATTTCATGGTGCTTTATAGACTTTAAATTGTCTGCTTCACACTTAGGTATATAATAAATTTACTATAGAAATATGCTACTAATTTTGGATCCAGGTGGTTGAATATAGATGTTCATTTTGCTATTCCTTTTATTTTTCTAAAAAAATCAAATTTCATTATACATTTAAACTTTCTAAATTCAAGAAAGAAGTTATGTGCCAAATCACATACTAAAATGATAGATACTAGAATTAAAATGATAAAGGTATCAGAGCACCATGTATTGAATACCAATTTAATTCGCTTAAGTATGTACCAACTTTCTAGAAAATAATTTTGAAACCGATCCCTTCTCTGCGCAGTCGCAAACCAGGTTTATCCTCACCAGTCTGAGACTTCTCTTGGCTCCAGAGTGTGAACACTAGATGGCGTAGTGAGATGCCAGATCAGAACGTTTTTTAAATCAATGCATCCATATACACAGTTAAAGTGAGTGAGGGGAAAGAGCCTACACTCAGGTGTGGTGTGGAATAGAAACAGAAAGGTGAACAGGAGCACTCAGGGTCCTTGCCATTAGGGAAGCATGTGAGCTCTCTCTTCTTCCTGCACCCTTGCTCCTTCCTAAGACTAGATCCCCACTTGGCAATTTCCAGGGACATGTTCAGTGGACAGGAACAATCCTCACTTGTTTTTTCTGACAGGAAAACCTCTGGGCTGCAGGTAACACTTCAAGGAACAAGATTTGTACATTGAAAATTCCTCAACACAGCATGTATTCCTCTGTAGGCTGTCCAGCATCACTTCTTGTTTTTCCTCTCTCACTTGCCTAGTCCTACCATGCTCTGCTCCTCATGTTCCTGACATCCTTACAGATTATGGTTCTCAGAGGCCCTTTAAATCCATTGGTCTCTTCCCATTCCCTTGCTTATGGTGAGGACATGTTGGTACAAAAAAATAGAGGTAAGAATTTCTTCTTTTTTATTTTTGTAAACCATACAAAAAAGATGAGAGTGCAGTGATGTTGTTAAATACTAAAAAGGAAAAATATCAATCTTGTATTCAGTACAAAGCAAATTTTTTTCAGAAACAAAGGAAAATAAATAATTTTTCATGTATGTTTTAGCTGAAAGAATTCATCACTAATAGACCCTCATTACAGGAATTGTTAAATTTCCAGCAGAAGGAATAAAATAGATGGTGGGAATGTATATCTACACCAAGGAATGAAGAGCATAGGAAATTGTAAGCACATGAATAAACATGTAATATATATTTTCTTATTTAAATATAAGCATATAATTTACAGTTTAGACAAAATAATCATAATGTGGGGTTATTTGTGGAAAAGTAAAATGTGTTACAATAAGTTCATACATCTTGGAATTTGAGAAATGGAATTATAGTATTTTAAGGCTTTTATACATTATGTGAAGTGGTATAACATCATTGGAAGATAAACTTTGAAGTTAAACGTGTTTACCATACTAAATCAACCACAATAATGATTTTAAAAGTTACAGATGAATAGTCAATAAAGAAGACAAAGTGGAATCCTTAGATATACAATATTATTGCAAACAAGGCAGATAAGAACAAGTGATCAAAGAATACATGTGGCAAATAGAAAAAAATGATCCATTTTAACTTAAATATAGTAATAATAATTTCAAATATAAAGGGTGTAAATCCATAAACTCAAAGACACATTGTGAGATTTGACATAAACACAAGAGCCAGCTATAAGGTGCCTGAAAAAATGTATTTCAAATATAAAGGTATAAGTAGGGAAAAACTAAAAGTATAGACAAATATACACTATTCTAACAAAAATCAAAAGATATTTTTAATGGCAAAATTAGTATCATTGAAAACTGTTATACTGAAAACATACCATCGGGGAAAAAGAAGGTTATTTCACAAATTCTTTGTTTTTTTTTTAAGTAGGCTCTGCACCCAACATGGGGCTTGAATTCTCCACCCAAGGTCAAGAGTCACATGCTCTACTGATTGAACTAGCTAGGTGCTCCCAAGAAGGTTATTTCATAGTAATAACTTGTCAGTTTATCAGGAGGACCTAACAATCCTAATCCTTCATTTACCAAATAACAACTTTTCAAAATGCCAACTAAAAAAATCTGATAATACCTCAAGGAGAAATGCACAAATCCAAAATCACATTTGGAAACTAGAATAGTCCTCAATATATAGTAGAAAAGGAGAAAAAAATCAGGAAGGATATAGAATATTCTTAAAAAGCTTTTATTTACTCATTTGACAGAGAGAGGGTACATAAGCAGGGGGAGTAACAGGCAGAGAGAGACAGAGAAGCAGGCTGCCTGCTGAGCAGGGTGCCTGGGACCCTGTGATCATGATCTGAGCCCAAGGTGGAAGCTTAAACAACTGAGCCACCCAGGTGCCCTGAATATTTGAACAATACTATCAATTAAATTAATCATTTATAGATTTATTTGCTTTACTCAACAATAACAGAGTACATATTCCTTTCAAGTAGAGTTTGTATGCCTTGATGCTTTTAAATTTATTTATTTAGTTAGTTAGTTAGTTATCTATTTTGGTCCCAGAATATGGCCTATCGTGGTAAGTGTTCCATGTTCACTTGAGAGGAACATGGAACACTTACCACGATAGGCCATATTCTGGGACAAAAACAAAAACAAAAACAAAACAAAAACTAAATAAATTTAAAAGAATCAAGGCATACAAACTCTAACACTCATTCTTGATCAAATCTATCATAAAAGTAGAGCTCAAACTACAAAGAGAGTAATTTTTCTCAATCTGATAAAAAACATTTACAAAACCTATGGCTGATATCAAATATAATGGTAAAAGACTGAAATGAGCCAAAGATGTCCCACTCTCAGCCTTTTTGAGAAAACTACTAGATGTTTTAGCTTTGGAAATCAAGCAAAAAGAAACAAAATGAAAATCATGGTGGTAGAAAAAAGAAATAAATTATTTTGTAGATGATATGTAGGCAATCTCAAAGAATCTACCAAGGAATTCCTAGAATTTAGAAGTGAATTTAGAGAGTTATCATATATTATGTCAACACAGTGAATAGATCATTGGAAATTCAAATTGAAAACTCAATACCATAAACAATAATCAGATATTAGAAAAAAACCTTGGATATAAGTCTAAACATATGTGGGATCTTTAGCTGAAAATTACAGAACACTAATAAAAAAATCAAACAAGACCAAAATAAATGGAAAGGTATACCTTATTCATATAATGAAAGACTCAACATAGAAAAGATGCCAATACTTCCAAGTTGGTATATAGAAGTAAAAAAATCCCTATGCAAGTCCCAGCAAGCTTTTTGGGTAATCATTAGCAAGCATAATTTAATTGTTATTGAAAAGGCAAAGTAAGTAAAATAGCTAAAATAGTTTTGAAAAAGAACAATAAAATTGGAGGAATCACACAACCTGATTTTTTAAAGTTTTTTTTATTTTTATTTTTTTAAGATTATTTATTTATTTATTTGACAGAGAGAGAGATCACAAGTAGACAGAGAGACAAGCAGAGAGAGAGAGGAGGAAGCAGGCTCCCTGCTGAGCAGAGAGCCCGATGCGGGACTCGATCCCAGGACCCTGAGATCATGACCTGAGCCGAAAGCAGCGGCTCAACCCACTGAGCCACCCAGGCGCCCTTAAAGTTTTTTTTAAATTTAAATTACAATTAGTTAACATACAGTGTAATATTAGTTTCAGGTGTATAATATTGTGATCAACACTTCTGTATAACACCTGGTGCTCATCACAGCAAGTTCACTCCTTATTCCCTATTACCTATTTACCCCATCCCCTCCACCGACCTCCCTCAGGTACCTATCAGTTTGTCCACTAACTAAGAGTCTGTTTCTTGCTTTGCCTCTCTTTCTAGCTCCATCCATTTCATTGTAAATGGTAAGATTTTATTCATTTTTTAATGACTAAGGAATATCCCATTGTATATATACACAGCACTTCTTAATCCGTTCCTCAGTCGACAGACACTTAGGCTGTTTCTATAATTTGACTATTGTAAATAATGCTGCTATAAACATTGGGGTGAATATATCACTTTGAACTAGTACTTTTGTATTCTTTGTGCAAATACCTACTAATGCAATTCCTGGATCATAGGGTAGTTTATTTTTAACTTTTTCAGAAAACTCCATATTGTTTCCCAGAGTGACTGCACCAGTTTGCATATACACCAAGAGTGCATCCTCACCAACACCTGTTTTTTCCTGTATTGTTGATTTCAGCCATTCTGACAGCCATCCTGATATGAGTTGATATTTAATAAGTAGTTTTGATTTGTATTTTCCCAATGATGAGTCATGTTGACCATCTTTTCATGAATCTGTTGGCCACCTGTATGTCTTCTTTGGAAAAGTGTCTACTTATGGCATCTGCCTATTTCTTAACTATATTATTCATTTTTAGAGTGTTGAATTTTGTAAGTTCTTTATGTATTTTGGATACTAACCCTTTATCGGATAGGTCATTTGCAAATATCTTCTCCCATTCCACAGGTTGCCTTTCAGTTTTGTTGATTGTCTAGTTAGCTGGACAGAAGCTTTTTATTTTGATGGAGTCCCAATAGTTTTTTTTTTTCTTTTGTTTCCCTTGCGTGAAGAGACATATCTAGAAAAACGTTGCTATGACCAATTGTCAAAGAGGTTACTTCCTGTGTTTCCTCTAGGATTTTAATGATTTCATGTCTCACATTTAGGTCTGTAATCCATTTTGAGTTTATTTTTCACAGAACCTCATTTTAGGACTTAGTTTAGAGCTACAGTAATCAAGAACACATGATATTGGTGAAAGAATAGAAATATATATCAGTGGAACTGAATTAAGTTAATAAAAGCAATAATAACCAAAATATTTTTAAGCAAAACATTTTTTGACAAAGTTTATAAAGAAATACAGTGGAGATCTAATTTTTAAAGCAGATGGTTTTTGTTCTATATCCAGCACGCACACACACACAAACACATACAGGCACAGTGTTCCTCAATGCATACCGTGCATTATGCAAAATGAAACTCAAATGGACTGTTTATCTAAATTTAAAATGTAAAAGTATAAAACTTTCTGAAGAGGGGAATGTTTGTGGACCTTTGTTTAGAAGAATAGAAATTTGATGTGGCACCAAAAGCACAGTCTATAAAAGAAAAAAAAATGGGGATGGCTAGGTGGCTCAGTCAGTTAAGCCTTCAACTCAGGTCATGATCTCAGGGCCCTGGGATCAAGCCCTACATCAGGCTCCCTATTCAGCGGGGAGTCTGTTTCTCCCTCTCCCCTCCGCTCCTATTCTCCCTCTCTCCCTCTCTCAAGTAAAATAAATGAAATAATTTATTTTTTTAGTTTAACTTTTTTTTCCAGTGTTCCAAGATTCATTGTTTATGCACCACACCCAATGCTCCATGCAATATGTGCCTTCCTTAATACCCACCACCAGGCTTACCCATCCCATCACTCCCCTCCCTTCCAAAACCCTCAGTTTGTTTCTCAAAGTCAGTCTCTTATGGTTCATCTCCCCCTCTGATTTCCCCCAATTCACTTTCCTTTCCTTCTCCTGTCCTCCATGTTATTCCTTATTCCGCACAAGTAAGTGAAACCATATGATAATTGGCTTTCTCTTCTTGACTTATTTCACTCAGCATAATCTCTGATTCCTAAAAAAATTAGAAATAGAGCTACCCTATGATCCTGCAATTGTACTACTGGGTATTTGCCCCAAAGATACAGATGTAGTGAAAAGAGGGGCCATATGTATCCCAATGTTCATATCAGCAATGCCCATAATCACCACACTGTGGAAAGAGCCAAGATGCCTTTCAACAGACAAATGGATAAAGAAGATATGGTCCATACATACAATGGGATATTACTCAGCCATCAGAAAGGATGAATACCCAACTTTTATATAAACATGGACAGGGCTGGAGGAGATTATGCTGAGTGAAATAAAATCTTTTAAAAAAGGAAAAAAATGACATATTGGACTTCTTCAGAATTAATAACTTTTGCTCTGTGAAAGACACTGTTATGAGATTGAAAAGTCAAGGTACAGAATGGGTGAAAATATTCATAAAGGTATGTGTGATAAAAGATAGGTAGGAAAAAAAAGAAGAACTCTCTAAATCAAATAGTAAGAAAAAACTTTAAAAAATCTAATTAAATAATGGGAAAGTCAGTGTACACCAGACAGTGTACCAAAGAGAAGAGAAGTTAAGTACATGAAAGATATTCAACATCCTTAGCTATTAGGGAAAATATGAATTAAAGTCACCATGGGATACTACTAAAATTCCTAAAATATATTTTTAAAAAATGACAGTAACAACACCATACACAAAAATAAAATCAAAATAGATTAAACACCTCAATGTGGGACCTGAAACCATAAACATCCTAGAGGAAAATACAGGCCATAATTTGTTTTATATCAGCTGTAGCAATATTTTTTTAAACAATATCTCTTCTTAGGCAAGGCAAAGAAAAGGAAAAATAAATTATTGGGACTACATCAAAAATAAAAAGCTTTTGCATGGCAAAGGAAACCATAAAAGTAAAGTAAAAGGGAAACTATTGAATGGTAGAATATATTTGCAAATGATATATCTGATAAGATATTAATCTCTAAAATTATATAAAGAACATAACACTAAAATAAGACAATCTGATTAAAAATGGGCAGAGTATGCTGAGTGAAAGAAGTCAAGCAGAGAGAGTCAGTTATTGTATGGTTTTGCTTATTTGTGGAGCATAAGAAATAATATGGAGGACATGGGGAGATGGAGAGGAGAATGGAGTTGGGGGAAATTGGAGGGGAAGATGAACCATGAGAGACTGTGGACTCTGAAAAACAATCTGAGGGTTTTGGAGGGGTGGGGGGGGGTGGAAGGTTGGGTGAGCCTGGTGGTGGGTATTATGGAGGGCATGTATTGCATGGAGCACTGGGTGTGATGCATAAACAATGAATTCTGGAACACTGAAAAGAAATTTAAAAAAATATTTTTTTAAATGGGCAGAGTAATATAGTATTGTTCAATCATGGTATCACACACCTGAAATTAATTTAAGACTTATTGTTAATTACACTTAAACAAAAATATATGGGCAGAGGTTCTGAGTAGATTTTCTCCCAGAGATGACATACATATGGCCAATAGACACACCAACAGATGCTCAACATCACTAATCATCAGGGAAATGCAAATCAAAATCACAATGAGATGTTATCTTACACCTGTCAGAATGGCAGAATCAAAAATAAAAGGAACAAGAAGTATTGGCATGGATGAGGAAAAGGAATACTTGTGCATTGTTGGTGGTAATATAAACTGGAGCAGCCACTGTGGAAAATACTTTAGAGTTTCCTCAAAAAATTAAAAATAGAAATACCATATGAGGTATTAATTCTACTACCAGGAATTTACTCCACCTCAAAAAAAAAAAAAAACTAAAGAAAAAAAGATGTATGTACCTCTATTATTGCAGCACAATTTACAATAGCCAAGGTATGGAAACAACCTAAGTATCCATCAATAAATAAATGAATAAATATAAATATTATATATATATGAATATAATGGAATTTATTTTATATACTTAGACATAAAAAGAATGAGATCTTGCCATTGTGACCACAAGGATGGACCTAAAGGGTATTTTGCTAAGTGAAATAAGTCAGACAAAGACAAATACTATATGACTTCACTCATGTAATCTACAAAACAAAACATAGAAAAACAAAAAGCAGAACCTGATCTATAAATACAAAAAATACACTGATGTTTGCCAGATGGAAGGGGGTGGAGGGATGGACAAAGTGAGTGAGGTGGAGTGGGAAACAGAGGCTTCAAGTTATGGAATCAATAAGTCATGAGAATAAAAGATATGGCATAGGGAATATAGTCAGTAATATTGTAATAGCATTGTCTGGTGACAGATGATAGCTACACTTGTGGTGAGCATAACATATAGAGAAGTTGAATCACTATGTTGTACACCTGAACTAATTAACTGTGTGTCAACTATGCTCAAATAAAAAAAATTAAAAAAATGAGACAGTACCAAGTGGTATTAGTAATACAGCTACTCTGCTAAACAGTTTTGCAGTTTCTAATAAGGTTAAAAATGTACTTATTATATTCTTCAGCAATGTCAGTAATGGAAATATACCCTGGAGAAATTAAAACTAATGTTCACACAAAAACATGTACATGATTGTTCACAGCAGCTTCTTCATAATTTCTAAAAACAGGAAATAATCCAAATATTCTTCCATGGGTGAAGTGATAATCCAACAAGAGCATATCCATACAATGGAATACTACTCATCGATATAAATGAATATCCTGTTGATATGTGCATAGCTTGGATGGATTTCAAAGCATTACTCTGAGTTAAAACATGCCAATCTCAAAAGACTCCTTTCCCTAGTATTTAAATTTATATGTTATTGAAATTATAAAATTGTAGGTATGGGAAAGGGATCAAGGGAGGAAAGGGATTAAGGATGGGAGAGGGTGCTACAATCACCAAAAATTATGCAAAAGTAATTTGGAGGGTGATGGAAAAGTTATGTATCTTGAATGTGATGGCTGTTACACAAATATATCTGTATGATAAAATTCCACAAACATATATACAAAAAAAGAGTGCATATAAAAATGGCTGAAATCTAGGGTGCCTGGCTGACTCAGTACAGCATGTGACTCTTGATCTCAAGATTGCCAAGTTTAAGCCTCATGTTGGGTGTGGAGATTACTCAAAAATAAGGTCTTCTAAAAAAAAAAAAGTAAAATCCAAAAAATTAAAAATTAAAATTTAATTTAAAAAATGTTGAAACCCGAAAAAGCTGTGTAGTTTAGATAATACCAAGGTCAATTCTTGGTTTTGATAACCGTACTATAACTTTACAATGTTTTCATTGGCGGACCTGAAAAAAGGTACATGAGAACCCTGTGTTTATGATCTATCATGTGTATCATGCTTAAATGTATCTTACATTTCTGTTTTGCTTACCAGGTTCCCAGCAAGAGCCAACATGTTTTGTATGCTCTTTAATTCTTTAATACACTGGGTGTTACACAACTAATGAATCATTGAACACCACATCAAAAACTAATGGTGTACTGTATGGTGGCTAACTTAACATAATAAAAAATAAAAGTAAATTTAAAAGAGAAAAAAATCTTTAGTACTTTCCCATAAGTGAACTAAACTTATACTTTGAGCAGGATAAATCTTTTTAAAAAAAACATTTTATTCATGTATTTGAGAGACAGAAAAAGCCAAAGAGAGAACACAAGTGGAGGGGAGGGACAGATGCAGAAGTAGACTGCCCACTGAGCAGGGAGCCCCAATGTGGGACTTGATCCCGGGTCTCTGGGATGGTGACCTGAGCCAAAGGCAAGATGCTTAACTGACTGAGCCACCCAGGTGCCCCAGGATAAAGCTTTTGACTGTGAGATACCAATTAGCAACATAGCCTTTGATACCAAAGTTTGCATTTTAGGTTTGGCAAAACTGAAGTTTATATTACTCTTGGGAATTTTGCTCATCCCAGTGAGTCATTGGGACTCATTTTATAGGCTGCCACTTATGAACACGTTTAAGCATTTTTTTTTTCATACAGGAACTACTGAGATGTGTCTGTTCAACCATGGCCAGGGCCAAGTTAGAGATAAAGCAATACTTCTCTATAAGTCCCCCCCAAATGGAATGTTACAGGAAGGAAAACGATGCAATAAGAAATAGAGAGTAACAAGGCACACGAAGAATTTATATAAAATTTGTAAGGATGTCACTGTTGAATATTTAAATTGAGTTTGGTTGTATTTATTGTTTCAGCCAATATCATAGTTCCTCTGCAAAAAGCATGATCTTAAGTAAAATGCTTTCAGTCTTAGTATTGCTTCTCTAAGTTGATTTTTTTGAATGCTTATATATTTCTTGTTTTTATCTTTAAGATATGAGGTTTAAGTGTATGTAACTATTAAGATAGTGGCTAAATAATTGTTAAATTAAGTCTATTAAATTAAATTACAAAGTGGTCCAAATCCTTTTTCATGAAATATGTCATGCAACATCTAATTGTTAAAGCTCTGATTCAACATAGATTCGTTCCATGAGAAAACTCTAAGCCCTTGTGCTAAACCCACAACTCAAAGAGCAGGTATGTAAGTGGAACAAGTGTCTTTCACACTGGACAAGTGATCCATATACAGGCTATCTGAAGAGGTACAGTTATCCCTACTGATTTTCTTATCTCTTTCTCCATAATTGGAGTCATATGTAGGCCTTGATATTGAAGATGGTGGAAAAGAAAACTAGAAGGAGGCCAAGACTGTCAGTGCATTCCTGAGCTTTTATAATAGTCCTTGTTTGCTTACAGTGACTTGACTTTTTGATGCAATAAAAAAAAAGTCCTCATTGCACATAGAAGAAACTAGAGTTTTTCTTTAATACTAGAATTTTTTTCCTTCTCTACCCTGTATTTTTTTTATTATATTAGTCATCATACAATATGTCATTAGTTTTTTATGTAGTGTTTCAAAATTCTTTGTTTACATATAACACTCAGTGCTCCATGCAGTAAGACCTCAATGTGAGACAGGAATCCATCAAAATCCTAGAGGAGAACATAGGCAATGACCTCTTCAACATCAGCCACAACAACTTCTTTCAAGACATGTCTCCAAAGACAAAGGAAATGATACCAGAATTCTTAAAATATGGTGAGTTAATTTGCATATCTGGCAGCACTTATACCAAACTCCTACACAAAGGCCTTCCAGAGTATCTTGCCCAGTGGTTCTCATAGCACCTTTGTACTTTGCTTTCTCTCTGCTCTCTTTTATGGTTTATTGTCCCTTTTTGTTTGGTTCACAAATCATGTCATTCCAAAAAACTTCACTGAAGCAATGGGAAATGTTTAGTTAAAGGCAGCAAATAGTATTGAAATAACTTCTAAAGCAAAATGTAAAATTATGTACTCGAATTTGTAAATGAGATACAAAATATTTCTCATATCATGTATATTGGAACTCTACAGGAATATGTATATTATAGTAGAAAATAATACAATTTGGATAATGGTTTGTTATGATGTAGTAAGATTCCAGAGATACACATAATTTGACGGAAATTAAAGCTCTACAAATATATCCAAAATATATAATGGGCCTGTAGTGTAGATAAATGTAGAGGTTATGTGTATTCCAGTACTGTGTCTTTTGGCAAACAAACAAAATCCAAAACATTCCCTTCCCCCAATGGAAACAAACTAAATACTGGATATACCTAAAAAATAGTAATGAACGAATTGGTCAACAAATTATGGTGAATTTTTACAACAGAATCGATACAAACATTTGAGATAAATAACTAATTACTGAATATTTAACACTTCCACAGTATGGGACGATAGGACAAGATGTTTATGCCTACACAGTGGTGAGAAGGATGGTGGTGTAGAGAGAACAAGTGTGATAGCATTCCAATTACATCACTTAATACCTATGTAATCTATCACCAGTTACACTACCTACCTCATCCGTAGGGTCCTCTCCTATGAAATGGCATAATGATAATACATGCCATGTACTTTGTACTAATGAACGTGTACTAATGATAATACATGCCATGGTAACACATGCCATGCACTAATAAGCACAGATCCGGAAAAAGAGACATCAAAGTATGGATATTGGTGGTTACAAATTGCAGAGGAGTCAGAAAGTAGATGGTAGTCATTAATTATGTAACTTATTTAGGTATAATTTAAATTTCTAATAATAACATTCCTTTCTTCAAAAATTAGAAAGTTAACACAGCAAAGCATATATGCACATAGTTCTAAATATTCTATAAAAGAAAATTATAAGGCTATAAAAATAAGAGTTGAAAGTAAATACTGAATACTGTATCAGGAATTTCATGTTACAGGATTTTCCCCTGATTCTGTTTCTCACTTGTCTTTGTTAATGGTCTTCCGTAATAATTTTTGGAATACATAAGACCAAACAGGTAAATTCCAAATAACTTATAACACATAGGAAAGAAAACAGACTTAGACTCGTTTTGTGTGAGGTGCTAGTGAAGGTTTCCACAATAGATACAGAAGCCTGAGCTAGGATATAGCACTGGAAGAACCAAGTATGGTAAACCTGAAAAAAAATATCTGAACTTTAGTATTTCAGGATGAAATTAAGGGATATTGGTTAAGAGGAGGAGAGCTGTGTATTAGGGGAGGCTTAAAAGTACAAAGCTACTTTGAAATTAATTAATCAAACATTTTTAAGTTGTTTTAAATAAAAATAAAATTGAACTTAAAAGACTAAAAGTTTTCAACTGGAAGCAAAATTTTATACTGGCAATAATCAGAAGATTTTGGGGATACTGCGTTAAATTCTGAAATTAACTTTGTTCCTGGAACCATGGGGGTGGAAAAATAGGCACGCAAAACACTAATCAGTACCTAAGTCTAAAAGGATCTTAAGTAATGTTGGCTTCCCATTAAACAAAACGAAACAAAACAAAAACCCACCGCCAATAAATCTAAACTAAAACATTTGGGGGGAAAAATGGCCAACTGAATTAAGGTAAAGAAAAACTAAAAGCACTATTAAAAGGAACACCATAATCTTTATGTACGTACTCTCATATTAATATAAAACAACGGACATTAAAAACACACTTTAACATTTTTTAGGAGAAGCCAATTCCCGCATAGGCTGAAAATCAACAAAATCTGGGGGACCGAACAGCTTAGAAGGGATCAGCCATTGAATACCCAGCGCTTTAAAGCGTCCGTGTCTCCCCGCCGCGAACGACCAATGGGAAGTCTCTGGTTTAGAGCCTTAAACCTGAACGGACCGGAAGAGACCCCGGAGACGGAAGCCCAGAAGGACAGAAACACATCACCTAGTCCCATCCACCAATAACGCGCAGACGCTCTTGAGTTTGGCCTTTTCCGACCGCCGTCTTCATCGCGAGTCACGTGACGTTCCCACAGTGCTCAGCCAGTCAGGCAGCAAGGCGGACCAAGACATTTTTTCTTGTAGCGGTTTTTTTGTAGCGCGCGTAGATTGTCCTGGTACTGCTACTAACGGAGTCGTTCTGCGAAGAGCAGAGGCTCACGTAGTGTTCACTCCAGGCTGTTCTTAAGTCAGGAAATACGAGCAAAACTAAAAACAGTACCACAACGCTCTGTTCCCCCACAATTGATTTCCACGTCCTCGCTATTTTTCAGCACCGAATATAAATGTAAAAGCGTAAACTTTTTTTTTTTTTTTCCTTTTAACCGTTGCTTGGAGGACAAAACATTTGAGGTCGCTTTGTCAAAAAAATAAATGGTTTAGAGAGTCTGTAGCTATATTCTTACTGGTCAATTCTGAAATTCTGAATTTGAAATGTTACAAAGTAGCCTGTGCCTTAAGATAAGTGTTGAGGCAAATTTACCGGAATCAAACAAAGCATACGAAGAAGCAAATGCTCCAAAATGGTAAAAATAGCACGGTCTCACATCTTCCAGGGGACTCTTAAACCTGTCTTTCACTGAATGTATTTTCTTTTAAATACTTGACTTAAGATGAACTTTTAATTAAGATTCACAATGTAGAAGATGAAAAACTCAAACTTTTTGACATCGGCCATAAAATAACCTTAGATTTTCTTTTTTTTTTTTTGCTATAAATATACATAAATCCCAGATAAAATGAAGTTTTAAATGAAAATTAAAATATTTTCCTAGTACAAATTCTCAAATCTAGAAATGATAAATATTTACAGTTTTTTTCTGTTACTGTTGATATCATGTTTAGGTATAATTGGGTGAGTAGGATTTCAAATAAATAATCAAACATTTGGAAAATATTTGCTATACCCATAGTGTAGCATTCAGTGTAAACTCAGAACACAAACTGACTCAAAATTAAAAAGGAAAGCAAAAACAAGCGTATTTTAAACATATATTAAGTCATAAGAACAGTTTTTTGTTTTGTTTTGTTTTTCCCTCCACCCAAAAAACCTTAAGTAGGCTAATAAGAGAAGCCATGTTAGCTTGATTAGGGAACAAATGAATTGCTAATAATCAGGTTTGTGAACTGCATATTTGATACTTATATATTTTAAAGAAGGATATATATATCGCTGCAGGGTTTTTTTGACCAATCCATTCTGTCTTTACTAAGTATGACATTTATGATGATGTTCTCCAGAGCATTTTTCCAAAAATAGTGAAAAGTAGAAATAATATATTTATCAATGTAGCATAGACAAATTAATGGGTATACATAATTTTTAATACAACATGCTAACAAAAATAATGTAGCTAGTTATCTAGTGATATAAAAAAGCATATGGCATACTACAAAAGTTATTTTTGGACAACAAAATGTGTATATCACATACATATATAATTATATTAAATATAGATATATATATTTGTACATGCTAAATATATAGAAATATGTATACTAAGTAGATATATAGATAAATATTCAATTGATATATTTGTAAATGTTATAAAATCTGGTATCTATATTTATATCTATATATCCAATTCTATATAAATAGTTGTAGATATATATTGTGTCTAATATAGTTGTAAACATCCTAAAATATCTGGATGCATAAGCAAATTTAAAAAGCAGTTTGGAATGAAATAGGGAAAACAAAGGAATACTTTGTATAAATTCTGAAAATTTTAACTTGTCAGCTTCTGTAATTTTTAAGTATTTGCAGTAATTATTGATTTTGTAATTTAAAAGTATTCTAGTCCTCTCTCTGTTGAAGTCCATCATCAGTGGTTCCTTACAGTTTGCTCTTTTTAGGACTCTAATGTCTCTCCTCACACTAATTACCAAAATACTCAGTACCAGCTGGGAGCCTGGGTTCTCAGCAATTTGGTTTTTTCCTGCTCCCGTACTTTAATTTCTGGATGACAGATGGCGCTCTAACATGGGTCTTTGAGAGCTACACACAGTTCTAATGTTGACACTTTACATATGAATAAAATGAATTTTAATTAGGAAAATGGGGTTGTTCTCAGGGCTTACACGTTTCTTTTGAGCACAGTATATTGATGTAAAAATTTTAAAGCATATTTTAAGGGCTTTAGCAACAGGGGAGAATAAGACATTCTACATGTGCTGAGAAAGGGTTGCAAAATAAACTCTCCTGTAACTACTCACTGGAAGGGTTGGAGAGTGCTTTCTCTTATAATCTAGCATTGTTTTCTGGGCTCAAGACCTCTCCCAAAGTTTGAAGCCCCAGAAACATTAATAAACAATGAGTCTGGAAAGAAAAAGGTTTTTTGTGACACATCATGGTTGGAATAGACAAAAAGGGCCAAAGCAGTGGATTAGGTATTAGAAAATTGTGAGAAATCATAAAAAACAAAACAAAACAAAACATACATTCAAAATGAAATACTTGAAATGAGAAGGTCAGTTACCAATGGGAAAAAAAAAATGTTTGAACTCCAAATTTCCTAAGCCAACAATTTTAAAACTGTGAACAAAATCTTTTAAGTCATTTCACGTTAGTACATTTCCAAGAGTTTATGGGCTTATAGAAGCCCCTACCTTATGATATTACAAATGAATTTTTAACTCCTTGGTACCTCACAAGTGCTGGTGAAGAAAGGATAATAGAAAAATATAACATTGAATACAAAACATGTATGTATGAAAAAGACATATTTTATAAATAGGAGATTTCAAATAAGAAAAGCAAGCACTAAAGAGTTTTTTTTTTTATGAAAAATAATGTTGGAGTAAGGAAATGCTTGAAAATACATGGAAACATGCCAACAGGTATGGAAGCCAGCCTGAAGGAAGCAGATTTGGGAAAATAAATGCATCAAAATAAATAAGAGTTGTGTCATATCCCAAAATAACATAAACATCCATGAATCCTTACTTAGACTCATTTACGTCAATATCCTGCCCTCAAAAGCAATGTGTGAGTCCTGAGACAACTCCATTTTTTTAGTTAAAATTCACCTAATAAGTCTGCACTTATATAAATAATTTGATAAATAAACATACAGGGAAATAAGACAAATATGAAGGAGAGTCTGAATAACTTACGTAGATACTCCCCTCTCAAGCTAGTAGAGCGGTAACTCAAAACTCTTTAAGTGCTGGCTATTCATACTGGCTTGCTAAAAAAAAAAAAAAAAAAAAGGAGGAACTTTTGAGAAACCCGACAAATACTACCTCAGCTAGATATTGATATTCAAGGTCAATATCCACAATGCTGTTATTTTGATAGTATGTACCATTGATATGATGTGATTAAAATGGTATTTTTCCACTGTTATCCTCCTCCCCAAAATACATAGATTCAGTTTAATTATTAGAAAAGCATCAAATAAATCCCATTTGAGGGACATTCTACAAAATAGTTGCCCAGTGGATCTCAAAAGTGTCAAAGTCATTAATAACCAATAAATTCTGAGAACATTTCACAGCCTCTTCTATCATAAGGAGACATGACAAGAAATGTACTGTAGTATCCTGGCTGGAATCCAGGAGCAGATAAATCAGATTAGGTGAACACTAAGGAAACTTGAGTAAAGTATGACTTTTAGTTAACAAGAATGTATTCATATTGGTTCACTAATTATAAGAAACATACAATACTTATATAAAATGTTAACAATAAAGGGGGACCTGGGTGCCTCAGTCAATTAAGCATCTCTTGATTTCAACTCAGATATGATCTCATGGTTGTGAGTTTGAGTCTCACATTGGGCTTCATGCCAAGTGCAGAGTCTGCTCATCCTTCTTCCTTACCATCCTCTCTAATAAATAAATAAATGAATGAATAAATAAAAACTCTTTAGGAATGGCTGGGTCACTCAGTCAGTTAAGCGTCTGCCTTCAACTCAGGTCATGGTCCCAGGGTCCTGGAATCAAGTCCTGCATTGGGTTCCTTGCTTAGTGGGGAGCCTGCTTCTTCTTCTGCCTGCCGCTGCCCCTGCTTGTGTGGCCTCTCTCCCTGACAAATAAATAAACATATTAAAAAAAAAAACTTAAAAAAATAAGGTTTTTAAAATTTATTTAAAATGTTAATAATAAGGAAACTGGATGTGAGATGACAATAGAAACTTTGAATAAGTATACAGGAACTCTCTGTACTATCTCTTATATACTTTTTCTGTAAATTTGAAGCAATTAAAAAATAAAGATAGGAATGGATTTGAACCCAATGAGTAAAATGAGAGTCATTAGTTCAAACAGATATAAAGAATGAATGAATGAATGAGGAGGGGAAATTCTTTCTGACATTAAGGATACTGGGTAACAACTAAATAAGGAATGATAAAGTAGGAATGTGGAGTCATCAAAGTAAGCATCATCAATATCAGTACAAATCAACATTATGTTTCCTGAAATGATGCTTTGGGAATGACTCAATATCATTTCAATAACATTCTTGCTAAAAATGTATAACATAAATCTAACCATGGGGCAACATCAGACAAACACAAACTAAGAGAAGTATTTTACAAAATAACTGACTTGGATGCTTCAAAAACATAAAAGTCATGAATCACAAAGAAACACTGAAGAATTACTCTAGACAAAAAGAAACTAAAAATACATGAAAATGGAACAGAACCTGTAATCCTGAATCCCAAAATAATAATTGTAAAGGACATAGTTGAGATAATTGACAAAATTTGAACATAGATTGTAGAGTGGGTAATAACATTTAATCAATCCTAAATATCCTGAACTATGATTAATAAGAGAATGTCAGTATTATTTGAAAGGCATTCTAAAGTACTTAGGTTTGAAAGAACATGCTCTGTCTCACTTATTTTTAAGTCGTTTGGAAATAAAAATTCAAAAATAAAATAAAATAATGCTGATGGCTTCTCCCCCCAAAAAAGGAGTGCAAATGTATTAAGTTCCAATATTGTGCATAATGTCTATGATAACTATGCAGAAAAGGAGTAGCCAAGGTTCTGGAATGAATGGCAGATTAAGTTACCGTTGTCATTAACTAGTATGGCTGGCTAATTCCCACTATGACTGAAGAAATATTTGTGAAATGAAAGATAACACCAAATAGTCAGAATGTTATTGAGTGTCCCCAGAATATAATAAATCTCTGATTTTCAACTGAATGGAAGAAATGAGCAATTTTTATTGTTACTCATTATTTCCTCTTTGACTTCAATATCTCAGTCTTAAAGTTTGAAGAAAATGTTTTGAAGGGTCATCATATTATTCATGGTTTTCCCACTCTAAACATAGATATCTACCTCAGGTGCTTGATGTTGGAGTTCTCAGCTGGACCCATCCATCTACCAACTGCATCACCAGGACTCTGGCCAGGACAGGAATAGAGCCTGGCATGTATTTTAAAGCCATAGAAATGCATTGGAGATTACCATGTGCCCTCTGACTGCCATGAATCATGAATAGATACTGTGATTACTTTCCATGTGGTTGGCAATATATGTAGAGTGATTTTGAGTTAGAATTTTGAAAATTATCTGTCCTTCACAGCTGTGGAAAGCTATATTATAAAATAAAATGGGTAATTGTACAGATTGTACTCACATCTAAGCCTCTGTCCTATTCTGGGTGGGTTTTCCCCTCACTCCATCAAAACAAATCTTTTAAACATCCTTGTGGATACTCTTGCTGTTAAAAGTGGAGACGAACCATGAAGACTGTGGACTCTGAAAAACAAACTGAGGGTTTTCGAAGGGAGGTGGATGTGGGGATGGGTGAGCCTAGTGGTGGGTATTAAGGAGGTCACGTATTGCATGGAGCACTGAGAGTGGTGCATAAACAGTGAATCTTGGAACACTGAAAAAAATAAAATTAAGGTGTTAAAGAAAACTGGTGGACACTGCCCACTGTTCATTTTCTTTTATTACTCATCTTCATTCAAGTGTTTATGAACCCCTTTGTTTTTCCGTAACCTCTGTTTCTGATCCTGCATTCTCCTTATTTCCCACAGAACACTCTGATTCATACAATTCTATCTCATTTATTGGTTCCTTCTCCAGTGTTCATAGCCTTAAAATGCAATAATCCTTAAGCAATGGTGGTGGGCCCTCCATATTATACTTTTCCAGGTGTGCCAAATTTGCTGAAACAATTTGACTCCTTACATCCAAGTTATTGGGTAGTCCCTAGCTACACTAACTCTGGGGGATGGCCACATGTATTGCTTTTGCCAACAAGAACATCTCAAATGTGACACAAGAGATGCAGGAAAAGCAGTTGCACATTGGAGCTTGTGTTCTCGTAATGCACTTAAAAATACCATAATTATATTAAGAAGGCTGGGGTAGCTTGATAATGATGAGGGACATATTGCCAAATCCTCCCTGTCACCTAACTTGCCACCAAGCCAAACTTTGCATACATAGATGATGCCAGGCTAGACCAATCAGGTTCAGTTGAGGCATCCCAAATTGGAAGAACCACTGAACTGACATATGATGTTCTTCTAAGCCACAAAATTTGGGGATTAGATTGATATGCACCAAAGCTAACCAATACATAGCGACTTAGAAATGTGGTGGTACTGTAACAAAAATATAAAGCACCAGCTTTGTAGTGGAGAAGCACGTACAAACAAAATGCAGTGAATAAACTGTTAAGGAAAACTGGAAAAAGGAGAGCAAACTTCTTGGGCATCGAGGATGGAAAAATGACAAGGAAATAGTAATCACAGCTTTGAAAAATGGAGATCCACGGCATGTCATGGTAGAAAAAGTGGTAAAACTATTGCCAGTGGTAAATTCAATGATCTATCTAATGATTTTATGAATCCTAGAAAGATGATTTCCAGGTAGAATCGTTCACATGTCAATTGGCTTCTTTTAGTTAAGTGTGATAGGTGCAACAAAGGAGACAGTTGAACTAAAAAATGAACTGATAAAAGCAAAATTTGGGAGACACACAAAAGTAAACAGAACATGGTGAATTGGAAAATAAAATTATTCCTCACTCACAATCTCAAGTAATGAAGTTAGTTTAAATAATAAATGACTATTCTTTTAAGACTCTAAGTTTGGACATTAAGTTGGCTTTCTATGTAAGTATGTGACTCCATGTTTTTATCTCCAGCCCAGACGTCTTATGACTCCACGTGTACATATCCTACAGCTAAGTTGAAATCTACTTGAATTTTCACAGATTTTTTTCTATATATAAAAAGAAATTGAACTCCACCATTTCCTCCTGAAACATACTCCCATTCCACTGTTCTACATCTCAGTAAATTGTTATTCTTATAATAAACTGGTGCCTCAGGCCAAAAGCCTAGGTTACCCTCCATATTTCTTGATGATTCACTCTCACCCACTCTCCTCTGCTGAATTCTATCTTACTTACATTGAAATGTATAACCCAAATATATGAATTTTTCATCACTAAGATAATTCAAGCGACTTTATCTCTTGCTTGGATTACTGAAAAAAAACTATCAATAGCAGGAAAATATTTTGGGATACTAATCTATTTTATTCTTCTCATATTTTCCCTTCATTTTCTCCATTCAAGGATATAATCATATCTCTGCATGTTAAATTAGTGGTAGATTCAGCAGGACTCAAGTCTGTTATATTCTTCAAGTCTTCTCAGCTTGTTTCCAAAAAACCACACCCTACATGGGAGACAGGGTTTAATGGTAAAGCAAAAATACCACAGTCAAAAGCAGGGAGGAAGGTTAAGCTACTTCATCCACCAGGCTGGAAAGAGTGTTTTGTGGGCTGAGATGAAAGAATGACTGGAAGAGAAGAGCAGAATAGATGCTGGAAAGCAGAAGGGCCTTGGGTTCACTCTTCCGTCTATTCACTAGAGACAGGACAACATCTTATGGTGAAAAAGACTCTGTGGTGAGTGGAAGTAAGAATTTCAGGGAACACAGATTTAAGGTCCATACAAACCAGGAGAATGTCTTCATTATATTGACCCTTTCTGTTTGCTTGTGTTCTAATGGGCATGCAAGAGTCTGTCCCCAAATTATGCGAGCATGAGGGCATAGGCATGGCTGACCAATTGGAACAAAACAAAGTAGCATAACAACAGAAATCAATTTCAATGTTTGAAAACACCCTCTGAACCCCTCTGCATTTCTTTTTTCTTATATATGCCTATTTATAGGCCCAGGTGTGTAGACCACCTCTCTGGGCAAGAGAGTTCCTAGGACAGCAGAAGTAACTGTTAAGCCTACTAGGAAATAAAATATTGTCTAGCTCCTATTATTTCCTACATGTAAGAGGACTCAAAAGATTTGAGAATCAGTTTGAAAAATGTATCTGATTTTCTAAGTCACTGCTTTCACTCAGATGTAGTCTATTGGACATCCTTAAACCCCTTCCAACTTTTAACTCACCCATGGCCACATTATTGCTTATTCCCCACTCCAAATTCAACCTCAGGCTCCCCTCCATCCTTCCATGATGTTTGGACAGGCATCTAGCAGGAAAACTGAGACAAAATGTACAGTGCCATATTTAAGTCTTTTTCTCAGTTAAATGATCAGGAAAGAGGTGATTTATCATTAGCAGCTTAGAAGGAAGAATAGAGTCAGCGAGAAGACTTAAAAAATCATCTCTTCTTAAAAGCTCCCCCTCAAATTCTTACCTAGGACACAGCCATGAGGGACATGGGGATCAGTGAGGGTACCCTATTGCACCAATAAAACAGAGCATTGTCCCAGAAATGGCAGATACCAGCTTAGTTTGGGCAGGCAGGGAGGGGAAATGCATCAGAGTCAGATCTTGGAAACTAGTTAATCCTCAGTGAAAAATTCCTCATTTTCCTTGGGCTGTTTCCACCACCGTGTCTCAGCACTCTTCCCCAGTTCCTAGCACAGGACATGTACCAGGACCACTCAGAGGATGTTTTTAAACATTGGTGGGCCCGCTCCCATTTTGATGGGACTGAGAGTCCAGCAGAGAATTTGCATTTCTAACAATTTCGAGGTGCTGCTGCTGGTGGTATGGAAAACATACTCTGAGAATCATTCAGTGTTCAACCATCCATGGATTCTTGAAATGTTGCCTCAAGGTGAGAGAGGAAGCGGATAAGGAGCGGGACTCTGTTGCTGAGGTGAGACTTCTTCCGGCCTGGTCACCTCCAATCTGTCAAAGTGCCCAAATTGTCTTCATGCAGCTGTTCTATTTCCAAAATTAAGGTTTGTTACTTGACTCTAATCCTCCTCTAGTGACCTGCATAGTTCATTTCCAATTCCCAATACCCCAGTTAGATGTTAGAGAATAGAAAGGGGGCAATACTTGTATAGTTCGGCTGTAGTCTGTTGATGCAGTAACATGTCACAAAATGAACACTTGGGGGCTGTAAGCTCCAGCAGAGGGAGGAACAGGAGAGAATGACAGGCCAACACCCCTCACCAACTCCCCCGCCCAGCCCTCGAGCTTTCTGGAAGGTGCCAAACCAGCGCAGCCGCAAAGCAGTCTCCGCAGTGCTGTAAAAAGAGTGCGCATGCGCCAGGAAGCCCCCTCCCCTCGTGAAGTGGGCTCTGCAGTGGATCAAGAGTGCGCATGCGCAAGGAAAGCCCCTTCCAGCGTGATGCAGACCCCTGCAGTGCAGTGATAAAAGTGCGCAAGCGCCAAGAGCCCCCCTCCCTTTCAGGGCTGTGAGCTGGTCTCTACCCATCTCCTCCCACCTCCTCTTCCAGGTGATTGACACTAGAGTTGGCCTAAGGGATGAAGAGCTGCAGAATGGTGGTCCTAGGAGGCTGTTTTCCAAATACAAATGCGACATCAACATTTAGTGTACTGCGACATAACTTAGACGCCACTCCCTGTCCCCAGTCCGATAGAGTTCAGAAGGGGGAAGTGAGCTAACAGTGGGCTGGGGTCAGATGAGCTCAGATTTCTAGAAATCAGGGGTCTCTTACAGAGATTCTCAGTTCACTCTGATTTCTTCAAAACTCTTCACCCTTGCAGCCTTCAGATGGCATGTTCAGAAGTCCAAAACTAACCTTTGTGCTTTCTCTGCTTCCTAAATCATAGGCTATCATTGTTAAACAGTTTTTTAAACTCTACACACCTATACCAATGAGGTGCAGAGCTTCTTCCAAAATCTATTGCACAAGTATACGGAGTGAGGATAGTAGCGGAGAAGAGGGCCTAATAACTCTGATGTTCTGTAAAGAGGAGGTGAGTCCATTTGGCACCAGATATCTAAAGCAAAGAAGAGAGAGGTGGAGCGAGCACATCCCCCTGCTGGCCCCTCCCCCACATCTGCCCTCAAAGTCACACCCTGCCCTTCACGATGCCTTTGTTCTCAGGCTAAGAACCACATTTCCCCAACAGTGTTTAAACATTCTGGTCTCATACTGGCCAATATTACAAACCGTCAGCATCCTCCCCCAAGACAGAGCCCTATATAGACAAGACAACTTTGGGCAGCAGAGTTCTGGGATAGCACAGCAAAGTTTTTATTTCTAATATTAGCTCAACACTTCCTAAGGTACAGCATTCTTTTCATACTCAGACATCAAAGGTTGCCTGAACATATTATCCCTTCACCTTCTATCAGGAACTTACATAACCTCACAGTTCTATCAGACTGGATAGTAGGTAGACATAACATGACATGTAGGTGAAACCCGGTTAGAGTCCTAACATCTCTCATTTGGGTGACTGTAGTATTCTCTAAACATGTCTTCCTGCTTCTTCCTGTTGCCTTCCTCCAGCCCATAATGATCAATACAGCAGGATGACTCAGACTTGTACAGCCTCTGTTCAAACCCCTGCAATGGCTGCTCACTGCACTCAGTGGCAAGTCAGTGGAAGGCAGAGTATCCTAATCACTATGAATGGCTATGAATGTCCCTTCTGACTTCAGCTGAGCTCCAGCCACACTGCCCCCCTTTCCATTCCCCTGACAAATGAGCTCTCTTGGAGGTCTTTTGCTTTCTTAGAACAACCCCCACTCTGCTCCGGCTTGATTAACTCTTTCACTTCCCTCAAATCTCTCCTCCAAATTTTCCTCATCTGAATCCTTTCCCAACCACCATATTCACTTTTGAAATTTGCAACCTCCTAACCAAGCCATCTCTAGTAATCTTACTTTGATACTTTTGTCTTTTTGCCCAATGTATTATTGCCTTCTTACCCCCTATATAATTTATTGGGCATGCTATATAAATATGTAAATAATAATTGTAAACTTCTCTAGAACAGGGAGATTTAGTTTTTTTTACACTGATGTATTTCAAGGCCCTTGGACAGTGTTCAATATATGGTAGGTATTCAATAAATATTTACTAAATAAACAAATGAATGAATGAGTATTTTGGTCTTAGGAAGAAGACACAAAATGACATGACAGTTTAGGAACCATGAGCTTAGTGGGAAAAATAAAAATAGTGAGAAAAAGGGACATAGCAAAATTATTAAGCTTATAAATAGTCTTTCTAAACCTTCTCTTGAGTTTTGAGCAAAAGAATAATGTCAACACAATAAAGATGTTGTATGGAAGCAAGAAAGTACAGGCACCAGAAAGTTCCAGAATAGAGAGATGCCCTCTTACTGCTGCTGTGCTCGTCCTGCCTCAGTAAACCGATCCACAAGTCGCTGGCCAAGCTTGCTTCCCTAGAACAAAATGTGTACACATTTGGGCATGAAACTTGTTTTCCCTGGAAGGCTTCGATTTCACAATTAGTGGCCTCAGTCTGAATATTTCAGTCTCTACTTGTCTGAATCACATAGTCTGTCCTCAGAAGTCCACCCTTGTCCCTTAGCCAAGGAGGGCTTCGAGGGATTAGCTGCCTAGAATGAGCAAGGAGACTGGCAGGAGTCACTGTTCCCTTTTTGAGATCAGGGCACGGCTATCCTGGAGCCTCTGTTCTGTTCATGTGACCTCAGAAAAGCCTCTTCTGGGGTAGATATTTTTAATATCTTGCAAAATGTGAAATGTGCTTACAATCAGAACTATTTTATTTTTTCTGTAAATAGACTTAAAAAAAAAAAAGAAGAAGAGACATAAGAATGTCCACTGCAACATTGTTTGTGATAGTGGGAAAATTAGAGATGATCTTATTATCTATAAATAGGTGACTCACCAAAAAAAGGTGAATCTAATACTGGAAATCATACATCTGACATAATATGGAAAATTGTCTGGTATTGTAAAATATCAATTCCAAAATAATTAAAAGCAACATGTGTCTATAAGTAGGAATTTTTGGTGTATTTGTATAGGCATCATCCTTTTGTAGATGCTGGTCAGTTTGTAACAGTGACTGTATCTATTAAGTTAAACATGGGGGAAATTTGGCCAAGTACTCATTAATATATTTATACACCCTAGAATGTTTGAATGTTTGCAGTAACTATGAATTATTTTTGTTATTTCCAAGTTCCTGCTCCACTGACCTCCTTCATCACTATGTTCTCAGCTCTCTGCACCTTTTCCGAGTTTTCTCTTGCCCCGTCCCCCCAATTCAAAACCATTTTTCCCTGCAGTTCTTGGGAATTTTTTGAAGCAGTTTGCTTTTTGCCCAGGAGTCCCGGTTTTGAATGCCAGGTGGCGCTGTAATCTGATTGGTAGGACCATCTTAACAGATACCTCAAGTGAGAATAAAGATCATATTAAGGCAGAATTTTCTATTATTTTTTCCTTTCCTTTCCTTTTCTTTCTTTCGTTCGTTCTTTTTTTTTTTTTTTACATATAACACCTAGTGTTAATTGCATTACGTGCCCTTCTTATATACCCGTCACTGGGACCACTACATCAAAAACTAATGAAATATTGTTAACATAACATAACAATAATAAATAAATAGATAAATTCAGAAATAAATAAATAAATAGCAGCAAATTTGGATATGTTTGGGATTCGTTTATCAGGATCCATTAGGCTGGAATCTACAGAAATAAGCCAAAAGGGGAAATTCATGAGGATGTGCTGACAAATTTTACACTCAAAATGCCTTCCTCTTCCAAAAACAAAACAAAAAAACTAAATAAACTAAAAAATATACTTAATAGGTTTTAAATGACAAGAATGGTCAACTTGAAAAATATTCCCTCCAATTGTAATGATTTTCATTATAATGAAAAACTTCATTATACTGTAGCTGATTTTACTTGATGGAAAAAATCTGTTGTAAGCATTTTTGTTTTTTTAGTAGAACTTCTGCCTGTTGGTACCTGCAAAAATCTCAAATTAGAGTTTTTCTAATTGATTACTTCTGAAGAAACTGAAAATCTGAATGACGAGTTAGAGGGAAACAGTTTAAATTTACGTTCAAGTGTACACAGAAACATATTCAAAAGGCACTGAGAAAAAATGGTGAATTATATAAAAATTCAAATCACAGCCCCATGTGATAGAATTAAACATGTTTATGGGCAATTTGTATATCCATGTCACTATTCGGCAACAATGTCAGCAAACCACTGGATATTCTCCAGACATCAGGGTCACAAGGAAGCTGAAATTCTGGAAGCAAATAATGTCAAATGAGAACAGGCAAATCATTATATTTTCCAAATGTTTTATTATTCTGTATGATTATAAGGAAGTTTTATTTAAAAAAATCTTTAAAAGTTAAAGAAATTAAACTAGAGATTAAGAATAGAGGACATTAACAGTGACAGATAAAAAATATTGTCACTTTTATCTGCGGGAAGTTTAAGTTATATTAGAACATTTGTGAAATAAATATTTCTTTTTTTTAAAGATTTTATTTATTTATTTGACAGAGAGAGATCACAAGTAGACGGAGAGGCAGGCAGAGAGAGAGAGAGAGGGAAGCAGGCTTCTTGCTGAGCAGAGAGCCCGATGTGGGACTCGATCCCAGGACCCTGAGATCATGACCTGAGCCGAAGGCAGCGGCTTAACCCACTGAGCCACCCAGGCGCCCCCATGAAATAAATATTTCTAATCAACTGAAGTGTAACAGAATTTTCAGGACATATATTCCTCATATTCAATAGTAGACATGTAGATGCATTTTTTAATATAGAACAGTTTTATGCTCACACTCACCAAAATAAACATTAGCCAAATATTTTTAAAATATGAGTTTGAGGGTCACTGTGTCATTATCTGTCCCTGCTTCTCCCACCTCTCCAGTGCCACCCTAGTATAGGGATATCTACCACAGGGACTTGCTGCTATTTAGGTTTCCAGCTGGACCTATCCATCCACGAAGCCCACCCTGGGCCCCTTGCCATGGCAAGAATAGAGTTGGTATGGCATGTCTTTAAAGCAACCGAAATATGTCAGAAGTTTCCAATATGCTCCCTCAGGACTGTAGGGAGTTAGGAGGAGAATATTCGCTTATGGTTAGTAAGTTTCTTACCAGGAGTCTGCTTTGGAAATGATGTTCTGAGGCATCTCAGAAGGAAGACAGGATCAGGAGAGGGAAGGGGGCCCCCTAATATGGTGACAGAGCATTTGCTTTCCAGTTTGCTTTTAAGAGGTTTTCTTTCTTATCTTTCCACCCAAGGACTCTTACTTACCAAGGTCTCTACTGACCTTCATGTTGTTAAATCTAAGGGACATGCATCACTGCCCTGGAGACCTGACTATGGCCTCGGCCCACCCAGAAGCTTTTATCATCTTACCCCAACACATTCCTAGTCTTCTAGACAGAACTTTTTCAGTCTCTTTTCCCTGCATTTTTCATGGCTCTGATTGTTTTTTTAACTCTCCTGTACAAAGTCATATTCTTGTCTGAGTTAATCATTCATCCTTTGTCAAACCCCAGCTTCTTTTTCTTGTCTTACTGGTAAACCTGCTGAGTTTCCCTCAGAGCCTACATCAGGGCCCCACTTAGCTCATGTGGAAACCCAAATTCAGTTCTATGCAGGCAGATTTCTTTTGGGCAAATTGAGGGTAATTAGCAAGAGCCACACTTTGTCTTTGATGATAAGAACAGAAAATGAATTCGCTACCATGAGCTCAGGGGAGGGGTAGGAGGCACGCAGGGGACAAAACACCAACACTGCACCTCTGGAGCCCCCCTCTGCTCCCTCCCCGACCAGAACAGGCGCAGGCGCAGAGGCTACCCCTGCATTGCACCAAGGCAACTGCGCAGGCTCCAGCAGGACCGCTCCCTGCACAGAGGGTGGGGGCTGGGTACCCTCTGCTCCCCTTGGCAACACTTTTTCTTGAATCCTGACGTGAGCTTTATTGAAGGGGTGGGGAGACTGCAGGAAAATGGCTTTGAAAGCCAGATTTCCTCAGTCAGATGCAATTAGAACCTTCTGGATTATACCAGACTGAGTTTGACACCCTCCAGCAGTCTCTCCAACCCCCATCCCTGTCTACGCCCCTCTAATTTGGGCCTTTGGTCAGAGAGGAATGGAAGTGATCAGGTGCAGATACCGGATTTTTGTTTGTTTGTTTTGCTGTTCAGTTAATCCGGCCTTCCAGAATCATCTCACCATCCATCATTTAAGTACTCTAATGAAAGAGAGAGATGTGCTTACTTTCCATAATTATCAAATGGGTTTTTTTGTTTGTTTGGTTTTTGTTTTGTTTTGTTTTTTGTTTTTGTATTTTTGTTTACCCTTTGTGACTACAGTATCCCTTTCAGGTTTACATGGTCAGGGTACTCACTGAATGACAAGGGGGAGAATCCTCTCTGGCTTTCTGTGCTGATGGCACATTAAAAACACTTTATGGAAGGACAGTGACATGATGAGGGGAGATATGACAGAGATTACAGGAGCTTCTGAGATGCTGGTAATGTTGTTTATCTAGATCTGGGTGCTAGATACACAGGTGCGTTCACCTTGTGAAAAATGATTAAAGTTACATTTACAGCATGTATTTTTTTTATAGTTTTCTTAAAATAAAATCAAAAGCAAATGCACCAACAAAAAACAAACAAAAGCAAGAAACAGACAAGCAAAAAATTTAGGGGTCATGAGTTCAGGCAGAGGGACAGGCCAGTAAAGACAAACACACACACACATACACACACATGCACACACACACACCGCACAGATACATGCACACACACACACACACAGTTACATGCACACACGCACAGAGGCATGTGCTTCATCACCCTCAACTGACCTTCCCCCAGACATCAGAATGGTGCCTAGGCAAGGATGTGTGTAAGATTCTCAATTTTGCATCAAGAAAATATGTTCTTGACCAAGATTTCTCCTAGCATGAAGAGCTCCCTTCCTTCCCTCCTTCAACCTGCCTACCACTGACCATGCACCCTTCCTCCTCTTTGTCACCAGGTACAGGATAGGGTACTAAGTTTTTCAGACATTCTCAGTTTAGAACATTATGGTTTCTACCTAACCACTTCATGCAGTACTCTGTCTTCGGCGTCCCATCAGAGATCCCAGCTGGGTAAGGCTTCTGGAGATCAAGAGAGCTTTTAGTGAGAAGTGGGGCTGATAGCAGTAAAGCTCACACTTCACCCAAAACCTTCATACCTGAGGCCATGCTTTGTTTTTCAGGGTGCCTGAAGCAAATCCTTAGGCCTCTTAGTTACTACTGTCACAATCGTCATCCTGGCCATTCCACAGATCATATCCTCAGTCAGTTTGTGGGGTTTCTGTGTATTGTCTTGGCTTTTGTGTGTGCATCACATTTTCCTGTTCCTTCAGATGTTGAATAATTTTGGACTGTGTCCTAGACAATTTGAATGATACATCATAAACAATCTTGATTGTGGTGTTTTTCTGAATAGTACATCTACATATGTATCTTTTTAAGGCAGGCTTTTAATTTGGTGGAACAGTAAGTACAAAGTCCGTCTCCCCTGCTACGGGGGGGGGGGGGGGGGGGGGGGGGGGCGCGGAGCCTAGGTTCAGGTCTTTGCTGGATTGCTTAGAGTCTTTACTGTGAGCCTGTTTCAGGGATCATCCGGAGAGTTATGTAGAGAGTATGAGCAGGATTTAGCCCTCTTCTCTCTGACTCTTTTTTTTTTTTCCCCTGAAACCGCCTCTTCATTTTCTAGCTTATATGAGTGTCCTAAACTCTAGCCTCTGATTTTTCATGCCAGTAAAACTGCTGGTTTGGTTTTTCCTTTGGAATTTTAGCTTCCCTTCATGGGAAGGGACTTCTAACTTCCCTCTGGCTAAAAACCATAAAACAATGGGAAACTTATCCACCACTGTATCCCCATAACCAAGTGTTAACGCCCCTCTAGTATCTGCTTTTGATTGCTGTTCAGTGATTTCAAAGAGTTGTTTTTACATTTTATCTTATATTTCTATGTAAAAATTATTTCTCTCAATGGTAGAGAACAAATTGAGGGTTGCTGGAGGGGAAGTGAGCGGGTATGAGCTAAATGGATGATGGGGATAAAGGAGGTCACTTGTGATGGGCACCAGGTGATGTATGAAAATGCCGAATCACTAAATTCTACTCCTGAAACCAATATAACACTATACGTTAACTAATTAGAATTTAAGTAAAAACTTGAAACAAAACAAAGAAGAAAACATCATTAAAAAAAGGAAAAAATAAAATAAGATTGTTTATATTATAAACTTCAGGGAATGTATTAAAAGTGCTTTAACATTATAATTCAATACTATAACAATATTATGTTATTAATAAAATTTATTATTAATTTATTATTATTTTTGTTATTGTTATTTTTATTATTTTATTATCATCAATTTATTATTAATATTATTAATTTTTAAAATTTTATTACTATTTGCATTAATATATTGATACATGATTAATATGAATATATATATATATATATTTATACTTAAATACTTAAACCAAATATATTTATTTAGTTTTTGTTATCTGCAGGAGGATTGTTCCAATAGGAGATATTTGGCCATGGCCTGAAACATAACCTCAAGTTAGTTTTTTTGTTTGTTTGTTTGCTTAAGTATGCTCTATGACCAGCATGTAGCCCAATGTAGGGCTTGAACTCACAACTCTAAGATCAAGACCCGAGCTGAGATAAAGAGCCAGACACTTAACTGACTGAGCCACCAAGGCACTCCTCAAGTTGGTTTACTTGAAACATACTAGGAGAAGCACACAGACTGCTCCAAATCCCTAGAGTTAAATAAATTCAGGGAAGACAGATTAAGAGCATTTCTGTGAATACATCTCACGGCCTCCCACTACATAGAGATACCAGAAAATTGCGTTTCAGATACCATGACTTTTGGTGTGGAGCATGCAGAGGAGGAAGAATGGTAGTAGGGAGGCACAAAGGCTTATAAAACCAAAATAGTGCCTCCCCATGCACACATCTAAAAGAAGGACATAGGAGAAATGAACAACCTGGAGAGGGGCAGAAAAAAGGTGTGGGCTCCAAAGACAGTGCTCCCACACAGAGGATTGCCTGCTCACCCTGTACACTCATACGTGCTCTTTCACCACTGTGGTCTGAGGAATAAAACCTCAGGTTCACATGACTGCCCACCTTTATGAAGAACATAAAATTTTCTTCTTTGCTTTAATAAACAAAATGATACAGCACATCTCCAAACAATATTCCTAGCTTTGCAGAGCCCTCTTCAGGGAGCTGGGGACCTGGAATGAGGAAAGAAACAGACAGGAAATGCAGTTCTTCTTTTTTTTTTTTTTTTTCCCTTAGAGATTGCTGTTCTTTCCATTTAGCCTTCATAAAGTATCTACACTCTCCAAGTGCTGACCTCACTCCTCAGGAAAATGCAGCACCAATTCTATTCAAGGCTTAAATTGTGGATTTTTTAAAAATTTTATTTAGTAAGAATTTTATTTCCACAGTACCTTATGCTCTTTTATTGTGTCATTCCTATTCTCTTTCATCATAATGTGCAATGCGCTTTCTATTGAACTGGCACCATCCCTAAGGATGTCATACAGCAAGGGTGACTTCTATGTCCAATTAGCACATAAAGAAGATAAAGAGGGTAGAATCTGGATCTGAAGCCATACTTTTATTTGATAAAGGAGTGATTAGACAGGCAGAGACTGAAGACCTGTGAGGCAGGTTGTTTCTATGTTATGAGGGGACATTAGTGGTCTCATAGTGGTTACCATGCAAGTCCTCAAACAACAACTGGCATTTTGTGCAGACTCCAGAAACATCCTGGGACATATAGGATCCCCTCCACCCTGACATCTCTTTAAGCCATATTGTAGTGATTTTCCCCAAATCAAACTTCAAATATACTCTAATTTCTTATAACAGATTACATATTAGGATTTATAGGATCTTATTGATCATAGTATCTAGGACTTGAAGTCTGAAATAATGAAATATAGCTGTAGGACCACACAGTTCAAAGAAGTATAATTATATTTTTTTGCCACCAAAATTATCCTAAAAATCATCTGGAACTCCAAGTGTTATCCCAGTCAAAACCTCATATCATGAACCGATCATTCATTATCTACTTCAGGACCCCCTGTTACCTATGTAACAGGAGGTTCATGTAGCCAGAGTTACGGGTTGTGAAGCAAAAGTTTCCATAGAATCTTCAGTTCCTACAGTGTCAGAACATAAACCAACAGAAAAGCAGCTGACAGGGAACACTGCTCACATTTCTCAATCTGGGCAAAGCTTTCTAAGATACATCTGTTTTTTTAATTCTATCTTTATGAAGCCATTACTCACCTCCAAGGTCTTAACTTACTCGTTGCCAATTTCCAGGCTCTTTTTTCTCCACTTATTAGGCCACAAAAATACTGAGGTTAATTTTAGGAAAAGGAAAGTCTGAACCCCAATAAAATAATAGTACCATATAACCCAATAAAACAACAATACTACGTATTTAAATCTGTACAGATAATTAGTGTGCAAAGTGGGCCACATAAATGAAATGATAATAAATGTAAGCTTGTGCTTTTAGATTAAAAAAGTGCAAAGCAGTGTAATCAATTTGAATGGACGAATAGGCAGGAAGGAAAAACAGTAGTGGGATTCCTACGTACCTATCATTCATTTCTCTTCTAACTGCTTGATGTGGCTTTCATCAGAGAGATACAGATGCTAGGAAGGTGCTCATACAACTCCATAAAGATGCACTTGTCCCTAAAAGATCCTTCCCAAATGGTCTGTTGTCTTTCATTTTGCCCGTCTTCCCTATATACCTAGTGAGAACTTAATTTCTAGGGACAAAACACACACTTGCATGCCTGGGTGACATATTTCTGCTGATAGGCCAAGTATAAAAATTCTACACATTATATGATCAATTGTATTCTTCCACACAGCACTCTCAGCACTCCATATTTGAATCTATGTTTTAACTCCCTGAACTATCCCATTGAGTTACATGTTTATCTTAGATAAATACACACTTCCTAGATCAGTTAGCTCTATAGTAACTTGAAATCAGTGTGACTCCTCCAGCTTTGATTTTTACCCCCAAATTGTTGTGACTTCTCTAGTTTCTTTGCATTTCCAAACAAATTTTAAAATCAGACTGTTATTTTCTGCAAAAAGTCTGCTGTTCATTTGTTTTGTTTCTTAAATTCCACATCTGAGTGAAATCAGACGGTATTTGTCTTTCTCTGACTGATTTATTTAACTTCGCATAATAATCGCTAAGTCCATCCATGTTGTTGCAAATGGCAAGATTTCACTTTTGTATGACTGAGTGTATACTGATAGGTGTGAGGTGATATCTCATAATAGCAAAGGGAAAAAAAAGGAAGAGAGAGAGAGAGGCAAACCAAGAACCAGAGTCTTAATCATAATGAACAAATTGGTGATTACCAAGATGGAGGGGGGTGGAGGGATGTGTCAAATAGTCGTGGGGATTAAGGAATGCATTTGTGATGAGCACTGGTGTTGTATGAAGTGTTGAATCACTGTATTGTGCACCTGAAACTCCATGCTAAATAATTGGAATTTAAATAAAAACTTTAGAAAAATCCTGCCTTTATTTTGATTTGGTTTGTGTTTTATCTATATATTCTCTTGAAGAGAACTTTATATTTTAACAATATTGAGTCTTATGGTCCATGAACCTGCTATATGTTTCCATTTATTTAGATTCTTTAAATGTTCATGGCAGTGTTTTATAGTGTCCAGTGACAAAATCTTGTGACTATTTTGTTAAAATATATCCCGATTTCATGTGTTTTTTTTTTCTGCTATTGTAAGTGGTATTTTTCCTAAAATTTTATTTTCAAATTGCTTACTGGTAGTAAATAAGAGATATAATTAACTTTTTTTTTTCTTTTAAAGATTTTATTTATTTATTTGACAGAGAGAAATCACAAGTAGGCAGAGAGGCAGGCAGAGAGAGAGGAGGAAGCAGGCTCCCTGCTGAACAGAAAGCCCGATGTGGGGCTTGAACCCAGGACCTGGGATCATGACCTGAGCCGAAGGCAGCGGCTTAACCCACTGAGCCACCCAGGCGCCCCGACTTTTCTATTTTGACCTTGTGCACCGCACCTTGCTAAGTTCACTGCTTAATTCTAGTGGATATTTTGTAGATTTCTTAAGAATATATACATACATATATATATATATATGTATATATATATATATGCTATCATATCATGTGTGTATAAAAATTAAGAGCATTTATAATATCCATTTTAAATTTCTTATCTGCTAATCCCATTGTTTCTTGGTCTATTTTGACTGATACATTTTTCTCCTAGTCATTGGTCACATTTTCTGGCTTCCTAGCATATTTAGCAATATTGAGTAAATACTGAATATTGTGAATGTTACAGTGTTGTTATCTGGATTCTGTTTGGCTTTATTCTGACAGGCAATTGAGTAATTTGTAAGTCATCTCAATCATTTTTAGCTTGTTTAAGGCATTTTTAGGGCAGATCGGGAGTTACTTTCACTCTAGTGAGAGTTTGATCCTATTATTAATGATCTTGATCCAATTATTAATGAGTGGTCTTTTTTGGGTTGCCCCTGAAAGTCTTTTCATTAAATGAAGTCATTCCAATCTGTCTGGTCTGCACTGGAATGTTCTCCACCTCTGCATAATGTTTAGGAGTTGTTCATGTTACAGCTCATGGTTGTTCTTTGCCCACATATTCATGGATTAGCAACAGACTTAATGGGACCATTATGCAGATTTATGGAGCTTTTTCCTACATATTTTTCTTTCTTTTGTTACTGTATGCCATAAATCCCAGCCATCTCACCCCATGAGTGCTAACCTCTGCCCTCTCTTATCAGAGTGATTGTACTGTTGGTTGGGATGCCCCTTTCTTTCTTCCTTGCAGTTGGAAAGTGCCTCCAGGCACAGAGTGGATCAAATGTTTGTTTATTTCCCTCTCTAGGATTAAGTTGTAAATTCCCTGCTTCTAATGTTTAAAAACAATTGTTTCACATTTTTTCCAGTTATCTGATTGTTTATGACAGGGAAGTATGTCCAGTCCACGCTTTGGCTTAATGGCAAGAAACAAATATCCTATTATCCTCTCCATTCTCTTCAATCTACCAGAGGTAATATTGAGAGCACCTGCTACCCACTATGAACATGGCACAGAATCTGGAATCTGAAAAGACCCCTCCAAATGAAGAGGGTAACACTGTTTCTTGCAACTCCAACATGCCAAGGTTTTATCAATTCAAGAACAACCTCTCTTATTAACCTTAATTTTAATATTTATCTTATCTGTTGTTTATTGCCCAATGTATTCTACCTTTAATTTGTATAGCTTTGTAGAAGCCTAAAATGAGAAATATGGGTAGCAGGGAATATAAATCATATTAATTTGTTCTGGGTAGTGATAGTTTATTTATTGTCTTTTTAAATATTTATTTATTTATTTGTCAGAGAGAGAGAGAGAGAAAGAGAGCACACACAAGCAGGGGGAGCGGCAGGCAGAGGGAGAAGCAGGCTTTCTGCTGAGCAAGGAGCCCAATGCAGGGCTCAATCCCAGGACCCTAGGATCATGACCTGAACCAAAGGCAGATGCTTCACCAACTGAGCCACCCAGGCATCCCTGGGTAGTGATGGTTTAGACACAGTTTCCTTCACTGTTCTGAAATACTTTCACTCTTCCAGGTCCTCTATAAGTCTACATAGAACTGAAGCATCCTGTTCATTCAAAGTTAACATAATGGGGTCATCAGAATGTGGTATATACAAATAATGGAATAGTATTTGGCCATAAAAAGTAAAGGAGTGATACATGTTACAATATGGAAAAACCTCAAAAGCATCAAATGTTAAGTGAAAGAAGTCCATCACAAAACACCATGTATTACATGACTTAATTTGTTGGAATTGTCCAGAATAGGTAAATATGTAGATACAGAATATAGACTAGGGTTTGATTACAGTTGAAGCTGATAGCTGAAAGACACAATGATTTTGCAGTGATGAAAATGTCTTAAAATGGACTATTTTTTAAAGATTTATTTATTTATTCAGTGATCCAAAATTCATTGTTTATGCACCACAGCCAGTGCTCCATGGAATATGTGCCCTCTTTAATACCCACCATCAGGTTCACCCATCACCCCAACCTCTAAAATCCTCAGTTTGTTTCTCAGAGTCACAGTCTCTCATGCTTCATCTCTCCCTCTGATTTCCCCTAATTCACTTTTCCTTCCATTCTTCTAATGTCCTCCATGTTATTCCTTATGCTCCAGAAGTAAGTGAAACCGTATGATAATTGACTTTCTCTGCTTGATTTACTTAATTCAGTGTAATCTCCAACAGTCCCATTCATGTTGATACAAAACTTGGGTATTCACCTTTCTTTTTTTTTTTTTATTTTCAGCATAACAGTATTCCTTGTTTTTGCACCACACCCAGTGCTCCATGCAATCCGTGCCCTCTCCAATACCCACCACCTGGTTCCTCCAATCTCCCACCCCCCGCCGCTTCAAAACCCTCAGATTGTTTTTCAGAGTCCATAGTCTCTCATGGTTCACCTCCCCTTCCAATTTCCCCCAACTCCCTTCTCCTCACTAACTCCCCTTGTCCTCCATGCTATTTGTTATGCTCCACAAATAAGTGAAACCATATGATAATTGACTCTCTCTGCTTGACTTATTTCACTCAGCATAATCTCTTCCAGTCCCGTCCATGTTGCTACAAAAGTTGGGTATTCATCCTTTCTGATGGAGGCATAATACTCCATAGTGTATATGGACCACATCTTCCTTATCCATTCGTCCGTTGAAGGGCATCTTGGTTCTTTCCACAGTTTGGCGACCGTGGCTCTCCCTGATGGCTAGTGATGATGAACATTTTTTCATGTGTCTCATAGCCATTTGTATGTCTCCATTGGAGTAGGGTCTGTTCATTTCTTCTGCCCATTTTTTGATATGATTATCTGTTTTGTGTGTGTTGAGTTTGAGGAGTTCTTTATAGATCCTGGATATCAATCTTTTGTCTGTACTGTCATTTGCAAATATCTTCTCCCATTCCGTGGGTTGCCTCTTTGTTTTTTTTGACTGTTTCCTTTGCTGTGCAGAAGCTTTTGATCTTGATGAAGTCCCAAAAGTTTATTTTTGCTTTTGTTTCCTTTGCCTTTGGAGACATATCTTGAAAGAAGTTGCTGTGGCTGATATCGAAGAGGTTACTGCCTATGTTCTCCTCTAGGATTCTGATGGATTCCTGTTGCATTACCCTGATCCCCAAAACCAGGCAAAGACCCTACCAAAAAGGAGAATTTCAGACCAATATCACTGAAGAATATGGATGCTAAGATTCTCAACAAGATCCTAGCAAACAGGATCCAACAGCACTTTAAAAAGATTATCCACCATGACCAGGTGGGATTCATTCCTGGGCTACAAGGATGGTTCAACATTCTCAGATCAATCAATGTGATAGAACAAATTAATATGAGAAGAGAGAAGAACCACATGGTCCTCTCAATTGATGCAGAAAAAGCATTTGACAAAATCCAGCATCCGTTCCTGATTAAAACGCTTCAAAGTATAGGGATAGAGGGAACATTCCTGAACTTCATCAAATCTATCTATGAAAGACCCACAGCAAATATCATCCACAATGGGAAAAAGCTTGCAGCCTTCCCGTTGAGATGAGGAACACGACAAGGATGCCCACTCTCTCCACTCTTGTTCAACATAGTATTAGAAATCCTAGCAACAGCAATCAGACAACAAAGAGAAATAAAAGGTATCCAAATTGGCAGTGAAGAAGTCAAACTCTCTCTCTTCACAGATGACATGATTCTTTATATGGAAAACCCAAAAGACTCCACCCCCAAACTACTAGAACTCATACAACAATTCAGTAATGTGGCAGGATACAAAGTCAATGTACAGAAATCAGTGACTTTCTTATACACTAACAATGAAAATACAGAAAGGGAAATTAGAGAATCGATTCCATTCACTATAGCACCAAGAACCATAAGATACCTGGGAATAAACCTAACCAAAGAGGTAAAAGATCTGTACTCGAGGAACTACAGAACACTCATGAAAGAAATTGAAGAAGACACAAAAAGATGGAAGACCATTCCATGCTCTTGGATCGGAAGAATAAACATTGTTAAAATCTCTATACTGCCTAGAGCAATCTATACTTTTAATGCCATTCTGATCAAAATTCCACCGTTATTCTTCAAAGAGCTGGAGCAAATAATCCAAAAATTTGTATGGAACCACAAGAGACCCCGAATCGCTAAAGAAATGTTGAAAAACAGAAATAAAACTGGGGGCATCACATTACCTGATTTCAAGCTTTACTACAAAGCTGTGATCACCAAGACAGCATGGTACTGGCATAAAAACAGACACATAGACCAGTGGAACAGAGTAGAAAGCCCAGATATGGACCGTCAACTCTATGGTCAAATAATCTTAGACAAAACAGGAAAAAATATACAGTGGAAAAAAGTCTCTTCAATAAATGATGCTGGGAAAACTGGACAGCTATATGTAGAAGAATGAAACTCGACCATTCTCTTACACCGTACACAAATATAAACTCAAAATGGATAAAAGATCTCAACGTGAGACAGGGTATTCATTCTTTCTAATGGCTGAGTAATATTCCATTGTATATATGGACCATATCTTCTTTATCTATTCATTTATCTATTCATTTATCTATTCGTGTTTTTTTTTCTACAGTTATGATGATTGTGGACATTGCTGCTATGAACATTGGGGTATATATGGTCCTTCTTTTCACTATATCTCTATCTTTGGGGTAAATACCCAGTAGTGCAATTGCAGGGTCATAGGGTAGCTCTATTTTTAATTTTTTAAAAGATTTTATTTATTTATTTATTTATTTGACAGAGATCACAAGTAGGCAGAGAGGCAGCAGAGAGAGAGGAGGAAGCAGGCTCCCTGCTGAGCAGAGAGCCTGATGTGGGGCTCAATCCCATAACCCTGGGATCATGACCTGAGCTGAAGGCAGAGGCTTTAAACCACTGAGCAACCCAGGCGCCCATCTATTTTTAATTTTTTGAGGAATCTCCATGCTCTTTTCCAAAGTGGCTTCACCAATTTGCATTTCCACCAAAAGCGTGAGAGGGTTCCCCTTTCTCCACATTCTCTCCAACATTTGTTGTTTTCTGTCTTGTTAATCTTTGCCATTCTAACTGGTGTAAGGTGGTATCTCAGTGTGGCTTTGATTTTAATTTCCCTGATTGCTAATGATTATGAATATTTTTTTTAAAGATTTTATTTATTTATTTGAGAGAGAGACAGTGAGAGAGAGCATGAGAGAGGAGAAGGTCAGAGAGGGAAGCAGACTCCCCGTGGAGCTGGGAGCCCAATGCGGGACTTGATCCCGGGACTCCAGGATCATGACCTGAGCCGAAGGCAGTCGTCCAACCAACTGAGCCACCCAGGCACCCCTGATGATGAATATTTTTTCATGTGTCTGTTAGCCATTTGTGTCTCCACTGGAGAAATTCTATTCATGTCTTCTGCCCATTTCTTGACATGATTATCTATTTTTGGGGTGTTGAGTTTGAGGAGTTCTTTATAGATCTTGGATATCAGGCTTTGTCTGTAGTGTAATTTGCAAATATCTTCTCCCATTTCCTGGGTTGCCTTTTTCTTTTGTTGACTGTTTCCTTTGTTGTGCAGAAGCTTTTGATCTTGATGAAGTCCCAAAAGTTCTTTTTGCCTTTGTTTCCTTTGCCTTTGGAGACCTGTCTTGAAAGAAGTTGCTAAAATTGACTATTGTAGTTATTGCACATAGCTATGACCATACTAAAAAAAACAGCATTATATGTTTCAAATGGGTGAACTATATGCTATATGAATTGTATCTCAGTGAAAGTGTTTAATAATATATAAAATTGGCCTTCAAGAGCCAATACCAGAGTACAGAACTCAAAGTTCAATTCCCCAGGTGTGACATGAGCATAAATAGGTTATGTAAGACAATTTCCTGTATATAAATATAAATATATATAATAAATAATAATATATAATTATTAACATAATTTATATCATGATGCAATTTTGTTCTACTCTATTACTATAGGAGGCTTATTTTAATATTATATTAATAAATAACAAATATATTTAAGGTATATATTATATGTAATAAATAATTCATAAATGCATAATAAGTAATGCATACATATATGATAAATATAGAATATTATGTATTTAGATATCTATGTAAGTATAAAATATATACTTTATTTATTTAGGTATATATATCACGTATATGCATCATATATATATGAATATACATATAGTTTGTGTGTCTGTGTGTGTGTGTGTGTGTGTGTGTGTGTGTGTGTGTGTGTATTCCAGGAAAATAGCCCTTTAGAAACAGGTGTACTCAGGGCCTGTGTGTGTGGCATTGGCAATGTTTAATGTGGCAAAGATATATGAGGCAAATGTGGCAATTGGTGATATAGAGGGGCTGGTAGGAAAATAAAAATATACCTTTCCATGCAGTGATTCAGAAGAGGACAAAAGCTGAGTAAAGATCTTGAACAGAACCATGGAGATGTACTCCTTGGGGGTGGGAGTGCTTCTTGTTCAATTCATTCTTACTTTTTTTTTTTTCTTTCCTAGCCTATCTAAAACTTTGTATAAGAGTGGGACCTTCCCAGATATTATACTGGGCTCTATGACTCCCTGTCTTTCTGTCATTAGTTTGAGTTTGTCTTTTCCACAGTTTTACACAAATGGAACCACAGTATATGATCTATTCTAGGCTCTTTTGTTGGGCATATGTCTTTAACAGTTATGTATGCTGTGGAATATGTCAGTAATATTTCCTTTTTATTGTGGACTTGTACTTTGTTTTATAAAAACATCACCATGTGTTTATCTATTTACCTATTTTTTAATTTCTTTTTTTATTGTTCAGGTTTTTTTTTATTTTTTAAATTTATTTGCAGCATAACAGTATTCATTGTTTTTGCTCCACACCCAGTGCTCCATGCAATCCGTGCCCTCTCCATTACCCACCACCTGGTTCCCCCAATCTCCCACCCCACGCCCCTTCAAAACCCTCAGATTGTTTTTCAGAGTCCATAGTCTCTCATGGTTCACTTCCCCTTCCAACTTCCCTCAACTCCCTTCTCCTCTCTAACTCCCCTTGTCCTCCATGCTATTTGTTATGCTCCACAAATAAGTGAAACCATATGATAATTGACTCTCTCTGCTTGACTTATTTCACTCAGCATAATCTCCTCCAGTCCTGTCCACGTTGTTACAAAAGTTGGGTATTCATCCTTTCTGATGGAGGCATAGTACTCCATAGTGAATATGGACCACATCTATTTACCTATTGAAGGACATTTGGGGTGTGCCTGGATTGGGGCTAATATAAATAATAATGCTTAAATAATATTTAAATAATAACTTAAATTTTAATTTAAATAATATTAATATTTATATTAAAACTTAAATAATTTTTTAAAAAAGCCTTTCTGTAGATATATTTTAATTTCTACTGAATACATAACTGGGACTTGGTTTGCCCATTCCAACTGTAAGTGTATGTCTAACTTCATAAGAAACCAACAAACTATTTTTAAAAATAATCATACTTAATGGTTGTTTTAATTCCTGAAGAGACATAATGATTAACTATCTTAAGAACTCAGTAAAATTCTCACTTATACACTTCTAATAAGATCGCTGTACCAGGATCCATACCCGCAATCACTTTTGAGAATTTGCCAATTAACCATTTCTTTGTGTTCTCATCCGTGGGACTTTCTATTCCAACATAAAAGGGAGGGAAGGGGTATATTTAGTCTCTCAGGAACACAAAGGAGGAAGACAACAACTTTTTGACATTTTGGGAAAGGTATGTTAAGCAATCAGTGGATTTTATTGACCATTTTCTTTAAAAAAATAATTTAAGATCTCATTTCTGTCCCCACATTTTTTCCTTATTTCAAATCAGTCTTCTCTTACCTGATCTCTTTTTGATGGTATTTTACTAACTCTAGGCAATAGCTTCCAACTTCACAAATAAGATTCTATTTCCCCAAGTCTTTCCTTCAAGCTGCTGGCTCAGGAAGCATGTGGTTCACCTCACAATTTAGTGAGGACAGCTGGGTAACTCTATATTTTGTCACCATCAAAGATAGATTATCATATTTCTAGTCTCAAATATCAGTTTCTATACTGCATACTAGCAACTGCTAAGCTAATATCAAATGTTTAAGTTTTATGTTATTGTAACCTGCCGATTCTCTGATACTTACATTTGGTTAGACTATGTTATATTGTGGTAACAAACTTAAGCCAAAGCATCTGTGATTTAACACAGTCTTAGTTTTTGTTTTGTTTTGGTTGTTGTTGTTGTTTTTTATTTTTTTTTATTTTTCAGCCTAACAGTATTCATTATTTTTGCACCACACCCAGGGCTCCATGCAATCCGTGCCCTCTCCAATACCCACCACCTGGTTCCCCCAACCTCCCACCCCCCGCCCCTTCAAAACTGAGGGTTTTGTTGTTGTTTTTTTAATGTACTCATGGTACACATACCACATATGTTGGTAGATGCCTTTCCTCCACATAGTCTCTCAGGGACTCAGGCTACTAGAGCTATGGCCTTCATGCATTGTTTTTGTTGTAAGATTTTATCTCACACAGTGTAAATATGGACGCTTATATGGAAAGATTTATTTCCCTACCCTACCTCATTCTCCTTCAAACTCTGGTCAACAAATAGGCTATCTTTTATTAAATCAAACTTAGTCCAAAATTTGTTTCAATCCATGGGAACAGCTGATCAGTAAAAATGAATGGACATGTATTTTAGAAGCATCATTTGTAGAAATTACAAAACAAAAATTACAGAATGATGTCAGTAAATTCAGAGTTTTCATGTCAACAGAAAAGAAGTTTTCCAGCAAAGTGATGGCAAGTCATCATAATCACGAAAGTCCCACAGAAACAGATGTATAAATAAATAGGATAAACTGGTGGTTAACAGGGGAGAGGGGGAGTAGGAGGATGGGTGAAATAGGTAAAGGAGATTAAGAGGTACAAACTTCTGGTTATAAAATAAGTAAGGTACATGGGTGACAAATACTATAGGAAATATAGTCAATTATGTAAGTGTAATAAAATTGTATGATAACAGATTGTAACTATACTTATAATAGTGAGCCTTGTGTAATGTACATAATTATTTTTTTAAAGATTTTTTTTATTTACTTGACAGACGGAGATCACAAGCAGGCAGAGAAGCAGGCAGAGAGAGAGGAGGAAGCAGGCTCCCTGCTGAGCAGAGATACCAATGTGGGGCTTGATCCCAGGACCCTGGGATCATGACCTGAGCCGAAGGCAGAGGCTCTAACCCACTGAGCCATGCAGGCACCCCTGTAATGTATATAATTATTGAATACTATGTTGTACACTTTTTAAAATGATATTATTTATTCATTTGGGAGAGATACTGAGACAGCACAAACAGGCAGAGAGGCAGAGGGAGAGGGAGAAGCAGACACCCGCCTGAGCTGGGAGCCCAACGTGGGGCTCGATCCCAGGACCTGGAGATCATGACCTGAGTTGAAGGCAGAGGCTTAACCATCTGAGACACTCAGATGGCCCATGTACACCTGAAACTAATATAACATGGTATGTTAACTATATTAAGATAATACAATTTTTTTAAATAGAAAAAAATCACACAGTCCACCAATAATGAAGTATAAGCTATAAGGAGATCTTACTGGATGAGGATGACCAGTATTAATCAGCTCACAGATTGACCTGAACTATGGTAGTTTCAAGGAAAAAAAAATCTTAAAATTTCAAAAATTCTCAAAAAACAATTTCAAACATTCTCACATCTTTTGACCAAAACACAAAATAATAATTATAGTTTTTGTTTCTGTGTTCTATAAGGAATGGCCTAGAGGGATTAGATGATCAAATACAGATATACGGCAAATATCACCAAAATCAGGGATGATTATCATTTTATTCTCCATGAATCTGCCTCCTTCTTCCAAGTACTTATTTGGATAACTTGGACAAAAATCCATGCACAATCAGTTACAGTATCTCAAATTGTGAAATATCAGGGGTTTTCCTTTATTTAACATTTCTACCAGAAAAACATGCAGCTCTTTCCAAACTTGTGGTGGTTGTGAAAATTCACTGTATATGCTTTGACATTATTTCCCCTAAGAGGTAGAGTTTATCTTCCCTCCCCTCAAAATGGGTTTCCTTATGAATGCTTCAACTAATGGTGGATGGCAAGAATGCTATATGATTTGTGGGTCAAGACCCCAAAAGGCTCATTGCTCCACTTTGTACACTGCAACACTTACTCTTTAAATTTACGTGACCATGTAAAATGTCCAACTAGGTTTCCCTGCTCTGAGGAATACAAAGCTATGTGGAGAACTCCTGTTTAATGTCCTACATGGGCCCGGTGTTTGTATCATCCCTGCTCAGACACTACATATATGAGTGAAAGAGCTGTTGGATAATTTGCTCCCCCTCCATTATTTGAATTTCCAGTTATTTGTGTCTTTGCATTTGAGGACCCAGACATTATGAATCAAAGAGAAGTCTCCCCTAGTATGCCACAGAATCCATGAACATAACAAAATGGTGATTCTTTTATCCTACTAAATTTTTGAAGGTTTGTTATACACACCACATAATTACAGAACACACCTCAGATTCAAGAGTTACATGTGGCCAATTTGTCATGAAGAGAATCATGCTACTTTCTGTATAAAAGTTGTTTCTGCAAGTGTCCTAGGAAGATAAAGAAAAAAATTAATGTAATATTGTATAAAACAGAATGGAAGAAATCAGAGAGGGAGACAAACAATGAGAAACTCTGGACTCCAGGAAACAAAATGAGGGTTACAGAAAGGAGGAAGTGGAGGAATGGGGTTACTGGGTGATGGATATTGCAGAGGGCAGGTGTTGTGAGGAGCACTGTATGTCACATGCAACTAATGAATTGTTGAACACTACATCAAAAATTATATGTTGGCTAACTGAACATAATAAAAAAAAGTATGGAGTTTCCTCAAAAAGTAAAAAATAGACCTGCCCTTTGATCCAGCAATTTCACTACTAAGTATTTATCCAAAGGATACAAACATGGTGATTCAAAGGGAGACCTGCACACCAATGTTTATAGCAGCATTGTCCACAATAGCCAATATACGGAAAAAGCCCAGATGTTCATCAAACGATGAATGGATAAAGACGTGGTACACACACACACACACACACACACACAAACACACACCATGGAATATTATTCAACCATCAAAAGGAATGAAATCTTGCTATTTGCAACAACATGGATGGAACTAGAGGGTATTATGCTGAGTAAAATAAGTCAGTCAGAGAAAGAAAAATGCCATATGATTTTACTTATACAAGGAATTTAAGAAACAAAACAGATGAACATAGGGGAAGGGATGGAAAAATAAAATAAGATGAAAACAGAGAGTGAGGCAAACCATAAGAGACTATTAAAATAGGAAACAAGCAACAAATAGGTTGCTAGAGGGGAGGTGGGTGAGGGGATAGGGTAATGGAATGATGGGCAATAAGGAGAGAACTTGAAATAATGAGGACTGTGTGTTGTATGAAGCTGATGGATCACAAAATTCTACCTCTGATACTAACAATACAGTGTATGTTAATTAAATTGATTTTTTAAAATATTTTACTTATTCATTTTGACAGACAGAGATCAAAAGCAGGCAGAGAGGAAGGCAGAGAGAGAGGAAGGGAAGCAGGATCCCCACCATGCAGAAAGCCCGACTCAGAGCTCTATCCCAAGACCCTGGGATCATGACCTGAGCCGAAGGCAGAGGCTTTAACCCACTGAGCCACCCAGGTGCCCCAATTAAATTGATTTTAAATAAAAGAAGAGACTTGCTCATTTTTTCAGGTCACTGTAGATCTTCCTAAAATGCAGCTTTTTTTAATGGTTTTTAGTATGCTTATACCCACTAGACTTTTAATTCTCTTCTTAAAAATTCAGGCTTCTCTGCCTTCGGCTTAGGTCATGATCCCAGCGTCCTGGGATCGAGCCCCATATCGGGCTCTCTGCTCCACAGGGCCTGCTTCCTCCTCTATCTCTGCCTGCCTCTCTGCCTACTTGTGATCTCTGTCTGTCAAATAAATAAAATCTTTAAAAAAAGGAATTTGTATCAGTATAAAAAAAATTCCGCCTTCCAATTTACTCTACTTCTCTAATAATAGACTATAGACTTAATAACAGAATATGAGACCCTTTTCTCATTTAAGTTAAAATAGACTAAGAAACCCTTAGAGATAGACGCTGGAAAGAGACCTTCAATCTCAGTGAACATCCATCAGGATTTGCAAAGGGCTTTCAAAATGTCTGTGTAATAGTCTTGATTTCCTACTGCCAGTTTTAATTTGATGTGGGACTGAGACCTACACTAATATGAACGTGGATAGATTTCCTTACCAAGCACATAACTAAAATATTCTGGCTTGGAGTATTCAAGCTAAAATAGACTTGATGCACATCTTAGCTTCCAAATGTCTTTTAAAGAAGAAAGTGTCTGTCAGATAGCAAAGCTCAGGTTTTGGCGATCAGAACTGCTGTACTTGTTATTTGAGTATAATTAACATACAGTGTTATATTAGTTTCAGGTGTACAATATAATGATTCAACAATTCTATGTGTTGCTCAGTCCTCATCATGATCAGTGTACTCTGAATCCCCTACACTTATTTCACCCATCCTTTCTTCTGGCAAGCCCCAGTTTGTTCTCCATATTTAAGTCTGGTTTTTGTTTGTTTGTTTATCTCCTTTTTTCTTTGTATATTTTATTCCTTAAGTTCTACATATGGATGGAGCCATATGGTTTTTGCTTTCTCTGATGGACTTATTTTACTTAGCATTATACCCTTTAGGCTCATCCAGTTGTTACTAATGTCAAGATCTTGTTCTTTTTTTTTTTTTTTCCAGGTTTGTTTATTTTTTTTTTATTTTTAGTTTTTTATTTTTCAGCATAACAGTATTCATTATTTTTGCACCACACCCAGTGCTCCATGCAACCCGTGCCCTCTACAATACCCACCACCTGGTGCCCCCAACCTCCCACCCCCCACCCCTTCAAAATTCTCAGATCGTTTTTCAGAGTCCATAGTCTCTCATGGTTCACCTCCCCTTCCAATTTCCCTCAACTCCCTTCTCCTCTCCATCTCCCCTTGTCCTCCATGCTATTTGTTATGCTCCAAAATAAGTGAAACCATATGATAATTGACTCTCTCTGCTTGACTTATTTCACTCAGCATAATCTCTTCCAGTCCCGTCCATGTTGCTACAAAACTTGGGTATTCATCCTTTCTTTTTTCTTTTCTTTTTTTTTTTTTACAGCTTTATAAACATATATTAAGATCTTGTTCTTTTTTATGGCTGAATAATATTCCATTGTATAAATGTACCACTTATTCTTTACTGGTTCATCTATGGATGGGCACCTGGGTTCCTTCCATATCTAGGTAATTTTAATAATGCTGCAATAAACATGGTGGTACATATGTCTTTTCAAATTAGTGTTTTCATTTTCTTTGGGTTAAATACTCAATAGTGGAATTACTGGACTGTATGGTAATTTTTTAAAAAGATTTTATTTTTTTATTTGTCAGAGAGAGAGAGAGAGGGAGAGAGAGAAACCAGAAGCAGGCAGAGAGAGCAGGGTCCTCACTGAGCAGGAAGGCTGATACAGGACATGATCCCAGGACCCTGGGATCATGGTCTGAACTGAAGGCAGACACTTAACCACCTGAGCCACACAGATGTCCCTATGGTAGTTCTATTTTTAATTTTTTTGAGGACCTTCCATACTGTTTTCTATACTAACTGTACCAATTTATATTCCCACACCTTTTTGAGCTCTTTATTATGTTCTCTTGAGCTATGTGTCTATTTTGGTGCCAGTACCATATTATTTTGATTACTAAGCTTTGTATATCTTGTTATATTTTTTATTCATATTTCCTTGTATCTTCTCACTTCCACAGGTCTTTAATCATTCACTTGATATTGCAACTGTAAATGATCACCCACATTGATTCATGTGTTTCTAGGAACTTCTCCTTCCACTATATCTACACTATGGGCTCCTGCCCATTCCATCTGAGGTGGCCCATAGTTACAGGTGGGAGGTTTAGGAGCAGAAACACTTCTTTGAAGTTTTTTGAATAATTTACTGCAGTAAGAGTTGTGTGAACAACTCTTTACAAATTCTGGTACTGAAGAAAATCCCAAAACATTAAAAAATGGCCAAAAATTTGATAGACATTTCTTTGAAGAAACTACACAAATGGTTAATAAGCACAAAAAAAGTGTTTACTATTACTATCAGGGGAACGCAAGTCAAAACCACAATGAGATACTACCTCTCACTTATTACAGAAAATAACAAGTATTGATGAGGTTTTGGGAGAAACTGAAGCTCTTGTGCACTGTTGGTGAGGGCGATAAATGGTGCGACCACTAGGAAAACAGTGTGGCAAGGTATTTTGATAAGTGGAAGAAGCTAGTCATAAAAGTTCATATATTTTATGATTATATCTATATGAAATTTCCAGAATACTAAATCCATAGAGACAGAAACTAGATTGCTCAAGACTGAGGAGGATGAGGGACACAGAGGTAAAAGCCAAAAATTATGTGGTTTTTTGGTGATTGTTGTAAATATTCTGTTTATTTTAAATTCTATTCTAAATTGATTGTGGTAATGGTTTCACAACTCTGTGAAATACTTAAAGTTGCAGAATTGTATACTCTAGGCAGGTACCTTGTACAGTATGTGAATTATATCTCAATAAACCTTTTATAAAGAGAAAAGGAAAGGAAAAAAAAGGAGCCAGGGTTAATGTGGCTGGAGGGGCAGGGAGAGATCACAGCTCTCCTCCCACTGTACCCCAATTTCTGCAAACAGGAAGAGAACTACTTGGTTTTCTCAGAAATACCTGTAGACCTTTTTCAGTCCAGAAGAAGCTAACTTCTCTTGCTCTCATCTCTCACATGCTATCTTCTACCTAATAGTGACTATTACCAGTTTTATACTTAAAAACCAAAATATGTATAAAAAGCTGTTTCATCAGAGTCACCTATTTATTTGAATACTATCCACATGTTTAAAGTTCTACCCTGTATTATGATAAATCATGGAGCATGTCTTCAGCAGCCTGTTTCCACCCTAACCATAAAAAAGGCCTCTAGCAAACAGCTGTTTATCATGGACAGAAAGGCTGTAAGGATACAGCTCAGCCTTCTATGGCCAGAACAGCTCTTTATGTGTTTTTTCATGATGTCATCTGCAGACTTTGCTGCTTGCCCAATATGCAGCTTTATATCAGGGCATGGGTGAGGCCATTTATTATCAGAGGGCATATCCTCATACCATTTTCACTTACACAGGGAATCTTAGCCCCCTTAAGCCGAAAAGAAAATGTGAAAAAAAGGAAGAGGAAGAAGGAGCTCATGGTTTTATGTCAGGCAATGTTCTGTTCTTTCTCAAGGCAATAAGGCAAAAATATATAGGAAGAAGGAAGAGTTTTGTTGGAGGGATAGCAGGAAAGCCAGGAAGTCTGCTTCTGTACCATGAAAATATTGAGGGTATGCATATCTTGCAGGCATTCAGGCTTTACAAAATCTTTCCAGGGTCGCAGCCCATCATAACTGTTGTCACTTTTGCCCTTAGAAAGGAAATACACAAAGTTAGTAGACTGAAGACCACATTTTCCGAGGAAGTACAATTTTAAACATCCTATGAAGTATGTGGCCTGATGACTAGCATCTACCTCTGAGTCCCATCCTAGCATGTTTCTGATGGATGGAGTTTCATCTTATAGAGGTCACCACAAATATACCTTTGAATAGACCAAATGGTCTGAATTCTGTTGCTTACATATTTCAGGCTTAATGGAGTATGTTCATTCTGCTAAACTTTTGAATTATCCATTGCCATATCCATTTTGCTTTTAATTCCACATTTACAAAAATAGATGATTAAGTAATAATCGATAAGATTTTTAATAATGCAATCAGAGTTATGTGAACAACTCTTTACAAGTTATGGTACTAAAGAAAATCCCAAAACATTAAGAAATGGGCACAAAGTTGATAGACATTTCTTTAAAGAAACTACACAAATGGTTAATAAGCACAAAAAAAGTTCAATATTACTATCATGGGAATATAAGTCAAAACCACAATGAGATATTCACTTATTACAGAAAATAACAAGTATTGATGAGGTTTGGGGAGAAACTGGAGCTCTTGTGCACAGAAGCTAAGATCTACACAGCAGCACAAATACCAAACCAACATTCAGAAAAAAGGAGAGAACAAAAAGCAATATAAATAGCAAATAAAAGGAAAAAACATTTATGCACATTACATCAAGCTAGATAAAACCAGATCATGTTAATGGATGCATAGAATATAAAATTTTACCTATAGAAGAATAAAGATAAAAATTACAGTGGACTTCATTTACAAACAATTCAAGCAAGAAATGAATGAAGTAAAATCTTTAAAGTGTTAAAGAAAAATAATGTAGAATTCCATATACCACTAAATAACACATTCAAAATTAAGTAGAAAAGAAGCATTCTGGATTATAGACTGAGAACATTTGAAAATCTGTTCCTTCATAATAGCAATGAGAATTTATCAAAATAAATCTTTTCATAATTTTGGAAATTAACCAAGGACTTGTAATAATGGAAGAAGGATTATTTAAAAAATGAATTAATCTCAGTAAGAACAATAAATTTGTGTCATTCTAACATGCCCTATTCCCATTTCCCTCTCCTAAACTGCACAGTAGCTTTGAAATTGAGCAGCTCTGAAACAAATGTAGCTGTGAAAATCAGCATTCTGGCAGCCACTGGAGGGTAAGAATGAGTTTTAAACTTTACCCAAAACTGCATTCCTAGGTAACTGTCACTATATTATCAGACAGGTCCCTGGAAAATACCCATCCACAGAGATTAACTTTATTTGATGTGAACAAAAGCTAGAGAGAATAACCTATTGCTAGGGTTTTGTGGGTTTTTAAAAATTGTTTTTAATTTTATTTTTTATAAATATATAATATATTTTTATCCCCAGGGGTACAGGTCTGTGAATCGCCAGGTTTAAACACTTCACAGCACTCACCATAGCACATACCCTCCCCAATGTCCATAACCCCACCCCCCCAACACCTCTCCCCCCATCAACTCTCAGTTTGTTTTGTGAGATTAAGAGTCACTTATGGTTTGTCTCCCTCCCAATCCCATCTTGTTTCATTTACTCTTCTCCTACCCCCTCAACCCCCCATGTTGCATCTCCTCTCCCTCATATCAGGGAGATCATATGATAGTTGTCTTTCTCCGATTGACTTATTTCGCTAAGCATGATACCCTCTAGTTCCATCCACGTCGTTGCAAATGGCAAGATTTCATTTCTTTTGATGGCTGCATAGTATTCCATTGTGTATATATACCACATCTTCTTTATCCATTCATCTGTTGATGGACATCTAGGTTCTTTCCATAGTTTGGCTATTGTAGACATTGCTGCTATAAACATTCGGGTGCACATGCCCCTTTGGATCAATACGTTTGTATCTTTAGGGTAAATACCCAGCAGTGAAATTGCTGGGTCATAGGGTAGTTCTATTTACAACATTTTGAGGAACCTCCATGCTGTTTTCCAGAGTGGTTGCACCAGCTTGCATTCCCACCAACAGTGTAGGAGGGTTCCCCTTTCTCCGCATCCTCGCCAGCATCTGTCATTTCCTGACTTGTTAATTTTAGCCATTCTGACTGGTGTGAGGTGATATCTCGTTGTGGTTTTGATTTGTATTTCCCTGATGCCGAGTGATGTGGAGCACTTTTTCATGTGTCTGTTGGCCATCTGGATGTCTTCTTTGCAGAAATGTCTGTTCATGTCTTCTGCACATTTCTTGATTGGATTATTTGTTCTTTGGGTGTTGAGTTTGAGCAACTCTACAGCAACAAATTTGACAATCTGGAAGAAATGGATGTATTCCTAGAGACGTAAACTACCACAACTGAACCAGGAAGAAATAGAAAGCCTGAACAGACCCATAACCAGTAAGGAGATTGAAACAGTCATCAAAAATCTCCAAACAAACAAAAGCCCAGGGCCAGATGGCTTCCCGGGGGAATTCTACCAAACATTTAAAGAAGAACTAATTCCTATTCTCCTGAAAGTGTTCCAAAAAATAGAAATGGAAGGAAAACTTCCAAACTCATTTTATGAGGCCAGCATCCACCTTGATCCCAAAACCAGACAAGGATCCCATCAAAAAAGAGAACTACAGACCAATATCCTTGATGAACACAGATGCAAAAATTCTCACCAAAATACTAGCCAATAGGATTCAACAGTACATTAAAAGGATTATTCACCACGACCAAGTGGGATTTATTCCAGGGCTGCAAGTTTGGTTCAACATCCGCAAATCAATCAATGTGATACAACACATTAATAAAAGAAAGAACAAGAACCATATGATACTCTCAATAGATGCTGAAAAAAGATAGATGCATTTGATAAAGTACAGCATCCCTTCCTGATCAAAACTCTTCAAAGTGTAGGGATAGACGGCACATACCTCAATATTATCAAAGCCATCTATGAAAAACCCATCGCAAATATCATCCTCAATGGAGAAAAACTGAAAGCTTTTCCGCTAAGGTCAGGAACATGGCAGGGATGTCCGTTATCACCACTGCTATTCAACATAGTACTAGAAGTCCTAGCCTCAGCAATCAGACAACAAAAGGAAATTAAAGGCATCCAAATCGGCAAAGAAGAAGTCAAACTATCACTCTTTGCAGATGATATGATACTATATGTGGAAAACCCGAAAGACTCCACTCCAAAACTGCTAGAACTTGTACAGGAATTCAGTAAAGTGTCAGGATATAAAATCAATGCACAGAAATCAGTTGCATTTCTCTACACCAACAACAAGACAGAAGAAAGAGAAATTAAGGAGTCAATCCTATTTACAACTGCACCCAAAACTATAAGATACCTAGGAATAAACCTAACCAAAGAGACCTGTGTTTTATTTTTTTATTTTTTTATTTTTTCAGCATAACAGTATTCATTATTTTTGCACCACACCCAGTGCTCCATGCAATCCGTGCCCTCTACAATACCCACCACCTGGTGCCCCCAACCTCCCACCCCCCACCCCTTCAAAATTCTCAGATCGTTTTTCAGAGTCCATAGTCTCTCATGGTTCACCTCCCCTTCCAATTTCCCTCAACTCCCTTCTCCTCTCCATCTCCCCTTGTCCTCCATGCTATTTGTTATGCTCCACAAATAAGTGAAACCATATGATAATTGACTCTCTCTGCTTGACTTATTTCACTCAGCATTTTCTCTTCCAGTCCCGTCCATGTTGCTACAAAACTTGGGTATTCATCCTTTCTTTTTTCTTTTCTTTTTTTTTTTTTTACAGCTTTATAAACATATATTTTTATCTCCAGGGGTACAGGTCTGCGAATCACCAGGTTTACACACTTCACAGCACTCACCATAGCACATACCCTCCCCAATATCCATAACCCCACCTCCCTCTCCCAACTCCCTCCCCCCATCAACCCTCAGTTTGTTTTGTGAGATTAAGAGTCACTTATGGTTTGTCTCCCTCCCAATCCCATCTTGTTTCATTTACTCTTCTCCTACCCCCTCAACCCCCCATGTTGCATCTCCTCTCCCTCATATCAGGGAGATCATATGATAGTTGTCTTTCTCCGATTGACTTATTTCGCTAAGCATGATACCCTCTAGTTCCATCCACGTCGTTGCAAATGACAAGATTTCATTTCTTTTGATGGCTGCATAGTATTCCATTGTGTATATATACCACATCTTCTTTATCCATTCATCTGTAGATGGACATCTAGGTTCTTTCCAAAGTTTGGCTATTGTAGACATTGCTGCTATAAATGGAACAAAGAATCCTCAAATTTATATGGAACCAGAAAAGACCTCGAATAGCCAAAGGAATATTGAAAAAGAAAGCCAAAGTTGGTGGCATCACAATTCCGGACTTCAAGCTCTATTACAAAGCTGTCATCATCAAGACAGCATGGTACTGGCACAAAAACAGACACATAGATCAATGGAACAGAATAGAGAGCCCAGAAATGGACCCTCAACTCTATGGTCAACTCATCTTCGACAAAGCAGGAAAGAATGTCCAATGGAAAAAAGACAGCCTCTTCAATAAATGGTGTTGGGAAAATTGGACAGCCACATGCAGAAAAATGAAATTGGATCATTTCCTTACACCACACACGAAAATAGACTCAAAATGGATGAAGGATCTCAATGTGAGAAAGGAATCCATCAAAATCCTCGAGGAGAACACAGGCAGCAACCTCTTCGACCTCAGCCGCAGCAACATCTTCCTAGGAACATCGCCAAAGGCAAGGGAAGCAAGGGCAAAAATGAACTTTTGGGATTTTATCAAGATCAAAAGCTTTTGCACAGCAAAGGAAACAGTGAACAAAACCAAAAGACAACTGACAGAATGGGAGAAGATAATTGCCAATGACATATCAGATAAAGGGCTAGTGTCCAAAATCTATAAAGAACTTAGCAAACTCAACACCCAAAGAACAAATAATCCAATCAAGAAATGGGCAGAGGACATGAACAGACATTTCTGCAAAGAAGACATCCAGATGGCCAACAGACACTTGAAAAAGTGCTCCAGATCACTCGGCATCAGGGAAATACAAATCAAAACCACAACGAGATATCACCTCACACCAGTCAGAATGGCTAAAATTAACAAGTCAGGAAATGACAGATGTTGGCGAGGATGCGGAGAAAGGGGAACCCTCCTACACTGTTGGTGGGAATGCAAGCTGGTGCAACCACTCTGGAAAACAGCATGGAGGTTCCTCAAAATGTTGAAAATAGAACTACCCCATGACCCTGCAATTGCACTGCTGGGTATTTACCCTAAAGATACAGACTTGTGGTTTTTTTTTGTTGTTGTTGTTGTTTGTTTGTTTTGTTTTTGTTTTTGTTTTTTAATATAAGAAACAAAAAAACAATGTTAGTTTAATATTGCACATGCCTGAGTTGGCAATACCATTTGGGGCAACTAAGGGCTAACCAAAACTTAAAAATAAAATCTGGGAAATGAAATAGGATAATTTGGAAAGGTTCATCAAATTCTTAGTGATACAAAAGGACACGTGCATGTACAGGGCAATACGTATACTCAGAAAAGACTTGAAAAAGCCTTAATATATCACTTGTGACTAACCTTGAAGCTCTGCACAAACAGAAAGTGAAAGGGTAAAAACTCAGGGGATGAAGGTATGTCCCAAAACCTGCACAGAGCCCATTAGAAAAAGCTGGAAAATTTATTGGTCAAGTCATTTAATGAGTCTCTGTCCAATCATTAGATAAACACTTAGTTAATCAACAGAGATTGCACAGCCACAGATGACAAATAACACACACTCTATAGAACCAGTTCAGGGGCACCTGGTGGGGGGGGTCATTCAGTTAGGTGTCTGCCTTCACCTTTGGTCATGATCTCAGTGTTCTGCGATCAAGTCTTATGTTGGGTTCCCTACACAGCAGGTAGTCTGCCTCTCCCTCTCCCCTTGTTCCTCCCCCTGCTCGTGCTCTCCTTCTCTGTAAAATAAATAAATGAAATCTTCAAAAAAAAAGACTTTCCATTCAGGAAGGTCACTAAATAAACAGTAGTGACAACACATATTAACAACAATAACAATGAGAAGGGTTATAATTTCCAGTGTTGTCACATGTTACTTAGTTTTTCATAACAACAAAAAAATAATACAAATGAAGAAAAAGGGAAGTATGTACCATGCACAAAACAAAAAGCAGAAAATAAAGACTGTCTCTCCCAGAGCAATCCTAGATGTTAGACTTAGTAGACAAATGTATAAAATCAGCTGCTATACTTATTTCAGACTTGAAGGAAAACATGGGGAAATAATTAAAATATGACAAGTATATGTCATCAACTAAAAATATCAATAAAAGTCATTGTTTTAAAAATGCAAATTGTAGGGGCTCCTGGGTGGCTCAGTTAGTTAAGTGTCCAACTCAATTTTGGCTGAGGTCATGATATCAGGGTTGTGAGATTGGGTCATAGTGTCAGGTGCCATACTCAGGCAGAAACCTACTTAAGATTCTCTTTCTTCTCCTCTGCCACCCCCCCCCCCAATTTGCATGTCCTCTCTGTCATTCTAAATAAATAAATAAAGCAGGGTGTAATGAATAATGACACAATTTGTATGACAATAATAGTACAGGAGACAGGGGGAGGGGCAAGATGGCAGAGGAGTAGGAGATCTAAATTTCTTCTGGTCCCAGTAATTCAGCTAGATATCAAACCATTCTGAACTCAACAGGAGATCAAAGACAAGAATAGCAGCAGTTCTACAAACACAAAAGCCACCACTTTCTGGAAGGTAGGATGTACAGAGAAGTGAATCTGAGGCAATATTTGGAAAGGTAGACCATGGCCAGAGGGAGTCTCCATCATCCAGCTACTGGCAAGTGATAGAGCAGCAGAACACAAAATCAGAACTTTTAGAAGTCTGCATCACTAAGGGATGTTGCCCCAGTGACTAAGTGGAGGGTGAAACCCTTGCTGGGACAGTGTGGTCTCAGGACCTTCAGGATCACAGAAAGACAGGGGGTTCCTGAGAGTGGCAGAGCTCCCAAGTACCAGAGCAGGGAATCCAGGTGCAAAGACAGAGCCAAGGATTCGACTTGCAGCTCAGTGTTGCATAAACCATGATCCGTGCACTGTCAGGCCACTACTCTTCCAGCAGGGGACCCAATAGCAGTAGATATGGGGAGACTCTCTGCTTCCCCTGGGAGGAGTGGTGTGGGAACACACCATAGGAATCTGCTGGGTTTGGAAACCAAATGGGGTCATGTGCCAGAGATAGAAAAATGCTCGGTCACAGGCTGGGTGAGCACGGAGTGTGGCCAGAGACTAGGGACATGGGAGTGATTAAATGTTTTTCTATGAGGGCTCACTGAGGAGTGGGGCCCTGAGTTCTCAGCTCCAATGGTGTCAGAGATTGGGAGGCCACCATTTTCATACTTGTCCACCAAAGCTGAATGGAAAGCTTTCAGGAAACAAAAGCTACAGAGAGCAAACTAAGGCAGATTGCTTAGCCTGGCCCCTGGCAAGGGTGGTGCAATTCTGCCCGCGCAAAGACATTTGAGAATCACTGCAACAGGTCCCCTCCCTCAGAAGATCAGCAAGAACACCCAGCCAAGATCAAATTTACCAATCAATGAGAACTGCAAAATGCCAGCACAAGGGGAAAACAACACATAGAATTTATGGTTTTTCTCCCATGATTCTTTAGTCTCTCAAAGTTAACTCTTTTTGAATTTTCTTTATTTTTGTTTTTTTTTTAATTTTCTTCTTTCCTTTTCCAATTAACATCTTATTAATTCCATGTTTAAAATCTTTTTTTTTTAAATTTTCATTCTACAGCCATAAAGGGAACAATCATCCAAATCCAGGAGGCATAGACAACTGCACTCAAAATCAATAAAAATAGGTCAACACCACAACATCTAATAGTAAAGTTTACAAATCTCAGAGACAAAGAGGAAATCCTAAAAGTGGCTTGGGACAAGAGGTCTGTAACATATAATGGTAGAAACCTTAGATTGCAAGCAGACCTATCTACAGAGACCTGGAAGGCCAGAAAGGACTGGCATGATATTTTCAGGGCATTAAATGAGAAAAATATGCAGCCAAGAATACTCTACCCAGCTAGGTTGTCATTGAAAATAAAAGGAGAGATAAAAAGCTTCCAGAACAAACAAAAGCTAAAAGAACTTGTGAACACCAAATGAGCCCTATAGGAAATATTGAAAGGGTTCCTCTAAGCAAAGAGAGAGCCTAAAAGTAACATAGACCAGAAAGGAACAGAGACAATATACAGTGATAGTCACCCTACAGGCAATACAATGACACTAAATTCATATTTTCAATAATTACACTGAATGTAAATGGGCTAAATGCCCCAATCAAAAGACACAGGTTATCAGACTGGATAAGGAAAATAAGACCCATCAATATGCTGTTCAAAAGAGACTCATTTTAGACCCAAAGACACCTCCAGATTTAAAGTGAGGGTGTGGAAAACCATTTACCATGCTAATGGACCTCAAAAGAAGGCTGGGGTGGCAACCCTTATTTCAGACAAATTAGACTTTAAACCAAAGACTATAATAAGAGATGAGGAAGAATACTGTATCATATTTAAAGGGCCTGTGCAATAAAAAGTTCTAACAATTGTAATTATTTATGCCCATAACATGGGAGCAGCCAATTATATAAGCCAATTAATAACAAAGTCAAAGTCAAAGAAACACATCAACAATAATACAATAACAGTATGGAGCTTCAACACCTCTCTCACTGGAATGGATAGATCATCTAAGCAAAAGATCAACAAGGAAATAAAGTCTTTAAATGACATACTGAAACAGACGGACTTCACAGATATATTTCAGAACATTCCATCCCAAAGCAACAGAATACAAATGCTTCTCTAATGCACATGGAACATTATCCAGAATAGATCATTTCCTGGATCACAAATCAGGTCTCAAACATTACCAAAAGATTGGGATCATTCCCTGCATATTTTCAGACCACAGTGTCTTGAAACACAGACTCAATCAGAAGAGGGAAGTTGGAAAGAACTCAAATACATGGAGGCTAAAGAACATCCTACTAAAGAATGAATGGGCCGACCAGGAAATTAAAGAAGAATTAAAAAAAATAATGGAAACAAATGAAAACACACTGTCCAAAATCTTTTTGGGATGCTGCAAAGGTGGTCCTAAGAGGAAAGTATATAGCAATACAAGCCTTTCTCTAAGAAACAAGAAAGGTCTCAAAAACACAACCTAACCCTACACCTAAAGGAGCTGGACAAAGAATAGCAAATAAAGCCTAAATCCAGCAGGATAAGAGAAATAATAAAGATCAGAGCAGAAATCAATGAAATAGAAACCAAAAGAACAGTAGAACTGATTCACAAAACTAGGAGCTGGTTCTTTGAAAGAATCAATAAGATTGCTAAATTAGCCAGACTTATCAAAAAAAAAAAAAAAAAAGAGAGAGAGAGAGAGAGAGGTAGAGAGAGAGAGAAAGTACTCAAATTAATGAAATCATGAATAAAAGAGGAGATATCACAACCAACACTGAAGAAATATAAACAATTATAAAAACATATTTTGAACAACAATATGCCAACAACCCAGACTATCTGGAAGAAATGGATGCCTTACTAGAGATGTATAAACTACCAAAACTGAACCAGGAAGAAAGAGAAAACCTGAACATACCCATAACCAGTAAGGAAATTGAAGCAGTAATCAAAAATCACCCAACAAACAAGAGTCCAGGGCCAGATGGTTTCCCAGGGGAATTCTACCAAATATTTAAAGAATAATACCTATTCTCTTGAAACTGTTCCAAAAAATTGAAATGGAAAGAAAACTCCCAAACTCATTTTATAAGGCCAGCATTACATTGATCCCAATACCAGACAAAGACTCCATCACAAAGGAGATTTACAAACCAATATCCCTGAAGAACATAGATGCAAAAATTCTCAATAACATACTAGCCAAAAGGATTAAAAGGATCATTTACCACAACCAAGTGGGATTTATTCTTGGGCTCTAAGGTTGGTTCAACATCCACAAATCAATCAATGTGATACAATACATTAATAAAAGAAAGAACAAGTATCATGTGATACTCTCAATAGATGCAGAAAATGCATTTGACAAAGTACCTCATCATTCCTTGATTAAATCTCTTCATAGTATAGGGATTAAAGGGTACATACCTCAATATCATAAAAGCCATCTATGAAAAGCCCACAGCAAATATCATTCTCAACAAGGAAAACTGAGAGCTTTGCCTCTAAGGTCAGGAACACAGCAGGGATGTCCACTATCACCACTGCTATTCAGCATAGTACTAGAAGTCCTAACCTCAGCAATCAGACAACAAAAAGAAATAAAAGGCATCCAAATCGGCAAAGAAGTCAAACTCTCACTCTTTGCAGATGATATGATAATTTATGTGGAAAACCCAAAAGTCTCCACCCCAAAACTGCTAGAACTCATACAGGAATTCAGTAAAATATCACCAACAATAAGACAGAGGAAAGAGGATTAAGGAGTTGATCCCATTTACAATTACACCCAAAACCATAAGATACCTAGGAATAAATCTAACCAAAGAGGAAAAGAGTCTGTACTCAGAAAACTACAAAATACTCATGAAAGAAATTGAGGAAGGCACAAAGAAGTGGAAAAAAATGTTCCATGCTCATGGATTGGAAGAACAATATTGTGAAAATGTCTATGTTACCTAGAGCAATCTACACATTTAATGCAATCCCTATCCAAATACCATCAACTTTTTCATAGAAATGAAACAAATAATCCTAAAATTTGTATGGAACCAGAAAGGCCCTGAATAGCCAGAGGAATGCTGAAAAAGAAAACCAAAGCTGTTGGCATCACAATTCCAGACCACAATACCACACCTAGACAGTATGGTACTGACTCAAAAACAGACACAGAGATCAATAGAACAGAATAGAGAGCCCAGATATGGACCCTCAATTCTATGGTCAACTAATCTTCAACAAAGAAGGAAATAATATCCAATGGCAAAAAGACAGTCTTTTCACCAAATGGTGTTGGAAAATTGGACAGCCCACATGCAGAAAAATGAAACTGGACCATTTCCTTACACCACACCAAAATAGAACCAAAATGGATGAAAGACCTAAATATGATACAGGAATCCATAAAAAAATCCTTGAGGTGAACACAGCAACCTCTTCGAACTCAGCTGCAGCAACTTCTTCCTAGAAACGTCGCCATGAGCAAGAGAAGGACAAAAATGAACTTTAGATACTTCATCAAGATAAAAAGCTTTTATACTGCAAAGGAAACAGTCAACAAAATCAAAGAAACAACTGACAAAATGGGAGAAGATATTTGCAAATGGTGTATCAGATATAGGGATAGTATCCAAAATCTATAAAGAACTCACCAAACTCAACACCCAAAGATCAAATAATCCAATCAAGAAATGGGGAGAAGACATGAATGGACATTTCTGCAAAGAAGACATCCAAATGGCCAGTAGACACATGAAGAAGTGCTCCACATCACTATGCATCAGAGAAATAAAAATCAAAACCTCAGTGAGTTACCACCTCACACCAGTCAGAATGGCTAAAATAAGAAGTGAAGAAATGACAGATGTTGGTGAGGATATGGAGAAAGGGGAACCCTCCTACACTGTTGGTGGGAATGCAAGCTAGTGTTGCCACTCTGAAAAACAGAATGTGGGTTCCTAAAACGTTGAAAATAGAGCTATTCAGCAATTACACTACTGGGAATTTACCCCAAAATACAAATGTAGTGATCTGAAGAGGTACGCGCACCTCAATGTTTATAGCAGCAATGTCTATAGGAAACAAACTGAGGTTTGCTGGAGGGGAGGTGGGTTAAGGATGAGGTAATTGGGTGATGGGCATTCAGAAGGGCACATGATGTGACGAGCACTGGGTATTACATGCTACTGATGGATTGTTGAACACTACATCTGAAACTAATGATGTACTATATGTTGGCAAGTTGAATTTAAGTTAAAAAAAAATTAAAACCATATGAAAATATAAGGAATCCAAAATAGACAAAATATTCCTGAAAAAGAACAAAATAAGTACCAACTCACAACTTTCCTACTTTGAAAACCCACATAAAAATCTACAACAAGAATAATAAATTGTGGTACTGTGATAAAGATAGATGTGCAGATATGTGGAACAGAACTGATTGTGCAAAAAAGAATCCTTATGTTTTTGCCAGTTTTTTTTTAATTTGTGAAGACAATTCAATGTGAATTTTTTTAATGTGCATAATTTTTAATGTGAATTTTTAAAGTTTTTATTTAAATTCCAATTACTTAACATACATGAAATATTAGTTTCTTGTGTAGAATTTAGTGATTCATGACTTACGTACAACAGCCAGTGCTCATAGAAGTGCCCTCCTTAATACCCATCACCCATTTAACCCCTCCCCCTGCTTATCACCCCTCCAGCAACCCTCAGTTTGTTCTCTATACTTAAGGGTCTGTTTCATGGTTTGCCTCTCTTCCCCCCCAATGTTCATCTGTTTTCCTTCTTATATTCCATATGTGAGTGAAATCACATGGTATTTGTCTTTCTCTGATGCTTAGCATAATATTCTCTAGGTCCATCTGTTTCATTGCAAATAGCAGGATTTTATTATTCTTTATGGCTGAATAATATTCCATTGTGTATTTATACCACATCTTTTTTTTTTTTTATTTTTTAATTTCTTTGCAGCGTAACAGGATTCATTGTTTTTGCACCACACCCAGTGCTCCATGCAAACTGTGCCCTCTCTAATATCCACCACCTGGTTCCCCCAACCTCCCACCCCCCACCCCTTCAAAACCCTCAGATTGTTTTTCAGAGTCCATAGTCTCTCATGGTTCACCTCCCCTTCAAATTTCCCTCAACTCCATTCTCCTCTCTAACTCCCTTTGTCCTTCATGTTATTTGTTATGCTTCACAAATAAGTGAAACCATATGATAATTGACTCTCTCTGCTTGACTTATTTCACTCAGCATAATCTCTTCCCTTCCTGTCCATGATGCTACAAAAGTTGGGTATTCATCCTTTCTGATGGAGGCATAATACTCCATAGTGTATATGGACCACACCTTCCTTATCCATTCGTCTGTTGAAGGGCATCTTGGTTCTTTCCACAGTTTGGTGACCGTGGCCTTTGCTGCTATAAACATTGGGGTACAGATGGCCCTTCTTTTCACTACATCTGTATCTTTGGGGTAAATACCCAGTAGTGCAATTGCAGGGGCATAGGGAAGCTCTATTTTTAATTTCTTGAGGAATCTCCACACTGTTCTTCAAAGTGGCTGCACCAAATTACATTCCCACCAACAGTGGAAGAGGGTTCCCCTTTCTCCACATCCCCTCCAACACATGTGGTTTCCTGCCGTGCTAATTTTGGCCATTCTAACTGGAATAAGGTGGTATCTCAATGTGGTTTTAATTTGAATCTCCCTGATGGCTAGTGATGATGAACATTTTTTCATGTGTCTCATAGCCATTTGTATGTCTTCGTTGGAGTAGTGTCTGTTCATATCTTCTGCCCATTTTTTTATATGATTGTCTGTTTTGTGTGTGTTGAGTTTGAGGAGTTCTTTATAGATCCTGGATATCAACCTTTTGTCTGTATTGTTATTTGCAAATATCTTTTCCCGTTCCGTGGGTTGCCTCTTTGTTTTGTTGACTGTTTCCTTTGCTGTGCAGCAGTTTTTGATCTTGATGAAGTCCCAAAAATTCATTTTCGCTTTTGTTTCCTTTGCCTTTGGAGACATATCTTGAAATAAGTTGCTGTGGCTGATATCGAAGAGGTTACTGCCTATGTCCTCCTCCTGGATTCTGATGGATGCCTGTCTCATGTTGAGGTTTTTATCCATTTCGAGTTTATCTTTGTGTACAGTGTAAGAGAATGGTCGAGTTTCATTCTTCTACATATAGCTGTCCAATTTTCATTATTCTTTATTGCTGAATAATATTCCATTGTGTATTTATACCACATCATTTTTTATCCATTCATCAGTCAATGGACACTTGGGATGCTTCCATAATATGGCTGTTGTAGATAATACTACTATAAGCATCAGGATGCATGTCTATCTTTGAATTAACACTTTTGTATATTTTAGGTAAATACGTGGTAATGTAATTGATAGATTTTAGAGTAGTTCTAATTTTTAATTTTTTTTAAAAAAGATTTTACCCATTTATTTGAGATAGAGAGAGAGCATGAGTAAGGGGGGAGGAGCAGAGGGAGAGGCTGAGTAGGGAGACTGAAGAGGTTTTTGATCCCAGGACCCTGGGATCGTGGCCTGAGCTGAAGGCCTGAGCTCACTTTAGGTTACAGGTTGAAAGGGCACCTCCTCCTACTTCCCCGCCATCTTGGCTCCACAATCTATACTTTTAATGCCATTCCAATCAAAATTCCACCGGTATTTTTCAAAGAGCTGGAGCAAATAATCCTAAAATTTGTATGGAATCAGAAGAGACCCTGAATCGCTAAAGAAATGTTGAAAAACAAAAATAAAACTGGGGGCATCACGTTACCTGATTTCAAGCTTTACTACAAAGCTGTGATCACCAAGACAGCATGGTACTGGCCCAAAAACAGACACATAGACCAGTGGAACAGTGTAGAGAGCCCAGATAGGGACCCTCAACTCTATGGTCAAATAGTCTTCGACAAAACAGGAAAAAATATACAGTGGAAAAAAGACAGTCTCTTCAATAAATGGTGCTGGGAAAACTGGACAGCTATATGTAGAAGAATGAAACTCGACCATTCTCTTACACCGTACACAAAGATAAACTCAAAATGGATAAAAGACCTCAACGTGAGACAGGAATCCATCAGAATCCTAGAGGAGAATATAGGCAGTAACCTCTTTGATATCAGCCACAGCAACTTCTTTCAAGATATGTCTCCAAAGGCAAAGGAAACAAAAGCGAAAATGAACTTTTGGGACTTCATCAAAATCCTTTCTTTTATTAATGTGGTGTGTCATGCTGATTGTTTTCAAATGTTGAACCACCCTTGCAACACAGAAGTAAATGCCACTTGATTGTGGGGAATTATTATTTTAAAATTTTTTTTTTCTTGGATTGGGTTTGCTGGTATTTTATTGAGAATTTTGTATTCCTGTTCACCTGGGGTATTGTCATATTGGAGTATTTATCTGGTTTTGGTACCAGAATAATGCTGGCCTCCTAGAATGAATTTGGAAGTTTAACTTCCTTTTTTTAATGATTTCTAATAGTCTCAGAGGAAAAAGTATTGACTCTTCTTTAAATGTTCGGTAAAGGGGCACCTGGGTGGCTCAGTGGGTTAAAGCCTCTGCCTTTGGATCAGTTCATGATCCCATGGTCCTGGAATCTGGCTCTCTGCTCAGCGGGGAGCCTGCTTCCTCCTCTCTCTCTGAGTACCTCTCTGCCTACTTGTGATCTCCATCTGTCAAATAAATAAGTAAATAATCTTTTAAAAAATGTTTGGTAGAATTTGCCTGTGAAGTTGTCTGGCCCTGGAATTTTGTTTCTTGGAAGTATTTTTGATTACTGATTCAATTTCTTTGCTGGTTGTCAGTCTGTTCAAGTTTTCTATTTCTTCCTCTTTCAGTTTTTTGTAGTTTATAGGTTTCTAGGAATTTATCCATTTCTTCTGGCTTGCCCAAATTTTTGTCATATACGTTTTCATAATACTCTCTTATAATTGTCTGTATTTCTGTGCTGTTGTTATTTTTCCTCTCTCATTTGCAATTTTATTTATTTGGGTCCTTTTTCTTTTCTTTTTGATATTTCTGGCTAGGGATTTATCACTTCTTTAATTTTTTAAAAAGAACCAACTCCTGGTTTCATTGATATGCTCTGCTGTTTGCTTGTTTGTTTAATTTCTATATCATTTATTTCTGCTCCAATATTTATTATTTTCCTTCTTCTGCTGGCTGTAGACTTCATTTGCTGTTCTTTTTCTAGTTTCTATAGGTATAACATTAGGTTGTTTAGTTGAGCTTTTACCTGTGTCTTAAGTTAGGTCTGTATTGCCATACACTTCCCTTTCAGGGTCTATTTTCTTGCATCCCAAAGGCTTGGGAACACCGAGTTTTCAATTGTCTCCATGTATTTTTTATATATATATCTTCTTTTGATTTCCTATTTGACTCATTCATTGTTTAGTAGCATGGTATTTACCTCATGTATTTGTGGTCATTCCAAATTTTTTCTTGTGGTTGTCTTCTAGGTTCATAGTGTTGGGGACACAATAGGCTCATAGTATAATTTCAATCTTTCTGTATTTTTTTAGGCCCAATTGGTAACCTAATTTGTGATCTATTTTGGTAATGTTCCATGTGCACTTGAAAAGAATGTGTGTTATACTGTTTTAGGATGGATTTTGAATATATCTGTTAAATCCATCTGGTGAGTGTGTCATTCAAAGTCACTGTTTCCTGGTTGATTTCCTGTTTAGATGATCTGTCCGTTGATGTAAATGGGGTGCTAAATTCCCTACTATTATTGCAATTAGTTCTTTTATGTTTGTTATTAATTATTTTATATATTTGTGTGCTCCAATGTTGGGTGCATAAATGTTTACAATTTTGAGAACTGCTTATTTGTCCCTTTTATTATTATATATGCTCTTCTTTGTCTCATGTTATTGTCTTTGTTTTAAACTCTAGTTCGTCAGATATAAGTATTGCTACTCCAGTTTTCTTTGACAACCATTTGCATGATGGTTGTCAAAGAAAACTGGAGTAGCAATACTTGTTCTTCCGTCTCCTCACTTTCAATCTGCAGGTATTTTTAGATATAAAATGAGTCTCTGAGGTGACTGGGCAGCTCAGCTGGTTAAGTGTCTGCTTCCAGCTCAGGTAGGGATCCCAGAGTCCCAGGATGGAGCCCCATGTTGGGCTCCCTGCTCAGCAGTAAGTCTGCTTCTCCCTCTTTCTGTCCCTCCCTCTGCTCCTTCTCTCTCTTTCTCTTTCTGTCTGTCTCTCTTTCCTTGCTCACTCTATCGAATAAATAAAATCTTTTAAGAAAGAGCTGATATGTCCTTTAACAGACGAATGGATAAAGAAGATGTGGCCCATATATACAATAGAATATTACTCAGCCATCAGAAAGGACAAATACCCAACTTTTGAGCCAACACAGATGGGACTGGGGAGACTATGCTGAGTGAAATAAGTCAAGCAGAGAAAGTTAATTATCATATGATTTTATTTACTTGTGGAACATATGGAATAACATGGAGGACATTAGGAGAAGGAAAGGAAAAGTGAATTGGGGGAAATCAGAGTGGGATATGAATCATGAGAGACTATGGACTTTAAGAAACAAGCTGAGGGTTTTAGAGAGGAGGATGGTGGCAGATGGGTGAGCCTGGTTGTGGGTATTAAGGAGGGTATGTATTTCATGAAGCCCTGGGTGTTGAACATAAACAATGAGTCCTGGAACACTGCATCAAAAACTACTGATGTATTTTATGCTGACTAGCATAACAAAATACAAGAATATTTTAAAAAGGTAAAAATAAGTAAAGAAAGAAAGAAAATAAGTCTCCTATAGACAACACAGAGGTGTGTCTTGTATTTTATGCCTTCTGATATCCTGTGGATATCAGGATATCCTGATATCCTGTGTGGAGCATTTAGTCCAAAGTAATAATTGATATATAGGTACTTATTCCTACCTTTTTACTTGGTTTTCGTTGTTGTTGCTTTTGTTTCTGGAGACTTTCTCTGATCCTTTCTTGTATTAGTCACTTGTGGTCTCTCCTTTCCAATCAAAGAGTCCCCTTTAAGTCTCCTTTAATATTTCTTTCTTTTTTCCTTTCCTTTTCTTTTCTCTCTCTATCTTTTTTTTTTTTTTTTTTTTTTTTTAAGAGGGAGAGATGGGGGGAGGGGCTGAGGGCAAGTAAGAGAGAATTTTATATAGGCTCCACACTGGACAGGGAATACAATATGGGGTTTGATCTCACAACCCCAAAGTAATGACCTGAGCCAAAATCAAGAGTCAGACACTTAAGTGACTGAGCCTTCCAAGTACCTCCCCCACTTTAATACTTCTTGAAGGGCTGGTATAGTGGTCACAAACTCCTTTAATTTTGTTTGTCAGGGAAAGTCTTTATCTCTCCTTCTATTTTGAATGCTAGTCTTGCTAGAGTATTTTTTGTTGGAAATTTTTCTCATTCAGCATTTTGAATACATTATGCTACTCTCTTCTGACTTGCCAAGTTTCAGTTGAGAAATCTCCATCTAACATTATGGGTCTTTCCCTGTAATTTGAGGACTTCTTTTGCTTTGCTGATTTTAAGTTCTTTTTTTTTCTTTATCAATATATTTTGAAGATGTAATTTTTCTATGTGTTGGTGTTGGCTGGCTTTTGTTGATTTTAATGGTCATTCTTCATGCCTCCTGGATCTGGATGTCTGTTTTCTTCCCCAGATTAGGGAACTTCTCAGATGTTATTTCTTCAAATAAATTTTCTGACCCCCTTTCTCTCTCTTCTTCTTCTGGGACTTCTATGATATGAATTTTATTATGTTTGATGGAGTTACTGATTTCCCTAAATGTATTCTCATGTTGTGTAATTCTTCTATCTTTCTTTTTTTCAGCTTCCTTATTTTCTATTATTTTGTCCTCTAAATCACTAATTCATTCCTCTGCTTCCTCCAGCCTGGTGTTCATTGCACCAAGTCTGTTTCTAGTCTTGGCAATTGCATTCTTCATCTCTGATTTTTTAAAACTCTTTTACCTGTTTTAAGGGTCTTATGGTTTTCTTCTTTTCTCAAGAACAGTGAATATCCTAATGATTATTTGCCTTCAATTCTCCATGCGGCATGTTATTTACATCTGTTTTACTTAGTTCTCTGGCCATGGACTTATCTTGTTCTTTCATTTGTGATAAATTCCTCCATCTTGACATTTTTTCCAAGTGTCTGCCTTCTTCTCTGTGTTAGAAAAGCCAGTTAGGCCTCCTGCTCCTGGAAATAATGGTCATATGAAGAAAAGGTCATGGTATTTGTGTCTCTGGTGTGAGCTATGCACACTACTGTTATGGTTTTTTCTGTTATATCCTTAATGCCATTTGTCTACCGAGGTTCTCCTTGCCTTCTGTGGGCAATATTTGGTCCCTAGATGAATATGGTGAGTTTTCACTAGGAGTGCCCTGATCTGCTTATGAATTTAGCTCTGAAACTACTTTCAGCAAAACTGAGGCCTGTAGAACTCTCTAGTGGGGAGATGTGGCATGGGCAGGGTTTGTGCTGGTATCCTTGGGGAAGACCTCATGTCTCTGGGACTGAGTCTAGCTTGGGTGAGGAGAGTCTTGATAGAACATAGAGGAGAGTGGAGCTTGGTGTAAGGAAGTTAGGCAGCAAGTGTCAGCACTGCATTGCTTCCTGCAGGTGGAACTGTTTATGCTGAAGGTGAAGGAGGAAATGGCACTGGACAGCTCCTTTGTGCCTGGGTAACAGGTGTCTTCCTGCATGCTGCCTTTCAGGGTACATGCTCACAGAAGAGTAGATAATTTCCTCACTGTGTTCCCCAGACATTCTTAAGATTATCGTTTCCATGTTGTCTACCCTTGGGTAGTGCCTTCTCTCTGGGAGCAACACAGTACCCTCTTGACTCTTTTCCAGCCAAGGCCACTGACCTTTACAACTCCAGACAGTAATCCCTGCTGGTTGCAAGAACATATCACCTTGTACCAGTTAGAATGGCCAAAATTAACAAAACAGTAAACAACAAGTGTTGGAGAAGATGTGGAGAAAGGGGAACCCTCTTACACTGTTGGTGGGAATGTAAGTTGGTGCAGCCACTTTGGAAAACAGTGTGGAGATTCCTCAAAAAATTAAAAATAGACCTACTCTATGACCCTGCAATTGCACTACTGGGTATTTACACCAAAGATACAGATGTAGTGAAAAGAAGGGCCATCTGTACCCCAATGTTCATAGCAGTAATGGCCACAGTCCCCAAACTGTGGAAAAAGCCATGATGCCCTTCAACAGACAAATGGATAAAAATGATATGGCCCATATATATACAATGCAGTATTATGCCTCCATCGAAAAGGATGAATACCCAACTTTTGTATCAACATGGACAGGACTGGAGGAGATTATGCTGAGTGAAATAAGTCAAGCAGAGAGAGTCAATTATCATATGGTTTCACTTACTTGTGGATCATAAGGAATAACATGGAGGACATTGGGAAAAGGAGAAGAGAAGGGAGTTGGGGGAAATTGGAGGGGAAGATGAACCATGAGAGTCTGTGGACTCTGAGAAACAAACTAAGGGTTTTGGAGGGGAGGGGGGTGGGGTATGGGTAAGCCTGGTGGTGGGTATTAAGGAGGGCACGTATTGCATGGAGCACTGGGTGTGATGCATAAAAAATGAATCTTGGAACACTAAAAAAATAAAATAAAGTTGAAATTTAAAATAAAAAGTTTTATTTTGGTATCAGATTAAAAACCCAAAAAAAAAAACAAAACAAAACAAACACAATAACTAAATAAAACAAAACAAAACTCTTGGGCTCAGAGAATAAATGGACTTGTGGGGAGAAAACAGGAAAGCAGCTTCTCTTTTCCACCTACCATTTCTAATACACGTGCACCTGTTTCAGAAGGACCACCTCAAGTTCCAGGGACTCTCTGGATCTTTCTTTTCCTCCATAATGCCCACCAATACTCTGCCACAGCTCAAGTCTCAGCAGCCACTTCTTCAAAAATAGGCACCTGTGCCTCATATATCCCACTTTTGTACATCCTCTGGCCGTGTATTTGAATAATGTAACTAGTAGTTTTTGTTTTGTTTTTATTTATTTATTTTAAGACATGGCTTCTGGACTTTAGAAGGCAACACTGAGAAATGTCAGTGACAGGAAACATTATCCACATTTATGTATTCAGAAGAGTGTTTTCCTGATACAGGACTTCCTTCTTCAAGTTTTCAAAGACCATCAAACCCATGTAAAAACCTGTGATAGTTAATTTCTTTCTATTTGGCAGACTCCATCATGAATTCATGGGGTATGTATAGTCTCTTGACATTCATATAGTGGATTTATTTGAAATTGTGAAGTATGAAAGCCACAGAATAGCTTTGGTCATGATAATAGGTGGTCTGGGTGCAAAAAAAGAAAGTTTATAAACATGATGTTTTAGGCAGTCCCTGCTTACATTCATTCGAAAGTGAAACTTTAGATATCTGGTATTTGTCAGAAGAAGGTAAGTGAATAATTATGTGTTGTGCACAGATGGAGAAAACCTGGTAGGAATAAAAAAGAAAATAAAAGACAAGAAAAGAACAAGCCTTTGCCTGGGTGGCTCAGTGGGTTAAAGCCTCTGCCTTTGGCTCAGGTCATGATCCCAGGGTCCTGGGATCAAGCCCCAAATCAGGCTCTCTGCTCAGCATGAGCCTGTTTCCCTTCCTCTCTCTCTGCCTGCCTCTCTGCCTACTTGTGATCTTTGTCTGTCAAATAAATAAATAAAATCTTTAAAAAAAAGAAAGAAAAAAAAACAAGCATGATACCACATATTCTATGCAGTGACTATGAGATGGACACAGGCTGAATGACAAGTGCAAATGTGCCGGCTAAACAAAGATCCTCCCAGAAGAGATCATATTCTTATCCTTTACACAGCTCCCTTTTCACAGACTTCAGTATGCCCACCAGGTAGCACCAGATTTGTTTCGAGGATTCATGTCTAGAAAGCCATGGGACTGCATACTTTAGTCCTGTGAATATTTACAAAATCAAAGTTCTTACATTTATGTCCATACTCATGGGGTATATTCTCCATATCACATTTAGGCCTTCAGTGGGAAAACTAGCACCTGGCGCCTAGAGACCTGGAGTAAGAGTTACAGCTGACCTGTGTCCAACTACTGAGATCAAAATAGCTGTTATTTAGGTACTGCTATTTGAAGCATTTGAAATTCAATAAACTTTTCTCTCCCCCAAGCTCAAACTTTATTATTTAAGAAAGGACAGGTTCATTTAAATTCCACATCTTAAAACATGGAGGGTTATCCCATTCATTTTGCTTTATTTCGAATTATTGTGACAGCTAAATGACTTGTCAAATCCCCCTTCTTTCATCTCAATGTACAAATTATAATCTATCATGATGTACACTGTGAACGTCATTCCTCACCAAACTCTTCATTAAATCAAAACCAAAATCAAAACCAACCAAACAAAAACCCAAAAGCCAGAGTGGCAGACCATAAGGAAGTCACAGTTATATCTGGACAAGGAGAGGCCCAACTCATAAGTGACAAATAGAAGAACAAATCAATGAGCCCTAAGTGCTTAGAATTAAGGTAGAACAGGAGATAGACACAGATATAATTGTACTGACATGATGTCCACAGGCACACATGACACAGTGCTGCGCATCAAGTTCTCAAAAACTACTCTGATAGCCTGCATGATATCATTTCTCACAACCTATTAAGCCACTTGTGACCTCACTTCACAGAGACTGGTCTGGCCACCAGAATTCTCAGAAAAAAAGCCATTTCAAACATCTTTAAGACTCAGAACAAATCATGAGGCAAGAATCCATTATCCTATCTTGATACTCTGGGTTGAACAAATTATGGGGTCTAGTGGATGCATGACTCATATATTTGACATCAGGACTGGCTTTTCATTTAATTCAGCCTTCCTGGAGCTCGAAACTCTGGGTACAATTTCCGTGAACAACCTAAATCATGAATTAGATGAACTAACACCAAAGCCTATTTCAATTTCAAAAGTAGAATTGGTCAAAGTAGCAAGTACGCTGAGAAAAAAAAAATATGAGGACCAGATTACATCTGACTAATTGCTTAGAAATCATAAAGTAATGTCTATGATCACAATTCATCTGATTAGAAAGAAGAATAAACAAGAAAAAAGATGTATATACAGTTGTTATGGATCGAGGAATTAAATTTGCCACTCACAGAGAGGGTTGCTCATTTTTCTAAGATTTGGATAGAAATTCTCAAGATAAAGCTTCTTCTAAGTCTTTAGAAAACTATTGTTCCAGCAAAACCTTCAGCTAAATCTTGGCTACTTTTATCTTCCTTCTCAGTGGATTAATTGAGCCACAGTTTAGAAAATTATCTTTCCATATGTAACCTAGGAATTTCAGTAGTTCATCAAAAACTCATGTCGCTAATAATCAGGTAGAATGCAAATGGAGTTGTTTAACTTACATAAAACAAAATTTAAGTATGTTTCCTCAGTAGTAGACCAGAATGCAACAGATGAGTCACCACAATTTTAAACTGAGAAATAGGCAGTCACAGGGAAAAATAGTATATTGCACTGATGCTAGAGCATACACACACATCTTGCAAATAGAGATTCAACTTAGCATTGGTAGTGTACAAACACTATTGGCTGAAAAGCAATCATAATGATGCTGTCATTGTGTGCACATGCATGAAATTTGGTCTAAAAACTTCGATTGACACCTCTGGGAATGTTAACTGCATCAAAACTTGCAGACTTAGTGTCAATAGGTTGGAAGATAATCTTAGAAAGAGAAGTTTAAGACTTTTTCAAGAAATATGGCATCCATAAAGCTCCTGCTTAGCACAGTTGATGATAATGTGAGGAAAATCAGACAAGATGAGTTGAAAAGTGAGTCAGAGGAATTTGACTCTGAGTGGGAGAAATTTAAGAAATACATTTGTCAGCTAAGAGCTTATATTTTTCATCTCTTTTAATCATAAAAGTGAAAGAAGATAAATATCCACTTCTATGTAAGTTAAAGAGAGATTTTTTCAATAATTAAAAGATAAAATTCTAAGTGAAAAGAAATATTTGTGCCATAGTTTGTCACTGGTTTTATTTCTTCCTTGTGACATTCACAGCAATAATACATCTTGCATTTGATACAAGTCAATTTTGTAATTACTTAGAAAAAGCTCTCAGTATTAGCAAATACTTAGTCATGCTTATAGAATTGGTTTTAGTCTACATAATTTATGTATTACTAATTTATTCAATCTTCACATCTCAAGAAATAGGCACTACTATGAGTCCCAAGTTCCAGTTTCGAATCTCACCTAAACTCCTATAAGAAAAGAAAAAAAAAAAAAAGGAAAGATCTCAAATATGACTCATTTCATCTCAAGTTTTTCCATCAACTCTGTGAGAATATTTTCTTCCTCTTCTTAATTTAAGAAATTTTACCCTACCTTAATGTCATGAACTTATTTACCTAAATTATGTTGTAGTTACTGTATTAAATTGTTTTTAATTTTAGGTGTATAATAAATACGGAATTCATTTTGTGTATAATGCAAGGTCAAAGACCAAATTTTATTTCACTCCGTGGCTATTCAATATGTTCAATCATTTATTGGAAAGTGTCTTTCCCCCATTGATCTTTCTTATAAATTATGTTTTTATATGCACATATCTACTTTTGAGCTCTCTTGTCTTTGATTCATTTATTTCACTATCTTTGTGAAAATGCCACACTGAGAAAGTTAGGCTATATTCCAATCCTTATCTGTTCCCCTCCGTGAAGTTCCCAGCCACAGTGTGGCATCAAGGATTCCTTTGAGAGTGAGGAATAGTCCACAGTGCTCTCAGTATCCCCCTTCTGTTACCTCCCCTACTGATTGCTACTGAGCTCTGTACTCAGCAACAAAGGCTTTACAGACAGATTTGAAAACCACTTTTTTTAAGATTATTTATTTATTTATTTATTTGACAGAGAGAGAGAGATCATAAGTAGGCAGAGAGGCAGGCAAAAAGAGTAGGAAGCAGGCTCCCTGCTAAGCAGAGAGCCTGATTCGGGGCTGGATCCCAGGACCCCAGCTGGGATCATGACCTGAGCTGGAGGCAGAGTCTTTAACCCACTGAGCCACCCAGGCACCCCACTGAAAACCACTTTTAATAGAAGGCACCAACTTAAAAAATCTTGAATCTTGGAACATTACAACAAAAACTAATGATGTACTGTATGGTGGCTAACATATAATAATAATAATAATAATAATAATAATAATAATAATAATAATATAAAATAAATCTGTGCTTATAAAAAAAATCCTGATGTGTATTTGAAGGCTCTAGTTTGTATCATGTAAATCATACAGTGTTTCTCCAGGAGTCTGCCTTCTCGTCATTCCTAGAAAAGGATTCTATAAAAATGCAGCCAAAAATGAGGAATTACATTAACAGAGAATGTGACTCACATCTCTGAAATTTAAAGAGCTGATTCTAGGCTGAATCCAGTCTGCTCAGGGGTCTTCAGGAAGTCCTCTTATGCTTCTAGACCCTTAATTCACACCTTATAAAAAGTTATTCCTTATTTCCTGGTAAATTTCCTGGTAAGATCTCACCTTCAGACATCTTTATGAAGGTCCCAAATCTCAGTGCTATAACACATGGAGGGGGAAGTTAGGATCTGAGCACACACACATTTATTTAGGCCGTATTTTGTTCTTATTCCACAGAGGAAAGATAGCAAATAGCCCCCAAACCACATGAGCTTAGTGAAGGACAAAGTAACCAACAAGGACAAAGCAATTAAAAGTTCCCCCTCAACACGCCTTTACCCAGTATTCCCCTACACAATAGAAGTTAGGATACAGACACAAACATCCCGACCCCATGCCAATACAAGTACTCATGGACCACAAAGCTCCATCCAAGTGCCAAAGTCAGAAGTGGGTCTTATTTTCCACCTCTCAGTTGGTCTGTGGCATCCCCATTTCATAAAAATAATCTACATAGTTAATAACTCATATATCTCATACTATTACAAAATTCAATTTCACATGCCTTGGATGAGGTGTGGTCAAATCTCATGCTTATCCAAGTGCTTTAATCCTGAACATTGCCCATGGGACCTCTGGTGATAAGAAGTGTGGAGTGAGGATTTGGTTTCCAGAGACTGCCCCCTCCAGTTATGTCTTTAAGCAGAGCTGGCTGCCTACAGTGCTGTCAGTGTCATCTTCTGTAAATAAGGGCATAGCAACACCAGCTTTTATCTCATCTTTCTTCAAACTAATTTCTAAATTCCATATCTAAAATACCAATATTAAGAATTTGTCTTTGACCTCCACATCTCAACCAGGGACCTTTATATTTTATCCCATGTCCCAAATCATCACAAATATGTATTTCATTAAATCTAAGAAGTCACTGACTTCAAATACACCATTATTTTATGTAGCTTTAAGGAAAAAAAAAGATCATAGCCAATTAAATAAATACCCAATTCTAAGATTTTCCTGATTTAAAGATGTTAAAATGTGAAAATTGTACATATTTAAAAAATAAATATTTCAGAATAAAGTCAGGATTTGGTGAAGTGAGGCAACAAAATTGGAAAGATATTTATATCGATAAGGGAGTTAACATTGCTGATCATAAACCACATGAGATGAATAAATATGTGAGAAAAAAATGTCAAATCATCTTCTCAAGATGCACTCAGCCTTTTTTACAACCATGGAAATCCTTTGTTTACCAATAAGAATGTGCAGGCCCCATGAACATTCCTCCTAGCTAAGAATGAGAAAGGGTCAGCAGTGACCAATGAGTTGCTTTTCAGTTCTGGACCAGAGACTAGTAAGTGCACAATGAAGAAGGGACTATGTGCACATATAAGAGCCCAGGCCATTGAAGGGGAGATTGACATGGCTTCTACCCCCAAGCTCTTGAGCCATTAGCTTACTCCTTTTTTTTTTTTTTTTTTTAAGAAATGATGAGTGTGTAGGTGCCATGGAGAATCATAGGAGGCCCATGAACATCAAGAGAGCCCTTTCGTTAGAAAGGATTATAGATTTTTCTCCATGTCTCCCTACTCTTTTCCATTTGCCTTATACCTGGTTCTTTTACCCTCTGGGAAATATAACATGATTATGAGTCTGTAATAGATTTCCTTGGTAGAGTCCATCTCACAGCATGACTTCAGCACCTACAGCAGCCTCCTAGACAGACAATGATTATGGAAATCGAGACTGGACATGAAGAGCTGGGCTAGCAGGAGAAGGTCTCATCTTTCAAAGATCAGGTTTCCTTAGGCACAGTTGTTCTCTTCAGAAATCCTCTAGTCTCCTCTCTGTCTTCTGAACCCCTTACCACACACCTGTTGAACCTATGACTGTGTTTCTCTTTCATTCAGATAGTCATAAATTATTAGGGTTACTTTTTTTTAACTCCACATCTTTGAAGCACCCCTAGCATCCTTTCCTAGAACTCCAAGTTACTTGAGAGAGGGGTCAGAGATGGGCATAAAAGGGAATCTTCTGAGAAGTTTATCCTGATGATTGTTTCTACAGTAAAAAGCTGAAACACAGATCTTTTTTTTTTAAAGATTTTATTTATTTATTTGACAGACAGAGATCACAAGTAGGCAGAGAGGAAGGCGGAGAGAGAGGAGGAAGCAGGCTCCCTGCTGAGCAGAGATCCCAATGCGGGGCTCGATCCCAGGACCCTGAGATCGTGACCTGAGCCGAAGGCAGAGGCTTAACCCACTGAGCCACCCAGGCGCCCCTGAAACACAGATCTTGAGAAACTTGGGGCTCAGACAAAAGGAGAAAAAGTAGGAGGAAAATTAAACCTACCATGCCTGACATCCACATCCCTTTCTGCAGGGAGCCAAAGTTGGGAGGAACCTGGTATCACAGAAAACCAGGAAAATATATCCATATGGTCTTCTCCAGCCCAGAGAACTTGAGGAGTGTCATGGAGACACAATTTGCATAGACACCTGAACACCAGCCACAACCAAAGGTTTCAACTTAAAAAAAATATCCTGGGCACCTGGGTGGCTCAGTTGGTTAAGGAGCTGTCTTTGGCTCAAGTCATGATCTCAGGGTCTGGGGTCGAGCCCTTTGTCCAAATCCCTGATTGGTGGGGAGTCTGCTTCTCCCTCTCACTCTCCCTCTGCCTCTCCTCACTGTACATGCTTGCTTTTTCTCTCTCTAATAAAGAAATAAAATCTTTAAAAAATAAAAATAAAAAAAAAAAAACCTGTCAGCACCTGTTCTTTCTTGTGTTGTTGATTTTAGCCATTCTGACAGGTGTGAAGCGATATCTCATTTTGGTTTTGATTTGTATTTCCCTGATAATCAGAGATGTTGAACATCTTTTCATGTGTCTATTGGCCATCTGGATGTCTTCTTTGGGAAAACGTCTAATCACATATTCTGCACAATTTTTAATTGGATTATTCATTTTCTAGGTGTTGAGTCTGAGAAGTTCTTTATATATTTTAGGTATTAACTATTTATCATATATGTCATTTGCAAATGTCTTCTCTCATTTTGTAGGTTGCTTTTAGTTTTGTTGATTGTTTCCTTCACTGTGTAGAAGACTTTTATTTTGATGAAGCCCCAATAGTTTATTTTTTTGCTTTTGTTTCCCTTGCCTCAGGAGATAGCTAGTAAGAAGTTGATAAGAGTGATGTCAGAGAGATTACTTCTTGAGTTCTTCTCTTGGATTTTAATGGTTTCATTTCTCACATTTAAGTCTCCAATCCATTTTGAATTTTTTTTCATATGGTGCAAGAAAATGGCCCAGATTAATTCTTTTGCATATTGCTGTGCGGTCTTTGAGGTTATTAAGAACAGGGAACCCTCTTGCTCTGTTGGTGAGAATGCCAATTGGTGTAGCCACTCTGGAAAATACTATGGAGATTCCTCAGAAAGTTAAGAATAGAACTATACTATGATCCAGCAATTGCATTACTAATTCTGTAGGATACAGAAATACTGATTCAAGAGGGTACATGTACTCCCAATATTTACAGGAGCATTATCAACAATAGTAAAATGATGAAAATGCCCAAAGTCCATCAGCTGATGAATGGATAAAGAGGATGTTGTGTGTATATATAATGAAATATTACTCAGCCATAAAAATAATGAAATCTTGTCACTTGTAATGATATGGCTGGAGCTAGAGAGTATTACCTAAGTGAAATAAGTCAGACAGATAAAGACAAATACTATATGATTTCACTTATTTGTGGAATTTAGGAAACAAAACAAATGAATAAAGGGGAAAAAAAGAGAGAAGGAGGTAACTAATAAATAGACTCAGTTATAGAGAACAAACTCATGGTTATCTGAGGGATGGTGGATGGGAGGATGGGTGAAATAGGTGATGGGGATTAAGGAGTGCACTTGTGATGAGCACTGGGTGTTGTGTGGAAGCAGTGAATCACTATATTGTATATCTTAAATTAATATTACACTGTTAACTAACTGGAATTTAAATAAAAACTTGAAAAAATAAACACTGGGAAGTTTAAGTAAAAATAAAATCCTGTTTCTTGTTTGAACATTATTTTCCATCTACAGTAGCTTATCCACAACCATAGACAAATCATGATTTAAGGAGAAAGCAGCCTGGAATAAAGAATGAGGATGAATGGTAGAGCAGCTCAGATTTGTGATTAGAAAAGCTCCAAAACAGATATACTATCCACACAGGTTTCTGCAAAATCCCTCATCACTCACAGACATTTTTTTTCCTCTTATAAGCTTGCATTTAAATATACATCTATCAAGATTTAGTTTTTCACTCTATTTTTAGTGTGAATCCTCACAGACCTACCCAAAACAATGTACCTACCCAAAACAATGTAAAACAAGTACATGTGGACCGGAGACCATTGATCTGAGTGTAGTACCCTGGCCAGCCGTATTTATTTTCTCTGCAAGGTGATGAGAATAAAAACTGAAGGGATGAGCTTAGGGGAGAAAGGAAGGCAAGTGTTACACTTTCCATATCACTGTTCTTCAAGTAAGCCCCAGAGAATACAAACAGAAAACAGTGAGACAATATAGGACCTCCATCAAGACTCTGAAAAAAACACTGAACAGCACAGAACACTTGGTAGAGTCATAAATTTCCATTTCCAACTGCCTGCCACTAGCTCTGTTCTCCGAAAATGAATCTGTAGGATTATAAGTGCATATAATATGCACTTATACTATAAATGAATCCAATTGAAAGCCTTGAACACTCAGAAACCAAATAACAAATATGCTATTCCCAATCACTTCACAGATGAAGTTTCTGGGTGACAGAGTCCAGAATGAGAAATGTACAAAGCTTGGGAACAGTAATGGCCATGAAGAGAGGTGTATGAGTGAGGGTCCTAATCTTTCTCATTCAATGCTTAGGAAATATGTTGGCTGCACCCAGTTTTTAACTTAAGCACCTTTATTTTTTAATCTATATCTTGAATTAATTTTAGAGATTTTATTATTATATTCTGATAAACCCTTCTGACAAGGAGACTTATTTGTTACCACAGTGAAGCCTATCCTATCCTCAGTAATAAGATGGATTTAGAATTCAGCAGAGTTTGGGGACCTAAAAGGAAACAAAATTCAGTGAGAATATATAAAATGGCAGATCATGTACATCAAGCGAGAGAGATAACAGTCATGTAGAAAGATAATGGCAAAAACAAAAACAAAACACAACAAAAAAACCCCACAAACAATCAGAAAGAAATAAACTAGTTTCTCTCCATCTTCCTATATATTTCTCCCACATATGTTATAAACACAAACACCGGCACCATGGAGACAAGATGGGGCAATATCTAGCCTTGCACTGAAAATAGAGAGCAAGAAGATACTTTGTCCCCATTAAATAAGACTACATCTTGATTAAACCTTGGAGAGCTCTGTGCTTTTCATGTGCTTCTTCCTCAAGGTTTGATTCATCCATAGCCTACCTCAATGAATGAGAGAACCACTTGGTGAACTTGGGGGAAATATAAATTCCTGAGGCCCCACCCAGAGTTTCCAGTTCAGCAGGACTATTGTGGGTTCCAATAATCTGTTTCAATTCCAGGCTTTTTTCTTAAATTAATTTTATTTTATTTTTATTTTATTTATTTTTTAAAAATTTCTTTTCAGTGTTCCAAGATTCATTGTTTATGTACCACACCAAGTGCTCCAGGCTTATCTACTTGCCAAACACTATTCTTTCTCACTTTAGTTTCTAATTAGTTCTTCAGTGCTCAAACCGTGCGTGACATCCCTCCTAGTCCTCTACAAAGCTTCCCTGTAGCATAGTCACAATGGGGGAGGCTGGAGTTAGAGGAAGGGATGATAGTTGGCAGAACCATGCTGAAAATTGGTTAAGAAGCGACTCCATACAAAATGATAAAAGCAGAGTGAGATTGGGGACTGTATTTAAAAGACAAGGAAGTTCTCTGAGCAGTATGTCAATACAAGGGCATAAGACCCAAAGGTTTTACTGTGCACCAACCTCCAAACCGAGTTAAAAGTTACCTTTAAAATTATAGAGGAAGGAGAAATGCCCAGTTACCTCTTATTTCCCTAACCCACTTATTGCCAGTGTGTAGTGATATTGGCCTAGACAACACAAGTCTCAGAAGATAGCCATTTCAAACATGCACACATGCATTAGATCAACATTTGAAGCCAGATCTCAAGGTCACATCCCCACCCTGTAGCAAAGGATTCTGGGGATTAGAAGCCTGGAAGGAGGAATGTAGTTGACAAGGCACACAGCTCATATTTCTGCATCTGGAATTGTTAGTTCTCTCTACTCAGACTTTATGAAGGCCCTTTCCATCCCTGGACAGTCTTGTGTGAAACTCCTGGCACAGGCTCACCCAAAATACTAAATAGGAATCATTCAAATAACTCTAGGTATTTTTTTCCCCTCAACATTTATAATGTAGACCCCATAGCTCATTCTAAACCATAATATTCCAGAGTGAGATGTAAGCAAAGATGTTGAGAACAGAGCACAACATTTAAATGCTGAGCAGAAATACTTCTAAAGCCGCATATCATTATGTGGCAGCTCCCAACCCAGTGAACACAGAGGAATATGCTGCAGGAAGATATAGACAAAACACTTCTGTGGATGGAAATCAGAGGATAAGAAATGTATCAATAAATTCCCAGAATCATACAACCTACCCAATTTGAATCATTAAGAATAGAAAATCCAGAAGCATGTGGGCAGCTATCAGTTAAGCATCTACTCTTGGTTTCATCTCAGGTCATAATCTCATAGTTGTGGGATCAAGCCCTTAATCAGGCTCTGCACTCAGTGTGGAGTGTGGGTAAAATCTTTAAACAAAGAAATAGAAAATCTACACAAACTAACAATAAGTTAGAAAACTGAATTAGTGACCAAAACTTCCAAGGAAAGAAAAGCTTACATATTGCATGGAGCACTGGGTGCGATGCATTAACAATGAATCTTGGAACACTGAAAAAATAAAATTTAAAAAAAAGAAAGAAAGAAAGAAAAGCTCAGAACAAGATGGCTCCATGGGTGAATTCCACCAAACATTTTGAGAAGAATTAACACTAATCCTCCAATTCTTTAAAAAAAACTGAAGAGGAAGAAACACTCCCAAACTCATTTTACAAGGCCAGAATGACTGATACCAAAGTCAGATAAGGACACTATAAGGAAAGAAAACAGCAAGCCAATATTCCTGATGAATGGTAGGTATAAAAATTCTCAAGAAAAGCCAGGAGCAGGGGCACCTGGGTGGCTCAGTGGGTTGTGCCTCTGCCTTCAGCTCGGGTCATGATCTCAGGGTCCTGGGATCGAGCCCCACATCGGGCTCTCTGCTCAGTGGGGAGCCTGCTTCCTCCTCTCTCTCTGCCACTCTGCCAACTGTGATCTCTGTCTGTCAAATAAATAAATAAAATCTTTTTTTTAATTAAAAATTTAGCTACTATATGATCAAGCAATTCCACTCAGGTATATATCTGAAGGAAATAAAATTGGTTTCTCAAAGGGATATCACCCTAATCTTGCTTACTGCAGCATCATTCACAATAGCAAAAACATGGAAACAACCTTTGTCTCTCAACAGATAAATTGAAAAAGAAAATGTGGTATATATACAATAGAATATTATTCAGCCATAAAAAGGAAAGAAATCTTGTCATTTGCAACAACATGGATGAACTTCGAGGGCTTGAAGCTAAATAAAATGATTTAGACAGGGAAAGATAAATACGACATGCTCCCACTTATACACAGAATCTTATAAAGCCAAAGTCATAGAAACAGAGAGTAGAATGGTGTTGTCAGGGGCTGGATTGTTTGGAAGAATGGGGAGATGTTGGTTCAAGAATACATACATCCAGTTATAAGATAAACAAGTTCCAGAGCTGTAATTTAGAGTAGGGTGACTACAGTTATAACAATACTGTTCTGTATGCCAGAAAGTTGCTAAGAAGAGTTGATCATACGTGTTCTTACCACACACACACACACACACACACACACACACACACACACGAGTAATCATATGTGGTGATAAAAGTGTTAACAATATCCCAATACACATACATGCATCAAATAATCACATTTTATACCTTAAACTAACACAATGTTATATGCCAATTATGTCTTAGGGGAAGAAATGCATCTGGGGGAGAAATGCATCTGAAATGGAATATTGCTCATATTTCTCAGATCTGGGCACAAATTCCTAAGTTTCAGCTTCCTCTAGACGCTAGAAATACCTAAGAAACTAGCATTCACCTCAAAGTTCAACTCATTCCAGTTCTTTTGACATTGACTCTTAGGGTAGCATCCACATCTAAAAGAGGGACCCCCTTCAACCTTTAGAAATCTCAGAAACCAGTCCTTATGTCTCAGCAGGAACTTTTTTGAGGTCACCAAATGGTGGTCAAGCCAGCATGGGGCCATTTACAGGAATAGGCAGAGGAAAGAATGTCAAAGAAGCATTTCTTTCCTGCTATCCCACACCTGCAACGCCTCCATTCATTCCTTGCACCAGGAAGGAAATTATAGGTAACAGGAGGATCCTATATGCTTTCAAATACTGTAGACTCCCACAAAATTCCTCCCAGCATTGTGGATTGCTTTCCAGGATGCCCTATGTGCCTTTTGTTACCCTCTTGCCCAAACCCCTTGCGGATGCTTGACACCAGCTTTATTCTTTATTCCTTAGCACTTAAAAAAGGGCACATTCTCGGGAGCCTTCATGTTAAAGAAAACCGTAGTGTTCTTGAGGAAATACAGACTTATCTGCTCTACTCTCTCCAAGGGGACTGTTACCATGATCTGTTCTTAGGGACCAAGTCTGCATCTGTGAATTTCACAATGTTTCCACCCAGGGGTCCCGTTATAAATTTCTGAATGTGTTCTTTCAGATGAGTCTGCGACACCACACAGCATGTCCTAAGTAGTATAGCATGTTGCTTCCAACCCCCTGCCTTGAAATCATTTCCAAGATTTAGCAGCCTGGCTTGGGTAATGAGGCTAACAACAACTATGTTCTCATAAACTCCCCAAAGACGCTTCACCGCCCCCACCACAAGCTCACGACAACCACCTAGTTAATCACACGCCTTCGCACATATGCATTCAGTAGGCAGAGACCCAGCAGGTATGGGGACAAGACATCAGCGAGCAAAGTGCGTAAATCTGAGCAGAGTCACGTTTTAGCCCGTTACCATAGCAACGGAAAGTAGAAAACAGGCAATCAAGGATAATAAGCCCCGTGGGCAGGCGAACCTGTGAGAGCAAGTTAAGCCCCCATCCTTCCTTTTCTTCCTTTTTCCACCCCCATCATCTCTCTGGAATATAAACAAGCATCAAACCCCAGTAAAGAGGGCTCTTCAAGGCTCCATGACAACTGCCCTCCCTTCATCCTGCCTTCCCCCACTAGCCTGGATACACTACCTTTTTGCAAAACCCCTCCATCTCAAACAATCTGGTGACAATATGGCCACTTCAGGACACCCAATCCCTGAGCCTGACCAGAAGGGACTCCTGAAGGTCAGTGACCTGGACAGTGAGGAATGCAGCAAAGACAGAGCAGAGGCTAGACAAGCTAAACTCAGAACAATGCTGTTCTTTCTTCCCTTCTTTCCCCAATTATTTATTTTGAATAATTTCAAACCCACAGGAAAATTGAAAGGATAGTAAGTAAACCGCCATAATATCCTCATCTAAATTCACCAGTTGTTAACAATTTCCCATGTTAAAATTCCATCTATACATCTATTCACCTGTGTATCTATGTGTCTGTGTATTTACCATAGTTGTTTACTATGTAACTACGATGATATTATCACATCTAAGAAAATTTAGACTTATTCAGTAATACTTAAGATGTAGTCCATTTTAAATTTTCTCTTTGTTTCAAAATGTCTTTTACACTTTTAATTCTTATTTTTATTTTTTGAACTTAAAATGCAAACAAAGCACATGCCTTCCATTTGCTTGTCTTGTTTCTTCTCTTTTCATTTAATTTTTTTTGTCCTGTCTCTTTTGATCTATCATAATTACCTCCCCTCCACCAACACACAAATGCACTTTTTTAAAATGACATTATTTGTTTTTCAAAAATCCAGGACAATTGTCTTGTGCAATATTCAACATTCTGGATTTCCAACTATTTCCCCCTCAGGATTAGATTCCAGTTAGGTTGCCACAACATCACAGATGCTGGATTTAATCACTGCCTGGCTTCGTGCACACATTTTCTTTCCTTTTAGAAAAAGAAAATGCCTTGGGGTATGATGGTTTGAGACCTAACATAACTATCCTGATACCTAATAGCCTTTCACCTGGTGATTATAGGCTTGACAGAGAATCTGCTTGAATCAGCTATTACAAAGGGTGGGGTTCCTAAATGCTAATTTTCTACTTCTATCACTTCTGTGATTATTACCTAGCAAAAGAAAGAAGAACTCTCCCTTAAAATGTCTCATTGTCTATCAGCTTACTTCCCTATCTTCTATTATCTATCATCATCTATCATCATCTATTTATCATCTATCATCTGCCTACTTATCATTTATCTCTCTCTATTACGTTATATCTTTATTGAAATAAAATCTAAGAATCTAAAGTCAACATATATTTAAATTATATAGTATGGTGAGCATTTACATATGTATAAACCCATGAAACTATCTCTATAGTCATCTGGACTATAGTGAAACCACCTTGACTGTAGTCAAGATAACATTTTCATTCTCTCCCCAAAATTCTGGTGACCTTTTGTAATCTCACCCTCCCCCCTCCAATATCAATAGGTAAACTTTGATATGCTGTCATTCACTTTAGATTAAGTTTTTGGAATTCTATATACATAAAATAATACAGCATGTATTCTTTAATGCCTAGCTTCATTACTCAGCCTAATAATTTTGAGAGTCAGTTATAGTGTGTGTTTTTGATAGGTTGATCCTGTTGTTCCTTTTTCATTGCTGTTTAGTATTCACTGTCTTTCAAAAATTTATAGTTTAAAATAATTTCAGATTTACAAAACATTTGCAAAGACAGATGAAGAATTCCCATAAACTCTTCTCCCTGCTTTCCCTAATGTTAACATTTTATATTATGTGGAATGCTTATCAAAACTGAAACTATTTGCAGATAACATGACACTATACATGGAAAATACTAAAGACTCCAACAAAAAACTACTAGAAGTAGTAAACGAATTCAGTAACGTTCCAGGATACAAATAATTTTTAAAGTTTTTATTTAAATTTCAGCTTGTTAACATATAGTGTAATATTAGTTTCAGGTGCACAATATACTGATTCAATACTTTGATATAACACCAAGTGCTCATCACAACCAGTGCAATGCAGGATACAAAATAAATACCCAAACATAAGTAGCATTTGTATACACTAATAAGTAAACAACACAATTTTTGAGAAAATGACACAATTTACAATTGCAGCAAAAATATTATAATACCTAGGAATAAACTTAACTAAGAAAGTAGAAGTGTATTCCATAAACTATAAAACATTTATGAGGTTTGGGGCACTTGGGTGGCTCGGTGAGTCAAACCTCTGCCTTCAGCTCAGGTCATGATCTTGGGGTCCTTGGACCAAGCCCCGCATTGGGCTCTCTGCTCAGTGGGGAGCCTGCTTCCCTCTCTCTCTGCTTGCTGCTCTGCCTGCTTGTGATCTTTCTCTCTCTCTGTCAAATGAATAAATAAAATATTTTTAAAAATTTAGTTGAGGGAAATTGGAAGGGGAGGTGAACCATGAGAGACTATGGACTCTGAAAAACAATCTGAGGGTTTTGAAGGGGCGGGGGGTGGGAGGTTGGGGGAACCCGGTGGTGGGTATTGGAGAGGGCACGGATTGCATAGAGCACTGGGTGTGGTGCAAAAACAATGAATACTGTTACACTGAAAAGAAATTTAAAAAATGAAAAAAATTTATGAAACAAATTGAAGGCATCTCAAGCAACTGTAAAAATATTCCATGATCATGGATTGGAAGAATGAATATTGTTAAAATGTCCATATTACCCTAAGCAATCTACAGATTCAATGCAATCCCTATCAAAGCACGTATTGCATGGAGCACTGGGTGTGATACATAAACAATGAATCTTGGAACACTACATCAAAAACTAAGTAAAAACACATTATTAAATTATGTGACTAACATAACATAATAAACAAACAACAACAACAACAACAGAACAAAATACGAACAGCATTCTTCACAAAACTAGAAAAAAAAAAATCCTAAAATTTGTGCGGAACTACAAAATACCCCAAATAGCGAAAACAATAATGAGAAATAAGAACCAAGCAGGGGGTATCACAATTCCAGATTTTAAGATCTACTACAAATCTGTAGTAAGTAAAACAGTATGATACTGGCACAAAAATTAGACACATATCAATGGAACAGAATAGAGACCACAGAACCAAACCCACAATTATATGGTTAATTAATTGATGACAGTGGAGGCAAGACTAAATAATGGGGAAACGACACTCTTCAATAAATGATGCTGGGAAAAATGGTGCTGAGAAGACTGCACAGCTATATATAAAATAAAACTGAACCACTTTCTAACACTATACACAAAAATAACTCAAAACGGAATAAAGACCTAATTGTGAGACTTGAAACCACAAAATTCCTGGAAAAAACTATAGGCAGTAGCTTTTCTGACATCAGCCATAATAGCATTTTATAGATATGTTTCCTCAGGTAAGGGAAACAGAAACAAAAGTAGACTATTTGGACTACATCAAAACAAATAGATTTTGCACAACAAAAAGAAACCATTAACAAAACAGAAAGGCAGTCTACCAAACGGGGAGATATTTATAAACCGTACATTCAATAAAATGTTAGTATCCAAAATATATAATTTCTACAACTCAACCTCAAAAATGTCCCCAAACAATCCCATTAAAATGAACATAGAATCCAAATAAGGCATACAAATGGCCAACAGACACATGAAAAGACAATAAATGTCACTAATAATCAGGGAAATGCAAATCAAAATCACAATGAGATATAACCTTACACCTGTCAGAATAGTAAGTATCAAAAAGACAAAATTATGCTAAGTGAAATAAGTCAAGCAGAGAAAGTCAGTTATCATATGGTTTCACTTACTTGTGGAACAAGGAATAACATGGAGACCATTAGGAGAAGGAAAGGAGAAGTGAATTGGAAGAAGTTAGTGGGGGAGATGAACCATGAGAGACTGTGGACTCTGAGAAACAAACTGAGGGTTTTGGAGGGGAGGGTGTGGGAGGTTAGGTGAACCTGGTGGTGGGTATTAAGAAGGGCACATATTGCATGCAGCACTGGGTGTGATACATAAACAATGAATCTTGGAACACTGAAAAAATAAAATTAAAAAAAATTCTTATTCTCTGAAAAACAACAACAACAATAAATAACAAGTACTGTTAAGGAAGTGAAGAAAAAGGAACACTTTCCCACTGTTGGTGGGAATGTAAAATGGTATAACCACTATGGAAAACAGTATGGAGGTTTCTCAAAAAATTAAAATAGAAGTACTATTTGATGCAATAATTTCACTATTAGGTATTTATCAAAAGAATGAAAATATTAATTGAAAACATATATGCACCACTATTTTTATTGCAACATTATTTACCATTGCCAATATATGAAAGCAACCTAGGTTTCAGTCAATAGACAAATGGATAAGGAAGATATGGCAAACATACAAATGCATATATACACACAATGGAATATTACACAACCATAAAGGATAAGATTCTGTCAATTGAGATAACATGGATGGACCTAGAGGGTATTGTGTTAAGTGAAGTAAGTCAGACTAAGAAACACAAATACTTTATAATTTCATCCATAAGTGGAGTTAAAACAAATAAGGAGATAAGCAAACAAAAAGCAGAATCATACCTATAAATACAGAGAACAAACTGATGGTTGCCAGAGGGGCAGGGGTTTGGGAATGCAAACGGGAGATAAAGCCTTCCAGTTATGCAGTGAAGAAGTCACAGGGGTAAGACACAAAACAAAGAATATAGCCAATAATATACTAATGATGTATGGACACAGATGGCAGCTACATTTGTGGTGACCACAGCATAGTGTATGAACTTGTCATACTGCTATTTCACACACCTGAAACTAATGTAGCATTGTATGTCAACTATACTAAAAAACATATATAATAAAAAAACAATGCAGCAAAAAATTGAAAAAAAAAAAAAAACTAAGACTTTAGGTACCTTGCCCTTTGTTTGTTTGTTTATTTACCCGTTTATATTGAATTAAGTATTTTAGATATTTTATTCTGTTTTGCTTTGTTTATTGCTTTTTAAAATTATGCTCAATTAGCCAACATATAGTAAATCATTAGTTTTTGATATAGCGTTCAGTGATTCATTAGTTGTGTATAACACCTAGTCTTCATCACATCACATGCCCTCCATAAAAACTATTACCCATTTACCCCATCCCCCCACCCACTTCCCTTCTGTAACCCTCAGTTTGTTTCCCAGAGTCCAGAGTTTCCCATGGTTTGTCTCTCTCTCTTATTTCTTCCCTTTCAGTTTTCCCTCCCTTCCCCTGTGGTCCTCTCTAGTCCTTATTTTCCACATATGAGTGAAACCATATAATTGTCTTTCTCTGATTGACTTACTTAATTTAGTATAATACCCTCCAGTTCCATCCATGTTGATGCGAATGGTGGGTATTCATGCTTTCTGATGGCTACTATTCATTGCATATATAAACCATATCTTCTTTATCCATCCATCCATTAAAGGCATCTAGACTTCTTCCTTTAGATATTTTGGATATTAACTTCTTTTTTTTTCACAAAGATGTTGCTATCATTTTTGATTCCTCCTATGCTTGTGATATGGTGATGTGTTCATTTCTAGCTTATTCACGTTTTTTTTTTCTTTGAAACTGGAACTCAATCACAAGAAAAATTTGAAAGAAATTCAAACACTTGGAGGCTAAAGACCATCCTGCTTAAGAATGTTTGGGTCAACCAGGAGGTCAAAGAACTTAAACAATTCATGGAAACCAATAAGAATGAAAACATATTAATCCAAAACCTATGGGATAGTGAAAAGGCAATCCTTAGGGGGAAATACATAGCCATCCAAGCCTCACTCAAAAAAATAGAAAAATCCCAAATTCACCAACTAACTTTACATCTTAAAAACCTGGAGAAAAAACAACAAACGAAGTATAAGCCTTGCAAAAGAAGAGAAATAATTAAGATTAGAGAAGAGATCAATGAATTAGAAACCAGGAAAACAATAGAGCAGATCAATGAAACTAGAAACTGGTTCTTTGAGAGAATTAGTAAGATCAATAAACCAGTGGCCAGACTTGTCCAAAAGAAGAGAAAGGACCCCAAAAAAGGGAGAGATCACAACTAACACCAAGGGAATAGAACTAATTATTAGAAATTTTTATCAACAACTATATTCCAATGAATTAAGCAACCTGGAAGAAATGGATGCCTTCCTGGGAACCTATATACTAACAAGACTGAAACAGGAAGTAATTGACAGCCTGAATAGACCAATAACGAGTAACGAGATTGAAGCAGTGATCCAAAACATCCCAAAAAACAAGAGTGCATGACCTAACAGATTCCCTGGGGAATTCTACCAAGCATTCAAAGAAGAAATAATACCAATTCTCCTGAAGCTGTTTCAAAAAACAGAAACAGAAGGAAAACTTCCAGACTCATTCTATGTAGCCTACATAATCTTGATCCCAAAACCAGGCAAAGACCCCATCAAACACAGAGGACACTGGGAGAAGGAGAGGAGAAGCGAGCTGGGGGAAATCAGAAGAGGAGACAAGCCATGAAAGACTGTGGACTCTGAGAAACAAACCTGAGGATTTGGGAGGGGTGGGGGATGACGGGTTGGGTGAGCCTGGTGGTGGGTATTAAGGAGGGCCGTATTGAATGGAGCACTGTGTGTGGTGCATAAACAATGAATCTTGGAACACTGAAAAAATTAAATTAAATTAAAAAAAGAAAAAAAAGGAGAATTTTCAACCAATATCCGTGATGAATATGGATGCCAAAATTCTTAACAAGTTCCCAGCTAATAGGATCCAATAGAACATTAAAAGAATTATCCATCACGACCAGGTGAGATTTATCCCTGGGATACAAGGGTGGTTTGACATTCACAAATCAATCAATGTGATACAATACATTAATAAGAAGAGGAAGAAGAACTATATGCTCTTCTCAATTGATGCAGAAAAAGCACTGGACAAAATACAGCATCCTTTCCTGATTAAAACTCTTCAGAGTGTAGGGATAGAGGGAACATTCCTCAACTTCATAAAATCCATTTATGAAAAACCCACAGCAAATATCATTCTCAATGGGGAAAAGCTGATAGCCTTCCTTTAGAGATCAGGAACACAAGGATGCCCACTCTCACCACTGTTGTTCAACATAGTGCTAATTTTAAAATATCATTATGGGGCTCCTGGGTGGTTCAGTTGGTTAAGTGGCTGCTTTCAGATCAAGTCATAATCCCAGGGTCCTGGGATTGAGCCCCACATCGGGTATCCTGCTCCATGCGGAGCCTGCTTCTGTCTCTTCTCTTTCTGTTGCTCCACCTGCTTGTATTCTCTCTCTCTCTCTCTCTCTCTCTCTCTCTCTGTCAAATAAATAAAGAAAATCTTTAGAAAATAAATAAAAAATAAAATATCATTATGGATTCATGGATATTTATTTTATTCTTTTAGTTATAACCCAAAATTATATTTAATTATTTTGTTGCTAACATTGTTCCAGCTTTGTTTGGTCATTTGGAGCTATTTTAGTCTACTTTTATGTCCCTGTGATATGTCCTTTTTTTTTTTTCCATTTTCTTACTTTCTGGCCTTTTAGGTCCACCCTTTATTTTTTCTGTCCCAGCCTTAGAATCTGCTGAAGCCCTGGTTTCTTTTTTTTTTTTTTTTAAAGATTTTATTTATTTATTTGACAGAGAGATCACAAGCAGGCAGAGAGGCAGGCAGAGAAAGGAGGAAGCAGGCTCCCCGCTGAGCAGAGAGCCTGATTCGGGGCTCGATCCCAGGACTCGGAGATCATGACCTGAGCCAAAGGCAGCGGCTTAACCCACTGAGCCACCCAGGCGCCCCTGAAGCCCTGGTTTCTTTATTGGGCAACAGAACCTAGAAACCACCATCTAGGCATTGTATATGCTCATTGGTACTAGATTTTTGTTGTTTCTAGGCCTTCTTGGTGAACAAAATCAGAAAATATAACATATGCTTCCTCAGTTTTATTCACCCAGTTTTGTAAAAATGCTAGTCCCACCAAAGTCTTAGTTTTCCTTCATTAAACCACTTTACAACCATTCCATATCTTAAACTAGAAATTAACAAAGTTAAATTTCCTCTTCATATTTAACCAGAGATAGTAACATTCTACTTCAAAATGAAATCCTCATGATTGCATTACAGATAGGCTAAGAAATAAGTGGAATTGGACAGCTTTAGTGAGACAAATAAGAGTCTGTTTTGTGAAAAAGGATACAAAGTGGCTGACCCAAGAGAGATGAATGATCACACAGGTTAACCAGCTTTAGCAGTCTTGCCCTTCAAAAACCCCATATACGCTGTGCACTACGAAGAGCATGGCTACACTGGAGACACATTACATAGTGCAGAGAGTATAGTGTGGAGGTTACAGGAAACTATCCTGGCTTATCATATTCCTTTTACCTCATACTCCCAGAAGAACTCTGTGATTACTTCCCTTATTATTCTCAGGAGCAAAGTACAAAAAATTGGGAATGTGAATCCCAAATGTCTACAGACAGAAAATATTTGGAATATTTGGACCTTTCTTTGTGCACAACATGCACTGTATCCTCACCATTTTATTCATGCTTTTTAGTCCCCAAGGTTTGTGGGACTTGAAGGCCAGGATGAAGGAATGCTGATGCTTCTTGGGATTGTATTAGGCAGTACTCTTTTATTTTCTCACTTGTTTTGATGTGCAAATCTAAGGCCTTCAATGCACACCCCTGCAACCATAGTTTTTTAAAAGATCCAGAGGTCACATCTTGCAATATCAAATAATTTGTGTTTTATACTTATATCTGGAATATGGGGAATCTCACCCAAAGTCCTAGACAAAGGAGTTATATGTTGATAGGAAAGCAGGTAAACAGAGCAAGGCAGTTACCATGGGTAGCTGTGTCAATGTCAACAAATACATGCACAATAGCAAAATTCCCCAGAAAACATGAGCTTTGGGTATGCATGGGAGGGGGAGGGCCAGCTCAGGTGTGGAAGACACCCCCATAATTTGATCTATCAGAGAGGTACAAGTTGAAATGAAGAGGCTAGAGGAACAGCAAAGAATTTGCTAATGGAAGATGCTATTACCTGGCAAAATGAATTTTTGCTCACACCTGATTGGGCACTACCACCTCTCTTCCCTGACTGTCCCAACCTGCTTAGATTTTCACTGGACACCACATTTCCCCAGATATCTTCTCAGACACAGTTGCCAACTGTGGCTTGAATCCAACCACACTGGGCAACATGGCCTATCATCACTTCAGCCCAAACCAAGGCTGGACCTAGGGTGACGAGAGCAGCTGGTGAGGGCATAGCTCATGTTTCTGAGATCAGGAAGACCATTCCTTAGGTGCTGTTGTTTAGGCCATTTGGCCACCAGGAACCCCTCTGGCTCTCTGAGCTCTTACCTCATCCCTGGTCAACTTTCACAGGATTTTCCATTCCTTGTCTTAAATAGATCATGGGCAGCTGTTCTTGTCATTTTATTCTCTATGTTGCTTAACCCATTGCCAAGCCTCATGTTCATCATTACTTTAGACACTATAAGAAATGTCAGAGCGTGCTGGGTAGGAACACAGAATCAGCTTTGCAATCATCTGAGCTCAAATTCTGATTCTGACTTTCATTGGCTATGTGACTCTGTGAAAATCATTTAACCTCTCTCTACTATTATTTCAACTGGAAAGTGGGAAAAAATAATAATACTTATACCATAGTGTTGTAATGATGCTTACATGAGTTATTATACGAACTCCTAAGAAGAGCACTATGTGCCTCAAAAATGTTATGGGTTATGGAAGTGTTGGGAACTTACTAACACCTGGCATGGCTCACAAGCCTCTCCAAAATCCCAGAGCTGCCCAGGTATAGGAAAGAAAGGAGGTATGATACCGCAGGCTAACATGTTCAGGCCCCATAGGAACTAATCATGAAATACCAAAGACCAGAAACTGTCATCCAAAGGGAAAGAATGTTTCCCTAGGGTGTACATGTTTGAGGGCAGATAGATATTTTGAAAACACTTCCTCTCATATAAGATCTCACAATTAATCATGTGAAACTAAGGAAACATAAGCTTATATCCAATACCTATATCCAATACCTAAATTGTGAATTGTTGGGGCATGGCTAATAATTTTTTCACTGAACAATTCCAAAGTCAGTTCCAAATTCCAGCTCCCCAAAACACTTTAAGTTGGGAAAAGCATGCCCAGAAGGAGGTGGAGGTAGGCAGAAGAGATGGAGATAAATATATTTGAGAATGAATCTGACAGGAAGCACTTTCAACTTCTTATTCATGGTTCCATTAATTCTTTTGCCTCCATAACTTCCATATGGCAATGAGTACCGCTTAAGTCACAGAGTAAAGAATGCTGTGTTGACCCATGAATGTTCTTTTGTCCTCATTAAGACATGTCAGGTCCCAGAGCACTGCCTACTGGCTCCCTCTTTACCCCATCCCCTACCCTGCTGCTTGTAGTTCTCCAGCTATCATCTCTTTGTCTTCAACAACCAACCACCAAACAAAAAGAGCCAAAAATATAGGCATACTCTCAAATGCATGTCTTGTACTGAAATGTTAAGTATTTAGTCCCAATATTTTAAAAGATATTATATATATATATATACATATATATGTATATATATATATATAATTTTAAAAGTATCTGTGTGTGTGTTTGAAAGTATATATATATATATATATACTTTTTTTTATGGCTTGATAATTCTGTCCAAGCCAGAATACTGTGGAGGAAGACTAAATCCGTATTTCTTTAATTGGAATATGAAGAGCTCAGGATATGTTAGGTTTTGATACCTGTTGTAGATACCCTTAACATGGGTCAATAATTCCAGTTCTGACTGCACACACCTGCACTCTACCTCCTTGAGCAGATGTTTTAATGTGGAAACGTGACCTGAAAATGTTCTCTGGTTCTCATTTAGTTTTGTTAAAATGTCCCTCTCTTCATCGTCCATCTGCCTAAGAAGAGCCTCTTGCTGATTCTGTAGAAACTGTCTGATTTGCTCAAATTCAGAAATGATTTCTTCTCTCCTGTCCTCTACCTTCTTTTTCAGGTCCACTATTTTGCTGGTTTGAAGACTTAACACTTTTTCAACTCGTTCCACATTGTCCCTCAAGGGCTCGATGCTATATTCTAGAATTTTTCCTGTGAAAAGTGGCAGCTTTCTTAATGGGGTAAATATGGTGTTTCTGGTGTTGAACAGAGAATATATATATATCAGAGAATATATATATACTTTCAAACACACACACAAATACTTTTAAAATAAAAACCTTAACAAATAAGTTGTCCTTATTTATGTCTTTATTTATGATTGTTTTTGCTGTTACCAAATATAGGTGTGGCAAAATTATAAGCTTTCTCAATTTTATTCCCTGGCAGTAGAGAATATAAATGTATCCAACTAAAGCAGGATACACAAACAAAAAGAGATGATTTTCACATGTTGTAATGAGCAAGTTAAGGATTTAAAAATTAATGTGGAAGTAATCAGAGAGGGAGACAAACCATGAGAGATTCTTAACTATAGGAAACTGATGTTGATGGAGGGGAGGTGGGCGAGGGGCTGGGGTAATTGGGTGATAGGCATTAAGGAGGGCATGTGCTATGAAGAGCACTGGGTGTTATATGCAACTGATGAATTATTGAACTCTACATCTGAAACTAATGATATATGCCAATATGATTGCTAATTGAATTTAAATAAAAAATTAAATTGTGAACATCATTTGAGCCCTATTTAATTTGCTTAGTCCTTTCTCACTTTTTTATCCATTTAAAATTTGAAATAAAAAAATTAAATAATTGTGTACCCACCACCTAGATTCTTTAAAAAAATATTTTATTTATTTATTTGACAGAGAGATGGAGAGAGAGTACAAGTAAGGGAGCAGCAGGCAGAGGGAGAGGGAGAAGCAGGCTTCCCACTGAACAGGGAGCTTGATGTGGGGCTCCATCCCAGCACCCTGGGATCATGAGCCAAGCTGAAGGCAGACGCCTAACTGACTGAGCCACCCAGACACCCCTATTATCACCTAGATTCTATAATTGATATTTTATTACATTTGCTCTAGCAAATATCTATTCATTTATCCATTCCTACATTTAATCCATCTTATTTTATGCACTTTAAAATAAATTGCAGACATTAGTACACATCACCCTTATAAATACCATTGAGATGACAATATTTGTTTAGGAAGATAAAATCTAAATATAGTGAAATGTACAAATCTTAAGTGAGGAGTATTGACAAATGGATCAATCAATAGACCTCAAAACCCTATCAAAATACAGAAAATTACCACCAATACATAAAGTTGCCTCATGCTTTTTTCCATTCAGTTCATGGCAACAACTGGCCTGGTTTTTCTTAATAATAGATTATTTTCCTGTTCTTGAAAATAAAACATAAATTGTAGGGACTACTTTGTGTTAGATTACTATTCATTAGCATAATTTTTTTGAGGTTTTCCATGCTGCTGCATGTATTATTAGGTTCTTCCTTTTTGTTGGTGAGATGCATGCCGAAGTTTGGGCACTGTGGATATTTCTAGGTGTTTGCTATTGTGTATAAGAAACATGGATCAAAAGGTAAGTCTCATCTGAAGATTCAAAGACCTGAATCAGAAAGACTTGTAGTGATTTATCACCAAATATCCTCATTCTGAACATCTCTCATTTTAGTGACTTTGACAAGTTAGCTGGTGAGAAAAACCTGTGTAATTTGGACAGAGAGAGACCAGGATAGCTAAATCTTGGTGGTAGGTGGAAATAAAGTGTTAATAACCTTTTTTTTTTGTAAAGAGAGAGAGAGAGAGAGAGAATCTGTTTTAGTCAGATTTTGTTATTGACAAGAAAGTGTCATCCATAAGGGAATGAAATATATGGCAGGTATTCTGTTTAAGACATACATGTCAATTCAGTAATGTGGCAGGATACAAAACCAGTGTATAGAAATCAGTTGCTTTCTTATACAATAAAAATGAAAATATAGAAAGGAAAATGAGAGAATCAATTCCATTTACTACGGTACCAAGAACCATAAGAAACCTGGGAATAAACCTATCTAAAGAGGTAAAGGATCTGTACTTGGGGAACTACAGAACACTCGGGGAACTTCAGAAACTGAAGAAGACACAAAAAGATTGAAAAGTATTCCATGTTCATGGATCAGAAGAATAAACATTGTTAAAATGTCTATACTGCCTACAGTAATCTTTGAAATCTACAGAATCATTGAAATCTGCCAATGCCATCCCGCTCAAGATTCCACCAGCATTTTTCAAAAAGCTGGAGCAAACAATCCTAAAATTTGTATGGAACCAGAAGAGACCCAGAATTGCTAAGGAAATGTTGAAAAAGAAAAAAAAAAAAAAAAACTGGGCCATCATGTTGCCTGATCTAAAGCTTTACTACAAAGCTGTGATCACCAAGACAGCATGGTACTGGCACAAAAACAATACACAGACCAGTGGAACAGAGTAGAGAGTCCAGATATGAATCTGCAACTGTATGGTCAACTAATCTCTGACAAAGCAGGAAAAAACATACAGTAAAAAAGACAGTCTCTTCAATAAGTGGTCCTGGTAAAATTGGACAGCTATGTATAGAATAATGGAATTTGACCATTCTCTTGCACCATACACCAAGATAGACTTGAAATGGATAAAAGACCTCAACATGAGGAAGGAATCTATCAAAATCCTAGAGGAGAACATAGGCATTAACCTCCTCGACATTGGCCGCAGCAACTTCTTTCAAGATATGTCTCCAAACGCAAAGGAAACAAAAGTGAAAATGAACTTTTGGGACTTCATCAAGATCAAAAGCTTCTGCACAGCAAAGGAAATAGTCAACCAAACAAAGAAGCAACCCACAGAATGGGAGAAGATATTCTCAAATGACAGTACAGACAAAGGGCTGATATCCAAGATCTCTAAAGAACTCCTCAAACTCAACACACACAAAACAGATAATCACATCAAAAAAAAAAAGGGCAGAAGACATGAACAGACACTTCTCCAAAGAAGATATCAAATGGCTAACAGACACATGAAAAGATGTTCATCATCACTAGCCATCAGGGAGATTTAGATAAAAACCACATTGAGATCCCACTTTACATCAGTTAGAGTGGCCAAAATTAGCAAAACAGTAAAGAACATGTGTTGGAGAGGATGTGGAGAAAGGGGAACCCTCTTGCACTGTTAGTGGGAACACAAGTTGGTGCAGCCACTTTGGAAAACAGTGTGGAGATTCCTTGAGAAATTAAAGATAGAACTACCCTATGACCCTGCCATTGCACTACTGGGTATTTACCCCAAAGATACAGATGTAGTGAAAAGAAGAGCCATCTGTACCCCAATGTTCATACCAGCAATGGCCACAATTGCCAAACTGTGGAAAGAACCAAGATACCCTTCAATGGATGAATGGGTAAAGAGGGTATGGTCCATATACACTATGGAGTATTATGCCTCCATCAGAAAGGATGAATACCCAACTTTTGTATCAACATGGTCGGGACTGGAAGAGATTATGCTGAGTGAAATAAGTCAAGCAGAGAGAGTCAGTTATCATATGGTTTCACTTATTTGTGAAGCATAAGGCATAGCATGGAGGACATGGGTAGATGGAAAGGAGAAGTGAGTTGGGGGGAATTGGAGGGTGAGATGAACCATGAGAGACTGTGGACTCTGAGAAATAAGCTGAGGGTTTTGTAGGAGAGAGGGGTGGGAGGTTGGGTGATCCTGGTGGTGGTTATTCTGGAGGGCACATATTGCATGGAACACTGGGTGTGGTGCATAAACAATGAATTCTGGAACACTGAAAAGAAATAAAAAATAAATAAAAAATTGAACAAGAGAAAAAAAAATAGATGAAAACCCTGAATGTGAGATCGGAATCCATCAAAATCCTAAGGCAAACACAGGCAGCAAACCCTTCAACCTTGGCCACAGCAAGTTCTTCCTAGACATGTCTCCAAAGGCAAGGGAAACAAAAAGGCAAAAATGAACTATTGGGACTTCACCAAGATAAAAATCTTTGCACAGCAAAAGAAATAGTTGACAAAACCAAAAGACAACTTATGGAATGGGGGAAGATATTTGCCAATGTCTTATCAGATAAAGGACTAGTATCCAAGATCTATAAAGAACTTACCAAACTTAACACCCAAAGAATTAATAATCTAGTCAAGAAATGGGCAGAAGACGTGAACATTTCTCCAAGGAAGACATCCAAATGTCCTCCATGTCATTCCTTATGTTCCACAAATGAAATCATATGATAATTGTCTTTCTCTGCTTGATTTATTTCACTCAGCATAACCTCCTCTAGTCCCATCTATGTTGGTGCAAAACTTGGATATTCATCACTTTTGGTGGCTCAGTAATATCCCATTGTATATATGGACCACACTTTCCTTATCCATTCATCTGTTGAAGGGCATCTCGGAGAAGAAACGGGAAAATGAAGGGGGTCAGAAATCAGAGAGTGAGAGGAATCAGGAAAGACTGTGGACTCTGAGAGACAAACTGAGGGTTTTAGTGGGGAGGGGTTAGGGGGAGGGGTTGCCCGGTGATGGGTATTAAGGAGGGCACATAATGCATGGAACACTGGGCATTATATGTAAACAATGAATCTTGTAACACTACATTAAAAAAATAATGATGTACAGAATGGTGACTAACATAACATATTAAAAAATAATAATAATTTTTAAAAAAAGAAGACATCTAAATGGCCAACAGACATGAAAAAATGCTCCACATCACTTGGCATTGGGGAAATATAAATCAAAATCTCAATGAGATACCACCTCACACCAGTCAGAATGGCTAAAATTAAGTCAGGGAATAACAGATGATGGAGAGCATATGGAGAAAGGAGAACCCTCTTACTCTGCTGGTAATAATGTAAACTGGTACAGCCACTCTGAAGGTTCCTCAAAAAGTTAAAAACAGAGCTACTACACTATCCAGCAATTGCACTGCTAGATATTTACCCAAAGATACAAACATAGTTGTCTGAAGAGGTACCTGTACCCCAAAGTTTAGAGCAGCAATGTCCACAATAGCCAAACTATGGAAAGAGATCAGATGTCCATTGACAGAGGAATGGATAAAGAAGTTGTGTGTGTGTGTGTGTGTGTGTGTGTGTGTGTGTGTGTGTGTGTAATGGAATATTACTCAGGTATCAAAAATAATGAAATCTTGCCATTTGCAAGGACATGGATGGAACTAGAAGACATTATTCTAAGTGAAATAAATAAAAAATAGAAAGACAATTATATTATTTCATTCTTATGTGGAATTTAAGATAAAAAACAGGATCATAGGAGAAAGGAGGGAAAATAAAATAAGATGAAATCAGAGAGGGAGATCAACTATAAGGACTCTAAATTATATGAAAGAAACTAAGGGTTGCTTGGAAGGGAGGTGGGTAGGGGGATGGGGGAACTGGGTGACAGGTATTAAGAAGGACATGTGATGGGATGAGCACCGGGTGTTATATGCAACTGATGAATCACTGAACTCTACCTCTGAAACTAATAAAGCACTATATGTTAATTAATTGAATTCAATTGAAATAATTAAAAAATAAATCTGTTCCTTTTAATTGTTGCTCTTTCTGGCTTCTTTCAAGATTTTCATATATATATATAATTTCCCTTCAAGCATTATTTCTGCAATATTGCTTTGACCTTCCCTAGTCCTCTCTGTTCCACTTTAAATATCCTAATTCCAAATGTGTTAGATACTTTCACTGTGTTCTATAGGTATCAAATATAAATGTTCATTTATTTACTTTTATTACTTGTTTTTACATATTTGCTAATGGTCCATCTTCTTACTTTTTACTTGATCATTCAAACTGTTATACTATATATGGGGTTATTAATTTATCTATGGTATCTTTTATTTCTGTAATTTTTAGTATTTTATGCATTCCTCCCCTTGAAAATGCCTCACATTTTTTATCATTTATATTTTCTCCATTTTAATAGACATATTAATTAGAATTGAGAATATTAACTTACCAATTTCCTTGATATTTATAGAAAAAATTTCCAGTTTAAAATATTATGCTGTATAGAAAAGTACCTATTAGAAGTGTCAATCATTTCCAAATATTAACCATGAAAGTAGCTACTATAATACTAATGAGTTTTTTTATGGAAAAGACATAAGCTGCATTTTCATATACATATACATGTATATATAGGTATATATTTCAAAATACTAGTGAATGGCATTTTAAACAGACATGGCTGAGAAACAGGCTGCAACATCTGGATGCATATCAAGAGTAATGTGCTTATGTCACTTTTTCAGTGTTCAGAAAGCTCATTGAAAAATGGTGTCAGGGCGCCTGGGTGGCTCAGTGGGTTAAGCCGCTGCCTTCAGCTGAGGTCATGGTCTCAGGGTCCTGGATCGGGCTCTCTGCTCAGCAGGGAGCCTGCTTCCCTCTCTCTCTCTCTGCCTGCCTCTCTGTCTACTTTTGATGTCTCTCTGTCAAATAAAAAATAAAATCTTAAAAAAAAAAAAGGAAAAAAAGAAAAATGGTGTCAGAATGGGAAAAGTGAAGTGGGGGAAATCGGAGGGAGAGATGAACCATGAGAGACTGTGGACTCTGAGAAACAAACTGAGGATTTTGGAAGGGAGAGGGGTGGGGGGATGGGTGAGCCTAGTGGTGCATATTAAGGAGGGCATATATTGCATGGAGCACTGGGTGTGGTGCAAAAACGATGAATCTTGGAACACTGAAAAAATAAAACAAAATTAAACAAAATTGTTCACTTAAAAATAAATAGAATAAAATCTACTGTACTTACACACACAATCAGCCAATTAAAACTACCTGCAATTAAAAAAAAAAAGAATGGGCCAATTCAAGCTATCACTATTTTTCCAAATTTGCAGGTTAAAATAACTTCTATGAGACAATTATCTAAGTTAGAGAAAAAATGATCACCAAATACCTTGCTGGAGACAACCCCACCTGTATTTCTGGAAAGAGGCAAGCCTGACTATGGGCAGAAAGAATGTTCATGTTGCAAATAAAATGCTCTGTAGACTCCAATCAGAACCATGGGAACTTCCTTTACCCTTCCCCATAAATGCCCTCTTATGTGTCTGTTTCCAAACTTTATTTTTAATAGTTGGATATGGACAAATAGATCTGAACATTGCTTTGAATGAACCACTTTTAAAAAAAAAACTCTAGGGCGCCTGGGTGGCTCAGTGGGTTAAGGCCTCTGCCTTCAGCTTGGGTCATGATCTTGGGGTCCTGGGATCAAGTCCCGCCCTGGGATCGAGTCCCTCATTGGGCTCTCTGCTCAGTGGGGAGCCTGCTTCCCCCTCTTTCTCTGCCTGCCTCTGCCTACTTGTGATCTCTGTCTGTCAAATAAATAAAATCTTCAAAAAAAAAAAAAAAAAACCGCTGGCCCCAGTTTTACACGTTTTGGCTTGTAAAAGTGTGAATCACATAACATGTCCTCAGCAGCTGCCCTAACCTAAAGCCAGAAAATGCTTCTAGGAACGAGCACATGGAATGAAGAGAAAGACTAAGAGGACACGGCATACACGGTGGGGCTAGTGTCCTTCATAAGGCATAACCCTTTTGTTCATGAGAATTTGCTAATGGTTCTTATTTTTCTCAGCAATTAGTTTACTCTTTGTGCAATTCCATATTTCATGAAATTTTTAAATTTGCCTTTATCAGAATGTTTTTGCGCACACTAATGACACCTTAATCAGGGATTGGCTTAATGTTTTCAAAGCCCAGTGACTATAGTGCATGTTGACAGGGAAACAGGTAGTAACAGTGAGTAAATGTGGAGCCACATTTTGTTCTATCTCCATAGAAACAAGATAGAAAAAGGTCTATTAGGATACATCGTTTCCAGAAAGGGAGAAAAGAAAATGAGATGCTCCTTGCTTCTTTCCATATGTCCTTAAGTCTCATTTCTACCCTTTTCCTCTAGGAAAAAAAATGTGGGGAGCATAGGTACAAAGCAATCTATTTACTACAAATTAATGTCATGTAGGCTCTGTGACGATGTCTCAAGATTAGGTCCTTCTTTCTTGTCTCCTTCTCATATAGCAGAAGACTAAATTATCAGTACCAATTATTGATTCTCACTTTCTTATTAGATTATGTTATTGCCCCATCCGATATGTAGACATGGGACTTGCTTTTGGAATGTTAGCAGAAATGATGAATGTCACACCCAGCTTAAGCCTAAGAGTTCATACACACTTCTGTGGTTGTTTTTGTTCCTCCTGTCACCCAAATGGCATGTCCTTCAACCCGAATGCTAGAAACATAACCCACATCAGACACACAGTCACTATTTCTGTGAATAAAATAATGTTTGTAATTATGAACACCAGAGTCTTTGAAATCATTTCTTACTATAGCAATAACTTAGTGAAAAGTAGGAAAGAAAGAAATTAGCACCAGTTATGAGGTGCCACACAGAAGAAACCACTAAAAGATTATGTCCAAGTCCAAACCATAGGCAGTTACAAAGTTGTTACTGATGCTTAGAAAATGGAGTGAGCCATGTTTTTTTTTTTAAGATTTATTTATATGACAGACAGAGATCACAAGTAGGTAGAAGCAGACAGAGGTGGGGGGCAGCAGGTTCACCGCAGAGCAGAGAGCCCAATGCGGGGCTCGATTCCAGGACCCCAGGATCATGACCTGAGCCGAAGGCAGAGGCTTTAACCCACTGAGACACCCAGGCACCCCGAGCCATGTTTTTATTAATAAAACATTTCCTAAAGCTTCTGTTTGTGATAAGTTGTTATAAGCTTATAGGCTTAGGCAAAGAGATTGGGAATGTGAAGCTAAGCAGCATAACTTGGCTGATACTGGTCACTTTAAAATATATTATATGAAAGGGAAATTTTCAGAAAATAACCTGTGAATTTGACAGCAAGATTGAAAGATTGAATGGTTTAGCCTATCTAAAAAATGAAAGGTGAAACTGAAAAACAAATGTCAAAATTCAGTGTTAGAGCAAAGACCAAATCAAGAGTGTGGCCTTACACCCTTTGTTACAACCTCTGAGTTGATTAAAGGAACTTTTTTTAAAAAATATATTTTATTTATTTGACAGAGAGAAATCAACTAGGCAGAGAGGCAGGCAGAGAGAGAGGAGGAAGCAGGCTCCCTGAGACCGTGACCTGAGCCTAAGGCAGAGGCTTTAACCCACTGAGCCACCCAGGTGCCCTGATTAAAGGAACTTTTAATCAACAATTTAAATTGCATAAACTGTCTCAGGGAACAAAATAGACTTTTTTGGAGAACTGGTCACCTTAAATAATATCAATTTACTTCACATTACTTTAAGCCACAAGTGGAGCATGTCTTGGGAAAAAAAAAGTTTTGGGTGTTAGTTACTGGTGTACTGGAATTATACAGAATAAATACTAAACTTGTTTGGAGAGAGCTGTACTGTCAAAGAGCCACCAGTCTGTATTAAAATACCCTGTGGCTATCTGAGACTTAAGGTGATCTCTGGGCCCCCAGTAATCTTCTTGCCCCCAGAGAGGAAATATTTTTAATGCCCTATGCCAATGTGGCCAAGGAGGTTGATAGAGAAATGTGAACTCCTCATAAGGTAGAACCAAGAATCACAGACAAGAAAAACCTGTTTCAATGGAGCAGACACTGGGACTTAATGAAAGAAGACTCTACCAATTAGCTATTGGGAGTAGAAGGATTTCAGAATTCTTACAGTGAAGTTGAGTGCCTCCCAATCTTCCCCTTTTGGAAGGAGATTGTTTATTGAGATAAACTTGCCCCAACATTTTATGCTGATTATATGCTGGGCAGACAGCCTATTTTCTTTTAATATCTCTGTGTAACAAAGAGTCAATATAATCTAGAATGTTATTATGAGATCCAGAATTTTATGATAGTGTGATTAGATGACACTTTGGAGAATAGAGAAGGGAGTGAATACTGCAGACTCAAGGGAAGGAAGTAATATTTGTAATAAGGGTTGGATTATGGTAGATTCCACTGTTGTATTCAGTTGTTCCTTCCCCACCTCATTGCAAAATGGATATACTCTGTCTCATAGAAATTGCACTTGGCCACAGCACTGTCTTGGGAATATTATATGAGATGATGAATACCACATCCCAATAGATACTTCATCCACCCAAGAATGTGTGATTACCTTTATTTTTACTAGATAAATGTGATGTGTATTTAGTATGGGTTACAGAAGATATGTAAAGTAAAACTGTAGTTGACCACTACTGATATGTACATGAGCAATATATAAATGTTTTTTAATTTAAGTTCAGTGAAATTTGATAGGTCTTTGATATTGCAGTATAATATAATGAAAGCCAACTAATATAAGTGCTTTATACTTCATTGTTTCGGCTCTGTTTTCAGGAAAAAAATCTCAGAAAAAGGGACCTTAGCACCTCATTTTGTCATACAGCTCAAGTTTCAGAATCTAGATCTTTCTGAAAATCTGCAAGTCATAGAGGTTTTTTGATTTGTTTGTTTTGTTTTATTCTTAAGGAAAAAAAGGGGTGGTAAGAAATCCTGTATAATTTGCTCTATGTGAGGGGTGGCCTTGCATACTATATCTGAACTACAGGGGTCTGAGGAAGGAACGTGTGTGTTGGGGTTTGGCAGGATGTGGGTTCTGAACTAAGTGAGAAGGCATAGAGAAAAAAAAAGTGTAACCTTTATAGGAGAATGGTTACCTATTATAGATAAATTAAATAAGTGAATTTTTAAGGATATTAGAAACCAGGATTTCACTCTAAGAGAACGGACTTTCACACATTCCAAACCTTCCAAGGACACTGTCCTTGAATATTTTTCTTACCTTGTTGGAGCTCCCACACCCTGTACTGGACCACCACAACTACTTCCAAAGTCTCTCTCCCCCATACCATACATACCCCCAACATTCTTCACACTTTTCCATGCATCAAGGAGAAGATTTAGGTACATGGGATCACCCAGCCATGCCTATAGTTAGTGAATTCTGGAAAGAACCCTGTTCTCACTCTAAGTTCTCCAAGCTTAAATATCTCCAAGTTACAGAAGATATGTAAAGAAATTCATAGGCAAACTCTACCAAACAGTTAAACAAAACTTGATACCGTTACTGTGAAGAAGCTTTTGATCTTGATGAATTAAGTCCCAAAATTTCATTTTTACTTTTGTTTCCTTTGCTTTGGAGACATGTCTTTTTTTTTTTTCCTTCAAAGATTTTATTTATTTATTTGACAGACAGAGATCACAAGCAGGCAGAGAAGCAGGCAGAAAGAGAAGAGGAAGCAGGCTCCCTGCTGAGCAGAGAGCCTAATGTGGGGCTCTATCCCTGGACCCTGGGATCATGACCTGAGCCGAAGGCAGAGGCCTTAATCCACTGAGCCACCCAGGCGCCCCAGCTTTGGAGACATGTCTTAAAAGAAGTTGTTGTGGCTGATGTTGAAGAGGTTACTGCCTATGTTCTCCTCTAGGATTTAATAGATTCCTCCCTCATGTTAAGATCTCTTATCCATTTCAAGTTTATCTTTGTGTATGGTGTAATGGTCGAGTTTCATTCTTCTATACATAGCTGTCTAATTTTCCCAGCACCATTTATAGAAGAGACTGTCTTTTTTCCACTGTATATTTTTCCCGCTTTGTTGAAGATTATATGACCATAGAGTTGTGGGTTCATATCTGGACTCTCTACTCTGTTCCACTGGTCTGTGTGTCTGTTTTTGTGCCAGTACCAAACTGTGGGAAGAACCAAGATGCCCTTCAACAGACTAATGAATGGATAAAGAAGATTTGGTTCATATATACAATGGGGTACTTACTCGGCCATCAGAAAGGATGAATACCTAACTATTGTATCATCATGGACAGCACTGGAGGAGATCATGCTGAGTGAAATAAGTCAAGCAGAGAGAGTCAACTATCATATGGTTTCACTTACTTGTGGAGCATAAGAAATAACATGGAGGGCATTAGGAGAAGGAAAGGAAAACTGAATTGGACAAAATCAGAGGGGGAAATGAAGCATGAGTCACTGTGGACTCTGAGAAACAAACTGAGGGTTTTGGAACAGAGGGAGGTGGTGGGATGGGTGAGCCTGATGGTGGGTATTGTGGAGGGCATGTATTGCATGGAGCACTGGGTGTGGTGCATAAAAAAACAAATTTTGGAACACTAAAAAAATAGAATATAAAATTTAAAGAAAAGAAATTATTGCCTTAAAATTGTTTAATAAATATTTTCCTAGTTCAGTGTCATGAAGATGTTCTCTACATCTTCATTATGTCTAGAAGTTTGTTTTTATTTTAGCTTTCACTCTTAGGACCCTAACACATCTGGATTTATTATATATGGTGTGACCTGGAGTGGGCAGATACATTTTTTTATGTGTATATTGATGTATATTGAAAGACTTTAGTAGTCACTTCTGTTCTCTTGCCAGACAGTTGCTTAAAATTAGATGCAGAAAGAAGGATTAAAGTAAACTCAAATCCTTTCCTCCAGGAACTCCATCAGATTCTCAAAGTGAGTATTTCTGAAAGACCCACACTCAGCCCTGATGGGAATGGAGGGGAGGAATGCAACCATTGTGAAACACACCCAAATCCCTCTCCATAGGATAGTCAGTTTCCAGAGGGAAGGACTTCATTTGAACATAAAAAAACCCTACCCACACTAGGATCAGGGAACGATTCTCCTCTCCAGCCCCCTCAAGTCTTTCTGTCTCACCTAAGGGAAAAACAAAACAAAATGAACACTGTATCAAAACAGGACCAGCAGAAATAGATTTAAAATGCCATACAAGGGGAGTACAAATTAGGTCACAAAGTTGAGGGAAGATTTACTACTAGAAGAGGGATATAAACATTTTGTGAAGGCCACAACTCTGAAACACAAGCAAACCAAAAGCTTGATATTTACTCAAGATCATAGAATATTCACCCTCTTTCAGACCTTATGACCAAAACAAGGCAGTCCCAATATAATGAAGTGGATTACAGCTGAAACAGCTGCAAGATACAAATGTTCCAAGTAGTAAGACAGAGGGAATTCCCAGAGCTAAAAAAGGAGACAAAAACAAAGTCATAAAAGAATTTGAAGCTTCTTGTACCTATAGTTACAACAAACATTAAACAAAACACAACTTATGGCCAAATTAACACAAAACCTCAAACGAAAGTCCTCGTTATCTCATTTTCTAATAGCTGATATAACTGTCTAGTTTTCAAAACAAAAATCCATGCTATAAGGAGAAAAAATACAGGCTGCATAAATAATTTAATTATCTGAACCAGACTCAGAAATGACACAGATGTTGAAATTACCAGATAAGGAATTTAAAATAGCTATCCTTAATACAGTAAGGGTTCTAACAGAAAAGTAAAGGATGTGCAAGAAGAGATGGTCAATGTAAGCAGAGATATGAAAATTCTAAGAAAGGAATCAAAAGAAAATACTGGATATAGCAAACACAGTAACAGATATGAAGAATGTCTTTGACAGGCTTTTGACACCCCTGAGGAAAGAATCAGTGAACTCAAATGTAAGTTAATAGACACCTTCCAATTGAAATACAAAATGAAAAAAGAATGAACAACAACAGAAAAGGAAACAGAACATTCAGAAAATGTTTGACAGTAGCAAAGGACATAATAATATGTACAGAAAAAATTAAAAACACCATGAAAAATCTACTAGAATAAAAAAAATTGAATTCCGTAGAGTTACAGGTTACAAAATCAATATGCAGAGAGATCTGCATTTCCATACACTAATGACAGAGTAGCAGAAATAAATTAAGAAAATAATCCTATTAATAATTGTATTAAAAAGAATAAAATATCTAGGAATAATTTAACCAAGCAGGTGTACTCTGAGAACTTTAAGACATTGACATAAGAAATGGAGATGACACAAATAAGCGGAAAGGTTTGAATCTGAAATGAAAGAATTAATAATCTTTCAATTGAAAGCCTTGAAAAAATTATATTATTAAAACGTGTATACTACCCAATGCAATCACCAGATTCAATGCAATCCCTATGAAAACACCAGTAGTAGTTTTCACAGAACTAGGTCAAATAATCCTAAAATCTGTATGGATCCCCAAAAGACCCTGAACAACCAAAGCAATCTTGAGAAAGGACAAAGCTGAAAGTATTCTGATTCCAGATTTCAAGATATAGCATAAAACTATAGCAATCAAAACACTACAGTACCAGCAAAAAATAAACACATAGCTCAATGGAACAGATGAGAGCCCAGAAATACATCCCCTTTTTATGGTCAATTCCTCTCCAACAGGTAAGACTATATAATGGGGAAAAACAGAGTCTTCAATAAATGGGTATTAGGCAGCCAAAGAATGAAACAGCACCACTCTCTTACACCATTACAAAAATAAACTGAAAAGGTTAAAAACATAAATGTCAGGGGGCGCCTGGGTGGCTCAGTGGGTTAAGCTGCTGCCTTCGGCTCAGGTCATGATCTCAGGGTCCTGGGATCGAGCCCCACGTCGGGCTCTCTGCTCAGCAGGAAGCCTGCTTCCTCCTCTCTCTCTGCCTGCCTCTCTGCCTACTTGTGATTTCTTTCTGTCAGATAAATAAATAAAATCTTAAAAAAAAAAAAAACATAAATGTCAGGCCTGAAACCATAAAAGTCCTAAAAGAAAATATGGTACTAATCTACTGGATATCAGCCTTAGCAATATTTTTCTGGATGTGTCTCCAGTCTAGGGAAACAAAAACAAAATAAACAATTGGGACTATATGAAAATAAAAATATGTTGCACACTATCAACAAAACAAAAAAGCAATCTACTGAATGGGAAATGGTATTTGCAAGTGATATATCTGACAAGGGGTTAATATCGAAACTATATATAAAACTCGGATCTATAAAGAATTATCAAATTCAACACCCAAAAAAAAAATAATCCAGTCAAGATACGGGCAGAAGACATGAATACACACTTCTGCAAAGAAGGCATACAAATGGCCAACAGACGCATGAAAAATTTTCCACATCACTTGTCATCAGGGAAATACAAATCAAACCCTCAATGAGATACCAGGCCACACCAGTCAGAATGGCTAAAATTAACAAGATAAGAAATAACAAATGAGGATGTGGAGAAAGGGGACCCCTCTTACACTATTGGTGGGAATGCAAGTTGGTACGGCCACTTGGGAAAACAGCAGGAGGTTCCTCAAAAAGTTAAAAATAGAGCTGCCCTATTACTCAGCAATTGCACTACTAGGTATTTATCCCAAAGATACAAATGCAGTGATCTGAAGGGGCACATGCACCCCAATGTTTATAGCAGCAATGTCCACAAAAGCCAAACTGTGGAAGAAGCTGAGATGTCCATCTACAGATGAATGGGTAAAGAAGATGTGATAAATATATGTGTGTGTGTATGTGTGTGTGTGTGTGTGTGTGTATAAAACTAAGCCATCAGAAAGGATGAATACTTACCATTTACATCAACATGGATGGAACTGAAGGGTATTGTACTGAGTGAAATAAGCCAATCATAAAAGGAAAATTATCATATGATTTCACTCATATGTGGAATTTAAGAAATAGTGCAGAAGATCATAGGGTAACAGTGGGAAAACTGAGTGGGAATCCATCACAGATGGATTGCAGAGGGAGACAAACCATAAGGGACTTAACTATAGGAAACAAACTGAGGGATGCTGGAGGAGAAATGGGTGGGGGTTAGGGTAATTGGGCGATGGGGATCAAGGAAGGCACATGATATGATGAACATTAGGTGTTATACACAATTAATGAATTACTGAACATTACATCTGAAACTAATGATGTACTATATGTTGGCTAACTGAATTTAAATAAAAATAAATAAATATGATGAAAATATACATGAACCCATTTAAATCAACATTAAAAAACAACCCTTTTTTTCTTTCACGATTTTATCTAAATGCAATGTATCTCAAGTATAATGTAGTATTAATTTCAGGGGTAGAATATAGTGATTCATCAGTTGCATACAACACCCAGTGCTCATTACAACAGCCCTCCTTATTGCCCATTACCCAATTGTCCATCCCCCTGACCACATCCCTTCCAGCAATTCTCATTTTCTTCCCTGTATTTAAGAGTCTCTTATAACTTGCTTCCCTCTGTGTCTTTATCTTATTTTACTTTTCCTTGCCTTACCCGATGTTCACCTGTTTTATTTCTTAAATTCCACATACAAGCGAAATTGTAAGGTAGTTTTCTTTCTCTGACTGATTTATTTCCCTTAGGATGATACCCTCTAGTTCAATCCATGTCATTGCGAATGGCAAAGTTTCATTCTTTTTGATAGTGGAGTAATATTACATTGTATATTTATACTGCATCTGCTTTATCCATTCATCAGTAGATAGCCAACAAATAATCTAATTTAAAAGATAAACAGGGGCCCTGACTAGATATTCTTCCAAAGAAGACAAATGGATGTTGAACAAACACATGAGAAGATGCTCAATATTATTAATCATAAGGAAAACACAAATTAAACCCACAATGATATATTACTTGAACCAGTCAGAATGGCTATTAAAAAAAACAACAACAAGAGAGGTAAAAAGAGAAGGAAAGAAAGAGGGAAAGAAAGAAGGAAAGAAAGAAAAAGAGAAGAATGCACAAAGGTTCATAAGGATGTGGGGGAAAAAAAAAACCTCTTGTGCATTGTTATTTAAAATATAAATTGGTGCAGCCACTATGGAAAAAATATGTAGGTACCACAAAAAATTAAGTATAGAAATGTCATACCAATCAATATTTCCACTTCTGGGTAGTTATCCAAAGAAAATGAAAACAATTTGGAAAGATATATATACCCCCATGTTTATTGCAGTATTATTTACAATTGCCAGGATATGGAATAAATCTAAGTGTCCACTGATAGATGACTGGGTAAAGAAGATGTGACATACATGTACAATGGAATATTAGTCATAAAAAATGAAATATTCCCATTGTGACAAGATGGATAAACCTAGAGATTATTATGCTAAGTGAAATAACTTAGACTAAGATAGACAAATACTATATGGTTTCACTTATATGTGGAATTAAAAAACAAAAACAAAAGCAAAAAAACAAAACAAAACAAAACAAAAACAAACTTAAACAGAAAATATGGGCAGTTTCCAGAAGGAAGTGGCAGGGAGGATAGGTGAAATAGGTGAAGGGAATTAAGAGGTACAAACTTCTAGTTATAAAATAAATAATAAATCACAGGTTTAAAAAGTATAGCATAAGGAATATAGTCAATAATATTGTATAACTGTATGGTGACAGAAGGTAACACATATTGTGATGGGCATTTTGTAACGTACATAATTGTCAAATCACTATGTAGCATTTTTAATGATACTCTAATTTTTGAAGTATAGTTAAAATAATTAAATATATATAATAAAATTTAAAAACTATGTGACAATATGGAAAGGTATAACCTACTCATAACTGGAATATCAGAATGATAAGAAAGAGAATAATACATATTTCAGGGTGCCTGGGTGGCTCAGTGGGTTAAAGCCTCTGCCTTCAGCTCAGGTCATGATCCCAAGGTCCTGGGATCTAGCCCCACATTGGGCTCTCTGCTCCATGAAGAGCCTGCTTCCTCCTCTCTCTCTGCCTGCCTCTCCGGCTACTTGTGATCTCTGTCTGTCAAGTAAATATATAAAATCTTAAAAAAAAAAAAAAAAGCCTCTGCCTTCAGCTCAGATCATGATCTCAGGGTCCTGGGATTGAGCCCCCCACTGGCCTCTCTTCTCAGCAGGAAGCCTGCTTCCCTTTCTCTCTGCCTGCCTCTCTGCCTACTTGTGATTTCTGTCTGTCAAATAAATAAATAAAATCTTTTAAAAAAAAAGAAAGAATAATATGTATTTGAAGTAAAAACAAAACCAAACAAACAACAATTAAAAAAACACAAAAAAAAGAAAAACAAAAAAAAAAAAAACCTTACCTAAAAAGAACAAGGATAGGGATTACAGTGAAAACAACCAACCATTTGTTTGCTTGTTTGTTTGAAAATCTCTGGCTAGGGTAACTAATAAAAAAGAGAGAATATATAAGTGAACAATATCACAGATGAAAGAGAGGAAATCACTACTGATTCCATGGCTGTTAAAAAGATAATAAAGTCATACAATAATGAATTCTAGGGGCGCCTGGGTGGCTCAGTGGGTTGAGCATCTGCCTTGGGCTCAGATCATGATCCCAGGGTCCTGGGATTGAGCCCCCCACCCGGCTGTCTTCTCAGCTGGGAGCCTGCTTCCCGTGTGTGTGTGTGTGTGTGTGTGTGTGTGTGTGTGTGTGTGTGTGTGTCTGTCTCCGCTTGCCTCTCTGCCTACTTGTGATCTCTGTCTGTCAAATAAATAATAAATAAACTCTTTAGGAAAAAAAAAAGAATTCTATGACCCCAAGTTTGACAACTTAGATGAAATGGGTTAATTACTTGAAAGGCACAACTATGAAAAGTTCATCTAGGATAGATAACTTGAGTAGTCTTATATCTATTAATAAAATAACTTGATAATTAAAATATCCTCAAAAAGAAAACATTAGAACTAGACAGTTTTAGTGATGAATTCTAACATTTAAGAAAGAAATAATACCAAAGTTTTACAATAACTTCCCCAAAATAGAACCAGTGGGAGCACTTCCCAGATCTTTTTATTTGGCCAGTATTTTACTAATACCAAAACCAGAAAAATACACTGTGAGAATTGAAAACTAAAGACGATATATCTCCCATGAACGTAGATGCAAATATCCTTAACAAAATGTTAAGCAGTGTATAAAGAAGAATATATAGCATGACCAAAGCAGATTAATTCAAGGTAAGACTGGTTTCATACTTGTAAATTGATCAATGTAATTCATCATATTAACAGACTGAATAAGAAAAATGCAATCATATCAATAGAAGCATAAAAAGTATTTGACAAGGGCACTCAGTGGTTGAGTCAGTTAAGTGTCTGCCTTCAGCTCAGGGCATGATCCCAGAGTCCTGGGATCATGCCCTGCATCAGGTCTCCCTGCTCGGTGGGAAGCCTGCTTCTCTCACTCACATTCCCCCTGCTTGTGTTCCTTCTCTCACTGTTTCTCTTGTCTGTCAAATAAATAAATAAAATCTAAAAAAAAAAAAAGTATTGACAAAATTCAATACTTATTCATAAAAACTCTAAAAAGAAAACTAGGACTAGAAGAAATTTTCTATTAATGGGTATATATAAAAAAATCTACATCTAAAATCTAAATCTAACATATAATGGTGAAGGATTGAATGCTTTCTCCTTATAATCAGGAGCAAAGCCAGTACGTCTCTCTTACCACTCTTTTTCAGCACTATACTGGCTGTCTTAGCTAGTGTAATAAGACAAAAAGAGATAAAAGGCATACAGATGAAAAAAGAATAAATAGAGATATTTTTATTCACAGATGACATAATTGTGTAGAAATTCTCAAAGAATTTACAAGAAAGCTTCTAGTACTAATAAGTAATATAAAAGGCTGCAGGAGACACTGCTTTCCTGTAAATCAAAAATTAACTATTGGAACTTGAAATTTGAAAAATAAATTTACAATAACACTGAAAAATGAAGTACAAATATGTAGCAGGATTTTTATTCATAAGATTAATGAAAGAAATCAAGTAAAATCTAAGTAAATGGAGAGGAATTCACTAGTGATGGTTTGAAATACTTATTATTGCTAAAATGTGAATTCTTCCCATCTTGAGCTATATACTCAGTGGAATCCCAATCAAAACCCCAAAGAGTCATTTTGAGATATCAATAAACTAATTACAAAATGCTTATGAAAACACAAAGGACCTAGAATAGCTAACACAAAACCGAAGAAAAACAAAGTGGGAGGACTCACACTACCGGATTCAAAACTTAATATTAACCTCCAGTAATCAAGACAGTATGGTACTGGCCAAAGAAACAAACAAAAAACAAAAACAAAACATAATAAACAAACAAACCAAAACAAACACAACCAAAAAAGTAAAAATAATAACAAAAATAGATGAATATAACAGAATAGAGCCCAGGAAAAGACCCATGCAAATATAGTCTACTTAGGTTTGTCACAAAGGCAACCCAATGGACAAAGAATAGTTTTTCAACAAATAGTGCTAGAACAATTGAACATCCATATGTTAAAAGATAAACCTGGACAAAAATCTTATACCATGGAGCACTGGGTGTGGTACAAAAACAATGAATACTGTTATGCTGAAAATAAATTTAAAAAATGATTTAAAAAAATCTTATACCAAGCAAAAATATATTCAAAATCAAACATAGACCTATTGCAAAACTATACAAATTATAAAATAATACACTGGATAAAAGCTAGGTGACTTAGGGTTTGGTGATGAGTTTTAAATATGACATCAAAAGCATGTTTCATGAAATAAAAATTTGATAAATTGGACTTTATTAAAATTTAAAACCACTTTGCAAAAAAAAAAAAAAAACCCTTGTTAAGACAACGACAAGTCAGTCCTCACACTGGCTGAAAATCTGCAAAACACATATTAAATAAAGTACTTATATACAAAATATGCAGAGATCACTTAAAATTCAACAAGAATAAATCTAACAACCCAAATAAAAATAAGCAAAAGATTAAAGAGGTCTCATCAAAAAGATATGCAGATAGAATATAAGAACATAAAAAAATGCTCAGCATCATCTGTCATTCAGGAATTACAAATTAAAATAGCAATGAGATACAATTACATCTATTCGAAAGGCTAAATTCCAAACAACTGACAAAACCATTTGTGGGTGAAGATTCAGAGCACAGGATCACTCATCTCTTGTTGACATGAAAGCAGAAGGGCACAGACACTTTGAAAGATAGTCTGGCAGTGTCTCACAAAGCTAGCCGTAGCATCCCTATACAGTGAACACACCTATATATTTGACCAGTTGATTTGAAAACTGACATCCATAGAAATCCTGCACATTTTTTTAAAGGTTTCATTTATTGATTTGACAGTCAGAGATCACAAGTAGGTAGAGAAGCAGGCAGAGAGGAGGAAGCAGATTCCCTGCTGAGCAGAGAGCCTGATGTGGGGCTCGATCCCAGGACCTTCAGATGATGACCTGAGCCAAAGGCAGAGACTTTAACCCACTGAGCCACCCAGGTGCCCCCTGCACATTATTTTTTTTTTTTTTTTTTTTTTTTTTTTTTTTTTTTAAAGATTTTATTTATTTATTTGACAGAGAGATCACAAGCAGGCAGAGAGGCAGGCAGAGAGAGAGGAGGAAGCAGGCTCCCTGCTGAGTAGAGAGCCCGATGCGGGGCTCGATCCCAGGACTCTGAGATCATGACCTGAGCCGAAGGCAGCAGCTTAACCCACTGAGCCACCCAGGCGCCCCCCTGCACATTATTTTTATTTAAAATTTTTACATAAAATTTTCTCATAATCAGTAAAAACTGAAAGTAATCGAGATGGTCGCTCAATAGTCGAATGACTAAACAAGCTGTGGTATATCCTTGTGATGGAATATTATTCAGTGATTAAAAAGAAATGGGGTATCAAGTTCTGCAAAAACAAGAGGATACCATTGACTAGATGAAATACAGGGGATTATTTTTCAGGGCAGTGGAACTATTCTGTAGGACACTGCAATAGTGAATATATAACACTTTGCACTTTTTTTCTTAAAGATTTTATTCATTTATTTGACAGAGAGAGATCACAAGTAGGCAGAGAGAGACAGAGGAGGAAGCACACTCCCTGCCCGAGCAGAGAGCCTGATGTGGGGCTCCATCCCAGGACCCTGGGATCATGACCTGAGCCCAAAGGAGAGGACTAACCCACTGAGCCACGCAGGCGCCCAACACTTTGCATTTACAAAACCCCATAGAACTGTACCACACAACCTTCTCAACACCCCACTTTCACAGTCCAAAGCAATAGGCTCAAGAAAGACCTTGTCCCTATGATCATATTTTTAAAGATTTTATTTATTTACTCAACAGATCATAAGTAGGCAGAGAGGCAGGCAGGGGGCAAGGTGGGAGAAGAAGGCTCCCTGCTGGGCATATAGCTCTGATGTGGGGCTCAGGGCTTGATCCCAAGTCCCTGAGATCATGACCTGAGCCGAAGGCAGAGGCTTAACCCACTGAGCCACCCAGGCACCCCTGATCATTTTTTGATTTAAGGAAAATTACTCCTCAGATGCAGACTAATGCATACTCTTAAGCCAGCACACTCTCTACCCTCTTGTGGAGTTACCATCATCTTTATCTCAAAGAGAAACTTGCACAGATTCCTCTGAAAGAGGCCCAATGTAAACGTTCATATATCTGTAAGTGCTCAGCGCCCTATCAGCGCCCTATTCCTGCCCTCAGGCTGACAGAGCTACCAGGAGGAATAAGGGGGTTAACTGAGGAGGGAGGTCAACAGGAAACAAAGCTCAAATTTATCCTCACCCTCTCATACTTTCAGTTACATTTTGTGAAATATCAGTTGTTTCGTTATTCGGTATCATAATTCCAAGTTGATGAGTTCTGTAAAAATTTGAACTTATTTTACGTCAAAATTGGAGATGCGCAAATTCATTCTAAATCTCAGGCCACTAGTTAAGTGAATACGACAGCGATCACAAGAACTGCGCAATTCTGGTGAAGTGTTTACATCTGGAGCGGCAAGTGCGAAATGGTTTATTAATAATCATGACGCCAATAAGAGGGAAAGAGAAGAGAGAGAGCGAGCAGGGAGATGACGACAAACGAACAGCTTCCTCCCCTCTCCTGCGCAAACAACGCCAACCAAGAGCTCATTGCTGGCGCAACAGCCTACCAGTCTCTGACTGCAATGCAGAAAGAGGAGTGCGCAAGCACATTCCCAGAAGACCCCTCCCAGCACTGAGAGACACAGGCCCCCACCCTTCCCCCTCTGCCGCTGCAAACACAAGTGGTTCCTCAGTCAGGAGCTTTGTTCTCAGAAACGCAGCCTTTTAGTCATAGGCCTGAAATCAGCTTTTATTCAAGAGTCCCAATTTCAAACATTCAAGCTTTACTACCCTGATGAACATAGCAAATGTTTAAAAAAAAAAAAAAGTCCCTTCTAGCAGACTAATCACCTTGTTCACCAAAAGGACAAAAAAGAAACACCTGCACGGATATGACGCTGGGCTGAGACAAACTACCTACTATGGCCTCTCCTTGGATAATTATGTAGAATATCATTAACACCCTGCACCAGTCCTAAGCTAGGCATGCTTCTGGGTATGGAGAGGTAAAGTGGGGGAAAGGTTTTCATTGAGCACAATTTGCATTACTCATATTAGGGCCACCTAAAGCTATGTTTTTCTTTCTTTTTTTCTTTTCTTTTGAGTTGTTCTTGAAGTCACCCTTGGCTTTATGAAGTTCTTAACTCACCTCTTGTTGAATTCCATCTGCCTTTTAATTCCACATCTTAAACCATAGATGATCAGGGCTTCTCCATTCATCCACACCTGAATCGAAGACCCCCCCAATATTCCATCCCAAATGTCCACACCCACAGTTGCATTTGGATGGGGAGCAGATGGGCAGAAAAGCAATTTATTTGGAGCCACTGAAGGCTGTCTTCATAGTAATAGAATAGAAAATGGCTGATGAACGGCTGTCAGCCTAAAGGAGAGAATGGCGGGTTAGAGGGTAGGCAGAGCATTAGCCCTCTGTATCTCCCTACGAGATTCCCACCCCTGCTTCTGCTGTGACCCTAAAGGAGACACAAGCACAATGAAGAATTTGCCAGGCATCAAAGAGAGTGCAAGGCCGGAAGCCCCCTCCTCTCAACGGGAGGGCTCACCGCTTGCCCCTCCCTCCTGCACAGCTCCCTCCCAGCTGTCTGTCCACACATTTGTTCTCAGAAACAAAGCTCTCACAGGCAGAGACCTGCACTCCAGATTTCCGGAGAATACCCCCAATCCTAAACATTCTATTCAGAGTCTTGTCAAACAGTCAGGGATATCACATCTGAAGTACATCCCCGCCTGTTAGCAGCAACAGAATGTTGGGTTTGGGAAACGTGGAATAATGAGTGTGACTGCACTATTTCAGAAATCTCAGTGGAGCTACCTGAAGCTTTAATGATTTATTCATTCAGTCTTCACTGAGACTCTTCTCCCCTTTACATTCTTAATTTGTATTGTCCAGCCCCAGCTTTAAGAGATTCGTTCTCTGAAGCCCGAGATTCTCAAGGTTTTGTTAACCTTTTGTTCCACATAGGAACCAGAGATCCCTTTAGACCTTTCTGTAGCTGATCAGCAAATTAGGGCAACTTAAGTGGAGGCAATTTAAGTCGGAACAGTTGTAGAATATAAAATAGATGATTAGGGCTCTTGTGTCCAGGAAGAAGAATAGGTGGGGAGGGTCAGAATGGAGAAACAACACAGCCAACATCTTCCTCAGCCCCCATTCTCCTCCCCCAACAGTTTGCCCCTGTGAAAGAAGAAAAAAGCACAGGCACAAAGAGGACCCCTTATGTACAAAGCCCAGCAGGGAGACCCCTGTTGCATAAAGAAAACTTCCCCTTGTCTTCTTCCCCCACACCATACCCCGTGCTGCCAGCAGCTGGTTCTCATGCACAACCTCTCCAGACACACAGTCTGGACACCACATTCTCTAAAGTGCCACAATTTCAAGTATTCTGCATTGGTTTATTCATGTCGGGTGTCTTTTGAATTCTACACAATCATTTTATCTAGGACTTGAGTGTGAAATAAAGCTAATAGAGAAGTAGTGGACATTTTTGAAATGGAAACGACTTTTCCAAACTTAACAAATGTTTTGTTCTGATATTGTTTCAGTCCTCTGAGCTGTTACTACTCAGATGGTGAAATTAAAATCTCCTTTCCATTTCCAGCTTTACATGGTCTGTAGCATATCTACTCTAGGGGACCCAATTAACCTACGTTGGAACTCAGCACCCACAAGTATCTGAAGAAATTGACCAGAAAAACTGAGGTCAGTCATTTGAGGCCAAATTCATGCTTCTCTGTAAGAGACATACTACACAATTTGTCTGTCAAAACCTCAAATTTAGAATGAAGGAGAGTAGGGTTAGTTAGGGAGGGAGAACAAAAAACATGCCCACATTCCCATACCTCTCTGTCCCACCCCCACTTCTATAAGGAACGGACACAAAAGAGAAGCCAGTGCTTCTGGAAGGCTCTCCTGAGGTCAGAGAATTCCCTTTTGTCCCCCTCTCCTCCCCTAGGCTCTCCTCAGCACTCTGACAGTGGTGTTTTTGTCTTTAGAAATAATGCCTGTACAGAATATGCCATTATACCAGATTTCCCTTGGATCCCCAAATTTTAATCATTTTGCCTTGTACCTAGCCACACATCCATTCTCCATACCCTAGCAATAAGGAATGCAGTCAAGAGCACAAAGCACAAATTTATGAAGGTAAGCCATTGCTACCTGTTTTTCTCTTTAGTTTTTATAATGCGTTCTTACGCTGTCAAGCTCTTAACCCACTCCTTGTCAAAGCCCTACAGCCTTTTCATTCTGTGTTAAACATCCACCCACGCACCCACCTACACATAAAGACACACAAGCATGCAGAATATGAAGACTTAATTTTTTCTTCTACACATACATCAGCGATCTTAGTTGTCTCTTTCAAATCCCAGGGACCTCCAATTACATGTAGCAAGATTAGTGGGATGACAGAATGAGGTAATTCTTGACAAGTAAAGCTTAGTCTAGTCTCTTTAGTAAGACACCAAAAAGTTGCTCATCAAATACAGAGAGCTCAGAGAAAGGGAGTAGCAGACAGAAAAGGTCAACATCCATCCATTGCCACTGCTAATACTATTGCTGAATACTAAGAAGCATTTGCACAGGGTGAGACTCTGTAAAGAGGTACAAAGAGATGATGGAAAGCTGTAACTTGAAAAATTCCCAGAGTTCAGAACAGAGTATGAGATATTTTTGTTATGACCAAGCAAACTAGTCTTCATCAGGCACATGGGACATTAAGTAAAGATACCAGAAAGGGCATACATTAATTTTAGTGATATGCCATCCCTAGAATAAAGCTACTCTAGATCTGCCACAGCAAAGAAGCAGGAAAATAAGATCTACAACTAGGAGAAAAGTCACTTAAAATAAACAGAGTTAGAAATTGTAGGGGTGATGGAATCAGCAAACAATGAAATAAGAAACCACATTTTAAACCTATGTTGCAATTTGAACATAAAAAGAAAAAAAAATTTTTAGAATTTTTTGGAATTTTTAGAGCTGGGAAGTACAACTGAAGTGAAAATCTCACAGGGCAGGCTAAAGATTGCTGAAAGAAAATGACAAGAGTAGTGAAAGATATTATAATAAAAACTATCCAAACACAGGAGTAGAGATTAAAAAAAAAAAACAGAGATATATGGGACTATAAGTGAAAAGACATCATACAGAGTGGGAGAGAGTATTTGCAAACTACCTATCTGATAAGGGGTTAATATGCAAAATATATAAGGAAGTCATACAACACAATATTTAAAAAAACAAATTAATTTTAAAAATGGCAAAAGTAAAAAAAAATAAAAATGGGCAAAAGTATAACTTGATATTTTTTTGAAGGTCAATATCCAAATGACCAGCAGGTACATGAGAATGTGCCCAACATCACTGATCATTTTATTTGAAAAGCAAAATAACACCATGAGGTGCTATCACCTCATACCTACTGTGATGGCTATTACCAAAAGGCAACTGATATAAAATATTGTCAGTAATGTGGAGAAAAGGGAACCCTCATGCAATGTTGGAAGGAATATATACTGGTGCAGCCACTATGGAAGACAACATGGAGGTCCTTAAAAATTAAAATAAAAATACTGTATGATTCAGCAATTCTACTTCTTTTTTTCTTTTAAAGATTTTATTTATTTATTTGACAGACAGAAATCACAAGTAGGCAGAGAGGCAGGTGCAGAGGTGGGGTGGGGGGGGGAGGCAGGCTCCCTGCTGAGCAGAGAGCCCGGTGCAGGGCTCAATCCCAGGACCCTGAGATCATGACCTGCGCTGAAGGCAGAGGCTTTAACCCACTGAGCCATCCAGGTGCCCCTCAGCAATTCTACTTCTTGATGTATATTCGAAGGATAAGAAATCACCTTCTCAAAGAGATGTCTGCACTCCCATGTTTATTATAGTATTATTTATTATAGTCAAGACATGGAAACAACCTATGTGGCTATCAGTGGATGATGGATATATATAATAGAATATTATTCAGTCATAAGAAGAAGAAAAACCTGCCATTTATGACAACATGGATGGATCCTGAGAGCATTATACTAAGTGAAATAAGCCAGACAGAGAAAGGCAACTACTGTGTGATATCACTTATACATGAAATCTAAAGGAAAAACAAAAACAAAAAACCCAAAATTACAAAAAACAAAAACAAACCAAACACACTCATAGAAACAAAGAACACATTGGATGTTTCCATTATCTAAGAAATTATGGGTATTTCAAGTTTCAAGACTTTTATTCCCTCCAGTAATAGGGTCAATTCCAATTAAGGTTCAATACCAAGCCAGTAATTGTTTCTCAAATGGTTTTAATATACCACCATGTCTGGGAATCAGAATCCAACAATCACCAGATTTTGCCATAAATTTTAGTTTGCATAAATGTGAATTAAACCTACATTCAAATTGTATTTGATGTAGATCATAGTGGTCAAAAAGCATTGCTTAAGCCACTACTTTTTGCAATGTGAACATAATTTACCACTGATCAGGCTCCTATTTTAATATGTCTTTCTGGGTGGTTTTATGGATGGGAGTTAGCAATATTCTCAGATTAGAATATGTGCCATCCAAAATCCTGACTGCTTTGCTGGACTAGCATCCCTGGAGATTGGAAGTCCAGTTTCTCACTTTTTTTTTTTTTTTTTCAATTCAAGCCTGTATTTTTTTTTTCATTTTTAAAATTTTTATTTATTTTTCTTCTTTTCAGTGTTCCAGAATTCATTGTTTATGCACCACACCCAGTGTTCCATGCAATACATGCCCTCCATAATACCCACCACCAGGCTCACCCAACCTCCCACCCCCCACCCCTCCGAAACTCTCAGTTTGTTTCTGAGTCCAGTCTCTCATGGTTCATCTCACCCTCCAATTTCCCCCAACTTCCTTCTCCTCTCCATCTCCCCATGTCCTACATGTTATTCCTTATGCTTCACAAATAAGCAAAACCATATGATAATTGACTCTCTCTGACTTATTTCACTCAGAATAATCTCTTCCAGTCCTGACCATGTTGATACAAAAGTTGGGTATTCATCCTTTCTGATGGAGGCATAATATTCCATAGTGTATATAGACCATATCTTCTTTAGCCATTCATTCCCTGAAGAGCATCTTGGCTCTTTCCAGAGTTTGACCAGGTGGGATTTATCCATGGGATGCAGGGATGGTTCAACATTTGCAAATCAATCAATGTGATAGAACAAATCTATAAAAGAAGAGAGAAGAACCACATGGTCCTCTCAATTGATGCAGAAAAAGCATTTGACAAGATACAGCATCTGTTCCTCATTAGAACATTCAAAGTATAGGGATATAAGGAACATTCCTCAACTTCATAAAATCTGTCTATGAAAAACCCACAGTGAATATCATTCTCAATAGGGAAAAGCTGACAGCCTTCCCTTTGAGATCAGGAACACGACAAAGATGCTCACTTTCACCACTCTTGTTCAACATAGTGTTAGAATTCTTAGCAACATCAATCAGGCAACAGAGAGAAATAAAAGGTATTCAAATTGGCAGTGAAGAAGTCAAACCCTCTCTCTTCACAGATGACATGATACTTTATATGGAAAACCCAAAAGACTCCACCCCAAAACTACTAGAACTCATACAACAATTCAGTAATGTGGGAGGATACAAAATCAATACACAGAAATCAGTTGCTTTCTTATACACTAACAATGAAAATACAGAAAGGGAAATTAGAGAATCGATTGCATTTACTATAGCACCAAGAAATATAAGAAACCTGGGAATAAACCTAACCAAAGAGGTAAAGGATCTGTACTCCAGGAATTAAAGAACACTCCTAAAAGAAATTGAAGAAGACACAAAAAGATGGAAAACCAGTCCATGTTCATGGATTGGAAGAATAAACATTGTTAAAATGTCCATACTGCCTAGAGCAAACTATACTTTCAATGCCATCCTGATCAACATTCCACTGGTATTTTTCAAAGAGTGGGAGCAAACAATCCTAAAATTTGTATGGAACCAGAAGAGACCCAGAATTGCTAAGGAAGTATTGAAAAAGAAAACCAAAACTGGGGGCATCATGTTGCCTGATTTCAAGCTTCACTACAAATCTGTGATCACCAAGACATCATGGTACTGGCCCAAAAACAGATACATAGACCAGTGGAACAGAGGGAACAGAGTAGAGAGCCCAGATATGGGCCCTCAACTTTATGGTTAACTAATCTTTGAATAAGCAGGAAAAAATATACAGTGGAAAAAAGACAGTCTCTTCAATAAATGACGCAGAGAAAATTGAACAGCTGTGTGTAGAAGAATGAAACTCGACCATTCTCTTATACCATCCACAAAGATAAACTCAAAATAGATAAAAGACCTCAATATGAGGCAGGAATCCATCAGAATTCTAGAGAAGAACATAGGCAGTAACCTCTCCAACATCGGCCACAGAAACTTTTCAAGGTATGTCTCCAACAGCAAAGAAAACAAAAGTGAAAATGAAATTTTGGGACTTCATCAAGATCAAAAGCTTCTGCACAGTAAAGCATACAGTCGACAAAACACGGAAGCAACCCACAGAATGGGAGAAGATATTCACAAGTGACAGTACAAAGGGCTGATACCCAAGAATTAGAAAGAACTCCTCAAACTCAATGCCCTCAAAACAGATAATCACATCAAAAATTGGGCAGAAGACATGAACAGACACTTCTCCAAAGTAGATATCCAAATGGCTAATGGACGCATGAAAAAATGATCATCATCACTAGCCATCAGGGAGATTCAAATAAAAGCCACATTGAGATCCCATCTTACACCAGTCAGAATGGCCACAACTAGCAAGACAGTAAACAACATGTGTTGAAGAGGGTGTGGAGAAAGGGGAACCCTCTTACACTGTTGGTGGGAATGCAAGTTGGTGCAGCCACTTTGGAAAACAGTGTGGATATTCCTTAAGAAATTAAAAATAGAGCTACCCTATGACCCTGCAATTGCACTAATGAGTATTTATCCCAAAGATACAGATGTAGTGAGAAGAATGGCCATCTCTACCCCAATGTTCATAGCAGCAATGAAAGGGAGAGATCACAACTAACACCAAGGAAAAAGAAACAATCATCAGAAATTATTATCAATATGCCAATAAGTTAAGCAAACTAGATGAAATGAATGCATTCCTGGAAACCTATAAACTTCCAAAACTGAATCAGGAAGAAATTGACAACCTGAATAGACCAATATCTAGTAACGAGATTGAAGCAGTGATCAGAAACCTCCCGAAAAAACAAGAGCCCAGTACCTGATGGATTCCCTGGGGGATTCTACCAAACATTCAAAAAAGAAATAATACCTATTCTCCTGAAGCTATTTCAAATAATTGAAGCAGAAGGGAAACTCCCAGACTCTTTATGAAGCCAGCATTACCCTGATCCCCAAACCAGGCAAATACCCCACCAAAAAGGAGAATTTCAGACCAATATCCCTGATGAATATGGATGCTAAAATTCTCAACAAGAACCTAGCTAATAGGATACAACAGTAAATTAAGAAGATTATCCATCAGGTCTATACCTAAATTCTAGTTGTTTAACCTAAAATATAATATTGGTTTTAGAAGTAGAATTTAGTGATTAATCACTTATATATAACACCCAGTGCTCATCACCAGTGCCCTCCTTAATACCCCTCACCCATTTAGCCCATCCTCCCACACCTCCCTCCATCAACCTTCAGTTTGTTCTCTATAGCTAAGAGTCTCTTATGGTTTGCCTCCCCCTCTTTTCTTCCCTTCCCTTACATTCATCTGTTTTGTTTCTTAAACTCCCCATATGAGTGAATCATATTGCATTTGCCTTTCTCTGACTGACTTAATTTGCTTAGCATAACACACTCTAGCTCCATCCATAGCATTGCAAATGGGAAGATTTCATTCTTTTTGCTGGTTGAGTAATATTTCTTTATATATATATATACATATTACTGATTTTTAAAAATATTTTATCTATTTATTTAGAGAGAGTATAGGTAGGGAGAAGGGGAGAGGGAGAAAGAGAATCGTAAGGAGACTCCATGCTGAGTATGGATCCCAGCATGGGGTTTGGCCTCATGAACTTGAGACCATATCCCAACCTGAAATCAATAGTCGGAAGCTTAAGAAACCGAGGCACCTAGGTGCCCCTATAATGCGTCTTCTTTAACCATTCTTTAGTCAATGGAGGTTTGGGCTCTTTCTGTCATTTGGTTATTGTTGATAAAGCTGCTATAAATATCAGGGAGCATGTGCCCCTTCAAATCTGTATTTTTGTATCCTTTTTGAACATACCTAGGAATGCAATTTCTGCATCATAGGGTAGTGTTTTTTAACTTTTTCAGGAACCTCCATACTTTTACAGACTGGCTGCAAAGTTTTGTCTCCCATCAAAAGTATAAGAGCATTCTCCCTTTTCCACATCTTTGTCAACATCTGTTGTTTCTTGTATTGTTAATTTTATAGCCATTGTGAGAGGTGTCAAGTGATATCTTGTTGTACCTTTAATTTGTAGTTCCCTGTGATGAGTAATGTTGAACATCCTTTCATGAGTCTGTTAGCCATCTGTATGTCTTTTTTGGAAAAATTTCAATTCATATCTTCCACCTATTTTAACTGGATTTTTTGCTTTTTTGGGTGTTGTGTTTGATAAGTTCTTTATAAATTGTGGATACTAACCCTTTATCAGATATGTCATTGGCAAATAAATTCTCCCAGTCCCCAGGTTACCTTTTGGGATTTTTTTTTATTGTTTCCTTCACTGTGCAGAAGCTCTATAGCTTGATGGAGTCCCAATACTTCATTTTCACTTTTGCTCCCCTTGACACCAGAAATGTGCATAATAAGAAGTTACTATATGGCCTATGTCAAAAAGGTTGCTGGCTGTGTTCTCCTCTAGTGATAATGTCTATACTTCCCAAACCAATCTACACACTTAATGCAATCCTTATCAAAACACCACCAACACTTTTTGCAGAGCTGGAACAAATAATCCTAAAATGTGTATGGAAGCAAAAAAAAAAAAAAATCCCAAAATAACCAAAGCAGCATTGGAAAAGCATAGGAGGGCTGGAGACATTACAATTCCAGATTTCAAGCTATATTATAAAATTGTAGTCATCAAGACAATATGGTAGTGGCACAAAAACAGACACAAAGATCAATGGTACAGAATAGAAAACTCAGAAATAGACCCACAACTATATGGTCAGTTAATTTTAGGACAGTGTCTTCAACAAATGGTGGTGTGAAAACAGGACAGCAACATGCAAAATTAAAAAAAAAAAGGAACAACTTTCTTACAACAGTCACAGAAATAAATTCAAAATAGATGAAAACCTAAATGTAAGACAGGAAGCCATAAAAATCTTATAGGTTTCTCATTCTTATTTTTTGCCTTCTAGCTTTAAAAATCCCTCTAAAGTAGAGTAAACAGAATGAATTTGTTTAAAACTCTTCAAAGTTGGGTCCAGTGAAGCACCCCATCTGTTTACCTGACCCTAATACTACTACAGTAAGACCTTTGCAATGACCACCTCATTGTCTGCTTTATTCATCAATCCCTGAACAATCATTTAAAGGTTTCCATCCTTTTGGAACATGTCCCTTAATTATTCTCTTCCCCCATTTTTTTTGTGGAAAATTTTCTTAGCTTCTGAAAAGCCCATAAAGAGCCAGTGAGATCAGAAAAAAAAAAAAGAAAGAAAGAAAGAAAAAAAGAAAAAGGTATAGCATCTAAGAATGTTGCCTTACTTCCCAGCAGTAAGCTTACATGATATGCCCATGTGAAAGAAAACTCCTTGATTATTGCATTATCATGACTTGGGTAAGGATATTATTAAATGGATGGACATACCCATCATCCTAAAGCCAATCCAGCATGGCTGTCATACACAGCATATCAGCCACCTAATCTGAAAAATAACACCTGGGGAGAGAGTAAAATTTCCTGAGTGAACAAACCTTCAAGTGTTTTTTTTTTTCTCAGTATATCAGACTAGCTGTTCACTCAGCATTAACCTACTCTGTGTTTACATAATGTACAGCTATCTGTGATTGTTGAATAGTAAGCTGTGGGTTCTGCATCAACCCCAATATGCTCCTCCATAGGGCAACATTAAAAATAAAGCAGACAACTGAAAAAATAAAATAACATAAAAAAAAAAAAACGATGGAGGCATAATACTCCATAGTATATATCGACTACATCTTTTTTATCCATTCATCCATTGAAGGGTATCTTGGTTCTTGGCCTCCATCAGAAAGGACCCAACTTTTTTAAAAAAAATATTTTATTTATTTATTTATTTATTTGAGAGAGAGAGGCAGTGAGAGAGAACATGAGCGAGGAGAAGGTCAGAGGGAGAAGCAGACTCCCCGTGGAGTTGGGAGCCTGATGTGGGACTTGATCCTAGGACTCCAGGATCATGACCTGAGCTGAAGGCAGTCGCTTAACCAATGAGCCACCCAGGCGCCCCCAATACCCAACTTTTGTATCAACATGGATTGGGACTGGAAGAGATTATGCTGAGTGAAATAAGTCAAGCAGGGAGAGTCAATTATCATATGGTTTTGCTTATTTGTGGAGCATAAGGAATAACACAGAGGTCAGGGGGAGATGGAGAGGAGAAGGGAGTTGGGGGATATTGGAGGGGGAGACTAAGGATGAAAGACTGGACTCTGAGAAACAAACTGAGTGTTTTGTAGGGGTGGGGGTGGGAGGTTGGGTGAGCTTGGTGGTGGGTATTATGGAGGGCATGTATTGCATGGAGCACTGGGTGTGGTGCATACACAATGAATTCTGGAATACTGAAAAGAAATTAAGAAAATAATTAAAAATTTAAAAAAGAAAAAAATAAAGCAGACACATTTCTTTCTTTCTTTCTTTCTTTCTTTCTTTCTTTCTTTCTTTCTTTCTTTCTTTTTCTCCTTCCTTCCTTCCTTTCTTCCTCCTTTTCCTTACTTTCTTTCCTTTCCCATTTTCCTCCCTTTCCTTTCTAGCTCTCTTCACCCCTCTTTCCCTCCTTCCTTCCCTCTCTCTCTCTTTCTTTCTTTCTTATTTCATCCTGTCTATCAAATGAGACAACTGCTTCACATTGCATCCCTTATTTTCAATAAGTTTCTTGGTTTTGAGACCCCAGATCCACTACACTATCTTCTTGGTGACCAGAGGTTATTCTAGAATAATTTCCCATTTGTTGACTAACTTTAGGCTTGTGGCTATGGCTAAGACCGTCCAAAGTCCAAGCTTAGTACATGTCCAGATTCTGCTCAACAATCTCCTATACTCAATTTTAAATGTTTAATTTATTTACTTGAGAGAAGGGAGAGAGACAGAGCAAGCACAAGTTGGTGGGGGAGGTGCAGAGGGAGAGGGAGAAAAGGCTCCCAACTGACCAGGGACCTCAGAGCTTGATTCCAGGACTCAGAGATCATGGCATGAGCAGAAGGCAGATGCTTAAGTGACTGAGCCACTCATGTGATCCCCCCTCTACTTAATTTCAGCTATCACCAATAAAAATTACCAGGGTTTTATATAATTTAGATTTTTAAACTTAGTTTGCATTGCCTTAGGTATCCAGTGAGCCAACTTTTAAGCAGTTGGTCCTATCATTTTTTTTAATTGGAAAACATTCTCTCCCCCACTAAATCCTGTTAGTAACATTTTATCTCCAGTAAGTGATCACAACAGAGCTGCTACCTCCATGGGTGATCTGGTAGTCACTCATGCATCTAATGTTTGCTATCCCTTGCTTTTTTCTACATCCTTTTCCCAAATAATGTTTCCACCATGGTTCAGTCAGTCAGAGCCATTCTTGTGAATCCCTCCTTTAGTACAAATTTGAAAACTGGGTTCCAAATGCAACCCCCTGTACTGATGATTCACTAAGACTCACAGGACCCTATAAAGTTATTATACTCACAGTATGGTTTGTTACAGTGAAAGTAAACATTAAAATCAGAAAAAGGAATAGGTGCATGGGGTGAAGTCCAAAAGAACAAATGCAAGCTTTCAGTTGTCCTCTCCTAGTGGAGTCACCTGATATGCTTAATTCTCCCAGCAACAATGTGTGACAATATGTGTGAATTGTTGTCATCATGAAAAGTTCAACTGAACCTTGTCATCTGGAGTTTTTCTTGAAGGTCATTGACAGAGACATGTAGCTCCTGCACGACTAACCACAACTACTGGAACTCCAGTCCCCCTGACCAAAATAAGGAACTCACCATAAGTCACATAGTTAACATAAGTTATCTGATGAAACTGGTGCTATGGAAGTCAAGGCCTCCATACAAAAACACTCTCATCAGGTGAGATATCTCAAGGGCTTAGAGATCATCTTCCAGGACCAGGCCCAGGGTCAGTCATGAAGACAGGTTTTAGAATTATTCAGGTCTGAACAGCCCAGGACTATTGAGTTAACCCTTTCATGCATACTCTTTAACCGATATTGCAAAACCATACTTACCATTTTTAAGGAGTGCATGCATTGTGATAGCACACAGTGTTATAGATAACTAATGAATCATTGAACACTACATCAAAAATTAATGATGTACTATACAGTGGCTAACTGAACATAATAAAAACAAATAAGCAAAAACAGAAACAAAAAGTTAAAGAAATATAAAAGCAAATAAATTTACAGATCAATTTTTCTCATGAATATAAAAAACAAAAGTATATAACAAAATAGAAATGGAGGTGGGTGGGGGGATGAGTTAAATAGGTGATTGGAATTAAAGAGTACACTTATTGTGATGAATACCAGGTATTGTACGGAGGTGTTGAATCACTATATTCCACACTAATATTACACTGTATGTTAACTAAAATTTAAACCAAAAAATTTAAAAATATATTAATAAATTGAATCCAGAAATATTTAAAATGTCTGATATGTAAGGAACAAATAAAATGTATCTCTGAAATCTAAGCTTGATTGCACACATAACAATCAATCGATGTAATTTACCATGTAAATATAAGAAATGAGAAGAATTATATAATCATCTCAGTAGATGCAGGGAATTCATATGACTAATCAGACCCATTTATGATAAAACTTTTCAACAATCTAGGAATAAAAGAGAACTTCCTCAACTTGATAAAAAGCATCTTTGAAAAACCTACACATAGCATCATACTTAAAAGACACAAATTGGATGTTTTCTTCTTAAGATAAGAAGAGCAGCAAGGATGCCCTCTCTTACCACTTCTATTCAACAGTGAATACTAGGCCCTAATCACTGCAATCAAGAAGTAAAAGTAAATGAAATCTGTGCAGATTATAATTTAACAGGTAAAACTGCCTTTTTTATGTAGATGAAATGTTTATCTCTGCAGAGGGCCTTTTCAGAGTAATCTACAAAAACTACAAAAAAAAACCTACAAGAAATTAGTGAGTTTAGCAAGTTTGTGTGATCAAAAAACATACCAAAATTTTACATCTATATATTAATATTGCAAAATTGAAAAGCATAATTTAAAAAAACATGTAGAATGACATTAATATATCTTTTTAAAATTTTATAATAAATTGAAAAAATATGTGAAGAGTTCTATATCAAAACCCACAATTCATTGCTAGGATAATCTCAAGATGACCTAAATAAGTTCATGATTTGAAGACTCAGTTTTACCAAGATGTCAAGATTCTGAAAAAATCTAAAGTTTCAACATAATCCAAAATAAGTCCTAGTGCTTTCTTTTTTGGGGAGGAAATTTTCAAACTATTTCTAAAATCTACATGAAAGTACTAATTTATATGGAATAGCTAAACATATTTGAAAAAGTTGAAGTGCTATAATAATTGAGTGTGTTACATGCCTAAGAATAGATATATAGATTTTAATAAATCAGGATACATCCAGCAATAGACCCACACCCGTGTATGGTCAATTGATTGTTGACAAAGATGTCAAGTTAACTCAATAGAATAAGACTAATCTTTTCAACAAATTATTCTGGAAAAACAACAAGAGATAAACCTCAAATGTTTTTCTTCTACCATACACAAGTGACTTAAGATAATCTGAACCCTAAAGGTAAGAAATAAAACTATAAAATTTGGAGAAGTCAGAGAAATGAATCAACAGACAGGAAGAAATAATATGTAACATTACCTCACCCTTAATGTTCACCAGTAAATCAAACCCAGAAGGGGCCCCAGACATTGAAGAACATGCATGCCTAGAACTTGCAGATTCCTGGCAGAACTTTACTTCACAGTGCTGCTCCTTCTCACATTCCAACAGCTTGGGCCCACTTTAACCTAGAAATAAAGTTTTCACAGATGGACTTGGGTAACAGATTTCTTGGGAGAAACTCAGTTTTAAATTGAATAATGTCCACTCCAAAAGATTTGTCCAAGTCCTGAACTTCTAATACCTGTGAACGTGACCTTATTTGGAAATAAGGTTTTTGCTGATATAATTAAGTTAAAGATAGGGTATAAAATAATCCCATATGAGATTGAAAGAAAAAAACCCTGCAGTTACTGGCATGAAAGGTGAAATGGTATTTAAAACATAGAAACACAGGGAAGAAGGCAATGTGAAGAGGGAAGCAGAGATAGAAGTGCTAGAGCTAAAAGCCAAGGAAAGCAAGGATTGCTGCAACAATAAGAAGTTAGGAGAGAGGCAAGAGAGGATTATACCCCAGAACCCTGGAAATAAACCACCCTGCCTAAATCTAGATTTTGGAACCTTGATCTACAGAACTATGAAAGGATACATTTCTGTTATTTTTGCAAAGTTTGTTGTAATTTGTTATACAAACCAAAAAATTATATACAAAATAAATTTATATGGATTTCCTGAAAACTGCTCACCTTATAAAGAGTTCTTAGCCCTGTCAAATTCCAACTTGTTTTTCTTTATTATTATTATGATTATTATTATTTTGCTATGTTAATCACTATATAGTACATTATTAATTTCTGATGTAATGTTCCAGGACTTATTGTTTGCCTATAACACCCAGTGCTCCATGCAATATGTATCCTCCCTAATACCCATGATGATGTCAACCCATCCCCCAACCCCTCCCCTCTAAACCCCTCAGTTTGTTTCTCAGAGTCCACAGTTTCTCATGGTTCATTCATCTCCCCTTCAGATTCCCCCCTTCATCCTTCCCTTCCTTCTCCTAATGTCCTCCATGCTATTCCTTATGTTCCCCAAGTAAGTGAAATTAAAAATAGAGCTACACAACTGCTTTTTCATTGTATGTCTCAACTCATGTTTAATAAGATGGTGTTGCATGTTGTGTTTGCTAAATTCTTTACATATTTATGTAAGATCTTTATATACTAACATTTTATCAGATAAGTCATTTGAAATTATTTTCTCCCCTATTCTGAAGGTTGCCTTTTAGTTTTGTTGATTGTTTCCTTTGCTATGCAGAGGCCTTTAATTTCATGAAGTCCCAATAGTTTATTTTTGCTTTTGTTTTCTTTACACTGGAGATATATCTAGCAAGAAAGTGCTGCAGCCAATGTCAAAGAGGTTACTTCCTCAGTTCTCCTGGGATTATAATGGTTTCCTGTCCCACATTTCAGTCTTTAACCCACTTTGAATTTGTTTTCTGTATGGTGTAAGAAAGTGGTTCACTTTCATTCTTTTGCATGTTGCTGTCCAGTTTTCCCAATGCCATTTGTTGAAAAGACTGACTTTTTTTTCCCCATTGGCTATTATTTCCTCTCTGTTGAAGATTAATAGACCACATAGCTATGGATTCATTTCTGGGTTTTCTGTTCTATTCTTTTGATCTATGTGTCTATTTTTGTGCCAGTACCCTATAGCTTGATCACTACAGAACCAAAAAAAAAAAAATAGCCAATAAATCAGTTAAAAAAAGGGTGGAAGACACAAATTGAATTTTTCCAAAGAAGATGACAGATGACCAACAAACATATGAAAAGCTGCTCAACATTGCTGATCATCAGGGAAATACAAATTAAAACTACAATGAAATATTACCTTACACCCATCAGAATGGCTAAAATTTACAAAACAGAGAACAACAGGTGTTGCCAAGGATGCAGAGAAAGGGGAACCCTCTTACATTGTTGGTGGGAATGCAAACTGATGGAGCCACTCTGCAAAACAGTATGGAGGTTTCTCAAAGAGTTAAAATTGGAACTCTCCTATAACCCACTACTGGGTATTTAACCAAAAGATACAAAAATACTAATTCAGGGGCGCCTGGGTGGCTCAGTGGGTTAAAGCCTCTGCCTTCGGCTCAGGTCATGATCTCAGGGTCCTGAGATCGAGCCCTGCGTCAGGCTCTCTGCTCAGCAGGGAGCCTGCTTCCCTCTCTCTCTCTCTGCCTGCCTCTCTGCCTACTTGTGATCTCTGTCTGTCAAATAAATAAATAAAATCTTTAAAAAAATAATAATTCAGAGGGATACACATACCCCAATGTTTATAGCAGTTTTATCAACAATACCCAAATGATGGAAAAAGCCAAAATGTCCATCAACTGATGAATGGATTAAAAAGTGGTGTGTGTGTGTGTGTGTGTGTGTGTGTGTGTATAATTACTCAGCCACCAAAAATAATGAAATCTTGCCATTTGCAGTGATGTGGAATGAATATAGAAGGAAAAAAGAGAATTACTAGGAAACAGACTCTTTTTAAAAATTTTCTAGACTTTTTATTTGGTGGGGCTAGATAATTTCCTAAAGTCAGCTAGTCATCATTATTATTATTAATTATATTGTTATTATTAGTTATCATACAGTACTTCATTAGTTTTCAATGTAGTGAACCATGATTCATTGTTTGCATATAACACTCAGTGCTCATTGCAATATGTGCCCTCCTTAATTCCCATAACTAGGCTAACCCATCCCTCCACCCTCCTCCCCTCTGAAAACCTTGGTTTGTTTGCCATAGTCCACAGTCTCTCATAGTTTGTCTCCCCCTCTGATTTCCCCCTTCATTTTTCCCTTCCTTCCCCTAACATCCTCAATGCTATTCCTTATGCTCCACAAATAGGTGAAACTATATGATAAGTGTTTTTCTCTGTTTGACTTATTTCACTTAGCATAATCCCTTCCAGTTCCGTCCATGTCAATGCAAATGTTGGGTATTCATCTTTTCTGTTGGCTGAGTAATATTCTATTGTATATATGGACCACATCTTCTTTATCCATTCATCTGTTGAAGGGCATCTTGGTTTCTTCCACAGTTTGGCCATTGTGGACAATGCTGCTATGAACATTGAGGTCTTAACTTCAGAGAACAAAGTGATGGTTATCAGAAGTGAGTTGGGTGATATAGATTAAATAGGTGATGGGGATTAAGAAGCATACTTGTGATAAGCACCGGGTATTGTATGTAACTGTTGAATCACTAAAATCTACACCTGAGACTAATATTAAACTGTATGTTAACTAACTGGAATTTAAATAAAAACTTGAGAAAAAAAAGAAAAAGAAACCTAACTATTGTACATACTGTACTAATAATTACATAGTCACCTTCTATGTTTTTCCTTCCTTATGATATTTTAATAATATTTACTTTTATCTAGCTTACTTTACTGTAAGAAAAGGTCAGGGCCCCTGGGTGGCTCAGTGGGTTAAACCTCTGCCTTTGGCTCAGGTCATGGTCTGAGCAGGCTCTCAGCAGGGAGCCTGCTTCCCCCCATCTCTCTGTCTGCCTCTCTGCCTACTATTATTTCAAATAAAAAAATCTAGATTAGATTAAATTAAATTAAATTAAATTACATTAGAAAAATCTAAAAAAAAAGTATATAATATGCACAAAACAGAAAAATGTGTTAATTGACTGTTTTTGTTATCATTATGCTTCCAGTCAATAGTAGGTTATTTGCAGTTAATTTTGGGGGGAATCAAAATTATACATGGATTTTTTACTGCATGGGAGGATTCAGTGTCCCTAATCCCCATGCTGTTCAGGGGACAACTGTATTACAAAGTTGGAACCCTTATAAATTGCAAATGGGAATATAAAGTGGTACTGCCACATTGGAAAGCAATCTGACCATACCTAAAAATGTTAAACCTAAAGTTACCATATGATTAACAATTCCACCCCTAGGTATATGCCAGAAAGAATGTAAAACTGGCACTGAAACTAATACATGTACACAAATGTTCATAGAAGCACTATTCAAAACAGCCAAAAGATGGAAACTACTCAAATGTAAATCAGTTGAGAAATACATAAGAAGATATGGTAGGGCCTAGCCATATAATGGAATATCCTTTAGCAGAGAAAAAGAGGAATGAAGTATAAAATACTGATACATGATACAACATGGTAAATGAATCTTGAGAACATTATGCTACCTGAAAGATGGTAGACACAAAATACACAAAAGACCACATATTGTATGATTCCATTTATATAAAATGTCCAGAATATGCAAACCCTAAAGGTAAAAAGCAGATCAGTGGTTCCCAGGGTTCTTGGTGTAGTAGGGAATAAATAGTGACTGGGCATAGACACATAGTTTATTTTGGGAGTAATGAAAATGTGCTGGGATTGGATACTCATGTTGGTTGCAAAATCTTGTGGAGATACTAAATAATACTGAATTGTACTTTAAAATGGTAAATTTTATGTAATGTGAATTATATCTCAATAAACAAGAGTGTGTGATTTTGTAGAGAAATAGACACATTGACTAATGGAAGAGAATATAGAACCCTAAAACACTTCCTCATAAATATGGTCATCTGATTTTTGACAATATAACAAAAATAATTCAATGAATAAATAAAAGTATTTTCAACTAACAGTACTAGATGAACTGAATGTCTATTAACAAAACAATCAACCTTTAGTTCTCAAAATATTACCTCAAAATGGATCACAGACATAAATGTAAAATATAAACATAAAATTTTAGAAAATGCATAAAGGAGAAATTTCAGGATATACAACAACAGTAACAAAAAGACTAAAAACAAAATCCATAACAGGAGAAGTTGATGAACTGGACTTCATTAACATTACATTTTTTTACCCTCTGTGAAAGACTCTGTTAAGATCATGAAAAGAAAGTATATACAGGGCAGAAATATTTGTAAACCACGTATTTGATAAAGAACTTACACCCAGAATATATAAACAACTCCCAAAATACAACAGAAAAAAAAAGAAAAAAAAACACTAAGAAGACTGGGCAAAAGACATAAAGAAACATTTAATGAAAAAGGATATACAGACGGCAAATAAGTTCATGAAAATACGGTCAACATTACAATCAGGAAAATGCAAGTTAAATTCAAAATGAGGTGTACACGTCAGAATAGCTAAAACAAGAAAAAAAGTACAATGCAAAATGCTGGCTAATATGTGGAGAAGCTGGATCATTCTCATTTTTTGGTGGAAATTCAAAATTGTATAGCTACTCTAGAAACAGGGAGTTTATTTAAAATTTAAATATATAACTACTATAATAATCAGAAATTGCATTATTTCACAAATAAGTGAAAGGAATAACATGGAGGACATGAGATAGAGAGGAGAAGTGAGTTGGGGGAAATTGGAGAGGAAGATGAACCATGAGAGACTGTGGACTCTGAGAAACAAACTGAGGGTTTTGGAGGGAAGAGGGAGGTGGGGGGTTGGGTAAGCCTGGTGGAGGGTATTATGGAGGGCACGTATTGCATGGGGCCCTGGGTGTGGTGCATAAACAATGAATTCTGGAACACTGAAAAGAAATATAAAAAAATTAAAAAAATTAAAAATTAAAAAATAAAAAGAGAAAAAAAACCTAAAATCATTAAAAAAAAAGACTTAAATACAGAGAGCAAACTTGTGGGGAGCTGGGTAGGGGGATGGGTGAAATAAAGAGAATTGAGAGTACATTTAATTTGATGAGCACTAAATAATGTGTAGAATTGCTGAATCATTATATTACACACTTGAAACTAATATAAAATTATATGTTAATTATACTTCAATAAAAGAAATAAAGTGGTGGCTGAACCATAAAAAAAAAAATTACATTCTTGGACGTTATCCCAAAGATATGAGAACTGTATGTTTACACAAGGCCGATGAATATCTAGAACATATTTATTTATAATAAGCCAACAACTGGAAAAACAAGCAAACAAACAAGACTAGATGCCCTTCAACCAGTGCCTTATTAAACAAACCAGGATGCATCTAAACCATGGAATGCTATTCAGAAAAAAAGGAGCTAAACACATTATTAAGTGTTTATTTAAGTTCCATTTAGTAAACATAGAGTGTAATATTAGTTTCAAGTGAACAACATAGTGATTCAACACTTCCATACAACACCCAGTGTTCATCACAGCTGCCTCCTTATTCACCTATTTAAACTTTTTATCCCCCACCCAATGACCCTCTTGTTTTCAATAGTTCAGAATCTGTTTCTTGACTTATTATACTTAGCATAATACTTTATAGCTCCATACACATTGTTACAAATGGCAAGATTTCATTCTTTTTATGGCTAATAGTCCATTGGACTATACCATATGTATAGTCCACATATGCATTGTTATTTTGATCAGGGTTGCATTAATTTTGAAGATTGCTTTTAGTAGTATAGACAATTTCTGCACACACCCCCAAGACATGAACATGGATTTTGGTGCAATTGCAAATGGGATTGATTTCTTAAATTCTTTCTGCTCCTTCATTATTAGTGTGTAGAAATGGAACAGATTTCTGAACATTGATTTTTATATCCTGGAACTTTAAATGAATTCATTTGTCAGTTCTACCAGTTTTCTGGTGGAATATTTAGGATTTTCTTTTTTTTTTTTTTAATTTTTATTTATTTGACAGAGAGAGATCACAAGCAGACAGAGAGGCAGGCAGAGAGAGAGAGGGAAGCAGGCTCCCTGCCGAGCAGAGAGCCCGATGTGGGACTCGATCCCAGGACCCTGAGATCATGACCTGAGCCGAAGGCAGCGGCTTAACCCACTGAGCCACCCAGGCGCCCTATTTAGGATTTTCTATACAGAGTATCATGTCATTTGCAAATAGTGAAATTTTTACTTTTTTCTTGCTGAGTTGGATGCTGTTTATTTCTTTTTGTTGTCTGATTGCTGGAGCTAATACTTCCAGTTCTACATTAAATAACAAGGGAGAGGATGGACATCCCTGTCTTATTCCTGACCATTGAGGAAAAGGTTTCAATTTCTTCCTATTGAGGATGTTATTAGCTGTGGTAGTTTTGTATATGGCCTCTATTATGCTGAGGTATGTTCTTTATATCCATACTTTGTTGATGTTTTTTATCATGAATGGAAATTTTACTCTGTCATATGCTTTTTCTGCATCAATTGAGAGGATCATATGGTTCTTACCTTTTCTTGAATTAATGCAATGTATCACATTGATTGATCTGCAAATATAGAACCATGCTTGTAACACAGGAATAAATCCCATATGAGAGTGGTGAATATTTTTAATGTATTGTTGGATTCAGTTTGCTAGTATTTTATTGAGAATTTCTGCATCTATGTTCATCAGGGATATTGGCTTATAGTTCTCTCTCTCTCTCTCTCTTTTTTTTTTTTTTTTTTAAGCAGAGTCTTTTTTTTTTTTTTTAAAGATTTATTTATTTATTTATTTGACAGAGAGAAATCACAAGTAGGCAGAGAGGCAGGCAGAGAGAGAGGAGGAAGCAGGCTCCCTGCCGAGCAGAAAGCCCGATGCGGGGCTCGAACCCAGGACCTGGGATCATGACCTGAGCCGAAGGCAGCGGCCTAACCCACTGAGCCACCCAGGCGCCCCTTTAGCAGAGTCTTTACCTGGCTTTGGTATCAGGGTAATGCTGACTTCAGAGAATGAATTTGAATGTTTTTCTCATTTTCTATTTTTTTGGAATAGTTTGAGAAGAAAAGGAATTAAGTCTTCTTTAAATGTTTGGTAGAATTCTCCTGTGAAAACCATCTGGCCCTGCACTTTTGTTTGTTGGAAGTTTTTTGATTAATGATTCATTTTCTTTGCCAATTATCAGTCTGTTCAAGTTTTCTATTTCTTCCTCTTTCAGTTTTGGCAGTTTACATGTTTCTAGGAATTTATCCATTTCTTCCAGTTGTCCCATTTGTTGGCATTTAGTTTTTTGTAAAGTCCTCTTATCATTGTTTGTATCTATCTGGTGTTGCTTGTTATTTCTCCTCTCTCATTTGTGATTTTATTTATTTGGTTCCTTTCTCTGTTCTTTATTAAGTCTGGTTAGGGACTTATAAATTTTATTAATTTTTTCAAAGAACCAGGTCCTGATCAGTTGTATTTTTATTAGTCTTTATATCATTTATTACTCCTATAATATTTATTATTCCCTTACCTCTGCTGAATTTACCTTCATTTGTTTTTCCTTTTCTAGCTCATTTGCATGTAGTGTTACGTTCTTTATTTGAGAATTTTCTTGCTTCTTAAGGTAGTCCTATATTATATACCTCCCTGTTAGAACTGCTTTGCAGCATCCCAGAAATTTTGGACCATTGCTTTTTCATTTTCATTTGTTGCCATGTGCTTTTTTATTTCTTATATGATTTCCTGTTTGTCCCATTCGTGGTCTGTAACATGAAATTTAACTGCCAGCTATCTGTGGTCTTTCCTGATTTTGTCTTGGCTTATCTTCTAGTTTCATAGCATTGTAGTCAGAAAAGGTGCATGGCATGACTTCAGCATTTTTGTATTTGTTCAGGCCTGTTTTGTGACCTGGTATGTGATTTACTCTGAATAATGTCCCATGTGCACTTAAAAAGAAAGTGTATTCTGCTGCTTTAGGATGGAATGTTCTGAATATATCTGTTAAGCTTATCTGGTCCAGTGTGTCATTCGAAGTCATTGTGCCCTTGTTTATTTTTTGTTTAGATAATCTTACATTGATATAAGTGGGGTGTTGAAGTCCCCTACTATTATTGTATTTTTATCAATTAGCTCTTTTATGTTTAATTGTTTTATATACGTAGGTGCTCCAATAGTGGGTGCATAAATATTTATAATTAGTATATATTCTTTTTTGATGTTCTCCCTTTATGATATAGTCCTCTTCTTTGTCTCTTGTCACAGTCTTTGTTTTAAAGTCTGCTTTGTCCAATACATGTATTGATACTCTTCTTTTTGCCATCTTTCTCCATATCTTCTCTTACAATCTGCAGTTGTCTTTAGGTCAAAATAAAATAAAATAAATAAAACAAAATAAAATAGTTTTCTTGTAGGAGGCATAAAGATGCCTTTTTACCCATTCTGACCTCTATGTCTTTTAGTTGTTTCATGTGGTGCATTTACATCCAAATTAATTATTGACAAATATGTATTTGTGTCATTTTATTACTCAGTTTTTATTGTTTCTGGAAATTTTCTCTGATCCTTTTTTTCAATTTGTCATTTTTGGTCTCTCATTTCCAATCAAAAAGTCTCCTTTAATATGACTTGAAAGGCTGTTTAAGTGGTCATGAACTCCTTTAGTTTTTGTTTCTCTGGGAAGCTCTTTATCACTCCTAGGTGAATCTAGAAGACATTATTCTTTTTTTAAAATAAATATTTCTTTTTTCCCTTAGCATAACCTCCTCCAGTCCCATCCATGTTGATGTAAGTTGGGTATTCATCCTTTCTGGTGGCTGAGTAATATTCCATTGTGTATATTGACCACATCTTTTTTATCCATTCGTCTGTTGAAGGACGTCTTGGCTCTTTCCACAGTTTGGCTATTCTGGACATTGCTGCTATGAACATTGGGGTGCATATGGCCCTTCTTTTCACTACATCTGTATCTTTGGGGTAAATAACCAGTGGTACAATTGATAGGTCATAAGGAGATTATGCTAAGCAAAATAAGTCAGACAGAGAAAATCAATCATATGGTTTCACTTATTTGTGGCGCATAAGGAATGGCATTGAGGACATTAGGAGAAGAAAGGGAAAAATGAAGGGGGGAAATAGGCTTGGGAGATAAACTATAAAAGACTATGGACTCTGGGAAACAAACCAAGGGTTTTAGAAGGGAGAGGGGGTAGAGGGATAGGTGAGCCTGGTGTTGGGTATTAAGGAAGGCATGGATTGCATGGAGCACTGGGTGTTATATGTAAACAATGAATCATGGAACATACATCAAAACTTAATGATGTATTGTATGGTGACTAACATAACACAATAAAAATTAATAAAATATTTATTTTTAAAATGTATTTTATTTTATTAATTTTCAGCTTTTTTGTATTCATTTGACAGAGAGAGAGAGCACAGCAGGGGAAGCAGCAAGCAGAGGGAAAGGGAGAAGCAGGCTCGCTGAGCAGGGAATTCAATGCAGGGCTCAATGCCAAAACCCTGGGATCATGACCTGAGCTGAAGGTAGATACTTAATGACTGAGCCACCCAGGCACCTCTAGAAAACATTATTCTGTGTGAAATAAGCCAGACACATAAGGAGAGATATTCCATGATTCCAATTTTATAAAGTATATAAAATAGTCAAACTCTTAGAAACAAAGAATAAAATGGTGGTTGCCAGGGACTGAGGGAAAGGATAAATGCAGAGTCGTTATTCAATGATTATAAAATTTCAGTTGTATATGATCAATAAGTTCTAGAGACCTGCTGTATAGTACTTATAATTAACAATATGGTATCGAAAATATTAAAGTATATTAAGAGGCTAAATATCATGTTAAGTCTTCTTACCATATATGTCTGCACACAGACACATGCACAAAATGCAAAAGGACATATTTACATTTTTGGAGGTAACAGATATGTTTAATATCTTAATTGTGGTGATGTCATTATGAATGTGTGCTTATGTACAAATCATTGAGATGTATACATTCCATGTATGCATCTTTTGTTTATCAATTTCACTTCAATAAATCTTAAAAAGATGGTACAGAATTTCTAACAAGGAAAAGAATATATAACTCTCAGCACTAAATGGCATTAGTTTATATAGGGAAAAAGAACTAAGTCCCTCACCATCAACAATGACAAAACAAAACAAAACAAAACAAAAAAGAAATATTGCAATAAATATTACAGAGTCATTGTTGCTTTCTCCATTAATCAAGTGTTTTAGTGAGTATAACAATAAAGAATAATTATTAATCAAATTATATGAGCAGTTATGCTTCAAATTACACACACACAGTGAAATGTAGATAATTTGAACCTTGTTAATAATTAAACTAAAGCAAAGATTCCAATTCATAATCATTAAATTAATAAAAACTTTCATTCCTTAAATGCAAAATTGCTTTACATGATAATTTGTGATTCATATGTCTTATAGCAAAGTGACATAATAATATAAATATAGGTTAGTGGAGTCGAGCCAGTACATTTGGAAAGCAGCTGACACCATTATCAAACACCAGAAAATATTTTCTCTTTTCCCCGCTAACACTGGATAAGATAGATAGAATTTATCTTACAATGAAATCAGTCAGAAGAAAAATAAAAATGCATACTCAGGCCCTCAATGTAATATCATTTAAAACAACCCTGAATAATTGGAAACAACCTATGTTTCTAACAACAGTGAATAATAATTAATTGAATAATGTTTTTTTCACTCATGAATCCACATGTTGTCTAGAAAAATAAGTAGTGTTCTCTTACAGTCAGGAAAGGGCTTGTGAAATTACTGCTAGGTGAAAATCAGAAAAGAAATTATATAGTGCTATAATTTCAACTACTGAAAAAACATTTATTCATATGCAAAAAGGACTAACCAGGCACACAAACAATATTATAGCATGTATTATGATTGTGGCATTGAAATTCATTTGATGGGGGAAGATAGAATAATAGAAGAGGTTGAGGAGCAAGGGAAGAAAATCAGTCCTTAGGCAATAAATGAGTAGAGTGGAAACTGTTGCCAGGGAGACTGGTTACTAGGCTCCTGAAATAGCATAAATGAGAGTTGATGAAATTCTAAACCAAGGCAGAGGCTGCAGGGATAAAGGAAAAGGGAATATTGAGGTTACTATTTTTTTTTTAAAGAAAGACCATAACATAAAGAAGAATATTTTTTATTCTAGATAAAAAAGAAGAAAATAAATCTTAAATGGACCTTCTGACTATTAGAACAGATTGAAATATTAGTTATTATTTGTTAATTACCTACAGTCCCAGGAAATTACCTCTTGTTATCTTTTTATGTAGCCCATATTGTTTCCATCTGTATCATCATTTTAAAGAGAAGAAAACTGAAGTGGACAGAGTTAAGTGTTTTGTACCACATCACATAACCAATGAGTGGGAGATCTAGAATTCCTACCAGATATCAGACCCTACTTTAGACCTTGAACTACATTCCTAACACCTTGACAATGGAGGTGAGATATACAGACCTGGACCAAACCTGAAAGTCATCATCGCTCTCTTTCTCTCTGATTCTTTTCAATTCTTCTTTTGTTAACCATGTTGCTAGAATCCTTTATTTTCTTCTTGCTTGTTACTTTGCTCTTCTGGAGACTGAGGTTTGCAGCATTTGTGGAAGCTGAACAGTTAAGAGGTTTACAGGGATGAAGGCTTATGAGTTGACTCCCAGATTAAAGAAAAAAATATAAGGGAGATCAAGTTCACCCTTCAAGTAATTGTTGGGGATGGGTGAGTTGAGGAGTATGGGAAGGTGATGGTGGATCTAAAGAAATATCCAAAGGTATATCTGGTCCCTCTCCCATCATGAGGGGAAAAGCACAAGTCCTGGGCCTTTTTGTGTTCCACACCTGGGTAGAGACTGGTAGAAGAGAAAGAGAACTGGATGGATGCTCTTAGGCAAATTAAAGAAAAGCACAGAAAGCAGGGATTGCACTACAGTGAGTAATGTGTGATGAGCAGACAGTAATGGAAAAAAAATTGGAAAGTGGAAAGAGGCACTGCACCCCACAAAAACGTTGCAAAGATGACTGCATGGGAATTCTCCAAAATCCAAAATGGTTGGGTTACAGCCATGAGGTTATAGGAATTTTTTTCATTTCTATATTACTCAAAATTTGTAATAAAATTTATATTATTTATATAAAATTGAATTAAAACCCAGTGAACTTGGTTGTTTCATTTTGTCAGCTCTTCGTGAGACACAAACAGCATTTCCTTGATCCCCATATGCACTCAGGACCTTACTTGTTTCCTTGAACTGATAACCTTGTCACAGCTTTCTCTGTTCACTTATGTGTTCTTTTAATGTTTTGAGTACATACCCTCATGAAGCATTAATCAAGTTTCTTTCCTAGGAAAATTATTTGTAGGGTCAAATGTTGCCCAAAGTTTGTGTACCTTGCTTAACTCTATATCTGAGTTGATAACGTATCCCAGATTAGCCCATCTATAAATGAGTAGAAAGAATCACAGCAAGAGACTTATGATTTACAAGTGAAATAGTGATAAGGGTAATAGGCAGAAAAAGGAAAAAAAAAACAGAAAAGAGAGAATTTGCCTCATCTGTGTCAATTAATATTTATTTCTTGACCTTATCAGTAAGTAAAAGACAAGAAAAGGGCAGAAACATCTTTTTTTTTAAAGAGTTTATTTATTTATTTGATAGACAAAGATCACAAGTAGGCAGAGAGGCAGGCAGAGAGGAGGAAGCAGGCTCCCCGCTGAGCAGAGAGCCTGATGTGGGGCTTGATCCCAGGACCCTGGGATCATGACCTGAGCAGAAGGCAGAGGCTTTAACCCACTGAGCCACCCAGGTGCCCCCAGAAACATCTTTTTAAAAGTAACTTAGAAACAGCCAATCTTGAAAACAACAGGAATGTTCCTCAAAAATATAAAAATAGAAGGACCATGCAATCCAATAATTCTTCTGCTAGGTATATATCTGAAAGAAAAAGAAAAAAACATGAATTTCCAAAGACAGATGTACCTGTATGTTTATTACAGCATTATTTACTATAACCAGTGTATGGAAGCAATCTAAGTGTCCATCGATGGATAAATGGATAAAGAAGAAATGTGTGTGTGCATGTGAAAGCATTTGTGTGTATGTGTGTGCATGTGCGTGTGTAAAATACACATTAAAATATTACTCAGCCATAAAAAAAGAATGAGATCATGCCATTTATGACAACATGGATGGACATAGAGGGTATTATGGTAAGTGAAATAAGTCAGACAGAAAAAAGACAGGTACTACATGATTTCACTTGTATGTGGAATCTTAAAAAAATGAACAAACAAACAAAACACCCAGAAATAGACATAAATACAAAGAGTAAAATAGTGGCTACCAGAGATGAGGTAGGTAATAGGAAACAGAAATAGGTGAAGAAGCTTAAGAGGGGCAAACATCCAGTTATAAAATATATAAGATTCAAGTTTCAGAAAAACTCTATACATTATAGGATGGTCAATCTCATCAACCTAAGTATTATCAAATACATTTAAATTTAAAAGCTGAGTTACCAGTGTACAGCATTAATGTATGTGAGGGGAAACATACATTAATGGACTCCTGGGGAGAGCTCCATATTTGTGGAAATGTATGTGAAGGCAATTTGGCCATGTACAACAATGTATAATTATATTTTAACACAGCATTCTCATTTCTAAAAGTATGTAGATAAAGTACTCAAAAATAAGAAAATTTCTTGGTGACTAATACTAGCAAAATCCTAAGTTTCTCCATAAGAAATTTTAAAAAATTATATGCCTAATTAATATATCAGAATATTGAATATTCCTTAAAGTGTGTGAGATATCTAAGTAGCATGAAAACATATACATACATTATCTCTCAAATAAATAAATCAATCCTTAAAAAAAATGATGTTTATTATATTTTGCTTAAGGAACACTTGAAATAAAAAGTAAATTAGTCCAGATTGACTATTGAGTTGTATAATAATCAAAAATTATGTTCCTGCAGATTTTTTTTGACAAAGTCTGCTAATATAGACAGCATCAAAATTTGGTATGTTAAACATAGAACAATGGTGCATAAAACTTCCTGGGAATGCAGAGAGTAGTTAAAATGAGAAGAATCAACACTATTTTTGTAATTTAATGTGAAGATTCTTTACTAACATAAACAATTTACTTAAGAACATCTTGCTCTGTGACTCAGAATTTGGGTCACAAAATAAATTATGTAAAATATGACATCATATATACAACACATGCAGGGAGGAGTACAAATATGTTGAACCTTTTTTTTTTAAAGATTTATTTATTTATTTGATGGAGAGAGAGAGATCACAAGCAGGCAGAGAGGCAGGCGGGGGGGGGGGGGGGGGGGGGAGAAGCAGGCTCCCTGCTGAGCAGAGAGCCCCATGCGGGGCTCGATCCCAGGACCCTGAGATCATGACCTGAGCCGAAGGCAGAGGCTTAACCCACTGAGCCACCCAGGCGCCCCGAAATATGTTGAACCTTAAGTAAATATCAATTTAATATAGATTGTCATATATTTAGGATGCTATATAAAACCTCATGGTAACCACAAACCAAAAGCCTATAATAGATACGCAAAGAAATAAAGAGAAATCAATCCAGCATAACACTAATGGGGAAACATCAATCAAAAAGGAAGAGCACAAAAGAGGAGGAAGATAATAGAGAAGTGGAAAAAACAACCAGAAAACAATGACCAAAAAGGTAATAAGTACATATTTATTAATAATTACTTTAAATGTAAATAGTTTAAATGCCTCAATTAAATGACAAAATGACTGAATGCACACAAAAAAACAAGACACAATGATTTGTTGCCTATAAAAGACTTATATCAAGCCTAAATATTCATACAAACTGTTAGTGAAGGAATGAAAAAAAAGATATTCTATGCAAATTAAAGTGGGAAAAAAAAAAGCCAGGGTAATGATAGGTAAAATAGACTTTAAAACAAAGACTGTTACAGGAGAAAAAGAAAGCTATTACATAATGATAAAAGGATTGATGCAACAAGAGAATATAACAATCGAAGTATCTATGCATCCAGGATAGTAGCGCCAAAACACATAAAGCAAATATCGACAGACATGAAAGGGGGAAATTTACAGCAATATAATGATATAAGAGAAATTTAATACCCCATTTATATTAATGAATACATAATCCAGACAGAAAATCAATAAGGAGACAGTGACTTTGAATAGCACATTAAATCAGATGGACTTAACTGGTATGTACAGAACATGAAAGAAACTCTTAACTATGGAAACAAACAGGATCGCTGGAGGGGGGTGGGAGGATGGGTTAAGCGGGTGATGGGCATTAAGGAGGGCACTTGAAATAATGAGCACTGGATGCTACATGCAACTGATGAATCACTAAATTCTATCTCTGAAATTAAAGGGAATACAGTAGTGTTTAATAAATAGAATTTAAATAAAAATTTAATTTAAAAACCTGCAGGATACACATTCTTTTCAAGTGCACATAAAATGTATCCTAAAATAGATTACATATTAAGCCACAAAACAAGTCTCAATAAATTAAGAAGATTGAAATTCTATCAAGCATCTTTTTCTGACCACATGGTATAAAACTAAAATCAATTACGAGGAAAAAAAAAAAAAACTGGAAGAAAAAACAGAAACACATGGATGCTAAACAGCATGCTACTCAACAACTTGGGCCAAAAATAAACCCAAAGATAAAATTTTTTAAAAAATTGGAGACTAATAAAAACGTGAAAACAATGGTTCAAAATATTTGAGACACAGTAAAAACAGTTCTACAAGAAATGTTTATAGTGATGAAGCCCTAACTCTTAAAACAAGAAAAATCTCAACAAACAATCTAACCTTACCCTAAAGGAACTACAGAGGACAACAACAATAAAAAAACCTTAAAGACTAAAATTAGCAGTAGGAAGGAATAGTAAAGATCAGAGTGGAATAAATGAAACACACACACACACACATGAAAAGATCAACAAAAGCAAGAGATGATTTTGAAAAGATACACAAATTGATAAACTAGCCAAACTCATCAAGGAAAAAATAGAGAAGACTCAAATAAATAAAATCAGAAATGAAAGAGAAGTAACACCACCACAGAAATATAAATAATTATAAGAAACTACTACAAAAAATTGCAGATCAGCAGATTGGATAACCTAGAAGAAATGGACAAATTTCTAGAAATATACAATCTCCCAAACTGAATCGAGGAGAAATACAAAATTTGAGTAGACCAATTACTAGTAATGACATTAAATCTGCAAACTGAGGGTTTTGGAGGGGAGGGGGTAGGGGTTTGGATGAGCCTGTTGGTGGGTGTTAAGGAGGGCATGTATTACATGGAGCACTGGGTTGGTGCATAAACTTACATCTTGGAACCAGAAAAAATAAAATAATTTTTTTAAAAAGATAAAAAGCTTCTGCATAGTGAAGGATATAAACAACAAAACTAAAAGGCAAAATTCAAGATGAGAGAATATATTTATAAATGACATATCTGATAAAGGGTAAGTATCCAAAATCTATAAAGAGCTTCTCAAACCCACCCTTCCACCCAAAATAATCCAGTTAAGTAATGGACAAAAGACAAGAATAGACATTTTTCCAAAGAAGACATACAGATGGCTAGCAGACACATGAAAATTTATTAGGTATTTACACAAAGGATACTAAAGTGTTTGATTTGAAGGGACACTATACTCTCTGATGTTTATAGCAGCATTATAACAATAGCCAAATGATGAGGAGAGCCCAAATGTCCACCCACTGATAAATGGATAGAGAAGAAGTGATTTTATATATATATATATATATATATATATATATATATATATATATGCAATTTAATATTACTCAGCCATAAAAAAGAATGAAATATTGTCATTTGCAAAAACATGGATGGAGCTGGAGAGTATTATGCTAAGTGAAATAAATCAGTCAGAGAAAGACAAATACCATATGATTTCACACATATATGGAATTTAAGAAACAAAACAGATGAACATAGGGGAAAAAAGAGAAGCAAACCAGAAAACAGACTCTTATCTATAGAGAAAATATTTAGGTTTACCAGAGGGAAGGTGGGTGGAGGGATGGATTAAATGGGTGATGGGGGGGCGCCTGGGTGGCTCAGTGGGTTAAGCCGCTGCCTTCGGCTCAGGTCATGATCCCAGGTCCTGGGTTCGAGCCCCACATCGGGCTTTCTGCTCAGCAGGGAGCCTGCCTCCTCCTCTCTCTCTGCCTACCTCTCTGCTTACTTGTGATTTCTCTCTGTCAAATAAATAAATAAAATCTTTAAAAAAATAAAAATAAATGGGTGATGGGGATTAGGGAGTGCACTTGTGATGAGCACTGTGTTGTATGTAAGTAGTGAATTGCTATTTTCTACACCTGAAAATAATGTTATACTTTATGTTAACTAACTGGAATTTAAATAAAAACTTGAAAAAAATAATATTATAATAATTTTGTATGGTGACAGATGGTAGATAAGACTTATTGTGGTGACCATTTCACAATGCATATAAATACTGAATCCCCATGTTGTATACATGAAACTAATGCAATATTGCATGTCAATAAAAAAGAATAGTGTCAACTTTTAAAAAATAAATGCACACATACACACATACACACACATACACAAGCACATGCATGCACACACAAAACATTGAAGCCAACCTAAAAGAGCTTGCAAGGGCCAGATGTGGAATACTTTGAACACAAAAATATATTACACTAGTGTTATGTTATAACCCAACAGACAAAAATAAGCATCTGTATGAAAAAATATATGAAAAGAAAAGAAAAATATTAAGTCACAGAAGAATTCCAATTAGTGAACATAGAATTGAGGGCAATAGAAAATCCCCATCAGAGAGTCAATTATCATATGGTTTCACTTTTTTGTGGAGCATAAGAAATAATACAGAGGACATGGGGAGATGGAAAGGAGAAGGGAATTGGGGGAAATTGGAGGGGGAGATGAACCATGACAGACTGTGGACTCTGAGGAACTAATGGAGGGTTTTGGAGAGAAGGGGGTTGGAAGGTTGGGTGAGCCTGGTGGTGGGTATTATGGAGGGCATGTATTGCATGGAGCACTGGGTGTGGTGCATAAACAATGAATTCTGGAACACTGAAAATAAATTTAAAAATAAATAAATAAAAATTTTAAAGGAAAGAAAATCCCCATTAGGTCATAACAATAAATATATTGTTGCAGGCAAGATTCAAGATTAATTCTAAAGTCACTGAGTGAAACTTTAAAGAGGAAGAAACAGGATAACAAGGTATTCACACAGTCTGAAATAATGTGTGTGAAATAATTTCCTCCAAATATATATTAGTGTATATTTTTCAGTTTTATCAGGATATAAATGAACCTATAACAGGTGTAAGTTTAAGGGGTACAGTGTGACTATTTTAAACACATATATTGTTAAATGATATACACACATTAACGGTTAATATATCTATCATCTAACATGATTGCATATTTTATGCTGAGAACATTTAAGGTCTACTTTCTAAGCAATTTCAAGTATACAGAATAGTATTAATTATATTCCCCATGCTGTATATTTTATCCCCAGAACTTACCCATCTATAAGTGGAATTTTGCACACTTTGATCAGCATTTCTCCATTTTCTCTGCCACTCAATCCTTTTTCTGTTTGTTAACATTCCACACATAAATGAGTTCATACATAATTTCTCTTTCCCTGTTATTTCACTCGACATATTTTCTCAGTGTTCATACATGTTGGCACAAATTTCAGGATTTCTTTCTTTTTCATGGCTGAATAATACTCCATCATATGCACATACCACGTTTCTTTATCCATTCATCTGCTAATGAAAACATATATTTTCCATGGTTTGTCTATTGTGAATAATGCTGTAATGAATATGGTATTGCAGGTATATTTTCAAGATAGTGATTCCTTCCCCTTCAAATACATATATAAAAGTGGAATTGGTGAATTATTTGATAATTCCATTTTTTTAGCTTTTTGAAAAACCTCCATAGTGTTTCCTATTGTGTCTTGTCCAAATTGCATTCCCACCAACAGTGCACAAGGATTGCCTTTTTCCACACCCTTGTCAGCACTTGAAATCTTTTGTCTGTTTGATACAGTCATTCTAGCATGTGGGGGGAAATATTTCACTGTAGTTTTGATTTGCATTTTCCTGATACCTTCACATATGTCTGCTGGCCATGGATATGTCTTATTTGGAAAAATGTCTATTTAGGTCCTTTGTCCATTTTTGATCAAATGACTTGATATTTTGCTATTGAGGTGTAAGACTGACATATATTTTGAATATTAACACATTATCAGATAGATGGTTTGCAAATCTTTTCTCTCTTCTGTAGGATATGTGTTATTGTTTCTTTCTTTCTTTCTTTTTCTTTTCTTTTTTCTTTCTTTTCTTTCTTTCTTTCTTTCTTTCTTTCTTTCTTTCTTTCTTTCTTTCTTTTCTTTCTTTTCAGCATAACAGTATTCATTGTTTTTGCACAACACGCAGTGTTCCATGCAATCCGTGCCCTCTCTAATACCCACCACCTGGTTCCCCCAACCTCCCACCCCCCGCCCCTTCAAACCCCTCAGATTGTTTTTCAGAGTCCATAGTCTCTCATGGTTCACCTCCCCTTCCAATTTCCCCCAACTCCCTTTTCCTCTCTAACTCCCCTTGTCCTCCATGTTATTTGTTATGCTCCACAAATAAGTGAAACCATATGATAATTGACTCTCTCTGCTTGACTTATTTCACTCAGCATACTCTCTGCCAGTCCCGTCCATGTTGCTACAAAAGTTGGGTGTTCATCCTTTCAGATGGAGGCATAATACTCCATAGTGTATATGGACCACATCTTCCTTATCCATTCATCCATTGAAGGGAATCTTGGTTCTTTCCACAGTTTGGCGACCGTGGCCATTGCTGCTATAAACATTGGGGTACAGATGGCCCTTCTTTTCACTACATCTGTATCTTTGGGGTAAATACCCAGTAGTGCAATTGCAGGGGCATAGGGAAGCTCTATTTTTAATTTCTTGAGGAATCTCCACACTGTTCTCCAAAGTGGCTGCACCAACTTGCATTCCCACCAACAGTGAAAGAGGGTTCCCCTTTCTCCACATCCCCTCCAACACATGTTGTTTCCTGTCTTGCTAATTTTGGCCATTCTAACTGGTGTAAGGTGGTATCTCAATGTGGTTTTAATTTGAATCTGCCTGATGGCTAGTGATGATGAACATTTTTTCATGTGTCTCATAGCCATTTGTATGTCTTAATTGGAGAAGTGTCTGTTCATATCTTCTGCCCATTTTTTGATATGAATATCTGTTTTGTGTGTGTTGAGTTTGAGGAGTTCTTTATAGATCCTGGATATCAACCTTTTGTCTGTACTGTCATTTGCAAATATCTTCTCCCATTCCGTGGGTTGCCTCTTTGTTTTGTTGACTGTTTCCTTTGCTGTGCAGAAGCTTTTGATCTTGATGAAGTCCCAAAAGTTTATTTTCGCTTTTGTTTCCTTTGCCTTTGGAGACATATCTTGAAAGAAGTTGCTGTGGCTGATATCGAAGAGATTACTGCCTATGTTCTCCTCTAGGATTCTGATGGATTCCTATCTCACGTTGAGGTCTTTTATCCATTTTGAATTTATCTTTGTGTACGGTTTAAGAGAATGGTCGAGTTTCATTCTTCTGCATATAGCTGTCCAGTTTTCCCGGCACCATTTATTGAAGAGACTGTCTTTTTTCCACTGTATATATTTTCCTATTTTGTCGAAGATTATTTGACCATAGAGTTGAGGTTCTATATCTGGGCTCTCTACTCTGTTCCACTGGTCTGTGTGTCTGCTTTTATGCCAGTACCATGCTGTCTTGGTGATCACGGCTTTGTAGTAAAGCTTGAAATCAGGTAATGTGATGCCCCCAGTTTTATTTTTGTTTTTCAACATTTCCTTAGCGATTCGGGGTCTCTTCTGATTCCATACAAATTTTAGGATTATTTGCTCCAGCTCTTTGAAAAATACTGGTGGAATTTTGATCGGAATGGCATTAAAAGTATAGATTGCTCTAGGCAGTATAGACATTTTAACAATGTTTATTCTTCTGATCCAAGAGCATGGAATGGTCTTCCATCTTTTTGTGTCTTCTTCAATTTCTTTCATGAGTGTTCTGTAGTTCCTCGAGTACAGATCCTTTACCTCTTTGGTTAGGTTTATTCCCAGGTATCTTATGGTTCTTGGTGCTATAGTAAATGGAATCGATTCTCTAATTTCCCTTTCTGTATTTTCATTGTTAGTTTATAAGAAAGCCACTGATTTCTGTACATTGACTTTGTATCCTGCCACATTACTGAATTGTTGTATGAGTTCTAGTAGTTTGGGGGGTGGAGTCTTTTGGGTTTTCCATATAAAGAATCATGTCATCTGTGAAGAGAGAGAGTTTGACTTCTTCATTGCCAATTTAGATACCTTTAATTTCTCTTTGTTGTCTGATTGTTGTTGCTAGGACTTCTGATACTATGTTGAACAAGAGTGGTGAGAGTGGGCATCCTTGTCATGTTCCTGATCTCAACGGGAAGGCTGCAAGCTTTTTCCCATTGAGGATGATATTTGCTGTGGGTCTTTCATAGATAGATTTGATGAAGTTCAGGAAGGTTCCCTCTATCCCTATACTTTGAAGCGTTTTAATCAGGAACAGATGCTGGATTTTGTCAAATGCTTTTTCTGCATCAATTGAGAGAACCATGTGGTTCTTCTCTCTTCTCATATGAATTTGTTCTATCACATTGTTTCTTTTTTTAAAGTTTTTATCTTAATTCCAGTATAGTTAACATACAGTATTATATTAGTTTCGGGTGTACCCTATATTTATTCAACAATTCCATACATCACTCAGTGCTCCTCACAAGTGCAATCCTTAGTCCCTAAAACCTATTTTACCCATCCTTCCACCCACCATTCCTATGGCAAGTGATATATCTGATAAAGTGTTAATAGCCCAAATATATAAAGAACTTGATACAACTCAACACATAAAAAAACCCTCAATAAACCAATTAAAAAATGGGCAGAGAAACTGAACAGACATTTTCCAAAGAAGAGATGCAGATGGCCAACAGACATGTAAAAATACAGTCAACATCATTAATCAGCAGGGAAATGCAAATCAAAATCACAAAGAGATATCACTTTTTACTTGTCAGAATAGCTAGTATCAAAAAGGCAAGAAATAAGAAGTGTTGGCAAGGATATAAATGAGAAGAAACCTTCATGTGCTATTGGTGGGAGTGTAAATTGATGAAGTCATGGTGTAAAACAGTATGGAGTTTCCTCAAAAAAACAAAAACAAAAACAAAACAAACAAATAAAAATCAAAAACAGAAATACCATACAATCCAGTAATTTCACAACTTGGAATTCCTTCAATACCCCTCCAATTTAAAAAGATATATGTACCCTTCTGTTTATTGAAACATTATTTACAATAGCAGAGATATGAAAGCAACCTAAGTGACCACTGATAAATGACTGTTTATTTTAAAGGTTTTTATTTAGTTATTTGTCAGAGAGAGAGAGAGAGGGAGAGAGCACAATCATGGGGAGCAACAGGCAAAGGGAGAAGCAGCCTCTCTGTTGAGCAAGGATCCTGATGTGGGACTTGATCCTGGAACTTTAGGATCATGGCTTGAGTCAAAGACAGACACCTAACTGACTGAAACACCCAGACATCCCAATAAATGCCTGTTTCAAGAAGATGTGGGATATATATGCAGTATATTCTCAAGTATGAAAAGAATGAGATTTTGTCATTTTTAGAAGCATGGATGGATCTAAATGGCATTATGTTAAGTGAATAAGTTAGACAGAGAAAGATAAATACCACAGGATTTCACTCAGTATGCGTACTCTGAAAAAATGAGCAAACAATAAATATAAAAAAGCAGAAACAAATGGGTGATTGTCAAAAAGGATGGGTGGGGGATGGGCCAAATGAGTGAAGGGGAGTAGGAGGTACAGGTTTCCAGTTATGGAATGAATAACTCCCAGGAATAAAAAGTACAGCATAAGGATGCACCTAATGTAGTTGTAATAGCATTGTATGATGATGGATGGTAGCCACCCTTGTGATGAGCACAGGATAACTCATATAGTTCTCAAATCACTATTGTATACCTGACACTAATGTGACAATGTTTCCACTACACTTCAGTTAAAAAAAAATTAGAACCCAGGCACTTTTCTGGCACAGTTGGTAAACACGCTTGGTTTCAGCTCAGGTCTTGATCTCAGGGTTGTGGGATCAAAACTCATGTCGGGGTCCATGCTCAGCATCGAGTTGCCTTGAGGCAGTCTCCCTCCCTACTCCCCCCCGCCCACATCTCTCTGACACTTTCTAAAATAAATAAATGAATAAATGAATAAATAAATTAATTAATTAAATATTTCATAAATTGGAACCAAAAATGTAAAAATTATATCAGATATGACATAACAGCAAGATTGTCCTACAGGTTGCCTATGAAAATCTCTTTAAAAATAAAGACAAGTCAAGCAGATAAGTCAAGCAGAGAGAGTCAATTTTCATATGGTTTCACTTACTTGTGGAGCATTAGGAATAACAGGAAGGACATTAGGAGAAGGAAAGGAAAAGTGAAGGGGGGGAACAGGGGGAGATGAACCAATGAACCATGAAAGACTGTGGACTCTGAGAAACAAACCAAGGTTTTGGAGGGGAGCCAGGTGGAGGGTTAGGTGAGCCTGGTGGTGGGTATTAAGGAGGGCATGTATTGCATGGAACTCTGGGTGTGGTGCATAAACAATGAATCTTGGAACACTGAAAATATAGAGCTTCAAAATAAATCAGTTTAGAACAGATAGATCTGCAAAAAGAAATAAACAGAACTGTAATCATAGTTGACAATTTCAATGTTTCTCTCAATAATTGTTAGAACAAGTAGACAGACAATAAGCAAGGATATAAGAAAGTTAAACATTACAATCCAAATTGACCTAACTGACATTGGCATAGCATGCAACCCCATAATATCAGAAACACATTCTTTTCAGGTGCACATGTAACATCTGTGCAGGTAGACCATGTTCTGGGTCATAAACAAAAGAAAACAAAACAACCTCAATATATTTAAAAGGATTCAAGAAAAACAAAATGTGTTATTCTCTGACCATGAACAAATTAAATTAATAATCAACAACTTAATGATCTTTGCAGTATTCCTAAATACTGAAAAATTAAATAGCATGTATCTTTTTTCATTTTATTTTTTATCTTATGTTAGTCACCATACAGTACATCATTAGTTTTTGGTGTAGTGTTCCATAAGTAGCATATTTCTAAGTAACCCATAAGTCAAAGAAAAAAATTAAAAAGGAAGAAAATGTGTGGGCTGTTCATGAACAAGTTCTTAGGGGGGAATATATAGGATTAAATGCATATATTATAAATAAGAAAACTCTCAAATTGATACTTTCATCTTCCAGTTTAAGAGAACAGAAAAAGAAGAGCAAATTGTAACCTGAGTAAGTAGAAAAAAGGAAATAATAAATATCAAGACTAAAAACTGGATAAACAATAGAGAATATCAATAAAACAAACAAACAAAAAAGAACTGACTCTTTGAAAAGATCAAGTTATTGAAAATTACCTAACCAAACTGCTCAGAATCATGAGAGAAAATACAAATTACTAATATTAAGAATGAAGGAGGCAATAAGAGTATAACTTTTAAAATTTTAAAGGGGGATACCTGGGTGGCTAAGTCCATTAAGTGCCCTACTCTTGATTTCAGCTCAGGGCTTGATCTCAGGGCATGAGACTGAGCCCCATGTCTGGTTCTGTACTGGGCATGGACCTTGCTTAAGACTCTTTCTGCTCCTCCCCTCCCCTTTCATGCTTTTTCTAAAAAAAAAAATGTCAAAGGGACTTAATAGAATAAAATGAACAACTTTATATTTATTAATTCCACAATTTAGTAATGGATAAATCTCTTCAATGTCACAAAATCCCAAACCTCACTCTTCTAATATATAATCTGAATATCTCTATATCTTTTAAATAAGTGGGATTTTTAAAAAAGATTTTATTTATTTATTTGACAGACAGAGATTACAAGTAGGCAGAGAGGCAGGCAGAGAGAGAGGAGGAAGCAGGCTCCCTGCTGAGCAAAGAGCTGATGTGGGGCTCCATCCCAGGACTCTGAGACAGGACCTGAGCCGGAGGCAGAGGCTTTAACCCACTGAGCCACCCAGGCACCCCATAAGTGGAATTTTTTTTAAAGATTTTATTTATTTGTCAGAGAGAATGAGCACAGGCAGACAGAATGGCAGACTAGAGGCAGAGGGAGAAGCAGGCTCCCGGCCGAGCAAGGAGCTCGATGTGGGACTCGATCCCAGGATGCTGGGATCATGACCCGAGGGGAAGACAGCTGCCTAACCAACTGAGCCACCCAGGCGTCCCTAAGTGGGATTTTTAATAAAAGTTCTTCTGACTAACAAAATCGTTAGAATCAAGAGAAGGATTTTTAAAGATTTTTATTTATTTATTTATTTATTTATTTAAGAGAGAGAGAGAGAGAGAGGGAGAGAACATGTGAGGAGAGAGGTCAGCAGGAAAAGCAGATTCCCTGCTGAGCAGGGAGCCCCATGTGGGACTCGATCCCAGGACTCCAGGATCATGACCTGAGCCGAAGGCAGTTGCCTAACCAACTGAGCCACCCAGGTGCCCCAAGAGAAGGACTTTTAAAAGAAAAATCTCTGTGAGTTCTACCTAACATCTGAAAATTGATTTATTTAACACACAATAGTAACAAAGTAAAAGAGTTAAAAATAAACAAAATTCAAATGATCTTCTCAATAGTGCAGGAAAGCATAATTTTTAACAGTGAAAAACTACATTATATCTTTGTCAAATTAGGAACAGTACAGGAATATCTAATGTCACTACTGGAGGTTCTAGCCAGTACAACAGAGCAAGAAAAATAAATAGATATCCAGACTAGACATAAAGAAGATATCATTCTCAAATGACAGGATCATTAATGTAGAAGAGCTGAGGGAATTTACACACACACACACACACACACACACACACCCCGTATTACCTATTCCTAAAATGACAGGATATAAGATCAATATTTAAAAAATCAATCTTATTTATATATATGCACTAGCAAATATTATTCTCAAATGACAGATCATTAATGTAGAAGAGCTGAGGGAATTCACACACACACACACATACACACACATACACACACACACACACCTTATTACTTATACCTAAAATGACAGGATATAAGATAAATATTTTAAACATATACATATATATACATATATATATATATATATATATATATATATATATGCACTAGCAAAGAATATTTAGAATTGAAGTGAAAAATTTGTAATAGGATAAAAAATCCTGAAGTAAATAGAACTAAATTTGACAAAAGTCTTGAGACCTATATACTAAAAATTGCAAAGCATTGCTGGAAGAAATTACAAAAGACTTAAGTAAGCTCTCTGTGTTAGAAGATTCAATAATGTAATTTTTCCCAAATTATTGATAGATTCTACATGATATTAATTAAAATCATAGCAGACATGTTGGTTGAAATAGACAAATTGATTATAAAATTCTTATTAAAATGAAAAGAAAATAAACAGTTAAAACAACATTGAAAGAGGAACCCTCTTACACTGTTGGTGGGAATGCAAGTTGGTACAGTCACTCTGGAAAATACTGTGGAGATTCCTCAAGATGTTAAAAATAGAGCTACCCTATGACCCAGAAATTGCACTATTAGGTATTTATCCCAAAGATACAGGTGTAGTGAAAAGAAGGGCCATATGTGCCCCAGTGCTCATAGCAGCAATGGCCACAGTTGCCAAACTATGGAAGGAGCCGAGAAGCCCTTCAACAGACAAATGGATAAAGATTTGGTTCATATATACAATGGAATATTACTCAGATGTGAGAAAGGATGAATACCCATAATTTTTATTGACATGGATGGAACTGGAGGGGATTATGCTAAGTGAAATAAGTCAAGCAGTGAAAGACAATTATTATATGGTTTTACTCATATGTGGAACATAAGGAATAGAGTGGAGGACCACAGGGGAAGGGAGGGAAAACTGAATGGGAAGAAATGAGTGAGGGAAAACAACAACAAACAAACAAACAAACAAACAAAAAAACATGAGAGGCTCTGGACTCTGGAAACCAAACTGAGGGTTATAGAAGGGAGAGGGATAGGGGGATGGATGGGGTAACTAGGTGGTGGGTTTTAAATTGGGCATGTGTGGTGATGAACACTGGGTGTTATATGTAACTAATGAATCATTAACTCCATATCAAAAACTAATGATGTATTATATAAACATAATAACTGAACACAATAAAAAATAAATAAAATAAAAAAGGGAAAATAAAGATGAAATCTCAACAATATCTCATTATAAGACTTATGATAATGTAATATTAATCAAGACAATGTGGTATTTTATTTTATTTTTTTTAAAGATTTTATTTATTTATTTGACAGACAGATCACAAGTAGGCAGAGAGGCAGGCAGAGAGAAAGGAAGGGAAGCAGGCTCCCCGCTGAGCAGAGAGCCGGATGTGGGGCTCGATCCCAGGACCCTGGGATCATGACCCGAGCCGAAGGCAGCGGCTTTAACCCACTGAGCCACCCAGGCGCCCCGACAATGTGGTATTTTAAAAAATTTAAATGCAATTAGCCAACAGACAATGTAAGATAGGTAGATAGATTGATGGAATAAAATAGAAAGTCCAGAAATAGAATGATAGTTACATGGATAACTGAATATTTTTTAAAGATTTTATTTGTTTATTTGACAGAGATCACAAGTAGGCAGAGAAGCAGGCACAGAGGAGGAAGTAGACTCCTGCTAAGCAGAGAGCCTGATGTGGGGCTCGATCCCAGGACCCTGGGATCATGACCTGAGCTGAAGGCAGAGACTTTAACCCACTGAGCCACCCAAGCACCCCTGGATAACTGAATTTTGGCAAAGTCACAAAGGCAATACAGTGTTGAAAAATGCATCTTTTTGATAGAATGAACTTTAATCCATAACTCATTTATTATACAAAATAGTTAAAATTTATAATTAATAAAATATGCTATCTACATTATGAATGTACCCCTAAATTAAAATTAACACTACAAATCTTCTTGAAGAAAATACAGGAATAATAAGGTGATTCCTTGAGCTAGAAAAATTTTTCTTAATTATGGCACCAAAATGCACAATCTCCTGAAGAACAAATTGATAAACTGGGCTTAATGTAAGAACATTTGATCTCAAAAAAGAAAACTGTTAAAAAATAAAAGGGCTAAGAGTGCTTGACTGGCTCAGTAGACAGAGCATGCCTATCTTCATCTCAGGATTGTAAGTTTCACTCTCAGGTTGACAGTGGGGTCTTAATACCCTAAAGGGAAACCTGTAGTCCTAGACCCGTGTCTACTTCATTGGGTATAAAGATTACTTATAAATAAAATACTTTAAAAAGTTAATAATAAAAAATAAAAAGACTATCTGCAACTAGGATAAAATAATTCCAAAACACAATTCACCAATGATGATACATGTTTGATGAAAAGCACATGAAAAGCTCAGTATCATTAGCCAATAGCCAATCATATGCCAACAAATGCATTTGAAAGTTCAAGGAGATACCACCACACACCTATTAGAATGGCCAAATTTAGAAACAAAACAACAAAACAAAACAATCAGTTGTTTGTGATAATGTGGAAAAACTCCTATATTCATGCACCTCTAGTAGGAATGTAAAATGTTACAATAATTTTGGAAAAACATTTTAGCAATTTCTTTAAAAGTTAAGCATCCACCCATCAAATGATCCAAACTTTCCACTTCTAGGAAGAGAAGTGAAGGCATATGCTCATACAAGGTCTTTTTTTTGGGGGGGGGGGTATTTATTTATTTATTTAATTAATTTTTATTTCTTTTCAGTGTAACAGAATTCATTGTTTATGCACCACACCCAGTGCTCCATGCAATACGTGCCCTCCATAATTCCCACCACCTGGCTCACCCAACCTCGCACCCCCCGCCCCTTCAAAACCCTCAGATTGTTTTTCAGAGTCCATAGTCTCTCATGGTTCATCTCCCCTTCCAATTTCCCTCAACTCCCTTCTCCTCTCCATCTCCCTATGTCCTCCATGTTATTTGTTATGCTCTACAAATAAGTCATACAAGGTATTTTACATGAATGCTCATGAAATTTTATGTGTAATAGACCTAAACAGGAAACAATGAAAAGTTATCAACAGAGGTTAAACAAGCTATTTAAGTAATTAAACAAATATGGCTAAACAAATGCAGACTGTGGTATATTGATACAATAGGATACTACTCAGCAACAAATGAATAAATGTTCGATAAATGCTATACCAGGTATATGCTATAAATGGATGGATCTCAAAGTAGCTATGTTATGGGGCACCTGGGTGGCTCAGTTGATTAAGCATCTGCCTCAGCTCAGATCATGAGCCCAGAGTCCTGGGATCACATTCCATGTTGGGATCCTTGCTCAGTGGGGAGCCTGCTTCTTCCTCTCCTATCTGCTCTTGCTCTCTCTCATTATCTCTCTGTCTCTCTCAAACTAATAAATAAAACCTTAAAAAAGTAGCTCTGCTAAGTGAAAGAACCCAAACAGAAAATACATGTCCTATGATTCCATTTATATTAAATTTTAGAAAACATAGACTAGTTTACTATGTCAGAGCAAATCTTTGGTTACATGAAAGTAAAATGAGTAGGAAAGAGACTATAAGGGAAAGCGTGGAAAATTTTGAGCATAGTGGGCATGTTTATTATCTTGATTGGGGTAAATGGAGTAATTAATTCATTAATACACATGAGTCAAAATTTATTACATTATATCCTTTAAATACATGCACTTAATCATATATCAATTATACCTCAATAAAGATGTTAAAAATGAACCTTTGGGATTCATTTGCGAGAACAGACGGTGGTAAACAAATTGAGAAACAGGAAAGCTGAAATTTTAAAGACACATATGAACCAGTATCTATAGGCATACTTTACTGAACCCAGTAAAGATGAGTGGGGTCTTAATACCCTAAAGGGAAATCTGTAGTCCTAGACCCGTGTCTACTATAAGTAGTAAAGCCTCTTCTCAGCTTTTCCTGGAGGGTAGAGAATTTCATCCAGAAAGGCTGTAGTAGATGTGAAATAGAGGAAACTAGGGTGCACTCAAGTTGTCTTGTTAGAGGCTACGGTACAATTAAGAATTTGTTCAGATGATGTTCCAGGTTTCTGGTTCAGAACTTCAAATTCCCTTATACTTTCCTAAGTGATAGAATATCTTTGCTATGCTGTGAGATTAATTATGGTGGGTGAATAAATAACTTGAAAATAAGTGCTGTTTATCAGAAAGATCAATCACATGATTAGATGATTGAACTTTCAGCTTCCAGACCTCCATGGTGGAGAGGGTGGCTAGAGATTGAGCTCAATCATGTGACCAACGATTTAAGCACACATGGCTACATGAAACCCCAAAAAAACTCTAGGTCACTGAAGCTCAGTAGAGTATCCTAGTTAACAAATACATTTATGTAGTAAGAGGGTTATATGCCCTGACTCCATGGAGACAGGGTATGGAAAATCTATATTGGAATGAACATGGAGGGGAAGAAAAGAGACAAAAACCAAGTAACAGATGATTGGTTGGTTGATTGATTGTTTCAATTATTTAACCTAATTCAATGAGCACTCTAGGTGCCCCTAGAGTAGCTCTATTTTTAATTTCTTAAGGAACTGCACACTGTTTTCCAAAGTGGCTGCACCAACATGCATTCCCACCAACAGTGTAAGAGGGTTCCCCTTTCAGGGCACCTGGGTGGCTCAGTGGGTTAAAGCCTCCGCCTTCGGCTCGGGTCATGATCCCAGGGTTCTGGGATCGAGCCCCACATCGGGCTCTCTGCCCCACGGGGAGCCTGCCTTCTCCTCTCTCTCTCTCTGCCTGCCTCTCTGCCTACTTGTGATCTCCGTCAAGTAAATAAATAAAATCTTAAAAAAAAAAGAGGGTTCCCCTTTCTCCACATCCTCTCCAACACATGTTGTTTACTGCCTTGCTAATTGTGGCCATTCTAACTAGTGTAAGGTGGTATCTCAATGTGGATTTTATTTGAATCTCCCTGATGGCTAGTGATGATGAAAATCTTTTCATGTGTCTGTTAGCCATTTGGATATTTTCTTTGGAGAACTGTCTGTTTATGTCTTCTGCCCATTTTTAAAAAAAATTTTATTTATTTTCAGCATAACAGTATTCATTGTTTTTGCACCACACCCAGTGCTCCATGCCATCCGTGCCCTCTCCAATACCCACCACCTGGTTCTCCCAACCTCCCGCCCCCTGCCCCTTCAAAACCCTCAGATTGTTTTCCAGAGTCCATAGTCTCTCATGGTTCACCTCCCCTTCCAATTTCTCTCAACTCCCTTCTGCTCATTGTTTGATGTGATTATCTGTTTTGTGTGCGTTGAGTTTGAGGAGTTCTTTATAGATCTTGGATATTAGCCTTTTGTCTGTACTGTCATCTGTGAATATCTTCTCCCATTCTGTGGGTTGCTTCCTTGTTTTGTTGACTGTTTTGTTTGCTGTGCAGAAGCTTTTGATCTTGATGAAGCCCCAAAAGTTCATTTATACTTTTGTTTCCTTTGCCTTTGGAGACATATCTTGAAGGAAGTTGCTGTGACTGATGTTGAAGAGGTTACTGCCTATGTTCTTCTCTAGAATTCTTACGAATTCCTTCCTCACATTGAGTATTTTATCCATTTTGTGTTTATCTTTGTGTATGGTATAAGAGAATGGTCGAGTTTCATTCTTCACACATAGCTGTCCAATTTTCCCTGCATTATTTATTGAAGAGACTGTTTTTTTTTTCCACTGTAGAATTTTTTCCTGCTTTGTCAAAGATTAGTTGACCATAAAGTTGAGGGTCCATATCTGGGCTCTCTGTTCCACTGGTCCATATGTCTGTTTTTGGGCCAATACCATGTTGTCTTGTTGATCACAGCTTTGTAGTAAAGCTTGAAATCAGGCAACATGATACCCCCAGTTTTTATTTCCTTTTTCAACATTTCCTTAGCAATTTGGGGTCTCTTCTGATTCCATATAAATTTTAGGATTCTTTGCTCCAGCTCTTTGAAAAATGCTGGTGGAATTATGATCAGAATGTCATTGAAAATATAGATTGCTCTAGATAGTCTAAAGATTTTAACAATGTTTATTCTTCTGATCCATAAACATGGACTGGTCTTCCATCTTTTTGTGTCTTCTTCAATTTCTTTCAGGAGTGTTCTGTAATTCCTCAAGTTCAGATCCTTTACCTCTTTGGTTAGGTTTATTCCCAGGCATCTTGTGTTTCGTGGTGCTATAGTAAATGGAATTGATTCTCTAATATACCTTTCTGTATTTTCATTGCTAGTGTATAAGAAAGCAACTGATTTCTGTACATTGATTTTGTATCCTGCCACATTACTGACTTGCTGTATGAGTTCTTGTAGTTTGGGGTAGAGTCTTTTGGATTTTCCATATAAAGTATAATGTCATGTGTGAAGAGAGAGTTTGACTTCTTCATTGCCGATTTGAATACATTTTATTTCTCTTTGTTGTCTGATTGCTGTTGCTAGGACTTCTAACACTATGTTGAACAAGAGTGGTGAAAGTGGGCATCCTTGTCGTGTTCTTGATCTCAAAGGGAAGGCTGTCAGCTTTTCCCCATTGAGGAGGATATTCGCTGTGGAATTTTCATAGATGGATTTTTTGAAGTTGAGGAATGTTCCCTCTATCCCTATACTTTGAAGCATTTTTAATCAGGAATGGATGCTATATCTTGTCAAATGTTATTTCTGTATCAATTGAGAGGACTGTGTGGTTCTTCTCTCTTCTCTCTTACTGATTTGTTCTATCACATTGATTGATTATGAATGTTGAACCAAGCTTGCAACTCAGGGATAAATCCCCCGTGATCATGATGGATCATCTTTTAATGTACTGTTGGATCCTATTAGCTAGGATCTTTTTGAGAACCTTGGCATTCATATTCATCAGGGATATTGGTCTGAAATTCTCCTTTTTGGTGGGGTCTTTGCCTGGTTTGGAGATCAGAGAAATGCTGGCTTCATAAAAAGAGTCTGGAAGTTTTCTTCTGCTTTAATTTTTTGAAACAGCTTCAGGTATTATTTCTTCTTTAATGTTTGATAGTATTCCCACACAGAATCCATCAGGTCCCAGGCTCTTGCTTTCTGGGAGGTTTTTGATCACTGCTTCAGTCTCCTTACCAGATATTCAGAAAGGGAATTCAGGCTAACAATTATCCAGGCAATGGCTAGGTTAGATAAAACCATTAATGACAAAATGGAATAGATTATGGCAGAAGTGAAAGCCACCAGGGAAGATGTTAGCAATGCTATCAATGATTTCTGATCTAATCTAAATTCTCTAGCAGCTAGGGTAACTGAAGCAGAAGATAGAATTAGTGGACTATAGGACAAACTGATAGAGAAAATGGATAAGGAGGAAGCCTGGAACAAACAGCTTATAAGCCATGAAAACTGAATTAGGTAAATAAATGACACCATGAAACGTTCCAATGTCAGAATTATTGGAATACCTGAGGGGGAGGAGAAAGAAAGAAGACAAGTGGATAGAGTTGAATGAATTCTCCATGAAAATTTTCCCAATCTGGAGAATGGAAACAACGTTCCTGTCCTAGAGTCAGAAAGGTCTCCCCTCAAGATTGTAGAATCTAGAAAGACTTAGAGACACCTGATTGTGAAACTGATGAATCATAATTTTAGACAGGAGCTCTTTAAAGAAGCTAGGGGGAAGAGTTTCCTTACATACAGAGGAAGGCCCAGCAGAATAACATCAGACCTCCCCAGAGAAACCTGACAAGCCAGAAAGGGCTGGCAAGATGTATTCAGGGAACTAAATGAAAAGAACATGCATCCAAGAATACTTTATTGAGCAAGACTCACATTCAAAATGGATGGAGAGATAAAGAGCTTCCAAGACAGCAAGGTTTAAAAGAGTATGTGACCACCAAGCTGGCACTATAAGAAATATTAAGGGGGATTCTATAAAAGAAGAAAGAACCCAGGAGTGTCATTGCACAGAAATTTATGGAGACAGTCTATAGAAACAAGCACTTCACAGGCAACACAATGTCAATAAAAATATATCTCTCAATAATCACTCTCAATGTGAACAGCCTAAACACTCCCATAAAATGGCACAGGGTTGCAGACTGGATAAAACAACAGGACCCATCCATATTTTGTATACAATAGACCCATTTTGAACCTAAGGATACATCCAGACTGAAAGCGAAGGGATAGAGAAGCATCTTTCATGCCAATGGGCCTCAAAAGAAAGTTGGGGTAGTGATTCTCATGTCAGATAATATTTTAAACTAGAGTTTGTAGTCAGAGATACAGAAGGACACTATATCATTCTTAAAGGGTCTATCCACTAAGAAGATCTAACAATTGTAAATATTTATGCCCCCAATATGGGAGCAGTCAACTACATAAAACAAATGTTAATAAAGATAAAGAGTCATACTGATATGAATACATTAATAGTAGGGGATCTTAACACAACACTCTTGTCATAGACAGATCATCCAAGCAGAAAATCAGTAATGAAACAAGGGCATTGAATGACACATTAGACCAGATGGACCTCATAGATATATACAGAACATTCCACCCTAAAACAACAGAATACTCATTCTTCTCAAGTGCACATGGATCTTTCTCCAGAATAGACCACATACTGGGTCACAAATCAGGACTCAACCAATAGCAAAAGATTGAGTTTATTCCCTACATATTATCAGATTACAATGTTATGAAACTGGAACTCAACCACAAGAAAATGTTTGGAAGGAATTCAAACACCTGGAAGCTAAAGACCACCTTCCTTAAGAATGTTTGGATCAACCAGGAAATCAAAGAACAACTTAAACAATTCATGGAAACCAATGAGAATGAAGACACCTTGGTCCAAAACCTATGGGATACAGTAAAGCTGGTCCTAAGGGGGAATACATAGCCATCCAAGCCTCCCTCAAAAAAATTGAAAAATCCAGAATACACCAGTGGTCTTTACACCTTAAAGAACTGGATAATCAACACCAAATTAAGCCAACCCCATGCACAAGAAGGGAAATAATCAAGATTAGAGCAGAGATCAATGAGATAGAAACTAGAGATACAGTAGAAAAAAATCAATGAAACCAGAAGCTGGTTTTTTGAAAGAACCAATAAGATCAAATCCAAAAGAAAAGAGTGAAGATACAAATTAATACAATTATGAATGAAAAGGGAGAGATCACAACTAACACCAAGGAAATAGAAACAATCATCAGAAATTATTATCAACAGTTATATGCCAACAAGTTAAGCAACCTAGACGAAATGGATGCATTCCTGGAAACCTATAAATTTCCAAAACTGAGTCAGGAAGAAACTGACAACCTGAATAGACCAATATCTTATAACGAGATTGAAGCAGTGATCAAAAACCTCCCCAAAATCAAGAGCCTGGGACCTGATGGATTCCCAGGGTAATTCTACCAAAGTTTCAAAGAAGAAATAATACCGATTCTCCTGAAGCTCTTTCAAAAAATTGAAGCAGAAGGAAATCTTCCAGACTCTTTTTATGAAGCCAGTATTACCCTTATCTCCAAACCAGGCAAAGACCCCACCAAAAAGGAGAATTTCAGACCAATATCCAGGATGGATATTGATGCTAAGATTCTCAACAAGATCCTAGCTAATAGGATCCAACAGTATATTAAAACGATTATCCACCATGACCAGATGGGATGTCTTTCTTTTTTAAAGATTTTATTTATTTAGTTGAGAGAGAGAGAAAGAGAGAGAGAGAGAGCATGATCAGGGAACCGGGAAGAAAGAGAAGGAGAAGCAGACTTCCCACTGAGCAAAAAACCTGATGCAAGGGTCAATCCCAGAAGTCTGGAATCAAAACCTGAGCCCAAGGTAGAATCTTAACGGGCTAAGCCACCTAGGTGCCCCTCCCTTTTTTTCTTTTTAAAGATTTTATTTATTTGAGAGAGAGACAGAGATAGCTAGAGAGAGCATGAGTGGGGAGGAGAAGGAGAAGTAGGTTCCCTGCTAAGCAGAAATTCCTACTCAGGGCTTGATCCCAGGACCCTGAGGTCATGACTTAAGCTGAAGGCAGGTGCTTTACGAACTGAGCCACCCAGGTGCCCCACCACATCTTTTCTATAGCAACTTTCTACTAGTTTATTTTCAATGTATGAGGAGCCTCAAAAAAATAGAAGGAAAGGAATATCAAGGGGACAAGGGAAACTGTACTGATTGCTAGTAAAGTGTGGCCAGCTTCCTGCCTTAGTTTACCTCCCAAATCTTCCAGCCCCTCCTTTCATCTAGTGTGTTTGAGTGTGGGCATGCAGGGGGCCTGGGGCTGAGTTCTGTCCCCCAATCTTCTTCAAATCTATATCTATCTATATGTGTAGATACAGATATCCATTGGATATTTGGGCTCTCTCTGTCATTTTGCTAGTGTTGATAATGTTGCTATAAACATTTAGGTACCTGTGTCCCTTTGAATCAGTATTTTTGTATCATTTGGGTAAATACCCATTAATGCAGTTTCTAGATCATAGGGTACTTCTATTTTGCACATTTTCAGTAACCTCCACACTGTTTTACAGAGTGACTGTCTCAGTTTATGATGATTCCCACCATTAGTGTAGGATGGTTCCCCTGCCCCCATATCCTAACCAACACCTGTTGTTTCTTATATTGTTGAGTTTACTATTCTGAATGGATTGAAGTGATATCTTGTTGTAGTTTTGATTTGTATTTCCCTGATGATGAGTGATGTTGGACATCTTTTCATGTGTCTGTTAGCCATCTGTACATCTTCTTTGGAAAAAAATTAATTCATGTTTTTTAACTTGTTTGTTTTTTGGCTGTTGAGTTAGTAAGTTCTTTATATATTTTAGATACTAACCCCTTATCAGACATGTCATTTTCAAGTATCTTCTCTCATTTTGTAGGTTGCTTTTTAGTTTTCTTGTCTCCTTCACTGTGCAGTCCCAGTTGTTTATTTTTGCTTCTGTGTCCCTTGCCTTTGAAGACATGTTTAGTACGAAATCCTATGACTGATGTCAAAGAGGTTACTTCTTGTGTTCTCCTCTAGGATTTAGACAGATTCCTGTCTCATATTTGGGTCCTTCTTCTATTTTGACTTTATCTCTGTGTATGGTGTAAGAAAGTGGTCCAGGTTAATTCTTCTACATGTGGCCATCCAGTTTTCCCAACACCGTTTTTTGGAAGTGATTGTCTTTATTCTATTCAATATTCTTTACTGCTTTGTCCAATATTAGTGGAGCATAGAGTGTGAGTCCATTTCTCAATTTTCTATTCTGTTTCACTGATCTATGTGTCTGTTTTTGTGCCAGTACCATACTCTCTTGATGACTACAGCTTTGCAACATCGCTTGAATTCCTAGTTATTGTGATCCCTGCAGCTTTTTCTTTTTCAAAGTTCCTTTGGCTATTCAGGGTCTTTTGTGGTTTCATACAAATTTTAGGATTGTTTGTTCTAGCTTTGTGAAAAACACTGGTGGCATTTTGATAGGAATTGCATTAAATTTGTGGATTGCTTTGGGCAATATAGACATTTTAACAATATTTTCTTTTCCATTCCATTGAAGATGGCATGAAGAACTGGAAAAACATTCCATGCATGCAACTCTTAACTATAGAGAACAAACTGATGGCTACCTGAGGGGAGATGGGTGAGGGATGGTCTCAACAGGTGATGGGGATTAAGGAGTGCACCTGTGATGAGCACTGGGTGTTGTATGGAAGTGTTAAATCACTAATTTCCACACCTGAAACTAATATTACACTGCATATTAACTGGAATTCAAATGAAACTTGAAAAAATCAAATGCAAAATAGAACTATTTATTTATTTAACTGATACATTAATGGAAAGGGGAAGATAAGGCTATAATTATACAAATTATATAACTTTATATAATTACATAATTATAAATATTAATTCCTGGCAATTACTGTTGGTAGGTGGAAGCAGTCATTCTAATACTATGAATTCTAAGGCAATGATGATGATTGGGTCCCATCTTCATGAAGTGAAGACCTTTCCTTATTCCACGGTACATGAATATAAGATCTTTTTCTTTTTTGAACAAATACATATCTTTTATTTTTATATATATATTTTTTTAATTTTATTTTTTATAAATATATATTTTTACCCCAGGGGTACAGGTCTGCGAATTGCCAGGTTTACACACTTCACAGCACTCACCATAGCACATACCCTCCCCAATATCGATAACCCCACCCCCCTCCTAACCCTCCTCCCCCCATCAACCCTCAGTTTGTTTTGTGAGATTAAGAGTCACTTATGGTTTGTCTCCCTCCCAATCCCATCTTGTTTCATTTACACTTCTCCTACCCCCTTAACACCCCATGTTGCATCTCCTCTCCCCTCACATCAGGGAGATCATATGATAGTTGTCTTTCTCCGATTGACTTATTTCACTAAGCATGATACCCTCTAGTTCCATACACGTCGTCGCAAATGGCAAGATTTCATTTCTTTTGATGGCTGCACAGTATTCCATTGTGTATATATACCACCTCTTCTTTATCCATTCGTCTGTTGATGGACATCTAGGTTCTTTCCATAGTTTGGCTATTGTAGACATTGCTGCTATAAACATTTGGGTGCACGTGCCCCTTCAGATCACTACGTTTGTATCTTTAGGGTAAATACCCAGCAGTGCAATTGCAGGGTCATAGGGTAGTTCTATTTTCAACCTTTTGAGGAACCTCCATGTTGTTTTCCAGAGTGGTTGCACCAGCTTGCATTCCCACCAACAGTGTAGGAGGGTTCCTCTTTCTCCGCATCCTCGCCAGCATCTGTCATTTCCTGACTTGTTAATTTTAGCCATTCTGACTGGTGTGAGGTGATATCTCGTTGTGGTTTTGATTTGTATTTCCCTGATGCCGAGTGATCTGGAGCACTTTTTCAAGTGTCTGTTGGCCATCTGGATGTCTTCTTTGCAGAAATGTCTGTTCATGTCCTCTGCCCATGTCTTGATTGGATTATTTGTTCTTTGGGTGTTGAGTTTGCTAAGTTCTTTATAGATTTGGACACTAGCCCTTTATCTGATATGTCATTTGCAAATATCTTCTCCCATTCTGTCAGTTGTCTTTTGGTTTTGTTCACTGTTTCCTTTGCTGTGCAAAAGCTTTTGATCTTGATAAAATCCCAAAAGTTCATTTTTGCCCTTGCTTCCCTTGCCTTTGGTGATGTTCCTAGGAAGATGTTGCTGCGGCTGAGGTCGGAGAGGTTGCTGCCTGTGTTCTCCTCGAGGATTTTGATGGATTCCTTTCTCACAGTGATATCCTTCATCCATTTTGAATCTATTTTCGTGTGTGGTGTAAGGAAATGATCCAATTTCATTTTTCTGCATGTGGCTGTCCAATTTTCCCAACACCATTTATTGAAGAGGCTGTCTTTTTTCCATTGGACATTCTTTCCTGCTTTGTCGAAGATGAGTTGACCATAGAGTTGAGGGTCCATTTCTGGGCTCTCTATTCTGTTCCATTGATCTATGTGTCTGTTTTTGTGCCAGTACCATGCTGTCTTGATGATGACAGCTTTGTAATAGAGCTTGAAGTCCGGAATTGTGATGCCACCAACTTTGGCTTTCTTTTTCAATATTCCTTTGGCTATTCGAGGTCTTTACTGGTTCCATATAAATTTGAGGATTCTTTGTTCCATTTCTTTGAAAAAAATGGATGGTACTTTGATAGGAATTGCATTAAATGTGTAGATTGCTTTAGGTAGCATAGACATTTTCACAATATTTATTCTTCCAATCCAGGAGCATGGAACATTTTTCCATTTCTTTGTGTCTTCCTCAATTTCTTTCATGAGTACTTTATAGTTTTCTGTGTATAGATTCTTAGTCTCTTTGGTTAGGTTTATTCCTAGGTATCTTATAGTTTTGGGTGCAGTTGTAAATAGGATTGACTCCTTAATTTCTCTTTCTTCTGTCTTGTTGTTGGTGTAGAGAAATGCAACTGATTTCTGTGCATTGATTTTATATCCTGACACTTTACTGAATTCCTGTACAAGTTCTAGCAGTTCCACAGTCTTTTGGGTTTTCCACATATAGTATCATATCATCTGCAAAGAGTGATAAAGTGACTACTTTGCCGATTTGGATGCCTTTAATTTCCTTTTGTTGTCTGATTGCTGGGGCTAGGACTTCTAGTACTATGTTGAATAGCAGTGGTGATAACGGACATCCCCTGCCGTCGTTCCTGACCTTAGCGGAAAAGCTTTCAGTTTTTCTCCATTGAGGATGATATTTGCGGTGGGTTTTTCATAGATGCTTTGATAATATTGAGTATGTGCCGTCTATCCTTACACTTGAAGAGTTTTGATCAGGAAGGAATGCTGTACTATGTCAAATGCTTTTTTCAGCATCTATGGAGATATCACCGATTCTTGTTCTTTCTTTTATTAATTTGTTGTATCACCATTGATTGATTTGTGGATGTGAACCCAAACTTGCAGCCCTGGAATAAATCCCAGTTGGTCATGGTGAATAATCCTTTTTAATGTACTGTTGAATCATATTGCTAGTATTTAGGCGAGAATTTTTTGCATCTGTATTCATCAAGGATATCGGTCTGTAGTTCTCTTTTTTGATGGGATCCTTATCTGGTTTTGGGATCAAGGTGGATGCTGGCCTCATAAAATGAGTTTGGAAGTTTTCCTTCTATTTCTAATTTTTGGAACAGTTTCGGGAGAATAGGAATTAGTTCTTCTTAAATGTTTGGTAGAATTACTCCGGGAAGCCATCTGGCCCTGGGCTTTTGTTTGTTTGGAGATTTTTGATGACTGTTTCAATCTCCTTACTGGTTATGGGTCTGTTCAGGCTTTCCATTTCTTCCTGGTTCAGTTGTGGTAGTTTATATGTCTCTAGGAATGCATCCATTTCTTCCAGATTGTCAAATTTGTTGGCGTAGAGTTGCTCATAGTATGTTCTTATAATTGTCTGATTTTCTTTGGTGTTCGTTGTGATCTCTCCTCTTTCATTCATGATTTTATTTATTTGGGTCCTTTCTCTTTTCTTTTTGATAAGTCTGGCCAGGGGTTTATCAATCTTATTAATTCTTTCAAAGAACCAGTTCCTAGTTTCGTTGATTTGTTCTATTTTTTTTTTTTTTTTTTTTGTTTCTATTTCATTGATTTCTGCTCTGATCTTTATGATTTCTCTTCTCCTGCTGGGTTTAGGGTTTCTTTCTTGTTCTTTCTCCAGCTCCTTTAGGTGTAGGGTTAGGTTGTGTACCTGAGACCTTTCTTGTTTCTTGAGAAAGGCTTGTACCGCTATATATTTTACTCTCAGGACTGCCTTTGTTGTGTCCCACAGATTCTGAACCGTTGTGTTTTCATTATCATTTGTTTCCATGAATTTTTTCAATTCTTCTTTAATTTCCTGGTTGACCCATTCATTCTATAGAAGGATGCTGTTTAGTCTCCATGCATTGGGTTCTTTCCAAATTTCCTCTTGAGATGAGTTCTAGCTTCAGAGCATTGTGGTCTGAAAATATGCACGGAATGATCCCAATCTTTTGATACCGGTTGAGACTTGATTTAGGACCAAGAATGTGATCTATTCTGGAGAATGTTCCATGTGCACTAGAGAGAATGTGTATTCTGTTGCTTTGGGATGAAATGTTCTGAATATATCTGTGATGTCCATCTGGTCCAGGGTGTCATTTAAGGCCTTATTTCCTTGTTGATCTTTTGCTTGGATGATCTGTCCATTTCAGTGAGGGGAGTGTTAAAATCCCCTACTATTATTGTATTCTTGTCGATGTGTTTCTTTGATTTGTTATTAATGGTTTATATAGTTGGCTGCTCCCACGTTAGGGGCATAGATATTTAAAATTGTTACATCTTCTTGTTGGACAGTTCCTTTGAGTATGATATAGTGTCCTTCCTCATCTCTTATTATAGTCTTTGGCTTAAAATCTAATTGATCTGATATAAGGATTGCCACTCCTGCTTTCTTCTGATGTCATTAGCATGGTAATTCTTTTCCACCCCATCACCTTAAACCTGGAGTTGTCTTCGGGTTTAAGATGAGTTTCTTGTAGGCAACATATGGATGGGTTTTGTTTTTTATCCATTCTGATACCCTGTGTCTTTGATTGGGGCATTTAGCCCATTAACATTCAGGGTAAGTATTGAGAGATATGAATTTAGTGCCATTGTATTGCCTGTAAGGTGACTGTTATTGTATATTGTCTCTGTTTCTTTCTGATCTACTACTTTCAGGGTCTCTCTTTGCTAGAGGACCCCTTTCAATATTTCCTGTAGAGCTGGTTTGGTATTTGCAAATTCTTTCAGTTTTTGTTTGTCCTGGAAGCTTTTAAATCTCTCTTTCTATTTTCAACGATAGCCTAGCTGGATATAGTATTCTTGGCTGCATGTTTTTCTCATTTAGTACTCTGAATATATCATGCCAGCTCTTTCTGGCCCTGCCAGGTCTCTGTGGATAAGTCTGCTGCCAATCTAATATTTTTACCATTGTACGTTTACAGACTTCTTTTCCTGGGCTGCTTTCAGGATCTTTTCTTTGTCACTAAGACCTTGTAAATTTTACTATTAGGTTGACGGGGTGGTGACCTATTCTTATTGATTTTTGAGGGGGTTCTCTGAACCTCCTGGATTTTGATGCTTGTTCCCTTTGCCATATGGGGAAATTCTCTCCAAAAATTCTCTCACAATATACCTCTCTGCTCCCTCTCTGTTTCCTCTTCTTCTGGAATCCCAATTATTCTAATGGTTGTTTCGTTCTTATGGTGTCACTTATCTCTCGAATCTCCCCTCGTGGTCCAGTAGCTGTTTGTCCCTCTTTTGCTCAGTTCTTTATTCTCTGTCATTTGGTCTTCTATATCGCTAATTCTTTCTTCTGCCTCAATTATCCTATCAGTGAGAGCCTCCATTTTTGATTGCACCTCATTAATAGCTTTTTTGATTTCAACTTGGTTAGATTTTAGTTCTTTTATTCTCCAGAAAGGGCTTTTATATCTCCCAAGAGGGTTGCTTTAATATCTTCCATGCCTTTTTCAAGCCTGGCTAGAACCTTGAGAATCATCATCCTGAACGCTATATCTGACATATTACCAATGTCTGTATTGATTAGGTCCCTAGCATTTGGTACTGCCTCTTGTTCTTTTTTTTGTGGTGAATTTTTCCGCCTTGTCATTTTTTCTAGGTAAGAGTATATGAAGGAGCAAGTAAAATACTAAAAGGGTGGCAACAACCCCAGGAAAATATGCTTTAGCCAAATCAGAAGAGATCCCAAATCGTGAGGGGGGGAGAAAGGGGATAAAAAGGGTTTCAGAAAGAAGAAAAAAAAAAAAGAAACTATTAAAAAAAGAAAGCCGATAAAAAATAAAAAAGGAACAAATATATATATATATATATATATATATATATTAGATAAACTATTTAAAAAACGTTAAAAAAGAAAACGGTAAAAGTTAAAAAATTTAGCAGAAGAAGAGAAAAAAAATTGAAAAAGAAAAAAAAATTAAATTAACTGCAAGGCTAAAGAATCATGGGGAGAAAGCCATGAGTTCCATGCTTTGCTTTCTTTTCCTCTGGAATTCCACCGCTCTCCTTGGTATTGAAACTGCACTCCATGGTAGGTGAACTTGGTCCTGGCTGGGTTTCTCGTTGATCTTCTGGGGGAGGGGCCTGTTGTAGTGATTCTCAAGCGTCTTTGCCCCAGGTGGAGTTGCACCGCCCTTACCCGGGGCGGGCTGAATAATCCGCTCAGGTTTGCTGGGTTTTCTTTCGGGAGCTTTTGTTCCCTGAGCGCTTCCCGTAGAGTTCTGGAAGACGGGAATGAAGATGGCGGCCTCCCAGTCTCCGGCCCGGAGGAGCCGAGAACCCGGGGCCCCACTCCTCAGTGCACCCTCAGAGAACAGCGCCGTATGACTCCGTCACCCTGGCCTCCGGCCGCGCTCCGAGCTGACCGAGCCTGGCGACCAGTTCAAGGTAACCCCAAGTTTAGATCCTCACTCCTTGGCTCTGTCTCTGTACCCGGCTTCCCTGTTCTAATACCGGTAAGCTCTGCGACACTCAGACACCCCCGATCCTTCTGTGACCCTGTGGGACCTGAGGCCGCACTGGACCCCGCCTGGGCTTCACCCCAGTTAAGCCTCTGGAGCGATGTCCCTCAGCGGAACAGACCTTTTAAAAGTCCTGATTTGTGCTCCGTTGCTCCGCCACTCGCCGGGAGCCGGCCCCTCCCCCCGCGGCCTATCTTCCAGTCGCTTTGGATTCACTTCTCCGTCAGTCCTACCTTTCAATAGTGGTTGATTTTCTGTTTCTAGAATTGATGTTCTTCTTCTCTTCAATCTCCCGTTGGATTTGTAGGTGTTTGCAATCTTAGATAAACTATTTTAGCTGGTCTCCCGCTACCTGAAGTAGTCTCAGCCTGCTACTTCTCCGCCATCTTGACTCCTCCCCTGAATATAAGATCTTAATTTATCATTGAATAAGTGAGGTTTGAGGCTATTTCCCATGGGACTTGCATGGGATTCCAAGACAGCCAATATGACCTAATGATATTAAGACCATGAACTCCTTTCTTCTTGAAACCAGCCTATTGTGGGTTGATATGACTCTACAGTACCAGACACCAAGGAGAAATTCTAGACTTGGACTTTATCCAGTAGCTTTTGCCAGCTTTATTGCCTCGGAATGTGGCTTTTGTAAATCTCTGGGTACTCTATGCAATATTTAAATAATCTTCCACTCAACCCTCCAAACGGATAACTTCCTGGAAGAAAAGAGTTTTGCTAGCATCTTTTCTTCCGTTGATTTTTTTTTCAAGTATCCCTATTATTTTTCCCACTCGTCAAACTACTAAAATACTTGGATTCTCAATTTCTCTTTTTTAAAGATTTTACATATTTGAGAGAGAGAGAGAGAGAGAGCTGTGAGCAAGAGAGAGAGAGCGAGCATGAGTCAGGGAGAGAGGGAGACAGAGGAAGAGAGAGAAGTAGACTCCCTACCAAGCAAGGAGCCTGATGTGGGGTTTGATCTCAGGACCCTGGGATTATGACCTGAGCTGAAGGCAGATGTTTAACAGATAGAGCCACCCAGGCACCCCAGATTCTCAATTTTCTTAACATATTATTGACTCCAATGCTAGCCTGAAAAATAGACCTCCAGAAGATATCCATTCCCTAATCTCCAAAACATGTGAATGTTACCTAATGTGTGAAAAAAAAAATGACTTTGTAGATATAATTAAGTTGAGGATCTTGAGATGAGATCATTCTGGATTTAGATTGGACCCTCAGTCTAATGATTGATATATTTATAGGAGAAAGGAGAAGGAGATGAGAGACACAGAGACACACTAGGAAGATGGTGGCTCTGTGAAGATGGAGGTAGAGATTGGAGTTATTCTGACAAGAGCCAAAGAATGTCAGGAGCCACCAGAAGAGGGGAGAGACAAAGAAGTTTCTCCCCTAAAGTTCTAAGTAACAGTGTGGTCATACCTTGATTTCAGATTTTAGCTTTCATGGAAGAATATACTTTTACTGTTTTAAAGCACCAGGTTTGTGGTAGTTTTTTTCATTTGCCCTAGGAAATTGAAATGGTGAGAAGATCCGAATTTTGGAAAATGTACTTGTTTCAATGTGGAGACTAATCTGTAGAGAGTAAATAAACAAGTGAGAAGATTCAGGGATCCACCATGGCAATCCAGGTGAGAAAGAACAGTGGAAAAGTTATAGTGCCATACTGAAAGATGTGTTGCAGTGGCATTTAGTAGTTGAGGATTGTATGATTAAATTGATACAAGAGATAAAGGAGAAGCAGTCAATGGTAGTTTTGTGGGGGGTTTTTTTGTTTGCTTGTTTTGTTTTTCCCCCTCCCTGGGGAAACTGGGTAGAAAGTCATGTTATATACCATGAGATAAAGAATACACAGGCAACTGAAAGATTGTCTTTTCTTCCCAGCAAGTTATAATACTTTTATTGTATTATGTTAGTCACCATACAATACATCATTAGGTTTTTTTTTGTTTTATTTTTTCATTGTTCCAAGATTCATTGTTTATGCACCACACCCAGTGTTCCATGCAATACGTGCCCTCCTTAATACCCACCACCAGGCTAACCCATCTTCCCACACCTCTCACCTCTAAAACCCTCACTTTGTTTCTCGGGGTCCACAGTTTCTCATGTTTTGTCTCCCCCTCTTATATCCCCCAACTCAATTTTCCTTTCCTTCTTTTAATGTCCTCCATGTTATTTCTTATGTTCCACAAGTGAAACCATATGATAAATGAATTTCTCCGCATAATTTATTTCAGTCAGCATAATATCTTCCAGTCCCAGCCACATTGATGAAAAAGGTGGGCATTCATCCTTTCTGAAGGCTGCATAATATTCCATTATATATATGACCCATATCTTCTTTATCTATTGGTCTGTTGAAGGGCACCTTGGCTCTTTCTACAGTTTGGCTATTGTGGACATTGCTCCTATGAACATTGGAGTACATATGGCCGTTCTTTTCACTACATCTCTATCTTTGGGGTAAATACCCAGTAGTGCAATTGCCAGGTCATAGGGTAGCTCTAGCTTAAAATTTTTGAGAAATCTCCACACTGTTTTCCAAAGTGGTTGCACGTGGAAGAATGAAACTCGACAACTCTCTTATACCATACACAAAAATAAATTCAAAGTGGATGAAAGACCTCAATGTGAGATAGCAGTCTTTCAAAATCCTAGAGGAGCACATAGGCAGTAATTTCTTCGACATTAGCCACAGCAACTTTTTCAAGACACATCTCCAAACGAAAGTGAAAATGAACTTTTAGGACTTCATCAAGAAAGACTGCCTTTGGACATTGATGAAATAACGTAGAGCACTGAAAATAAAGTTCAAAGTCACAATGTTAAAATGTCCTGTAAGCAGTTGAATACCCAGTTCTAGACTGTAGCAGAGACATATTGGGCCAAAAGAATAAAATTGGGGTTCATCAGTGTATAGATGCCAGCTTCAATCTCTGGGAAATGGTATTGCTCAGGGAGGACATAGAGTGAGAAGAGAAAGGGATAGAAAGCAGGCCCAGTGGGACAACAACAAACATCAACTTTTAGGCACCAGTTGGTGAAAGAAATATTTTCAAAATATTTGACAAGATGCTGGCAGAGAATTACTGGCTTTCCCTGGAGTACCTTGTGTACATGGAAGACCAAGGACTGTCTGGAAGAATAGTTGTGGGGTGTGTGTGTGTGTGTGTGTGTGTGTGTGTTACCAGTATAGGGGAGGAAGCCAGTAATGAACTTAGTAAATAAACTGATCGTTAAAAGGATTATAAGAAGTACTACAAACACCACTACACATATACATTTGGTAAATTAGATGAAATGAACCAACTTTTTAAAAACTACAGAATAACAAAACTCATCCAACCTGAAAAAGATAATGCAATAGACTTACAATAAATGAAACAAATGAATTTATAGCTGTGAACCTTCCGAAAAAGAAATCACTAGGTACTGATAGTTTCACATAAAATAAATTCTACCAAACATTTAAGAAAGAAATAAAATCAACTGTACATATGTTCTTCCATAAAGAAGAAGAGGAGGGAACAGTTTCAAAATAATTTTATAAGGCCCTAATGTCCTGTATCAAAACCAGATAAAGACACTACAAAAAAGACTACCACAGACCAATAGCCTTGATGAACACAAACAAAAGAATCTTCAATAAAATATCAGCAGATTAAATTCAGCAATATGCAGAAAGAATTATACACCACAAACTTGAACCCAGGGTACGCTTGAATAGGATTTATCTTCAAGATTATTGTTAAGGATGAAGCAATCTATTTTAATATGTCCCAGAAATAGATCCAGTGAGGAAAGTCATATGATAGTTTGGAAAGAGGCTTAAATGACCTAGACCTGCTGGTCAGCTCTGTCTTTCTTCACTCCTCTCTGCTTGTCACTTTCGTGGTTCTCAACTACAGACTGTACTGTCCATAAAAGGGCTTTTGGCAATGTATGGGGAAGTTCTGTTTTTTTCTTTTCTTTTCTTTTCTTACACTTTACTTTTTTTCCATATTTTTTCCATATTTCCATATTTATTCCACATTTATACATTTGTGATAGGGACAGAGGTGTTAATGTCTGTGGTGTGTGTTATACCATCACACAATGAAAAATTATCTTATCCTCATGAAAGATGGTTCCCTTTGAAGAAACCCACTCTAGGTGCTCTCTCAATGTGATGATATTACTAGCTTTATCTCCAAACTTCTCTTTTTAGCCCAGGGCTCTTTCTGAGAGTTCTATCCAGATTTACATCCAGATATCTGCTAGACATGTCTACTCTCTTTTCTCAGGTACTTATCTACAAGTAGTTTTGTGAGGTGGGACCTCCATAGCCTAGCCAAGGAGCACTGCTCAATCCTAAACAACCCCCAAGAAAGAATCCTGGCCATCCCTGATATTCACAATTTTCTTACCTTTTCTTATTGTTTATGCCTTCCCTTTCCCGTGTTCTATTCTTGGCAATACTACAGCTCCTTGGCAGTACCCATTATATATGTGCTGTAACATTATTCATAATAATCATTTAATTATCAATTCATTTGTCTTTTAATTATCAATTCATTTATCTTTTCCCCTCAGTATAGATTGCAGAAACACATCTCTCCTCATTATATCCCAGGCACAATGCTTGAAATGCAGTGTTTAATAAATAGTTGCAGAAAGAAGATAAAATGAAAGCCATCATCCTATGTCAAGAGGAGTCCCACAGAAGATCCCCTAATCAGTCTCTCTTCTTGTCCACCTGCCCCCAATCCCAGTCTTAACCCTGATCCTGGCTGACCTTTACAAAAGACACTCCTGACCTGGATAGTTCCTGAGAGTTAGCAAGCTGCATTGTGGGTCTGTGAAGGATTAGAAGGTTTCCCTTCAGTGAGTGCCCTTGGCCTCAGTTGGATAGGCATGTGTGGTGCTGCCCTAGGGGGACTGGAGAGGATGAGGGGCCAGGTTTGTGCCCCCTTCTTCCCCCTCCCAACTACGGAAAGCAACATTGCCTCTCCCTGCTTACTATTTTCTAACACAAAAGGGCCAGCCTGCCAAATAGCCCCAGTGCAATTGGTTTCCCCCCAGACTGAGCTACTTTTCTAAAATGCAAATCTTTCATGCACATGATAGTCATTGCTCAATATTTGCTGAACACATTAATGTGAGTTCTCTGTTTCAATTCCTTGGACTGCAAGGCATTTGGGGCCCATATGGGGGCTCCAAGGTGGAGGTTGCTGCCTATGTTGACAGGAAAGAGCCAGAAGGATTCACATTTCATTTGGGGCCTCTCGGCCTCTTCACTGTGAGCATGCGTGCTGTCCACTGGAAGCTCTGGAGTGACCCCCCTTCCTCTGTTCACTATGGAAACCAGTGCCAGGACAGGCTTCTCCTCCTATTCCAGAGTCTGCCAAGAACAGCCTATTCCACAGCTGTGTAATGTGGAACACATTACAGAGTCTGAAGTCTCCCATCAGTAAAAGTATCTGTACCAAAATATTTTAAGTTATAATTTCTCTGTATACTTCCTACACCCATGGAACTTCTATACTTACAGAATCTTGATTTAATGAGTAGCCATTCATTAGTGTACTTGGAGAGATATTTTGTAAAGTTCAGGCTTTTACTTCTACACTGCTAGTCTTTAACGACTCATTGCCCATATCAAATAGATCTGATCCTATAGATACCCAGCAAGTGTAATTTATCCTCAGCATTCTCAAGGCATCACTGGAGCTATAGCTCCAAATTTTGACCCATAAGTTAAAGAATTTGTGGATGTCTCATGAGTATTCACTTCTCTTCTTTCCCATTGTGTCATCTTTGCTTTTTCTTAATATTCTGAAGGTCTGCATGTCTTGCTTTATGAGTAGGCATCTTATTAGGTAACTATCAAGCTACTGACCCTTTCCATGACACACGTGCAGGTATACATTTTCTCCTTGAAGGCTACCCCAAGCTTTACTTTTTTCTCACCCTCCCCAAATGAATTTCTTCGTCATAGGAAATAGAGTGTCTTCAGTAGACCTTTCCCTGGGAAGGCAATGTTATCACTTTAGCAGGGATAAAGTTGGGCTTCATTAGAAAGCAGTACTAGGAGTCTCCTCTGTATGTGGTTTCAACCTTGGGCATCAGTTTCGATGTTTCAAACTCTCTGATCTTACTCCCTCATAAAGGTCATATATAGGCACTGGTACAGTATTAAGGAACCCTACCATCTGAAGTGAGGTGTGAAGTGAACTGTGGTAGAGGTGAGAGACTATTGTTGGCCATGGGAAACTTCACCAGAATGAGTTCCATTCCAGCTCAGACAGCAACTGAAATCAAAGAAGCTTTCTAGCCAGAGTTCCCATATCCCACTGCAGTAAGAACTTTTATAATATTATAATTGTTGTGTTTTTGTAATTATTTAAAGCTGCTTTCATACGTTTTATATATAAGTGTTTTTATACCTTTATAATTGTTGTGCCCAAGTTTGCAATTTAACTTCATGAATCTATTAAATCTAGGAGTATGAAATATGAGGATGTAATTTTCATAACCTCACAATGGCAAAAATTATGGCTCATAGCCAAAGCTGAGGTGAGATTTAAATAATAGGCTCAAACATTTTCAGTATTAAAAATACCTTAAATGAACTAAGTAGTTAACCCAAATAGAAAAAAAATCCAAATGCAAGAAAATAAGAAGAAAACTAATGGAGATACAATGCAAGAAATAAGGATTTTTTTTTTTTTTAATTTGAGAGAAAGAGAGTGAGCTAGGGAGACCAAGATGGCAGAAGCAGGGGGAGCTGCAGAAGGAGAGGGAGAAACAGGCTCCCAACTGAGCAGGGAGCTTGACCTAGGGCTTGATTCCAGGACATCGGGATCATGACCTGAGCCAAAGGCAGACAATTAACTGACTAAGCCACCCAAGCACTTCAAAGTAAGGATGATTTTAAGAGGAATAAGGGCAGTAAATTGATTTGATAGCTATTTTTATAGCTATGTTCAAGTAATAAACATAACAAATATAGCTGGCACAATTCTGTAAGACATAATCCAAAAACCAGGAATCTATAAATTACCGGAAGAGAAGGAAATGATATGCAGGAAAAAGTCCCACTAAGATATACCTGAGAGATCTGCAGGAATTACCCTTGTGAAGTGGAAGATTAAGGTGTCCTATCAAAAGCATTGTCCTGCCAAAAGTGATCCAAGCATGAAAATCCAAAGGTAGAGAAAGAGCTCTTTGAAGCCAATCTCCTTGAAAAGAAATAAAGTGAGAGATGAAAAAAGTGATACAAGCAAATAAAAAGAGGATTCTGGAAATGCCAAGACAATATTTTAAATATGCTTTGGGTTTCAAGTGATAATAACATTCTCAAAGACAGCATATTTAAGAAGCTGTTGGCTTAAAAAAAAAAAAAAAAAAAAAAAGAAGCTGTTGGCTTTAGGAATCCAGGAAGGGCTGAAGGAACACATTGGTTCAGAATAGGGATTCTGATCAGCCTTAGGAATCCAGGAAGGGCTGAAGGACCACATTGGTTCAGAATAGGGATTCTGATCAGCCTTAGGAAGCCAGGATCCAGGGGCTCTTACACCCACCCCTCTCTTCATAGATGCTTCTCTGGGAGTGTCAGCTTTGTTTTTGCCCAATGTGGATCTGATTTTCTAAAATTAAATCAAAACAAAACAAAGCAAAAAAACCCACAAAAAACAACTATAATAACAACAACAACAGCAACAAAATACACATACACAACCACAGTTACGTTGCATCTGGTTGTTGGTCATGAGAGAGACTGCCAGTGATGATCTATGGGACCCATGTTAAAAAGAAGTCTTTTATGGGATTTTGGTGTGGCTGCTCCATGGGACCAGTCAGTTGTTGAGAGAGGGTGGGGGTGGGGTCCTGTGAGAAGCGGAAGTTTTCACAGGAACACAGAGCAGAGGCCATAGCAGTCATCAGGGAGGGAGGGTGCCAGGCAGATAGGGGAAAAGTTTGTGCTAATAAATATGACAATCTTTATATGATGGGTTCCTGATGGAAAAACTAAAAGGAAACTAATATGACCCAAAGGAAGTAGAAAACCAAAAGACCCTGGCAAATGTCATTCGTATGTCATATCCAAGAAAGTTCTATTTGTGCACATATTGACTAAATTCAGCATTTCTCGTTTTATGACCTCTGATGTGGCAGAGACTCAATTTTTATTGGTAGTTCTCAGGTTTCCAATCTCAGTCATCCTCTTCACAGTTTACATTTTGTTGCTGTTGTTGGGCAATCCTGATTGTTCTCTAGGTTTAAATTCTCACACTCATCGTCACGAAACTGTTGAAGTTTACATGCCAGTCTAGAACTTTCTCTGGGACTTTTATACCTACCCTGACTCTGGATAGACCCAGTTAAACATTTCCTAAGAAATTCAAGAAACTTACCTCAGAAACTTAAACTATCATCTTTCCTCTTAAACTTGCTCCTCCTCCAGTGACCATCCATATACTTCCCCTCCTCCCCACTACCATCTCTGCCCAAATGGGACACCTTCAGGTCACTGCCACCCCCCCTCATTCTGACAACCCTCCACTACCTCTAAGGGGCCTCAAAGGACAACCGCCCCATCGGGCTCTCAACCCTGCCCCGCCCCGCCCGCGGCGGCCCTGCTCACAGCCTGCGGTCGCGCAAGCGCAGTGGCCGGTCGCGCCGCCGCCCCGCCCCGCCTGGCTGCTGCGGAAGGCGCCGCGCGCAGCAACGCGCACTTCCTCTCCAGGAGTCCGCGGAGGGAGTGCAGGCTCGAAGAGCTCTTGGAAGCAGAGGCCCTGCCCTTGTCAGACGGAGCAGACATGTCCGAACAAAGTAAGGATGTGTGCGACCCCAACTCTGCAGCCGAGGCTTCCAGCTCTGAGGTGAACAGCAGTCCTGGGGTTCCTGGGGGGCTCTCCCCGCCCGCGTCTCAGGCCGCGATCCTCGCAGGGCCAGAGACCCCTCCTTTAGGCCCGACCGACGTCCCTCTGGCCTCACCTCCCCCTCAGGCCCCAAGCGAAGAGGGAGACCCGAAAGCCCTGCAGCAGGCCTCGGAGGAAGGCCGCGCCCACCAGGCCCCGAGCGCGGCCCAGCCCGGCCCAGCACCGCCAGCCCCTGCCCAGCTGGTGCAGAAGGCGCACGAGCTCATGTGGTACGTGTTGGTCAAGGACCAGAAGAGAATGATCATTTGGTTCCCAGACATGGTGAAGGATGTCATCGGCAGTTACAAGAAATGGTGCAGAAGCATTCTTAGGCGCACCAGCCTCATCCTCGCACGAGTGTTCGGGCTACACCTGAGGCTGACGAGCCTGCACACGATGGAGTTTTCGCTAGTTAAAGCGCTTGAGCCAGAGGAGCTGGACAGGGTGGCGCTGAGCAACCGCATGCCCATGACAGGCCTCCTGCTGATGATCCTGAGCCTCATCTATGTGAAGGGTCGCGGCGCCCGAGAGAGTGCGGTCTGGAACGTGCTGCGCATCCTGGGGCTGCGGCCCTGGAAGAAACACTCCACGTTTGGAGACGTGAGAAAGCTCATCACCGAGGAGTTCGTCCAACAGAATTACCTGAAGTACCAGCGCGTACCCCACGCTGAGCCACCTGAGTACGAGTTCTTCTGGGGTTCCCGTGCCAGCCGTGAAATCACCAAGATGCAAATCATGGAGTTCCTGGCCAGGGTCTTTAAGAAAGACCCCCAGGCCTGGCCCTCCCGGTACAGAGAAGCTTTGGAGGAGGCCAGAGCTCTGCGGGAGGCTGATCCCAGTGCCCACTGCCCCCGCAGCAGTGTCTCCGAGGACTAGCAAGGTCTGGAGGCAGATATTGATGGTTTCTGACCCTCACCAGGGCGGTGGAGGGGTGGGGGTGGGACATTAGAGTATTCAGGATTTACAGTGCAGTATTTCACGTGTAACTTTGTTTTCAGTACAGTGCTTTTATACCTTTTAATGCAATGTTGTATTCATTTCAGTACTGTTAGATAGTGTGTAGGATTTATGCATGTTTGTTTAAGTAAACTCGGTTGGTGCTTTCGCTTTTGTGCTACCTTTCTTGAATTTTTGTACCAGAGACGTGCTAAACCTATGAAACACATTGAGAAATTTTCCATCTTATTCTTTTATATGGAACGGATGATGTGTATTAGGGTAGACTACTTCTGGAGAGTTTGGAGGAACTCCCCAGTAAAGCTGGCCTAACCGAGAGAGAAGTCAAGGCCCCTCGCTTTATGACCTCGCTGGGCGCAGGAGACATCCTTGTGGAGTGCGGTGATGTGAACTGAAATGGTCTCAATGTGGCACTTGGCACACTTTACTAAACACAAATACAACCCCACCATGAGTAAACTTTAAAAGTGAACATTAAAGATTCTTGTGATACAATCATTTTTTGAAAAGTGTACTTTATCTTTTTAACAAAATAGTATGGGTTGGGAATTAGACATTTTACCAAATGTACAAATATGATCATTTCATCTAATAGGATGGGAAAGTCACTGCTCATCATTACTCATAAATGTATGGTTTATGGTTTTTTAAATGTAACTTACATGTTCAAAAGGGACAAATACAGAAAAGTATAAAAACAACAAAGCAAAAACGTTTATAATTACACCACCCAGAAACAAGTGTTAATATTTAGAGTAAGTTTTCTTACATTTTCTACATTTTATTAAAATTAGTTCTCTTGTAGGCCCTTAAGAGTGGAGCATGGTGCTAAAACCCTTTACGTGTATCTTCTCTTCGTCGTTAATACTTAAAACAGCCTCTGAGGCAGGCACTTACTGTATCAGCACCATGGAGGAAACAGGGGAAGAAAGTATGTAACTAACTTTCCCCAGATTAAAGTTTTCTGAAAGGAAGTGCTAGGATTTGAACCCAGACAGAATGAGTCACATTCCCCCCTCCCCACCTGCCTACAACTGACCCACACCTCCTGCTTTTTATCTTTTTTTAATATTCCAAGTTATAAAATGTACTCTTAGCTCCCTACCCCCAAGACACAAAGTCACAGATATGAGGCTAGGGATTTAATTTTTCTAATAAATATCACATTAATCTTTTAGAGAAAGCAATCTTATTCTGAGTGTACACATTAAGAAACTTTTGTTTCAGTGAGATTAATGGACTTAACCAGATGATATTACTGCTTAGCAGTGAAGCCAAGTTTTGAAACATGGTCTTCCCTGAAAGACTGAGGTGAAGGTGCCTTATCTAGGCCACTGATGCCAGAGGAACACACATGGGATACCTGGGAGAGGGAGGTGGATTTGGGTGGGAAGTTTGCCTAGTGGGACATCTGTGATCCAGCAGTTACTGAATTGCAGTGGTTTCTGGGCAATCCCTCCAAGGGTGGAATGGGGCAAAGAGGGATTTGAGGGGCAATGAGGAGATAAGTCACATTATGCAGCTTTCATTCCTACAAGGGAGTGGGGGCAAGAAATGAGCCTTTAATAAGACCAGAAGTCCTTCAAACTTCAGAAGTCTGGAAAAGATTTTGTCAAAGCCAGAATCCTTTCTGGGTAAATACATGTAATAAAGGGAACACATGTATGACATCACCCTCTAAAGAAATAAATGGAGTTATATTTGGGTGAGGGAATTACAGTCTGGACTGAGAGCTCGGATTCCCAACACTTAATGGCATGTGTGTGTGTGTGTGTGTGTATTTTTTTTTTTAAATGGGCTGGGCAAAGGGTGAAGGAGAGAGTCTTAAGGGGACTCTGCCCTGAGCACAGAGCCCAACATGGGGCTTGATCTCACGACCCCAAGATCATGACCTGAGCCAAAACCAAGAGTTGGATGCTTAACAGACTGAACCACCCAGGTACCCCTTAATGGCATAACTTAATAGGTAGAAGCAGGTGCTAAAAATGTTCAGGAAGCCTTGTATTCTCAGAAGGAATCCTTCCCCAGTTTAGTAGACTTACTGTGAAATCTCCCATGGCAGAGACATTTCTGCAATAACTCAGGCAGGGGCTTTGATGCCACCATTTACCCAGAGCCAAAGTATCTATTTAGAAATTTTAGAAATGTTAAAAAAAATTGAACTTCCTTCTCACCCCAAAGTTCTCTGCAGAATTAAGACAAAAAAATCTCTTTAAATTTAAAGTAATGGGGATATCCAGAATTTTCTATTTCTGGTGCGGGGCCACAGCTGTCACTCCTGCCGTGACAGGGTGCTGGTCATTTTCTCTAATGTCCTATTGCTGTTCTCACTGCTCCCTTGCAGCAACTGTAACTCCTGTATACTTCTTTCAGTCAAACCCAGAGGTCACTGAGAAGGCAGTCCCGGACCTTCCACTTAACTTCCTGTGTTTGTATTCACTTTTCCTCTCTGCTATGAGAGACAAAGCTCCCCTAAGCTCATAAACACAGGCACAATATTCATGCCACAGAAGAGTGAACCTCTGGAAAAAGAGAAAGACCATGTCATGAAAGATGAGGCGCTGACCCCAGCAAGTCACATGGGCAGGGGCTGTTCTGTTCCTATGCTGTCCCAGAGGCAGCCAGACCTGAAGGAAGAGGCTTTCCAGCATGCAGCAGTGTTAATCCATGATATTTGACTGCCTCAGCATGAGGCATCTGAGGGGACCATTCAATACCTTTCTTATATTTTAACACAGGGCACAAATAAAAGGTTGGAAGGCTTGTCAAATATCCAAAAGGCTCACCTACAAGGTACTGGGAAAGGTTATTCATGGAAGAGTCTGCAAATCCTTGATAAGCATCTTGTATGACAGTGTGGTGAAGTTCAGAATATTATGGCTGGGAAAGGATTCCTAATTTGTCATAACATGGGGGGTTTTAACTGTTCTGCCCACTGGAAACACACTTTTCTTTCTTTCTTTTTTTTTTTTTTTTTTTTACAAATGACACACACATATTTTATTGTAATCAACTTCATTTTATTAAAGGCATGGAGGACAAAAAGGGACTTTGTAAACTTAATATAAAATACAATGCCACCTGATCTATTCTGAGAGAAGAAAACGGCATTTTTAGCATCATTATTAAATCGGGAAAATGTGTTTAAAATAAACATGTTATATAGTTTAGTATTTCCTCTGCTTGAAAAGCCTTCTATAGCCCCTCCACCTTGAGCCTTCACCTGATCAACTCACGAACACCACTTCTACTGGGAATACTCTCGCAGCCTTCAAAGCACAGCTATGTTCTCCCAGTATTACAGTTCACAATATGCATGCTATTTATAAATATATTTATTCTGTCTCTCTCTTCCTGGATTATTACATACTTAAAGATAAAAACTCTGTCATTTTTACCATTTCCTTGATCCTTAATTTAGGGACTGACATAAATATTTGATAAATATTTGTTATATGAGTTAAGAAACTCAAAACTTACAATTATAGGAGACCTACTACATGACATAGTGAAAACAAAAACACAGAAAATAATGATCAACCACTCTGAAGTAGAGGAAATAGGGACAAGTTGAATTTAGTGAGAAATTTTTCAGTAAAATAGGGTAAACAAGAATTTTTTTGATAGTTCTCTGAATACATTAAGAAATTGGGCCAATATCTAGCAGGATTTTATATATCTATTTGATTTTTGTTGATATATAATTGACATACACTATTTGATTAGTTTCAGGTGAACAACATAATGATTTGATATATTTGAAATGATTACCACGATAAGTTTAGTTAACATCCATCACCACACATTGTTAATTTCTTTTATTTTGTGATGAGAACTTTTGGGGGATTTTTTTTATTTTACAATTTTTTATTATTGAATTATAGTTGACATACAATGATATATTAGTTTTAGGTGTACAATACAGTGATCTGACAATTCTATGCAATATGCAGTGTTCACCATGATAAGTACAATATAGGGAATATAGTCAATAACACTGTAATATTCTATAGTGACAGATGGTGATTACACTTATCATGGTGATGGGGACTTTTAAAATCTCATGAGCACTGGGTGTTACACACAACTAATGAATCATTGAACACTACATCAAAAACTAATGATGTACTATATGTTGTCTAATTGAACTTTATAAAAAATAAAATTAAAAAATAAAAAATAAAAATATCTGCTTTTTTAGAAACTTTCATATATGCAATATTGTATTGTTAACTAGTCACCACGGTGCACATTACATCCCCAGGACTTATAACTGGAAGTATGTACCTTTTGACCACCCCACCCCCATCACACTCCACCCCCAACCACCATCTCTGACAACCGTTATCTCATTCTCTGCATCTATGACTTCAGTTATTTTTTTAATTCCATTTATGGGGAACCTGGCTGACTCGGTCAGTAAACCATACAACTCTTGATCTTGGGGTTGTAAGTTTGAGCCCCTCATTGGGTGCAGAGATTGAAAAAAAAATTTCCCTTTTAAGAGATATCATATGGCATTTGTATTTTTCAGTCAGACTCATTTCACTTAGTATAATGCCCTCAAATTTCACCCATGTTGCAACTGGCATGATTTACTTCTTTTTAAAGGCTGAATTATATATATATATATTTTTTTCTTTATTTGTCCGCTGATGAACATTTAGTTTTGGCTATTATAAACAATGTTGCAATGAACATGAGGTTGCAGATTTATTTTCAATGTAGTGATTTTTTTTTCCTTTTGATAAATGTCCAGAGGTGGATTTGCTGGATCACACAATAGTTCTATTTTTAATTTTTTGAGAAACCTCCATACTATTGCATTGATTTATATTCCCACAACAGTGCACAAGTGTTCTCTTTTCTCCACATCCTCACCAATGTTAATGAACATTTCCTGTTTGTTTGTTTTTTAACAATAGACTTTCTAACAGTTGTGAGGTAGGTTTTTTGATGTTGTTTTTTGGTTTTTGTTCTTGTTGTTGTATTTTTAAGGAGAAATAGTGGAAACAAATAACTTCTTACTAGCTAGATGAGCAAAGGACACAAAAGAGGTTAGTGTTCCAAAGGTAACACAGAGAGTAAGTGCAAAAATGAAAAGAAGAAGACATCCATCCAAACTTCTTAAATCAAGATACCCTTGTTTATGCTAATTGATCAGATATAATAAAAGTCAATATTGCATACAAGAAAGAGTGAGTAGAAATTACATTTTTATATCATGCTATAGTTGCATAAATTATAATGTTTTCTTATGTTATGCATTAATTTGGAATATCTACTGAGCACCTCATATGTTGCAGATGCTGTGCTAGGAGTTAGGGATGCAATAATGAACACACTAGTTATTGTCTTGTGCTCTCAGAGCATTCAGTCTATTGAAAGGAACAGATGAATACACTTCAGTGCAGTGAGTGCCACTCTAAGTATGGAGGCTAAAGAGGCCCAAACAGGTGCACCCAACTCAGACTTTCCCAGACAAATGACATGTGAATTTGCATCTTAGTAAGAGAAGAAATTAGCCATATGAAAATGGTGTGGGGAAGGTAACATGGGAGGAGGGTTTCTTTGTGACCAGGGAGTTGCTGTGTTAACACACACACACACGTAAGACTATAAAAAGTTGCTGAGAATCCATTAAAAAGGAGATGGGAAATAAGTTTCAAAACTTATTTTGCTGGAGACTAGAATATTAGATAAAGAGAAGAAAACTGTCATACTAGAGATAGTCAATGTCCTCAAAAACATGAGTAATTTCCATCATACAAAAGCCCAACAATTTGAGAAAGAGCTGTGCTGAAAGATGGCCTTCCTTAGAGTAAGCATCTTCTCTTGGTTTTCTGATTACCAGTCAGGAGCCAAAAACGTCCCTCCTCATCTCTTAGTTTGCTCCATTATTTTTTGTTTCACCTACTAAGCAGTTTGGAGCTCTTAATGTTATAAAAGAGTTCCATGTATTATCTTATTAGCAACCTATTATATATGTGTGTGTGTACACACACACACACACACACACACACAACTTTGGTACTTTTTAGAGATTTTATTTATTTATTGAGAGAGAGAGATTACATGAGCTGTGGGAGGGGCATAAGGGAGAGGGACAAGTGGACTCCCCACTGAACATGGAGATGGACACAAGCTCTATCCCAGGGCCCTTAGATCATGACCTGAGCCAAAGTCAGACACTTAACTAACTGAGCCACCCAGGAGCTCCTGGCTTTTGTTATTTGATGTATAAATTCAAAAGGCTTAATCTCCTCTTCCAATTCCCCCCAATTCACTTTTCCTTTCCTTCTCCTAATGTCCTCCATGTTATTCCTTATGCTCCACAAGTAAGTGAAAATATGACAACTGACTCTCTCTGCTTGACTTATTTCACTCAGCGTAATCTCCTTATGTCCCATCCAGGTAGATACAAAAGTTGGGTATTCATCCTTTCTGATGGAGGTGTAATACTCCATTGTATATATGGACCTTATCTTCTTTATTTATTCATCTGTTGAAGGCATCTTGGCTCTTTCCACAATTTAGCAATTATGGCCATTTCTGCTACAAACATTGGGGAACACATGGTCCATATTTCCACTACATCTGTATCTTTGGGGTAAATACCTAGTAGTGCAATTGCAGGGTCATAGGGTAGCTCTATTTTTAATTTTGTAAGGAATCTCCACTCTGTTTTCCAAAGTGGGGAGGGGAGACAGTAGGGGTATAGGTGAGCCTGGTGGCGGGTATTAAGGAGGGCATGTATTGCATGGAGCACTGGGTGTGGTGCATAAAAAATGAATCTTGGAACAATGAAAAAATAAAATTGAACTAAAAAAAGTATAATCTTTCCAAAAAAATTCATTTGCTTTTTTAAAAAAAATGTATTTTTATCTCTTATTATTATTTTTATTGTGTTATGTTAGTTACCATACAGTACATCATTAGTCTTTGATGTAGTCTTCCAAGATTCATAATTTATGTATAACATCCAGTACTCCTTCCACTACTGGGTATTTACCCCAAAGATGCAGATGTATTGAAAAGAAGGGCCATATGTACCCCAATGTTCATAGCAGCAATGTCCACAATGGCCAAACTGTGGAAAGAGCCGAAATGCTCTTCAACAGACAAATGGATAAAGATGTGGTCCATATATACAATGGAATATTACTCAGCCATCAGAAAGGATGAATATCTAACTTTTGCATGGATGGGTTTGGAGATTATCCTGAGTGGAATAAGTCAAGCACAGAAAGTTAATTATCATATGGTTTCACTTATTTGTGGAATATAAGGAGTAGCATGGAGAACATTAGAAGGAAGGGGAAAGTGAAGGGTGGGAATTTAGAGAGGAGGATGAACCATGAGAGACTGTGGACACTGGGAAAATTATTTAAATTATAGTTAGTTAACATACAGTACAATGTTGGATTCAGGAATAGAACTCAGTGATCGATCACTTATGTATAACACCCAGTTCCTATCATAATACCCCTCACCTATCTAGCTCAGTGCTCACCCACCTCCCTCCATCAACCCTCATTATCTTCTCTATGTTTAAGAGTCTCTTGTGGTCTGTTTCCATCTCTCTCTCTCTTTTTTTCTATTTCCCCTTTCCCATGTGTTCATATGCTAAGTGAAATAAGGCAAGTAGTGAAAGACAATTAAATACAGTTTCATTCATATGGGGAACATAAGGAATAGCATGGTGGACCATAGGGGAAGGGAGGGAAAACTGAATGGGAAGAAATCAGAGAGGGAAGCAAACATTGAGAGACCCTGGACTCCGGGAACTAAACTGAGGATTACAGAAGGGAGGGGGTGGGGGATGGGGTAACCGGGTGATGGGTATTAAATGAGGGTATGTGTGGTGATAAGCACTGGGTGCTATGCCCAACTAATGAATTGTTAAACACTACATCTAAAAGAAATGATGTACTATATGTTGCCTAAGTGGACATAATAATTTAATAAATGTTCAAAAAACAAAAAAGAAAAACAAAACTGGAGACATCACAATTCCAGATTCCAAGCTATATACAAAGCTGTAGTCATCAAGGCAGCATGGTACTGGCATGAAAACAGACACATAGATAAATGGAACAGAAGAGAAAACCCAGAAATGGTTCCACAAGTATATGGTCAACTAATTTTGACAAAGCAGGAAAGAATGTCTAATTTAAAAAAAAGCAGTATCCTCAATAAATTTATTTCCTTATATATTTACTTAATACTTAATAGAGACCTCTGAACAACTATATAGCCATATAGTATTGGGCAGTGGGTACATATTAATGAATTAGACAAAAAATAACCTAGGCACCAAGAGTTCACATGTAAACACATAGAGCTGATAGAGTACAATGTAAAGGTAAACAAATGAACCTTAAATACAAATTATGTTAGGATAAGATAATGAAGCAAAGGACTTATTTAGAGTGATGAAGAATGGTGGAGGTGGTTGGCTAAAATAAAGTGGTCAGGAAAGACTTTTCTGACCAGGCAAATTTTAAGCTGATACTCGAAGGATTATGAAAGCTCTAAAAAGAGCAGAGGGAACATGATCCCAGGCAGAAAAACAACATATATGAAGTACCGGAGTTAATTATATGGATTTTATGGTTGCCTTTGCCAGCAGACATAGCATTATAATATGATGATCTGACCAACATGCAATACCCAACACTCTTTTCCAGCCTGTCTGTGTAACCAAGGCAGCACAAATTAACTCTTTTTATTTTACAGACTTCCAGTTACGTTCCAGTCAAGCTATGTAAGGAAAATCCCACTTGTGCTCTGTGTTCCTATATCCTTTTACTACTCTTTCTAAGAACTTAGAAAGAATATGAAGATCTATTATGGACTTCAGTAATGACAGGTATGAACACAGCTACAATAATCACAGAGATGTGGAGTCTGACATCTTCAAACCACTAAACAAATATCAATAACCTCCTACTTATCACTGAATTTTTCCCAGCTTTACTCTCTTAGCAACTTTCAAGTAATAGTAATCTACATTAGATCCCCAAACTATTCATCTTATAACTGGAAGTTTGTAAACTTCCGCTAATGTCTCTTGATAATTCCCCACACCCACTCCAGCCTCTGGTAAAATCACCATTCTGCTTTCTGTTTCCATGAGTCTGCCTTTTGTTTCCACCTATAAATCATATCATAGAATATTTTTCTTTCTTTGTCTGACTTATTCCACTTAGCATAATGCTCCTAGGTTTCATCCATGTTGCAAATGGGAGGACATCCTTCTTTCTTATTGCTGAATAATCTGTGTGTGTGTGTGTGTGTGTGTGTGTGTGTGTGTGTGTGTGTCTGTATCTTATTTATTCATTCACCCACTGATGGACACTTGGGTTGTTTCTATTTCTTTCGTACTGTGAATAATGCTGCAATAAACATGGAAGTGAGGATATCTCTTTGATCTCTTTTTCATTTCCTTTGCATATATACTCAGAAGTAGAATTGCTGGATCTATGGTAGTTTTTTTTTTTTAATTTTTTGAGAACACTTATTTGTTGGAGTGTATAATAAACCTGTATTTGTTTAAGCTACAGCCTTGCAGTTTTGACAGTTTTGTTTGTTTGATTGTTTTTGTTGTTGTTGATTGTTTATTTGTTTTTGCTTGTTTGTTGTGCTCCATGCAGCTTAAACATTCCTAATTGGTATAAATTTCAGGCATTTTTTTCTCCCTCATGACCCATTGTGTGTTTGGTACTAGTATTGTGTAATACTGTTGGAAGCTGATTAGGTTATGACCAGCAGAGTAACCCTGTATCCTTGCTATAGTGCTTAGATGAGGTATGGGAAATTAATTCAGCCCTAGGTAATCAGAACATGGAGATTAGAGCTTCACTTAGATCTTAGTATTTGCCATGTTAATAAGGCTAGATATTTTGGCCCTGAAGTTTGCATCATATTTTTTTTTCTTTTCAGTTATCTCAGAAAAAGTGTATTTAAATTGGCTTATTGTTTTTAAGTTAGCATTGTTATTGAATTAAGAAGTCATGCTAATAATGGTAATGCACATTCATTCTGGGGGATAAAAAAGAAATGTATATAATTGGGTAGTGGAGCACCAGGCTAACCTTATTAGGCAATGATAAGCAATCAAATTGTATCAAAGTGCAAATAAATCACTAATGAGTTTGAGACTGGTTTGATAGACATTATACTTTTAAAATATTATTTTAATTATAATATTCAGAATGAATTGAGAAGGAAAGGATCAAGATTAGGAGTCTGTAAAGATGGAGTGTGTGTATTTTTTTAAAGATTTTATTTATTTATTTGACAGAGAGAGAGATCACAAGTAGGCAGAGAGGCAGGCAGAGAGATAGGGGGAAGCAGGCTCCCTGCCGAGCAGAGAGCCCGATGCGGGGCTCGATCCCAGGACCCTAGGATCATGACCCGGGCTGAAGGCAGAGGCTTTAACCCACTGAGCCACCCAGGTGCCCCGAGTGTGTGTATTTTGAACTGAATTGAAGAATGGAAAATGGGTAGATAAGGGAGCTACAAGAATGAGTACTGACTCTCATGTTTCTAGCTTGAACATGAGGTGAATGGTCGTGTTATTCAATGAGATAGGGAAGAGGAAGGAAAGAAAAGACTTAGGATAAAAGTCATAAAAAGTTTATATATGAAGACTCTATAGAAAATCCCAAGAAAGATATTAAATAGAAAATTAATGAAGATGCTTAGTGTAAGAGAATGAATAGTGCTGCATCAAAGCAATCCATTTATCCAAAGAGAAAGTATAAGAGTAAATGTGTGCTCATGATTTTATTCTGAGAAACTGAAACTTTTCCACGTCTAGTATTGAAGAAAGAATTGGTGAAATGACTCAAAAGAGTAGTTTGATGAGAGAAAAATAAAGTAGGAGAGTGTTGGGTCATAGAAATTAAAAGAGCAGCTGGAGGAATTGGCAAATGACATCAAATGCTTGGAGATACCATAAACATTTTTAGGAGGGACTGCATTTGTGGGATCCTTGCATATTTAGAGATGAGATAAAAAAGCATTTGTTCAGAGGAATATAAAGTGTTGTGCATTAGCTTGGGTGACAGATAATGGTGATCTTAACCAGCAAGTAAGTAGTAAGGATGGAGATTAATGGTAAAAAAATGATAAATATTTGGAGATAAAGTTGACTAAAATGGAGATTGGTGAAATGCTAGAAATAAGGATAGGGAAGAGTCAAGGAGTATGATCAGGTTTCTGGCATGTTCAACAGTTTGAGCAATGCCTGTTATGGAGCTTGGGAGCAAAGAAAATGCAGGTTTCTGTAGGAAGATGCTGAGTACAGTTTTAGAAATGTTGAGTTTGATGTGAATGTGAGATATCCAAACAAAGACAATTTGATCAGAGAGAAATTTACAAGAGAAGAAATGAAGATGTAGTTCAGAATTTCACAAACCCATGAACAGGAGTGCTTAGGGGAAGTTCATGGACTTGGAAAGGTAACCTGTGCTTTGCATGAGCATTTCAGGCAGGATACATGCTATTCAGTTTACTTCCAGACAGTAACATAGCTATCCTCAGGCTTATGTTTTATTCTAGTTCCCAAAGGCATAGGAGTTTGAGAACGTTGTAGAAGACAGAAGAACAGGGTACAGCATGGAAGAGAAAAAAATGTCAAACAAGCAAAGAGGAACAGCAGACAGATTAGGAATAAAGAAAGACCTAGAGAATGGCTTTACAGATGACAAGAGGGGGCACCTTCGTGGATCAGTGGGTAGAACATTGGATTCCTGATTTCAGCTCAGGTCATGATCTCAGGGTTGTGAGATGAGGCCCTGCATAGGGCTCCACACTCAGCATGGAGTCTTCTTGTCCCTCTCCCTCAGCTCTCCCCACTCTCAAATAAATAAATAATAAATAAATAAATAACACCTTAAAAAGGATCCCAAGGGAAGGAGGGGGTATGATCAATAGTGTTTGGTTTAGTTGAGATGTAAAATAATAAAATAATTGTTGATATCCACTCAAGTTACTAATGAATAGGTCATTTTCCTCTAACTAAGAGGAATTTCAATGGAATAAATGTTAACAGAAGACAGACTTCAATGATTTAAGAACTGAGGAGCCTGCGAGTGTAAACAACTTGAACATATTCAACTGGAGAGAAGCTAGTGTTGAGGGAGTGGTGAGATATAAAGATTAGGTAATAGCATTAAACAGAATTAGGAATGTATTTTCTGTAGGGATGAGATAGAAAGTAAAACAACTGATTAGATGTATGCACATTTGTGTTTGTGACAGGAATTTAATGGTGCTCTATTTTCTAAAAGGAGTGGCAGGGAATGTAATTCTTTAAGACAGAGAATGTAAGTGAAGAGAGAGAAAGATCCAGAACTGCCCTAGAGAATGTAGAAGACTGAGGTATTTCTAGGAGCATCTGTCCTGGCAGACTCCAGCAGATATTAGCATATATAATTTACCAACATAAATATTAAAAATACAGTACTTCTAAGTTTCTTATTTATTCCAGAGATGCCAGGTTGATTGATATTAAAAAATCAATAATCATAATTAACCATATTAGCAGTCATAAGAAAAATAACATGATCACATCAACTCATGCAGAAAAAGCATTTGACAGGGGTGCCTGAGTGTCCCAGTCATTTATGCATCCAACTCTTGATTTCAGCTGGGGTCATGATCTTAGGGTCCTGGGATCCTGCCCTGAGTTGGGCTTCCTGTTCAGCAGGGAGTCTGCTTATCTCTCTCTTCCTCTGCCCCCCTTTTCTCTCTCAAGTAAATAAGAAAATAGGTAGATGATAAATATATGATAGATAGATAGATAGATAATAAATAAATAACACAGAGGACATACAATGAAGGAGAGAAGAAGTGAGTTGGGGGAAATTGGAGGGGGAGATGAACCATGAGAGACTGTGGACTCAGAAACGAACTGAGGGTTTTGGAGGCGAGTGGGATGAGGGGTTAGGAGGATCTAGTGGTGGGTATTAAAGAGGGCATGTATTTCATGGAGCACTGGGTGTGGACCATAAACAATGAATCTTGGAACACTAGAAAAATTAAATTAATTCTAAAAAATAATAAAATAGAAATAAAAATAAAAAATGAAAAAAGGGGGTGCGGGGAGCGCCTGGATGGCTCAGTTGGTTAAGTGACTGCCTTCAGCTCAGATCATGATTCTGGAGTCCCCGGATCAAGTCCGGCATTGGTCTCCCTGCTCAGTGGGGAGTCTGCTTCTCCTTCTGTCCCTCCCCAACCTCATGCTCGCTCTCTCTCTCTCTCATTATCTTTCTCAAACAAATAAATAAAAATAAAATATTTTAAAAATGAAAAAAAAATTGACAAAATTCAACTCCCATTTGTGATAATTTTCAGCAAAGCAACCATAGAAAGGAAATCATCAACCTGGTAGCATCTAACACACACACACACACACACACACACACACACACACACACACACCCCTTATCTACAGTTAACGTTACTTAATGTTCAATGACAAAAGACTGAAGGCTTCCCTCAAAGATTGGTTATATGGGTCAGATGTGCACTCTTACTCCTCCTTGTCAACTTGGTAGTGAAAGTCCTACCCAGTTGAATATAATGAGTAAAGAAAGCAAATAATTACAAATTGACCATGAAGATATAAAGGTATTCCTATTTGCAAATTGCATAATTGACAACAAAATATATAAAATAACCTACAGAAAAAACAAAACCAAAATTAAAAAAAAAAGTCTTCCAGAACTAATAGATGATTTTAGTAAGGTCACAAGACACAAGATGAACACACACAATTATATTTCTAAATACAAGCTATTAACAATTAGAAACTGAAATTCAGAACTCCATGCATTTACAAGAGATCAAAAATAGGTGTAAATTCACCACAAGGTGTATAGGATCTGTACCAACATAACAGTATGGAGTTTCCTCAAAAAGTTAAAAACAGAACCTCCCTACGATCCAGTGATTGGGCTACTAGGTATTTGCCCCCCAAAAATGCAAAAATACTAATCCAAAGGGATACATGAACCCTGATATTTATAGTACCATCATTGAAAATAGCTAAACTATGAAACAGCCCAAACATCCATTGAATCATGAATGGATAAAGAAGAAGATAATGGAATATTCCTCAGCCATAAAAAATAATGAAATCTTGTAATTTCCAATGGCATGGATGGAACTAGAGGGTATCATTCCAAGCAAGTAAGTCAATGAGAGACAAATACCATATGATTTAACTCATATGTAGAATTTAAGAAGCAAAACAAAGAAACAAAATGGGGAAAAAAGAGTGACAAATGAAGAAACAGACTTTTTTTGAGGTTTCATTGTTTTGTTTTGTTTTTTAAATAGATTTTATTTTTTAGAGAAGTTGTAGGTTCAAAGATAACTTGAATGGAAAGAGAGATTTCTCATATACACCCTGTCACCCACACCTGCATGGAATTGTCCATTGTCAACACCCCCCCACCAAAATGGGCCATTTGTTTTAATTGATGAAGTTGCACTGACACATCATCATCATCCAGTGTCCATAGTTTCCTTACAGGTCACTCATGGTGGAGTATATTCTGTGGATTTCAGACAAATTTATAATGACATGTAGCTACCATTATAGTGTAGGCACTAAATATTTTTTTAATTTTTTAAAAATTTTATTTTTTATTAACATATAATATATTATTTGTTTCAGGGTTAAAAGTCTGTGATCATCAGTCTTACACAATTCACAGTACTCACCATAGCACATAACCTCCCCAGTGCTCAACACCCAGGCACCGTATCCCTCCCATCCCCTGACTCTAGCAACCCACAGACTGTTTCCTGAGATTAAGAGTCTCTATGGTTTGCCTCCTTCTCTGGTTTTGTCTTGTTTCATTTTCCCCTCACTTCCTCTATGATCTTCAGTCTTGTTTTCCAAATTCCTCATATCAGTGAGATCATGTGACAATTGTATTTCTGTGATTGACTAATTTCACCTAGAATAATGCCCTCTAGTTGCATCCACATTGTTGCAAATGGCAAGATTTCATTTTTTGATGGCTGCAGAATATTCCACTGAATATATATATATATACTCCACATCTTCTTTATCCATTCATCTACTGATGGACATCTAGGCTATAGATGTTTGGCTATTTGTGGATATTGCTGCTATAAACATTAGGGTGCATGTGTCCCTTCGGATCACTACATTTGTAACTTTAGGGTAAATGCCTACTAGTGCAATTGCTAGGTCAACTTTTTTGAGGCACCACCCACTGTTTTCCAGAGGGGGTGCACCAGCTTGCATTCCCACCAACAGTGTTCGAGGGTTCTCCTTTCTCCATATTCACACCAACATCTGTCCTTTCCTGACTTGTTAATTTTAGCCTTTCTGCCTGGTGTGAGGTGGTATCTCTTTGAGATTTTGATTTGTATTTCCCTGGTGCCTAGTGATGTTGACCGATTTTTCATGTGTGTCTGTTGGCCATTTGGATGTCTTCTTTGCTGAAATGTCTGTTCACATCTTCTGTCCATTTCTTGAATGGATTATTTGTTCCTTGGGTGTTGAGTTTGATAAATTCCTTATAGATTCTGGATACTAGCCCTTTATCTGATATGTCATTTGCAAATATCTTCTCCCATTCTGTATGTCACCTTTTTGTTTTGTTGACTATTTCCTTTGCTGTGCAAAAGCTTTTGATCTTGATAAAGTCCTAATAGTTCATTTTTGCCCTTGCTTCCCTTGACTTTGGTGATCTTTCTAAAAAGAACTTGTTGTGGCTGTGGTTGAAAAGGTTGCTGCCTGGGTTCTTAAGGATTTAGATGGATTCCTGCCTCACATTGAGGTCTTCCATCCACTTTGAGTGTATTTTTGTGTGTGGTGTAAGGAAATTGTCCAGTTTCATTCTTCTGCATGTGGCTGTCCAATTTTCCAACACCATTTGTTGAAGAGACTATCTTTTTTTTTTTCCATTGGACATCCTTTCCTGCTTTGTCTAAGATTAGCTGAACATAGAGTTGAGGGTTCATTTCTAAGTTCCCAAGACAGGGACATTCTGTTCCACTGGTCTAGTATCGGGTTTTGTGCCAGCACCATACTATGTTGATGATTACAGCTTTGTAACAGAGCTTAATGTCTGGAATTGTGATGCTACCAGCTTTGGTTTTCATTTTTCAACATTCTTCTGGCTATTTGGGGTCTTTTCTGGTTCCATACAAATTTTAGGATTATTTGTTCCATTTTTTTTTAATTTAACTTTATTTTTTCAGTGTTCCAAGATTCATTGTTTATGCCTACACACACTTCTTTGACAAAATTTGATGGTATTTATCGGAGAGGGATTGCATTAAATGTGTAGATTGTTCTAGGTAGCATAGACATTTTCATAATATTTGTTCTTCTAATCCATAAGCATGGAACTTTTTTTTTCATTTCTTTGTATCTTCCTCAATTTCTTTTAAAAGTATTCTATAGTTTTCTGAGTACAGATTCTTTGCCTCTTTGGTAAGATTTATTCCTATGTATCTTTTGGTTTTGGGTGCAACTGTAAATGTAATCAAGTCCTTAATTTCTCTTTCTTCCATCTTGTTGTTGGTGTATACATATGCAACCAATTTCTGTGCACGGCTTTTAATATACTGGTGCTTTACTGAATTCCTTTATCAGTTCTACCAGTTTTGGAGTGGAATATTTTGGGTTTTCCATGTAAAGTAATGTATCATCTGTAAAGTGTGAGAGTTTGACTGCTAACTTTTATGGCATTTATTTATTTATTAATTGTCTGATTGCTGAAGGTAGGACTTCTAGTACTATGTTGAAAAGCAGTGGTGATAGTGGACATTCCTGTTGTGTTCCTGACCTTAGGGGAAAAGCTGTCAGTTTTTACCCATGTGAATGATATTTGCTGTGGGTTTTTCATCTATGGAATTTATGATATTGAGGTATGTACCATCTTTTCCTACACCTTGAATAGTTTAAATCAAGAAATGATGCTGTACTTTATCAAATGCATTTTTTGCATCTGTTGAGAGTATCATATGGTTCCTGTTCTTTATTAATGTAGTGTATCACACTGATTGATTTGCAGATGTTGGAACAGCCTTACTGTCCAGGAATGAATCCCACTTGGTCATGGTAAATAATCCTTTTAAAGTACTGTCAGATCCAGTTGGCTAGTATGTTAGTGAGAATTTTTGCATCCATATTCATCAGGGATATTGGTTGTGATTCTTTTTGATGGGGTCTTCATCTGGTTTGGGGATCAAAGTAATGCTGGCCTTGCAAAAGAAGTTTGGAAATTTTCCTTCCAACTCTATTTTTTGAAACAGTTTCAGAAGAATAGGTATTAATTCTTCTTTAAATGTTTGATAGACTTCCCCTGGGAAGCCATTTGTCCCTGGGCTCTGGTTTGTTGGGAGGTTTTTGATTACTGCTTCAAGTTCCTTACTGGTTATGGGTCTGTTCAAGTTTTCTATTTCTTCCTAGTTCAGTTTTGGGTAGTTTAAAAGTCTCTAAGGGCACCTGGGTGGCTCAGTCATTGAGCGTCCACCTTGGGCTGAGGTCATGATCCTAGGGTTCTGGTGTCAAGAACCACATTGGGCTCCTTACTCAGCATGCAGTCTGCTTCTCCCTCTCCTTCTGCCTGCTGTTCCCCCTGTTTGTGTGCTGTCTCTCTCCCTCTGTGTCAAATAAATAAATAAATAATATCTTTTTTTTTTAAGTCTCTAGGAAAGCATCCATTTCTTCCAGAATGTCTGGTTTACTGATAGTTGCTCATAATATGTTCTTATAATTGTTTGTATTGCTTTGATGTTGGTTGTGATCTCTCCTCTTTCATTCATGATTTTACTAATTTGTGTCTTTTCTCTTTTCTTTTTGATAAGTTTGGCCAGGGGTTTATCAATCTTACTGACTCTTTCAAATAACCAGCTCCTAGTATTGTTGATCTGTTCTACTGTTCTTTTGGATTCTATTTCATTGATTTCTGCTATGACCTTGATTATTTCTCTTCTCCTGCTGTTTTTAGGCTTTCTTTGCTGTTCTTTCTCCAACTCCTTTAGGTGCAGGGTTAGGTTGTGTGTTTGATACTTTTCTTGTTTCTTGAAAAAGCCTTGTATTGCTATATGCTTTCCTCTTAGGACCACATTTGCTGCATCCCAGAGATTTTGGGCAGTGTGTTTTCATTTTTATTTGTTTCCATTATCTTTTAAAATTCTTCTTTAATTTCCTGGTTGACCCATTCATTCTTTTTTTTAAAGGTTTTATTTATTTATTTGACAGGTAGAGATCATAAGTAGGCAGAGAGGCAGGCAGAGAGAGAGGAGGAAGCAGGCTCCCCGCTGAGCAGAGAGCCTGATGCGGGGCTCAATCCCAGGACCCTGAGATCAAGACCTGAGCCGAAGGCAAAGGCTTTACCCACTGAGCCACCCAGGCGCCCCCCATTCATTCTTTAGTAGGATGTTCTTTAGCCTCCATGTATTTGAGTTCTTTCCAACTTTCCTCTTCTGATTGAGTCTGAGTTTCAAAACACTATGGTCTGAAATATACAGGGAATGATCTGAATCCTTTGGTACCATTTGAGACATGATTTGTGACCCAGGAAGTGATCTATTCTGGAGAATGTTCCCTGTGCATTAGAGAAGAATATGTATTCTGTTGCTTTGGGATGGGATGTTCCTAATATATCTGTGAAGTCCATCTGGTCCAGTTTGTCATTTAAAGTCATTATTTCTTTCTTGATATTTTGCTTAGGTGATCTGTCCATTTCAGTGAGGGAGTTATTGAAGTTCCATACTGTTATTGTATTATTGTTGATGTGTTTCTTTGACTTTGTTATTAATTGGCTTATATAATTGGCTGCTCCTATGTTAGGGGCATAAATATTTACAATTGTTAGATCTTTTCATTGCACAGGCCCTTTAAATATGATATAATACCCTTCCTCATCTTATTATAGTCTTTGGTTTGAAATATAATTTTTTTAATAAAAGTATTGCCACACCCACCTTCTTTTGATGTTCATTAGCATGGCAAATGGTTTTTTCATCCCCCTACTTTAAATCTGGTGGTGTCTTTGGAACTCAAATGAGTCTCTTGCAGACAGCATATTGATGGGTCTTGTGTTTTTGTTTTTGTTTTTAATCCAATCTAATACCCTGTGTCTTTCGATTGGGGCATTTAGTTCATTTACATTTGGGGTAACTATTAAAAGCTATGAATTTAGTGCCATTGTATTCAGTGTATTGCCTGTAAGGTGACTGTTACTGCATATTGTGTCTTTTTCTTTCTGGTCTCTGTTACTTTTAAGGTCTTTCTTTGCTTAGAGGACCCCTTTCAATATTTCCTGTAGGGCTGGTTTGGTGTTCACAAGTTCTTTTAGTTTTTATTTGTTCCGAAAGATTTTTGTCTCTCCTTTTATTTTCAATGGCAGCCTAGCTTGTTAAGGTATTTTTGGCTGCATATTTTTTCTGATTTAGTGCTCTGAATATATCATGCCAGTCCTTTCTGGTCTTCCAGGTCTCTGTGGCTATTCTGCCAATCTACTGTTTCTTCCATTTGAGATACAGGCCTCTTGTCCTGAGGTGCTTTAGGGATTTTCTCTTTCCCTCTGAGGCTTGTAAGTTTTACTCTTAGATGACAAGGTGTTGACTTTTTTTTTTTTTTTAATTTTGAAGGGGGTTCTCTGTGCCTCCTAGATTTGGGTGTCTGTTCCCTTTCCCAAATTAGGGAAGTTCTCTGTGATAATTTGCTCCAATATACTATCTCCACCCCCATCTTTCTTCTACTTCTGGTATCCCAATTATTCTAATATTGTTTTGCCTTATGGTATCACTTATTCATTGAATTCTTCCCAGGAGCTGTTTATCTCTATTTCTCTCAACTTCTTTATTCTCCATCACTTGGTCTCCCATATCACTAATTCTCCCTTCTGCTTCATTTATCTTAGCAGTTAGAGCCTCCATTTTTTACTGCACCTCATTAATAGTCTTTTTTAATTTGACGTGTTTAGATTTTAGTTCTCTTATTTCTCTAGAAAGGGATTCTCTAGTATCCTCTATGATTTTTTTCAAGCCTAGCTAGTATCTTTATAATCATCATTCTGAACTTTAGTTCTGACATCTTACAAATGTCTATATTGATTAGGTCCCTGGCAGTTGGTACTGTCTCTAGCTCTTTTTTTTTTCTTTTGAGGTGAGTTTTTCCACGTTGTCATTTTGTCCAGAGAAGAATAGATGCATGAGAGAACAAAAGACTAAAAGGGGGACCACGCCCCAGAAAATATACACTAAACAGACCTGAAACCAGGGGGATGGTGGAGGGAGGAAGAAACTTAAAAAAAAAAAAAATAGGCGGTGACTAGAGCAGAGCCACACACTAGATTTTGGGTGTATTTTGGTATGTTAAAAGAAACAGCCTCCCAGGGTGCCTGGGTGGCTCAGTAGGTTAAAGCCTCTGCCTTTGGCTCAGGTCATGAGCCCAGGGTCCTGGGATTGAGCCCCACATTGGGCTCTCTGCTCAGCGGGGAGCCTGCTTCCCCCCTCTCTCTCTGCCTGCCCCTCTGCCTACTAGTGATCTCTCTTTCCGTCAAATAAATAAATAAATAAAATTTAAAAATATCTTTAAAAATGAATTAATAAGAAGTTGGTTGAAAAAAGAAAGAAAAGAATTAAAAAATTAAAAAAAAAATAGAGAATGTGATCAGGAGGGAGACTAGAGCAAAGCCATACACCAGATTTAAGATATATTTGTTCGGTTAGAAGAAACTATCCCAAAATTGTACAGCAAGAAAAACTTATATATATACAAAAATAAGGTTAAAGACAATATAGGGAAAGAATATGACTGCAAAATGAAAATTGAGGGGCGCCTGGGGGGCTCAGTGGTTAAAGCCTCTGCCTTCGGCTCAGGTCATGATCCCAGGGTCCTGGGATCGAGCTTCACATCGGGCTCTCTGCTCAGCAGGGAGCCTGCCTCCTCCTCCCCTCTCTCTCTGCCTGCCTCTCAGTCTACTTATGATCTGTCTGTCAAATAAATAAAAATCTTTAAAAAAAATGAAAATTGAGAATTATTTTAAAGATGGAAGAAGGAAAATTCAAAAAAAATAGAAAAAGAAAAAATATAGAAAATTTAAAAAATTAACTTTGAATGACTAAGAATTATGGCAGGGGAGGAAACATGAATTCTATGTGCTGTATTCTCCTAGTGCTGGAGCTTTCCAGTTCTCAAAAATCAGTAAACTTGGTCTTGGCTAGATGTTCTTGCTGATCTTCTGAGGGAGTGGCCTTTTACTCAAATGTCTCTGCCTGAGGCAGAATTGCACAGCCCTTGTCAAGGGCCAGACATAGTAATCTGCTTGGGTTTGCTCTCAGTAGCTTTTGTTCCCTGAAATCTTTTCATACAGCTTTGGGGGATGAGAATGAAAATGGCAGCCTCCCAATCTATGCCCCTGCAGGATCTAAGAACTTGGGACCCCCCTCCTCAGTAATCCCTCAGAGAAAAGCAGTCAATCACTCCTCTCCCTGGTCTCTGGCCACACTCTGCTCTCCTGTCCTGTGACTGAGTGGCACATGACCATGTTTGAAATCTCCAAATGCAGCAGATTCCTGCAGCATGCTCCTGTACCTCTCCTCCTGGGGGAGGAAGGGGAGTCTCCCTGGATCTGCTGCTTGTTGGGTCCCTGTTCAAAGAGCAGTAGCCCAACTGTATCTTGGATCATGGTTTATGGCAACCCCGAACTAAAAGCCCACTCCTTGGCTCCATCTTTGCAGCCAGTTTCCCTGCTCTGATACCTGGGAGTTCTGCCATACTCAGGTATTCCCAGCCTTCCTGTGACCCCAAGAGTCCCAAGACCACGCTGTCCCTGTGAGGATTCCACCCCCCACTTAGTCACTGGAGTGATGCCCCTCAGCAGAGCAGACTTCTAAAAGTTTTGATTTTTTTGCTTACTGTTCTATCACTTGTATGCTGGCTGACAGGGGGCCCCCTCCCCCAGCAGTCTATCTTCCCAAATATCATCTTGGATTCACTCTACACGTCCTGTCTTCCATAGAGTGGTGGCTTATTTGTTCATAAAATTGGTGCTATTCTTTTCTTTGATCTCCTGTTGACTTTGTAGATGTTCAGAATGGTTTGATAAATATCTAGCTGAATTCCAGATGAAATTTAGGTCTCCTACTCCTCCACCATCTGCTCCTCCACCTCAAAGAAACAGACTCTTAACTATAGAGAGCAAACTAATGGTTATTGAAGGGGAGGTGATGGAAATTAAGGAGTACACTTGTCAGGATGAGCACCAGGTGATATGTGGAAGTGCTGAATCACTATTTTCTGCACCTGAAAGTATTATTACATTGTATGTTTAAGTGAATTTAAACAAAAACTTGAAAAAAGAAGAAAAAGAAAGGCATAACACACTAATAAAAAAAAATCAAAGACCTAAATAAATGTAGAGAAACATTGTGTTCATAAGATCAGAAGACATCATATAGTGATCAGATAAAATTATTCCATGGGAAGTGATAAATCCCAGCTTTTGGCTATGAGTAAAAAAAACTGAGGCAGGGAGAATGGAAACCCTACAGAATCTAAATGATAGCCCCCAAATCAGGGCTGAATACATTTAGTATAATATATGTAACATATATAAATATATATATCATATTCATATATACATATACAATATATACATATATATGATATATTAGATTCAATTAGCCAACATATAGTACGTCATTAGTTTCAGATGTAGTGTTCAGTAATTCATCAGTTGCATATAACACCCAGTGCTCATCATATCATGTACCCTCCTTAATGTCCATCACCCAGTAACTCCAGACCCCCACCCACTGCCCTTCCAGCAACCCTCAGATTGTTTCATTTAGGTAAAAGTTTTTCATGGTCTTTCACCTTCTTTGATCACTTCCCATTCAACTGAAAACTTCCCTTCCTTCCCCCATGATCCTCTTACATTATCTACTTTTCATAGTTACCGCACTGATTTTCCCCCTGGCCATTGATGTTGGCAATCATGATATAGAGTACATAGTAATGGGTAATCTATTGTTGCATCACTTCAACCGATGTGACTTAAATGTGCTACTTAAACTTGTTGTAATCATGAGAAAAAAAAATCAGTCTCCATTTGACTTTACTTGTGAATTAAGGGTTCTGCTTTGTATATATTTTGTGCTAGTTCAATTTTTAACTTTATGAGTACTGTGAACATATTTTTCAAGAATTCAAAGAGTGAAAAATAAGAATAATTGCTATACCAAAGTCAGTATGCTCCAAACATCACAGAAAAGAAAGATAAATGTTTGTGTCATTTTAATGAAAAAAAAATGAAAGACATATACAACTAGATTAGAAAGGTAAATAAACAAAATAGAGAGTAATGCATGACATACAGAACATAATTATAGTTTGATATGGTAGAGAAAATGATGTGATCTCTATTAGTTTTCTGGTGCTTCTATAACAAAATATCGTAGACAGGGTGGCTTAAATGTTTTATTGTCTCAGAGGCTGAACATCTGAAATCAAGCTGTAGGAGGGTTGCCTCCTTCTGAGGTCCTTGAGGAAAGGTTGTTTCATGCCTTTTCGGCATGTAGATAGAAATCTTCTCCATATATTTTCACATCGTCTTCCCTCTGTATAGAGACTGTATATCAGAAGTTGGGGATGAGATGAACTAGTACTTTCAAATGGATAAAAATCTTTTCTTCTTTTGTTTCCTAAAAAGACTTCAGTGATCGGTTGACAATAGCAACCACTGAGATACTGTGGCTATATCAACTGAAAAACATGCATCCCTGTGCCATTTTCTTGATCATCCTCTGAAACTGAGTTAAATTACATTCCCTGATATGTAAGTAGCAACTAAAATGTCCTTTGGGCAAACAAAAAGGGAAATTCTTCCAATTAGGAATGTTTCAGTCTCTTACCTTGTAGAGCTGTTTCTACAAGTTCTTACCACCAATCATGTTTCCTACAGGATAACATGTAATGCATTGAATCAAAATAACAACAACAAAAGGTGTAATGCACAAACTATCATATAGTTTTCTATGAAATATGTAATTAAGCCACAGAGATTATTGATATCTTATTGAAATCCAAACTAGACTATACTCATCTGTCTGAATATTTGGCAGACAGTGCAAATGTAAAATTGGCAAATCTTAATCTATGAACTTCTTGCCAAAAAAAATGAAAAGATCTTAATTGTTAAATATCCTACATACATTTCACACAGGAGTGCTAAAGTAGGGTATGATATGCTTATTTCTGATTTTGAAGCTTTCATAAAGAAAGTTTTGGTCACTTTTCAGTTTTACGAAAACATGCAGAAACATTAATGATATTGTTGGTTTTATAGAAATGGAAGGACATAGCCTCCTTAGAAATAGACTTGCAAGCTGTTTCTCAATGTTTCAAGATGTAGAAAGTATACCAAATTTTTCGCTACTTTTTAAACTGTATTTTCAAAATATGGGAGAAGAATGTCCTTTTCTAGTTTGGAAATACATTGAAAATGAGAGTACTGAAAAGGAGAATAAAATAGAAGTGTACATGCATTCCCCACCCCACCCAACTGTTGATCTGTGAAAAGGCCAGGAACCCAGAAAAAGATGCATTGACTGCATCTGAGTTACTTGATGCTATGTTGTGGTTGCAACAAAAATGGATACAGCACAAATATTTACATATATTTGGGGGTAAGGGTCTAAGATTATATCATACCTTAATTAAAAAAAAAAGATGGTCATCAGGCACTTGGGTAGCTCAGTCATTAAGCGACTGTCTTCAGCTCAGGTCATGATCCCAGGGTCCTGGGTTCAAGTCCCACATTGGGCTCCCTGCTCCAAGGAAAGCATGCTTCTCCCTCTCCCTCTGCCTGGCACTCTGCCTACTTGTGCTCTCTATCTCTCTGTCAAATAAATAAATAAAACCTTTAAAGAAATGGTCATCAAAAGAAGATAGCCATGAGCATGGAGTGGTCTTCCATCTTTTGGTGTCTTCTTCAATTTCTTTCATGAGTGTTCTGTAGTTTCTTGAGGACAGATCCTTTACCTCTTTTGTTAGGTTTATTCCCAGGTATCTTATGGTTCTTAGTGCTATAGTAAATGGAATCAATTCTCTAATTTCCCTTTCTGTATTTTTATTGTTAGTATATAAGAAAGCAACTGATTTCTGTATATTGAGTTTGTATCCTGACAAAATACTGAATTGCTTCATGAGTTCTAGTAGTTTGGGGGTGGAGTCTTTTGGGTTTTCCATATAAAGTACCATGTCATCTGTTAAGAGAGAGAGTTTAACTTCTTCACTGCCAATCTGATTACATTTTATTTCTCTTTGTTGTCTGATTGCTGTTCCTAGGACTTCTAATACTATGTTGAACAAGAGTGGTGGGAGTGGGCATCCTTGTCATGTTCCTGATCTCAGTGGGAAGGCTGTGAGCTTTTTTCCATTGAGGATGATATTTGCTGTGGGTTTTTCATAAATTTTGTGAAGTTGGGGAATGTTCCTTCTATCCCTATACTTTGAAGAATTTTAATCAGGAACGGATGCTGTATCTTGTCAAATACTTTTTTTTTCATCAATTGAGAGGACCATGTGGTTCTTCTCTCTTCTCTTACTGATTGTTCTATCATATTGATTGATTTGTGAATGTTGAACCACCCCTGTATCACATGGATAAAATACACCTGGTCATCGTGGATAATTTTTTTAATGTACTGTTGGATCCTATTAGTTAGAATCTTGCTGAGAAACTTGGCATTCATATTCATCAGGGATGTTGGTCTGAAATTCTCCCTTTTGGTGGGGTCTTTGCCTGGTTTGGAGATCAGAGTAATGCTGGATTTATAAAAAGAGTCTGGAAGGTTTCCTTCTGTTTCTATTTTTTGAAACAGTTTCAGGAGAACAGGTATTATTTCTTCTTTGAAAGTTTTGTAGAATTACCCAGGAAATCCGTCAGGTCCTGGCCTCTTATTTTTTGGGAGGTTTTTGATCACTGCTTCAATCTCATTACAAGATATTAGTCTATTCAGGTTTTTAATTTCTTCCTGATTGAGTTTTGGAAGTTTATAGATTTCCAGGAATGCATCCATTTCATCTAGGTTGCTTAACTTATTGACATATAACTGTTGATAATAATTTCTGATGATTGTTTCTATTTCCTTGGTGTTAGTTGTGATCTCTCCCTTTTAATTCATAATTTTATTAACTTGGGTCCTCTCTCTTTTCTTTTGGATTAGTTTGGCCAATGGTTTATCGATCTTATTGATTCTTTCAAAAAACCAGCTTCTAGTTTCATTGATGTGTTCTACTGTATCTCTGGTTTCTATCTCATTGATCTATGCTCTAGTCTTGATTATTTCCCTTCTTGTGTGTAGGGTTGGCTTAATTTCTTATTGATTCTCCAGTTCTTTAAGGTGTAAAGACAGCTGGTGTATTCCAGATTTTTAAATTTTTTTGAGAGAGGCTTGGTTGGCTATGTATTTCCCCCTTAGGACCACCTTTGCTGTATCAATAGATTTTGGACTGAAGTGTCTTCATTCTCATTGGTTTCTATGAATTGTTTAAGTTCTTCTTTGATTTCCTGGTTGATCCAAACATTCTTAAGGAAGGTGGTCTTTAGTTTCCAGGTGTTTGAATTTCTTCCAAACTTTTTCTTCTGGTTGAGTTCCAGTTCCAAAGCATTGTGGTCTGAGAATATGCAGGGAATGATCTCAACCTTTTGGTATTGGTTGAGTCCTGATTTGTGAACCAGTGTGTGATCTGTTCTGGAGAAAGTTCCATGTGCACTCAAGAAGAATGAGTATTCTATTGTTTTAGGGTGGAATGTTCTGTACATATCTATGAAGTCCATCTGGTCCAATGTGTCATTAAATGTTATTTTTTCTTTATTGATTTTCTGCTTGGATGATCTGTCTATTATAAGAGTGGCATGTTAAGATCCCCTATTATTAATGTATTAATATCAATATGACTCTTTATCTTGATTAACAGTTGCCTTATGTGGTTGGCTGCTCCCATATTGGGGGGCATAAATATTTACAAATGTTAGATCTTCTTGGTGGTTATACACTTTAAGAATAATGTAGAGTCCTTCTTTATCTCTGACTACAGTATTTAGCTTAAAATCTAATTTATCTGATATAAAAATCGCTACCCCAGCCTTCTTTTGAGGCCCATTGGCATGAAAGATGCTTCTCCAGCCATTCACTTTCAGTCTGGGTGTATCCTCAGGTTCAGAATGGGTCTCTTGCAGACAACACATGGATGGGTCCCGTCATTTTATCCAATCTGCAATCCTGTGCCATTTTATGGGAGCCTTTAGGCTGTTCACATTGAGAGTGATTATTGAGAGATATATTTTTTAAAGATTTTATTTATTTATTTGACAGATAGAGATCACAAGTAGGCAGAGAGGCAGACGGGGGGGGGCAGACTCCCCACTGAGCAGAGAGCCTGATTAGGGTCTTGATCCCTGGACCTTGGGATCATGACCTGAGCTGGAGGCAGAGGCCTTAACCCACTGAGCCACCCAGATGCCCTGAGAGATATGTTTTTATTGACATCATGTTGCCTGTGAAATCCTTGTTTCTATAGATTGTCTCTATAAATTTCTGTTCTATGACACTCTTGGGTTCTTTCTTCTTTTATTGAGCCCCCCTTAATATTTCTTGTAGTTCCAGGTTGGTGGTCACATACTCTTTCAAACCTTAGGTCTTGGGAGCTCTTTATCTTTCCATCCATTTTGAATGTGGGTCTTGCTCAATAAAGTATTCTTGGATGCATGTTCTTTTCATTTAGTGCCCTGACTACATCTTGCCAGCCCTTTCTGGCTTGCCAGGTTTCCATGAACAGGTCTGATGTTATTCTGCTGGGCCTTCCTCTGTAAGTAAGGAATCTCTTTCTCCTAGCTGCTTTCAAGAGCTCCTGTCTAAAATTATGATACATCAGTTTCACAATCAGGTGTCTTGAGGTCTTTCTAGATTCTATGATCTTGAGGGGTGACATTTCTGCCTCTAGGCCAGAAACGCTGGTTCCATTCCCCAGACTCCATTTTCATGGAGAATATAGTAAATAAACTGGGTATTCTTGAATGGTTGAATATGGACTTACATACGACATAGTATTCCATCCTTCAATATGGAATATGTGCACAGGGAAAGGAAATGACATTGTACTTTATAAGCACTGCATTGTGAATGGAAAACAAAATTTCTTAAAACAACTATATTTAAATTTGGTACCAGAGAGAGAGAGAGAGAGAGAGAGAGAGAGAGTAATAAGAAAGAGAGAGAGTGAGATAGCCAAGACAAACAGGACTTTCTCAATTTATTTTTTAATTGTAACTTATTTAGAATTAAATTTGATTTCAAGGAGAACAAAAGGAAAAGTGACATATTGGGACTTCACCAAGATAAAAAGCTCCTGTACGGTGAAGGAAATGATAAGAGGGGAAAAAAACAAAAAAACAAACACACACACTAATAGGTAGCCTACAGAATCAGAGATGATATTTGCAAATGACATATCTGATAAAGGGTTAGGATACAAAATTGATAAAGAACTTATCAAACTTAACACCTGAAAAATAAATAGTCCAGTTAAAAAATGGGCAGAAGATATGAATAAACATTTTTCCAAAGACGACATATAGATGGTTAACAGACACATGAAAAGATGCTCAACATCACTCATCATCAGAGGAATCTAAAACATCCAGTACAATGAGATACTACCTCATATCTTTCAGAATGGCTACATTTAACAATACAGGAAAGAATAAGTGTTAGCAAGGATATGGAGGAAGAGAAACCCTCTTAAAGGGTTGTTGGAAATGCAAGCTGGAACAGCCACTCTGTAAAACAGTATGGCAGTTTCTCAAAAAGTTAAAAATAGAATGAATGTATGATCCAGCAATTATATTACTAGGTATTTACACTAAGGATATTAGAATAGAGATTTGAAATGGCATATGTGCCCCCATGTTTACAGCAGCATTATCAACAATAGCCAAATGATGTAAAGAGCCCAAATATCCACTGATCAATTAATGGATAAAGAAGTGTTATATATACACAATGGAATATTACTCAGCCATCAAAAGGAATGAAGCCTGGCCATTTTCCATGATGTGGATGGAGCTAGAGTATGTTACGCTATGTGAAATAAGTTAGAGAAAGATAAATGCCATATGATTGCATTCATACATGGAATTTAATAAACAAAACAGATATGTGCAAGGGAAAGAAAAAAAAAGAGAGAATCAAACCATAAAGTAGACTCCTAGTTATAGAGAAAAAACGTGATGGTTATTAGAGGTAAGTGGGTAGGGCGATGGGCTAAATGGTTGATGCGTATTAAGGAGGGCACCTAGTGGGATGAACCCCAGGTGTTATATGTAAGTGATGAATCACTTAGAGATTTACATATTACATTGAGATCTATAATTCACTTTGAGTTAACTTTCTAGGAGATGTGAGGTTTATATTATGGCTCTCATGGTTTTGTTTGTTTGTTTTTCATCTGAATGGCTAAGTGCTCCAACATCATTTATTGAAAAGACTATCCTTCCACTGAACTGTTTTTGTACCTTTGTCAGAAATCACTTGACTGTTCTTGTGGTGAGCCTATTTCTGAATTCTCTATTATGCTCCAGTGATCTATGTATCAATCCCTCTACCAAATACCACACCAATTGCTGATTTGTATAGTAAGTCTTAATATTGGGTAGGGCAATTCCTCCAACTTAATTCATCTTTTACAAAAACAGTTTAGCTATTCTAGTTCCTTTGCTTCTCCATATAAATTTTAGAATCAGCTTGTCTATATCTAAAGGGGCAACCTTTTGGAAAGTCGTACCAGGACACAATTATACCAGGCAAAATAAATTCTAACAGCATAGCATTATAATACATAATGAATAATTACACACTTGTATTATTATTTTAGTATTACATGAAAAATATGAGTTTTTTTCATTTAGTTTTATGTTACCATGAATTGCATTTTTAAAAAAAGCAAATAAAAATAGGACCAGTTAACAGTGGTAATTGGTAATAATTGATAGTTGAACAAATAAGCAGCATGTGTCAGGAAATATAAAAATATTTTGGTTTCTGTTATCTGATACAGAAATTTATTTTAACTCTTGATTGCACATTTAAATATTATAGGTTATATTTTAGTTATTATTAAAATGCATAAATATTGGGGCACATGGGTGGCTCAGTGGGCTAAGCCTCTGCCTTCAGCTCAGGTCACGATCTCAGTCCTGAGCCAACATTGGGCTCTCTGCTCAGCAGGGAGTCTTCTTCCCCTCTTTCTCTGCCTGCCTCTCTGACTACTTGTGATCTCTCTCTCTGTCAAATAAATAAAATCTTTAAAAAATAAATAAAATAAAATGCATAAATATAATAATTTTTAAAAGTAGGATGTAGGATATTAAAGTATTTAATTTGAAAATAATCATGCCATCATTCTTTCTGTCCCATAACACAGAGGATACCATTTCTCCTTTCATTTCCTTATCCAATAATATTTTTCTACAATGCCTATATATTTCACGATATACTTTTACATAGGAATGAAAATGAGTATAGTCACACATATCCACTTTGACTTCCAGCTATGCTCTTATTGAGTTCTATATTACACTAATTTCTTGTGTAAGTCCAATGTGATCACATCAAGCTAAATGTTTTCTCAACAAAAAGCTTTTGTGCATAAAACACTTAGGAATTTACTGAACAGCTGCAGTAGATTTTTAGATTTGCAGGAATTAGTTTCCAGTTTTCAAAAAATACTCACTTTCAAAAAAATGTCTAAAAGTACAATGTACTTTGAATCTACAACTTGTTTTGATAGACTAGCTCTTTGTGAAATGGCAATATTATAGTGATGGAGAACAAATAAATTGTCACCAAGGTGAGTGGGGGAGGGTGTGACTATAAAGGGGTAACATGAGACAATTTCTTGGTGGTGTTGGCCAGTTCTGTATCCTGACTATGTTGATGATTACACAGAACTGGGTCTGTAATAAGTGTCATAGAACTATATACTCTGTAAAAAATGAATGTATTTCAAAATCGATAAAATCCAAATGAGGCTTATAGCTTATTTAATAAGATTGTATCAATGTTAATTTCCTAGTTTGATAACTGGTACTTGACTATATAAATTGATATCCGTGGAGGAAGATAGTTAAAAGATATATTGGAATTCTGGGTACTATTTTTGAAACTTCTATGGGGGGTCTAAACTATTTCAATATTTAAAAAAAAATTAAGATAAACAAATGTAAACAGTACTAGAAATAGAACTTTTCATTTAAAAAATCCTTTTTAAAAAATTCTTTTAAGTTTTATTTAAATTCCAGTTAGTTAACATACAGTCCAATATTAGCTTCAGATGTACAATTTAGTGATTCAACACTTCCCAACAACACCTGGTGCTCATCACAAGTGCACTCTTTAATCCTCATTACCTATTTAACCCATTCCCTCACCCACCTCCCTTCTGGTAACCATCAGTTTATTCTCTATATTTGCGATTGTTTCTTGGTTTTTCTCTCTCTCTTCTTTTTACTCTATGCTCCTTTATTTTGTTTATTAAATTCTAAATGTAAGTGAAATCATATGGTATGTTTCTCTGACTTATTTCTTTTAGCATTTTACTCTTTAGCTTCACCAACATCACTCAAATGGCAAGATTTCATTCTTTGTTTTATGACTCAGTAAAATTTATATATATATATATATTTTTCCCCCATAGATATGACCTCTTCTGTATCCATTTGTCTGCTGATGGACACCTAGGTTGTTTTGTTTTCATAGTTTGGCTATTGTAGATACTGCACTATAAACATTGGGATGTATGTGTCTCCTTGAATTAGTATTTTTGTATTCTTTGGGTAAGTATCTAGTAGTGCAATTGATGAATTATAGTGTAGTTCTATTTTTAACTATTTGAGGGACCATTGTATCTTTTTCCAGAGTGCCTGCACCCGTTTGCATTTCCATCAACCATGTATGAGTGTTCCTCTTTCTCCATATCTTCGCCAAAACCTATTGTTTCTTATGCTCCTCATTTTAGCTGTTCTTACAGTAGTTTTGATTTACATTTCCCTGATGATCAGTGATTTTTAGTAATTTTCATGTGTCTGTTGCCCATCTGGGTGTGTTCTTTGGAAAAATGTGTGTTCATATCTTCTGCCTATTGTTTGATTGGATTATTCTTTTTTTTAGGTTTTGAGTTTTTTAAGGTTTTTTTATTTTTAGATTCTAACCCTTTATCATATATGTCATTTGCAAATATATTCTCATATTCCATAGGTTGCCTTTTAGTTTTGTTAATTGTTTCCTTTGCTGTGCAGAAGGGATTTTGTTTTTGTTTTGTTTTTGTTTTTAGAACCCACAATAGTTTATTTATTTTTGTTTTGTTTTGTTTTTGTTTCCCTTGCCTCAGGAGACATATCTAGAAAAAAAAAGTTGTTATGGCTGATGTCAAAGAGGTTATTGTTTGTGTTGTCCTCTAGGATTTTAATGGTTTTGTGTCTCATATTTAGCTCTTTATTTTTTTAAAGATTTATTTCTTTATTTGACAGAGAGAGACACAGGGAGAGAAAGAACACAAGCAGGGGGAGTAGGAGAGGGAGAAGCAGGCTTCCCACTGAGCAGGAAGCCCAATATGGGGCTCAATCCCAGGATCCTGGGATGATGACCTGAGCTGAAAGCAGTTGCTTAACAACTGAGCCACCCAGGTGCCCCCATATTTAACTCTTAATCCATTTTGAAATTGAAGAGGACAGAAAGAAATAAGAAGATATTCCATACTCATAGATTGGAAGAACAAATATTGTTGATATGCCTATACTATCCAAAGTAATCTACATATTTAATGCAATCCCTCTCAAAATGCCACCAGCATTTTTTTTCTTTTTTTTTAAAAGATTTTGTTTATTTATTTGACAGAGAGAGATCACAAGTAGGTGCAGAGGCAGGCAGAGAGAGAGGGGGAAGCAGGCTCCCTGCTAAGATCATGACCTGAGCCGAAGGCAGAGGCTTTAACCCACTTAGCCACCCAGGTGCCCCACCACCAGCATTTTTCACAGAGATAAAACAAAATATCCTAAAATTTGTATGGAACCACAAAAGAACCTGAATACCTAAAGCAATCTTGAAAAAGCAAAGCAAAGATGGGGGCATCACAATTCTGGACCTCAAGTTATATTACAAAGAATAGTGATTTAGAATTATTGTAATTTATTTTTTATTTATTTTTAAATTTTTATTTAAATTTAATTTAGTTGGCATATACTGTGTTATTAGTTAGAGGCAGAATGTAGTGATCCATACATACTGATTCATGTAGCGATTCACTTGCATACAAGGTCCAGTGCTCGTTACATCAATTGCCCTCCTTTGTGGCCATCACCCAATTAAAAATGCCAGGTCTGGGCACCTGGATGGCTCAGTTGGTTAAGCAACTGCCTTCGGCTCAGGTCATGATCCTGGAGTCCCGGGATCGAGTCCCACATCGGGCTCCCAGCTCCATGGGCAGTCCGCTTCTCCCTCTGACCTCTCCTCTCATGCTCTCTCACTCTGTCTCTCTCTCTCTCAAATAAATAAAATCTTTAAAAAAAAATGCCAGGTCTGCGTTGGTTGTATAGTGGTGAGCATAGCTGCCTTCCAATTAAAAATGCCATATGATTTCACTCATATGTGGAATATAAGAAACAAAATTGATGACATTGGTGGAAGGGAAGGAAAAATAAAATAAGATGAAGACTGAGAGTGAGGGAAACTATAAGAGACTCTTAACTGTGGGGAACAAACTGAGGGTTGCTGTAGGAGAGATGGGTAGGGGGAAGGGATAATTAGGTGATGGGCATTAAGGAGGGCACTTGATGTAGAATTACTTTTAAAGAAAAGTGCAGAATTCCACTGGAAGGCCATCTGGTTCTTGACTCTTGTTTGTTGGGAGATTTAAAAAAAAAAATTTTTAAAGATTTTATTTATTTGATAGAGATCACAAGTAGTCAGAGAGGCAGGCAGAGAAAGAGGAGGAAGCAGGCTCCCCGCTGAGCAGAGAGCCTGATTCAGGGCTCAATCCCAGGACCCTGAGACCATGACCTGAGCCGAAAGTAGAAGCTTTAACCCACTGAGCCACCCAGATGCCCTGTTGGGAGATTTTTGATTATTGATTCAATTTCCTTTCTGTTTATAGGTCTTTTCAGGTTATCTATTTCTTCCTGTTTTCAGTTTTGGTAGTTTATATATTTCTTTTTTAAAATTTTTCATTATTTTTAAAAGATTTTATTTATTTATTTGGCAGACAGAGATCACAAGTAGGCAGAGAGGCAGGCAGAGAGAGAGAAAGGGAAGCAGGCTCCCCACTGAGCAGAGAGCCTGATGCAGGGCTCGATCCCAGAACCCTGGGATCATGACCTGAGCCGAAGGCAGAGGCTTTAACCCACTTAGCCACCCAGGTGCCCTGGTAGTTTATATATTTCAAGGAATGCATCCATTTCTTCCAGATTGCCTAATTTTTGTATATAGTTGGTCATAATACACTCCTATGATTGTACTTCTTCAGTGTTGGTTGTGATCTCTCCTCTTTCATTTATAATTTTATGTACTCAGCTCTTTTCTCTTCTTTTTGATGTCTGGCTAGGGGGTTATTGAGCTTATTAATTCTTTGAAAGAACCAGTTGCAAGTTTCATGATCTGTTCTACTGTATTTTTTATCTCTATGTCATTGATTTCTGCTTGAATCTTTATTATTTCTCTTCTCCTGCTGGGTTTAGGTTTCATTTGTTGTTCCTTTTCCAGCTCCTCCAGGTGTAAGCTTAGGTTGTATATTTGAGACTTTTTTTGTTTCTTGAGAAAATATTGTATTGCTTTATATTTTCTCCTTAGAATGGCCTTTGCTGCATCCCAAAGGTTCTGAACAGTCATGCTTTCATTTTCATTTGCTTCCATGTATGTTTTTAATTCTTCTTAAATTTCCTAGGTTTATTACATTTTATTATGTTATGTTAGTTACCATACAGTATATCATTAGTTTTTGATGTAGTGTTCCATGATTCATTGTTTAAGTATAACACCAGTGCTCTATGCAATACATGCCCTCCTTAATACCCATCATCATTCATTCATTCTTCAACAGGATTCTCTTTAACCTCCATGTGTTTGTGGTTCTTTCATTTTTTTTGTCTTGCAGTTGACTTCAAGTTTTAAAGCATTGTGGTCTGAAGGTGTGCATGGCATTATCTCAATCTTTGTAGTAGCTGACACCTGATTTGTGACCCAGTATGTGATCTATTCTGGAGACTGTTCTATGTGCACTGGAGAATATGCATTCTGTGGCTCTAAAATGAAGTGCTCTGAATATATATGTGAAGTCCTTTGGTCTAGGGTGTCATTCAAAGCCCTTGTTTCCTTGTTGATCTACTGCTTAGATAATCTGTTCATTTTTGTGAGTGGGGTGTTAAAGTCCACTACTATCATTGCATTTTTATCAATGTTTTTCTTTATTTTTGTTATTAGTTGGTTTATATATGTGGCTGCTCCTAAGTTAGGGGCATAAAAATATATAATGGTTAAGTCATCTTGTTGGATAGATACTTTTATTATGATATAATCTTTTGCACCTCTTATGACAGTCTTTGGTTTGAAGCCTAATTTGCTGGGTTGCTTCAGTGGTTCAGATGATTAGGTGTCTGCCTTTGGGTCATTATGATGTTGGGATCCTGGGATTGAGCTCCACATTAGGCTCCCAGTTCAGTGGGGAGTCTGCTTCTCCCTCTCTTTCTGCCTCTGTCTCACCTTCTTGTGCTCTGTCTCTTTCTCTCTCTCAAGTGAATGAACAAAATATTTTTAAAAAATAAAATAAAATAAAATGTAGTTTGTCTGATATAAGGATGGATACTCCAGCTTTCTTTTGATGTCAACTGGCAAGATAAATGGTACTCCACCCCCTCACTTTCAATCTGGCAGTGTTTTTGAGTCTAAAATGAGAGTCTTGTAAGCAGCATATCAATGGGTCTTATTTTATTATCCATTCTGATACCCTATATCTTTTTTTGAAGCATTTAGTCCCTTTATATTCAGAGCAATTATTGAAAGATATGAAGTTATACCATTGTATTACCTATAAAGATTCAAGGGGGTACATGCACCTCACTGTTCATAGCAGCAATATCCACAATAGCCCAAAAAAAATGGAAAGAGCCCAGACAAATGAATTGGTAAAGAATATATATATATATATATATATATATATATATATATATATATCACATTTATATATATATATATCACATATAATGGAATATTACTCAGCCATCATAAGGAATGGCATCTTGACATTTGCAATGATTTGGATATAACTAGAGTGTATCATGTTAAGCAAAAGAAATCAGCCAGAGAAAGACAAATACCATATGCTTTCACTAAAATGTGGAATTTAAGAAACAAAACAGATGAATATATGGAAAGGGAAAGATAAATAAAATAAGATGAAAACAGAGAGGGAGTCAAATAAGTATAGGAAACAAACTCAGGGTTGCTGGAGGGATGGGAGGATGGACTAATCAGGTGATGGGCATTAGGGAGGGCATATGATGCGATGAGCATTGGGTGTTACATGCAGTTGCTGAATCACTGGATTCTACCTCTGAAACTAATAATATAGTACATTTTAGTTAAATTGAATTTTAATTTAAAAATTTTAAAAATAGAAAAAATAAAAGTGTAGCACCTTTCTTTTTGAACACTCAATGTGCCCAGTAATGTGAGAAAACTAAAATCAACAAAAAGCAGACTGGAAAGGTAAAAGGATAAAGAACGCACGTAAAGAAGGCTGTAAAATTAGAAAACGCCACATGGTATGATGAAATGTTAATGATGATGTTAACAATAATGGCTGATACTTATAAACCCCTTAACATGTAATTCTTACAATGAGTTAACAGTACATATTTTACCATCATTTGCAGATGAGGAAACTGAGACACATAAATATTAACTCACATGCTTTTGATAACAGAGCTAGTTAATAATCCTAATGGGATTTTCACCTAGGTGGTCTGACCCTAGAATCTGTACAGAATACAGAAAAATATGTAAAACTAAATTCTCAAAGGTAATGAGAACACAATTACACAAGTGAAAATAGCCACTACATTTTGATGTATTCTCCTTTTGGTATGTGTCCTTTCATTAATTTATTGATTCATCAATAAATAAAGTATTGACTAAACATGTATAATGTTCTATTATTTTTTTTTCTGCAAATGTGGACTACAGTAGTGAAAGAATCCAACAAAACTCCTGCCTGCATGGGCCATCTAGTCCAATGTGGGGGACACAGACAATGCAAATAAAAATGTATAAGAACACTTCAAGTCTTAAAGTAGAATAAGAGATTAAAATTAACAGGGAGATACCTGTTTTTCAAGAGATACCTCTCTGAAGCGATGACATTTGGGCAGAGATCTGAAAGAAATGAGCGATTGAGCCATGGGGATTTCTTGGCAAATGAGTAGAAAATTCTTAGCAGACGGCATTACACCTGCAATTGCCCAGGTTCTGGGACTCAATCCAAGGTCTGCAAGGAGGCTCAGTTGGATGGGAATGGGCAACAGAGATGGAATGTATTAGAGATCCAGCCAGGATCATGTTATACTGCCCAGATTACATGGCTCAGTCAGTAATTTGTTTTATACAACTGCTACCTTACGTTTCTCTCTCCTTTTATTGTTTGTTTGTTGTTTACTTTAAGGACTCTAGTATTTCCCAATCCAGACAGAACCCAACATGCAAGTAATATTGCTCTGTCTACTTTTTTTAAAATCATTTTCCACTGGGTGTAGTCCTTTAGGTTTATTTGGGAGATGTGTCTTCATGGGCACCTCTGATGGGGTTTCACCTGAGTATGGCCTTGAGAGAGCTCAGTGGAGCTCATGTCAATCCTGATTCCCCATTCTCAGAAGACCCAGCAGATCAAATGGAACCTTAATTCCAGAATCTTCCCCACCAGTTGAAGAAGAAATTGAGGCCTCTTAAGACAGTAAAGGGTGTGGCTGAACTCTTCTGCCACCTTGTGACTGATTCCATTTCTCCCTTACAATCTGATGAATGCTTCTCTAGAAATGCCTTCAATGTAAATTTAATTTTCTGGGCAGTCTCTTGAAAGTATCATAGAACATGGGGAAGAGAAGCCACTAAAGTATTTTCTAATGAAATTTAAGCCTAAGTGGAAAGATATACTTGGTAATACAAGGGTGGATTGTGAGGAAAAGGCCTTAGGGGTCATGTATAATTTGTAGGTGATTTAGAAGTAATGAGCACAAAGAACTAAGGGTAGGTGTGGGAAAGAAGAAATAAGGAATTAAATGGCATGTATCTCCCATGCATCATTCCTCCTTGGAACTCCACTTGATTGTCTTTCTCTTCTGTATGACAAATGCTCGAGCTCCAGTGAATCTCACATCTCTTTTCTCTACATGTACACCTGAGACTGAAGTTACTGCACATACATGGTTTCTTGTCAGGAAATGTACCTGCTTATTCATAGGCATCTCCCCCTCCCCTTCCTGATGACAAGATACTACAATTGATACTCACTCTCATCAAGTCCATTGTCCTTCTAGTTCATGAGGAAACCCAGGCTATCACTCATGAGTTCCTTCAATGCTTACCCTTCTCACTGTCCAAGATAGATGTTTAGATCCAGGTTTCTGGGTTTTTTTTCTTAAAGTTTTTATTTATTTATTCATTAAAGACACACAGAGAGGCAGAGGTAGAGGGAGAAGCAGTCTCCCTGCAGAGCAAGGAGCCTGATGCAGTACTCAATCCTGGGACCCTGGGATCATGACCTGAGCCAAAGTCGGATGCTTAACTGATTAAGCCACCCAGGTACCCCCTTTTCTGTTTTTTTTTATTAATTATAAATAGAATTCTTGCACCATCACCACCAGTTAAGACAGCAATTTTCCTTCAGCTCACCGTAGTGCATTTTCCACCTCTCCCTCTCTGCTTCATAGATGCAAGCCCTGAATACACTTGAATATTGGCAGTAATAGCAGTGCTATTTATCACACATTTCCATGGTGTGCTAAGTGATTCACAACTTAGGGCACAAATATGTAATTCCAACACTGATCGCAAAGTGTGGTAAAGATATTCAAACTGTCATTTGAAATTCAAACAAATATGGAAAATTAATGACTCTTGATCAAGTCACTGGCACCATTATTCTTTGATCCTGTCATATTATGAGGATGAATACACACTTTGGGTGACATCTTAAATATAAATCATGACATTTCAAAGAAATCTCAGATTCAAGCAGGACCATCACAGGAGTATCTTCAGGTTTATCTCAATAAGGAATTGCCTACGCTTTGTGGAGATTCTTCAGCTAAAAGATTTGGAAAGGACTTCCACTTTTGAATTAGAAGCAAAAAGTTTCACTCTAGTTATGAGAGCAATATGGAAAAATTATAAAACACATCAGCTGCTAAAAATGCATTCAAATCTAAATGAATTAAATATCAGAAATGGCAAGCACTTCCTAAGATTAAAGAGAGTCCCATTGGTGCTTTAGTCTGTGGGGACAATGCAGAAATAGAGGGAAAGTTCCCATGGAGGGTTATAAAGAGAAACTACTCGAACTACTAACAAACTTTCATTGACTACACCTTATCCTGTATGACATATTCAAATTCTGAGGAGTTTAAAAGAAGTCCATATCCACTTACCAAATCCTTCCTTCAAATATCACTGGATGCATGTAAGTAGCATACCAATGGCAGAGAGCAAGGCGGGGAGATGAAACAAACTCATGAATCATGCCCTGAGTGCAAGATAGTGATGAGGAGGAGGCTCATGTAAGATAAGAGAACTAAGACATATCTCGTTAAGATGCCCAGATCCTTCCCTGAATGCAAGACAGCAGTCTGCAGGAGGCTTTATGCAGAAAAAAAAAAAAAAAAGCTGCTAGCAATTCATCCCAAGGTGCCCATAAAATCTTCATTGAGTGCATTAAAGTAGCCTGGGAAATTAGGAATAAGAAAGACCTCCTGAGGCTTGAAGATGAAGGAGCAGAGCTGAAAAGTAAAGAAAAGTCCTTAGTGAATGAAAAAGCTGTCAACTGGGTTTAAAGGAATGAGTGAAAAGAATAGGGGGAGTTAGAGGAGACAGAGAAAGAGAGTGAGAGAAAATTATCTGAAGAGATAATGGCTTAGAATTTTGTCAAAATGTTGAAATGTATTAACCTACAAATGCAATAAGCACAGTGGACCCCAATTAGGATAAGAAAAATAAACCCACAGTATGTCTATCATTAAATTGCTGAAAACCAAAGATAAAGCCAAATTTTTAAAAATAGCTGAGTGGAAAAGGACATTACATACAAGAGAACACTAAGAATGATGTCTTATTGCCAAAAGACAGTGGGAAAGATCTTTAAGTATTGAAAGAAAAAATAAAATTGTTGCCTATAATTCTCTATGCAGAAAAAGTACATTTCAAGAATGAAACTGAAATCCAAGAATAGTCTCTTCAATAAATTGTGTTAGGAAAACTGGATAGCCACATGCAAAAAAATTAAACTGGACCACTATCTTATACCATATATAAAAACCAACTCAAAATGAATTAAGGTCTTGAGCATTTAAGTCCTGAAGCCATAAAATTCCTAAAAGAAAACATCTGGGAAAAGTTAATTGATACTGGTCTCAGTGATGTTTTGTGGTTTTTGTTTATTTGTTTTTTGTTTTGTTTTGTTTTGGATTTGACACTAAAAGAAAAAATTAATAAGAAGGACTACATCAAACTAAATGGCAAAAGAAAATGTCAACAAAATGAACAGGCAACCTATGGGATGGGTGAAAATATTAGCAAATCCTGTATCCAAAAAGGGGTTAACATATGAAAGCTATAAAAAATGATGGGCACTGGGTGTTATAGTGAAGTAATGAATCACTGAATGTTATATTAAAAACTAATGGTGCACTATACCTTGGCTAATTGAATGTAAATAAAAAGTAAATAAAATATAATAACTCATACAGCTTAATAGCAAAAAAAGCATAAGCAATGAACCTTGGAACACTGAGAAAATAAAATAAAAACAAAAATGAACAAAACAAACAACAAAAAAACAAATATTTCAATTACAAAATGGGTAGAGGAAGTGAAGGATATTTTTCCAAAGAAGACATACAAATGACCAACAAGTATATGAAAAGGTGCTCAACATCACCAATAATCAGTGAAATGGATATTGAAACCACATTGAAATATCACCTTATACCTGTTAGAAGGACTACTACAAAAAGGTCAAGAGGACTCCTGGATGGTGTAGTTGATTAAACGACTGCCTCTTTGTTTTGGCTCATGATCCCTCAGTCCTGGATCCTGGATCCCACAGGATCCAGCCCTGTGTCAGACTCCATGCTCAGGATGGAGTCCGTGTGGGATTCTCTCTCCCTCTGTGCCTCCCACTTGTGTTTGCTCTCTCACTCTCTCTCTAAAATAAATAAATAAAATCTTTAAAAGAAAGGCAAGAGATCACGATTGTTGATGAGAATGTGGAGAAAAGAGAACACTTATGCACTATTGGTGAGAATATAAATTGATTCAGCCATTGTGGAAGACATTATGGAAATTCTTCACAAGTGTAAAAATAGGCTTCCCTGAGTGGCTTAGTCAGTTAAGGATTTGCTTTTGGTTCAGGTCATGATCTCAGGGTCTTGGGATTGAGCCTGGCCTTGGACTTTCTGCTCAGCGGGGAGTCTGCTTTTCCCTCTCCCTTTCTCTCTGCATGTTCTCTCTCTCTCTCTCTCCCTCTCTCTCTCTCTCAAATAAATAAGTAAATAAAAATCTAAAAAATATAAACATAGAACTTACCATATGACCTAGCAATTTCACTCCAGGGGATACATCTAAATGACGCAAAATCACTAGGTCAAAAAGATACATGCACCCCTGTATTCATTGCAGCCACACTAACAGTAGATAAGACATGGAAACAAATTAAGTGTCCATCAGTAGATGAGTGTAAAAAGAAAAGAAGACGTATGTGTCTGTATGCGAGTTATATGCATATTTGCATATAGAATATTATTCAGCCATCTAAAGGAAGAGAATCATGCCTTTTGTCTAGAGGACATTCTGCTAAGTGAGATAAGTCAGACAGAGAAAGACAATATTGTATGATTTCACTGGCATGTGAAATCTGAAAGAAACCAAGCTTATAAATGCAGAAAACATATCTGTGGTTATCAGGGGCAGGGGGTGAGGGGTTGGCAAAATGGGTGAATGTGGAAATTGGAGGGTGAGATGAACCATGAGATACTGTGGATGCTGAGAAAAAAAAACTGAGGGTTTTGGAGGGGAGGGGGCGTGCGAGGTTGGGTGATCCTGGTGGTGGTATTATGGAGGGCACATATTGCATGGAGCACTGGGTGTGGTGCATAAACAATTCTGAAACACTAAAAAGAAATTTTAAAAATAAATAACAGTTAAAAAAAATAGTGAGGTAAGTGTATTAGGCTCAAGGACATTGATGCTAGATGGAATCTTAATGTGCAAGAGGGAATGAATAGAACCAGAATTTTTTATATATATATATATATAAAATAGAGAGAGCATATTATTTATAATATATATGGCATATATAAAATATATTATATATAATAAAATTAATAATGTAAAATGACTTTAAGTATTTAATATGCAATATATTTATATGCATATTTATTATAGTTTAATATAAAGAATTTAATATAATAACACCAATATTTATAGAATTAAAGTTATACACACATACGATACAGGCAGTCTTTGTTTTCTACAGTACTATATGGACTGCAACTTACACATATTAGAACAGTGTTTTTGCTTTGCATAGAACCTGAATTATAATATGACCTGTGCAAAGTGAGTACACTTTTCTGTTATGGACAACTTTCAGCTAATATGGTTTTATGCATAGCAAGAAATCTCTCTCTCTCTCTCTCTCTCACTTTCTCTCTCTCTATATATATATATAGACAGAGACAAATATACGATGCATATTGTAATCTGTGGAGCATCCATTAAAATGGCAATGCAATAAATTTTAAAATACAGGAGATACAATGGACTATTAAAATATTTTATTAATCCTAAATGGAAAACAAAATATAGATTGCATAGTTGGAAGAGAAATGCCAATATAGTCGACTTGTACTCTACCCTATCAGTAATTACATTAAATATTTTTTTTTTAATTTTAAAGGTTTTATTTATTTATTTGACAGACAGATCACAAGCAGGCAGAGAGGCAGGCAGAGAGAGGAAGGGAAGCAGGCTCTCCACTGAACAGAGAGCCTGATTTGGGGCTCAATCCCAGGACCGTGGGATCATGACCTGAGCCAAAGGCAGAGGCTTTAACCCACTGAGCCACCCAGGTGTCCCATAATTACATTAAATCTTAATTGACTAAGTATTCTAAGAAAAAGGCAGAAATTAGTAGAATGGATTAATAAATAAAATCACAACTTTTGTGACATTAAGAGTCTCTTTTGGTTTGTCTCCCTCCCGATCCCATCTTGTTCCATTTATTATTTTCCTATCCCCCAAACCACCCCCCATTGCATCTCCACTTCCTCCTCTCAGGGAGATCATATGATAGTTGTCTTTCTCCGATTGACTTATGGTGAGTGCTGTGAAGTGTGTAAACCTGGAGATTCACAGACCTGTACCCCTGGGGCTAATAATACATTATATGTTTATAAAAATTTTTTTAAAATTTTTAAAAAATCACAACTTAACTGTGATTATTAATTTTATGTGTGAATTTAGCTGGGCCACAGTATACCCACATATTTGGTCAAACATTATTCTGGGTTTTTCTGTGAGGGTGTTTTAGATAAGATTAATATTTAAGTTAGTAGACTGAGTAAAGCAGATTATCCTCCATAATGTGGATGGGTCTCACACAATCAGTTGAAGGACTGAATATAGCAAAAAGACTGACCCTTCTCCAAGTAAGAGGGTATTTTTTCTGCCTGATAGACCTTTGAATTGGTACATAGGTTTTTTTGCTCCAGTTGAACTTGAACTGGAATATTAGTTCTTATTGGGTTTCAAACTGGCCAGATTTCAGATTGGAACTACACCATAGTCTCTGCCGGATCTCAGACCTTCATACTCAGACTTGAACCAAAAAAATTGGTTCTTCTGGGTCTTACAACCTGAAAATGCACCTTGTAGATCTTGGGACTTGCCAATATCCACAATCACATGAGGCAATTCTTTATAATGAATCTGTAAATTATAAAATTATGTAATTATAATTTTATATATGTATAGGGATGCAAATAAGCAGAGTATATAATTATTAAACATAAGAAAACCAATATGGTTCTGTTGATATCACACAGAGTAGACTTCAAGACAAGAAGTATTTTCAGAGCTAAGGGGGACATGCCCTAAGATGAAAGGGATGCAAAATAATGAAACTACTTTCTTACACCATACAGAAAAATAAATTCAAAATGGATGAAAGAGCTAAGTGTGAGACAGGAAACCAACAAAATCCTAGAGGAGAACACAAGCAGTAACCTCTTTGACATTGGCCACAGCAGCTTCTTACTAGATATGTCTCCAGGGGCAAAGGAAACAGAAAAAAAAAAATATTTGGACTATTTGGACTTCACCAAATAAGTGAAGTAACAATCAACAAAACTAAAATGAAACCTACAGAATGGAAGATGTTTGCAAATGACATATCTACTAAGGGTTAGTATTCAAAATCTATAAAGAAATTATCAAATTCAAACCAAAAAAAAATCCACTTAAAAATGGACATAAGATATTAATAAACATTTGTCCAAAGAAGATATAGTGATGGCAGACAATGAACATCACTCATCACCAGGGAAATACAAATCAAAACTACAGTGAGATATCACTTCACACCATTAAGAATGGTTAAAATTAGCAACACAGGAAACAACAGGTGCTGGTGAGGATATGGAGAAAGGGGAACCTCCTTACACTGTTGGTGGGAATGCAAACTGGTGCAGCCACCCTGGAAAACAGTATGGAGGTTCCTAAAAAAAATGCAAAATAGAATTACTCTATGACCTAACAAATGCACTATTGAGTATTTTACTCAAGGATATACAAACATTTATTTGAAGGGATTACATACACCCCAATGTTTAGAGTGGCATTATCAGCAATAGGCAAATAATGGAAAGAACCCCAGTGTCCATCAACTGAGGCATGGATAAAGAAGAAATAAATAGGAATATTACTCAACCATGAAAAAGAATGAAATCTTGCCATTTGCAATGATGTGGATGGAGCTAGCATGTATTATGCTAAGCCAAATAAGTCAGTCAGAGAAAGATAGATACCATATGATTTCACTCATATGTGGAATTTAAGACACAAAACAGATTAGCATAGGGTGAAAAAGAGAGGCAAACCATAAAAAAGACTCTTAACTATAGAGAACAAACTGAAATTGCTGGAGGGGAGGTGGTCAGGGGATGGGTTAAATGGGTTGATGGGTATTAAGGACGGCACTTGTGGTGAGCACTGGGTGTTGTATGTAAGTGATGAATCACTTAATTCTACCCAGATTTTAAAAATTGGTAAGTATATAGAAGATATGAAGAATATGCTCAGTCAAATTGACCTTGGAGACACTTATAGAAATATAACTAAGAATAGCAGAATACATTTATTTCAAGTATATATGGAATCGTTTTTTGTTGTTTTTTTTTGTTGTTGTTGTTGTTGTTTTCAAAATAGACCCCTTACTGGGAATCAAATTCAAGTTTTAATATATTTATTTATTTTAAAAGATTTTTTAAGATTTGTTTGAGGTAGAGAGAGAGTGAGAGCAAGAGCATGAGTTGGGAGAGATGAGCTGAAGGCAGACACTAGCCGACTGAGCCACTCAGATGCCCCAAGTTTTAATATATTTAAATAACTGGATCATATTACACATATTATATGATCACATTGGAATTAAATTAGTAATTAATATTATGAAAATACATATAAAGTATTCAAATTTGTGTGGATATAAGTTCCACACAAGTAACCAAATAACCTATACATCAAATAAGAAATCCTAAGAAAATTGTAAAATATTTCAAAGTGAATAATAAAAACATAACATCCTAAAATTTATAAAATGTCACTACAATTAACCTGAAAGAGAAATTTATAACTTTAATGACTATTTTACAAAAAAGGAAATATTTGAAATAAGTGACCTAAGCTTGCACATTAATCATGTAGAAAAAAATAAAAATTAAGGCAAGTAGAATAAAAAGAATAGAAATAAGAGCTGAAATCCGTGAAAGAGAAAACAGACCAACAATAGAGAAAATTACTCAAGTCAATCATTTATTCTTTGAAAGGAATAAGACAACTGATAACCCCTAGAAAAGTTAACAAAAGAAAAAAAAGAGAAAAAATCAAGTCACTCATAAAAGGAATAAAAGAAAGACAATACTACATATAATACAGACATTGACATCATAATAAAGGGATGTTTTATTAATCTCCATTTAGTAAGAAGAAATTGTTAACTTTAAACTCTTTAACAATTAACAGATTGTTAACAAAGGGAAACTGACAACTGTAAATTTAAAAACTTGACAACTTAAATGAAGTTGAAAAAAAAAATCCTTATAAGCAGAATTTACTCAAATTGACAAATGAGGAAAAAGAAAATCTGAATAATGTGATTTCTGTGAAAATCAACAATAAAAAGACAAGCCAATTTAAGAAATGGAAAATGGAGTGAAATACACAGTGAAGATACACTAATGGCTCCAAGTACAGCCATTTTGGAAGTCAGTTTTGGTAGTTTCTTAAAAAACTACATGTACTCTAATCATACCATCCAACAATTGTGCTCCTTGGTATTTACTCAAATGAATTGAAAACTTATTTCCACACAAATTCTTCACACAAAGGTTTATAATAACTTTATTCATAGTTACCTAAGTTTGGAAGTTATCAAGATGTCCTATAATATGTGAATGGTAATAAGAAAACTTCAGGAAATCTATACAGTGGTATTGTATGTACACTAAAGAATAAGTAATGTAGGGTGCCTGGGTGGCTCAGTGGGTTAAGCCGCTGCCTTCAGCTGGGGTCATGATCTCAGGGTCCTGGGATCGAGTTCCGCATCGGGCTCTCTGCTCAGCGGGGAGCCTGCTTCCCTCTCTCTCTCTGCCTGCCTCTCTGTCTACTTGTGATTTCTGTCAAATAAATAAATAAAATCTTTTTAAAAAAAAAAGAATAAGTAATGTACACATGGGTGTTTACAATAACTTTATCCATATTTGCCAAAACTTGGAATCAACTAAGATAGGCAGGTGGATAGATAAACAGATAAACATATTTGATCCAGAAATCAAACATTATTCAATGCTAAAAAATGAAATAAGCTATCAGTCCATGAAAAGACATGGAGAGACCTCAAATGCATATCAGTAAGTGAAAAAAGGCAATCAGAAAAGTTTACATACTGTGTCATTACAAAGCAGATGGCATTCTGGAAAACACAAAACTATGGAGACATTTAAAAAGTCAGTGTTTGTAGGGATTTGGAGGAGGGAGGTTGAACAGGCAGAGCACAGAGGATTTTTAGGGTGGTGAAATTATTCTGTATGATGTTATAATGGTGGATACATGTCATATACATTTGTCAAAACACACAGATAACACAACTCTAGCAGGGAACCCTAATGTAAACTATAGACTTCAGATGATAATGATGTGTCAATGTGTAAGAGCCTGCCCCTCCCAGAGGAACTAGCTTGTGGACCCTGGAAGTAGGGGCGGGGCAGGCTGGGTGAAGACGTCCAATCGGTGTGGTGTGGGTATATCCACTGGGTGAATTAGGATTCAATTGGCTACCTGTGTAGGGGCGGGGCTCAACCACCCTTATAAAGGTTGGTGGGCCATGCTGGCGAAGGGGAGAAGAAGGAGAGCTGTCAGAATAAGAAGGGAGAAGAAGCAGCGGAAGAGTCAGTGGGAGCAGCAGAGAGAAGAGTCGGCAGGAGAAGAAGAAGAGCTGTAACAGCTCTTGTAAGAGCTATAAGTGCCGCCTGCGGTCCCGATGCCAGTGGTCTCAACGTCAGCGGTCCCGAGCCACCGGCGGCCCCGACACCAGCAGCCCCGTGCTGCCAGCGGTCCGGAGCTGCTGGTGGCCCAGACTCCAGCAGAACTGCCCACACCGCGGCTTTGGCAGCAGCGCCGCGGGAAGCTGCGGAGCCACCAGCAGCTGAGCCAACTGAGGACCCGAGCCGCCAGCGGTCCCGAGCGGCCCGCAGTCTGGAGGCCGGCGCGGGATCGCCGTCAGCAGTCCCGTGCCGCCAGCAGTCCCAAGTCGCCAGCAGTCCAGCCGCCAGCAGTCGAGATGCCAGCGATCCCGCACTGCCAGTGGTCCCGCACCACCAGCACCCCGACGCCTGCGGCACCGAAACGCTAGTGGCCCCGATGCCAGCGGCCCTGCCCACACACTGCGACCCTCGGCAGCGGCGCCGCAGGGAACGGCCTAGACGGCAGCAACCTCGACGGGAACCCTGAGCCGCTGCCTCACCGGAGGTGTGTCATTCCGGGAGCGGCTTCATCAGGGAAGAGGCCTCCTCGGTGAATGGCCCTGCGGAAGCAGCATCATCAGGGAAGAGGCTTCCTCCAGAGCAGCCTCCCTGGAGCAGCCTTGTCAGAGTGGCATCATGGGAAGCAGAATCTGTGTCATCGGTGTTGTCCTCCCTGTCATCATTGCTGTCGTCATCGCCTCTTCTTGGGAGCGGCCCTGCCCAGGGAGCAACCTCACCAGCAGCGGCCTTCTTGGGAGTGGCCTCTTCTTGGGAGCGGCTCCAATGGCGAAGCGGCCTCATCTGCGGAGCAGCCCCGTCCAGAGCGGCCTTCTTGGGAGTGACCTTGTTGGAATCATCGTCGTCATCTTTTCGTAAGAGACAGCCCTGACCGGTCAGTTTGATGTTTGATGCTTGGTGTGAAATAAAGCTTTGTTTGATTTTTGCTTTATATCAGTCTCGTTCCTTTGATCACAGACCCTAACAAATGTAGGTGCATGGATTGTAACAAATGTACTGCTCAGGTGTAAGATATTGATAGAAGGGAAAATTTTGAATGTATGTATGGGTCTACGGCCATACCACCCTGAACGCGCCCGATCTCGTCTGAATGTATGTATGGTAGAGGCATAAGATATATAGGAACTCTTAATTCTTCCCCTCATTTTTTTTTGTAAACCTACAACTTGTCTAAAACATAGCCTATTAATAAACAAACCTACAAAAAACACAAAAAACGTGGGGTGCCTGGGTGCCTCTGTTGGTTAAGCATCTGCATTAACCTGGAGTCATGAACCTGGAGTCCTGGGATGGAGTCCCGTGTTGGGCTCCCTGTTCAGTGGGGATCTGCTTCTCCCTCTGCCCCTCACCTCACTTTCTGCTCTCTCACATTCTTTCTTTCTCTCAAATAAATAGTCTTAAAACACACACACACACACACACACACACACACACAATGATATACTCCCCACCACTGGGTTGCCTAAAATCAAAATTGTCAATTACATCAATTTCAGCAAGGACACGGAGCACCTAGCACTCTCATTCGTTGCTAATAAGAGTGTAAAATTGTATTGTCACAATTTCACATCCACTAGAATGACCAAAATCAAAAAGACTGACAACACAACAATTTGTAAGGCTGTTGAGCACCTGAAATTCTCATATATTCTGGTAGAATGTAAAATGGTCTAACTCAACTATGGAGAACTGTTGCAGTTTCTTATAAAGATAACCACACATCTTAACTATAGAGAACAAACTGATAGTTACCAGAGGGGAGGTGGGAGGGGGAAATGGGTGAAATAGGTGATAGGGATGAAGGAGTGCACTTGCCATAATGAGCACTGAATGATGTATGAGTTGTTGAATCACTATATTGTACACCTGAAACTAATACAACATTGTATATTAACTATACTGGAATTATTTTTTTTTTAAGTAAAGCAGTATTTTCCCTTCCTTCCCCTATTGCTCCCTGTGCTGAAGAGGGGTGGGGGAATTAGAGAGGGAGACAAACCATGACAGACTCTGGACCCCAGGAAACAATCTGAGGGTTTCAGAGAGGAGGAGGATGGGAGCATGGAGTAGCCAGGTGATGGGTGTTAGGGAGGGCATGTGTTGTGATGAGCACTAAGTATTATAGGCAACTAATGAATCATTGAACACCACATCAAAAACTAATGATGCGGGGTGCCTGGGTGGCTCAGTGGGTTAAAGCCACTGCCTTCAGCTCAGGTCATGATCCCAGGTCTTGGGATCGAGCCCCACATTGGGCTCTCTGCTCAGCAGGGAGCCTGCTTCCTCCTCTCTCTCTGCCTGCTTCTCTGTGATCTCCGTCTGTCAAATAAATAAATAAAACTTTTTTAAAAAAACCTAATGATGCACAGTATGGTGGCTAACAACATTTAAAAAATCTATAAAATAAAATTATCATATGGTTTCACTTACTTGTGGAGCATAAGGAATAACATGGAGGACCATAGAAGAGGAAAGGGAAAGTAAAGTAGGGTAAATCAGAGGGGGAGACAATGCATGAGAGACTGTGGACTATGAGAAACAAACAGGGTTTTGGAACGGAGGGGTATGGGGTTGGGAGGATCTGGTGGTGGGTATTGAAGAGGGCACATATTGCATGGAGCACTGGGTGTGGTGCATAAACAATGAATATTGGAACACTACATCAAAAACTAATGAGTACTCTATGGTGACTAACATAACATGATAGTAAATAAACAAACAAATAAATAAATCATATAGCAAACCTCTTATGCACCCCAAAACATGAAAGAATATATGAATTAAATATATATATCTTTAAATGTTGACTCTCCACACAAAAAATGTATATATACTATATGGATTTCACTTATATGATATCTGAGAACAGGTAAAACTGATATAAGGCAAGAGAAATCAGAATGTGGTTGCCTCTTCAACCTCACCCACAGTAACTTCTTCCTAGAAACATCGCCAAAGGCAAGGGATGCAAGGGCAAACATTAGCTATCAGGACTTCATCAAGAAAAAACAAAACAAAACTTTTGCACAACAATGGAAATAGTCAACAAAACCAAAAGACAACTGACAGAATGGGAGAAGACATTTGCAAATGCCATATCAGATAAAGGGTTAGTATCCAAAATCTATAAAGAACTTATCAAACTCACACCCAAAGAACAAATAATCCAATCAAGAAATGGACAGAAGACATGAACAGACATTTCTGTAAAGAGGACATCCAAATGGCCAACAGACACACATGAAAAAGTGTTCAACATCACTCGGCATCAGGGAAATACAAATCAAAACCCCAGTGAGATACCACCTCACACTAGTCAGAATGGCTAAAATTAACAAATCAGGAAATGACAGATGTTGGTGAGGACGCAGAGAAAAAGGAACCCTCCTACACTGTTGGTGGGAATGCAAGCTGATGCAGCCATTCTGGGAAACAGTATGGAGGTTCCTCAAGAAGTTGAAAATAGAGCTACCCTACAACCCAGCAATCTCACTACTGGGCATTTACCCTAAAGATACAAATGTAGTGATCCAAAGGGACACATGCACCCGAATGTTTATAGCACCAATGTCCACAATAGGCAAACTATGGAAAGAACCTAAATGTCCAACAACAGATGAATGGCTAAAAAAGAGGTGGTGTATATATATATACACAATGGAATATTATGCAGCAATCAAAAAATGAAATCTTGCCATTTGCAACAACATGGATGGAACTAGAGGGTATTACACTAAACCAAGGAAGTCAATCTGAAAAAGACAATTACCATATGATCTCTCTCATACGAGGAATTTGAGAGGCAGGGTGGGGGGTCATGGAGGGATAGGGAAGTGAAAAATGAAACAAGATGGGACCTGGGAGGGAGAAAAACCATAAGAGACTTTTTTTTAAAAGATTTTATTTATTTATTTGACAGAGAGAAAGATCACAAGCAGGCAGAGAGAGGGAGGGAAGCAGGCTCCCTGCTGAGCAGGGAGCCCGATGCGGGGCTCGATCCCAGGACCCTGAGATCATGACCTGAGCCAAAGGCAGAGGCTTAACCAACTGAGCCACCCAGGCACCCCCATAAGAGACTCTTAATCTCAGGAAACAAACTGAGGGTTGCTGAAGGGAGGGGCGTGGGTGGGATGGGGTGGGTTATGGACATTGGGGAGGGTATGTGCTATGGTGAATGCTGTGAATTGTGTTTAAGACTGATGATTCACAGACCTGTACCCCTGAAGCAAATAATATATTATATGTTAATAAAATTTTAAAAAGAGTGATTGCCTTTGGACATAGAGGATTTGACTGAGAAAAGGTACGTTGGACCTTTATTTGATAAACAAAATGTTACTTATTTTGTTTTGAGAGATGGCTACTCCATGAAAAAGCTCACTAAACAGACTACTGAAAATCTATGCATTTTGTTTTATATTAATTAAATCTAAAGCTAAAAAAATATTTTGGAAAAAATATTTTGGCAGCATTGGTGTGATGGTGAGGAATGTTGGCTTTTGGCAACTAAAATAGATCAGGCTTTAATTCCAGATTTGGAAATACATTGCCAGATCTGTGACAAGTTAATTACCATCCTGAGCATCAACTTCTTGATGTGTTAAATGGGGCCAAACACCTGTGGATTTTGTGAGGATTATACCATGTCTATAAAAATTTTAGAATGGTATTTGACCACATAATAGGCATTCAATTAATAGTAGTTATGCTATTTTAATGAATTCCTTGTAATTCTTCCTTCAAATGCCTTGTACTTCTGATACATCCTATACTTTTTTTTTTCTTTTAGGGCTTAGTCTGTCTATTTGGAGAAACTCATGAATCTCTCCCACAGCTTTCAGTTTGTTTGTTTTTTTTTTCTTTTCCTTGCTACTGACAGCATTACACCCCCCACCCCCTCCCACGCTTCAAGCATAAGTGACTACTCAGTTATTTGCATCAACTATGACCAATAAGAGTTTTATACACTGCAAACAGTAACACTTTATTGCACTAAAAATAACATGTCAATATCTGTATGTGTCTATAAGTTTGGTTTTAGATTTTCCTCTGCAGCACTACACACATCAGAGTCTAGGCGCATACTGAATCCTTAATAAAAGGCATTTCATAAATAAATTATTTTAGACTTTTTGAAAATCATAGCTGATTATTTTACCCACTTATAAATATTTGCACTAAGTCTAATAGTTATATGGGAGTGAAAGGTACGTAGTTGTTATTCTAATCTTACACTTTTATTATTTTTAGTGGCCATTAAGGATGAACAGGATGTATAAGAGAGTGAATAAAACAAAGTTCCAGCCAGCATGGAGGCTCCATTCTTATGCTAAATTGGATAGTAAGCAAATATAAAAAATTAATATACATGCCTCAATGATTTTCCTACTTCTGTCTATTCTCAGTTCTCCTTCCCCCAATTTTTAAAATCAGTTTTGTTATCCTTTCATTATATATTTATGAAAATACTGAAAATCTGGGGTGCCTGGGTGGCTCAGTGGTTTGGGCATCTGCTTTCAGCTCAGGTCATGATCCCAGGGTCCTGGGATGAGCCCCACGTCGGGCTCCCTGCTCACTGGGGAGACTGCTTTTCCATCTCCCTCCCTTGCTTGTTCTCTCTCTCTCAAATAAATAAATAAAATCTTCCAAAAAATACTGAAAATCTTTTATGTTAGAAGATAGACCCCTACATCCCATGGAATTTTTATATATATTTGACTTTTGCTTTCTACTCACCTTGGGTTTTTAAGTTGTTTCATGGAGAAGCAAGGAAAGAAAAGTTTGGCAAGTCTTGGTTCAGAGGCATAGAAGTGGAAGGGCATATACACAGAAGGGTGGTACGGCTTCAAGAAGCTGAAAGATCCCATAAGGAGAAGGCAGATTTGGGGAGACCTACTTAAACTTTATAGTCCAAATCCCCCACTGTACTCAGGACAGCTTTGAGTTTCCCTGTTATTAAAGCAGTCAATCTTTGCAAAGAAGTTATATGTTACTTGATTTTCCCACATGTATTTGATGTTGGAGTAGGTAATTTGTGAGTAGCTAGGTTTTCAAGTAGCCTGTGTCTGAGAGCACTGATTGTATAAGATAGGAAGGTTTTCCAGGGAAGGATAAACCCATTTCATCAGGGTTCCTAGTCCCCACCAGAATCACTAAATGCTTATATACAAGTTATTTTCTACCAATTAAACAATGTTCCCAATGAATCACACGGGTGCTAAAGTAAAAGTTGACTACTTTCCATTCTGAATGATGCTATTTTTTTAAAAAAAATTCCCAATACTGCTCTCTGCTCAGTGCAGAGCCTGCTTCTCTCTCTCTCTCTCTCTCTCTCTCTGCCTGCCTCTCTGCCTACTTGCATTCTCTGTCAAACAAATAAATAAATAAAATCTTTAAAAAAAATTCCCAATACTTCCTTTTTTGTTTCTGTATCATCTTTAGGCATAAATTGGGCCTCCTTTTACATAATGAACTTAGTGGGATTTGACATTGGGTGGCAATGAATAGCATCGCCACCCAATGTCACTGGGGACAGTTGGGACCTACTAGTAGCCATTTATTGTGTAGGATGACTCACATAATGGTGGATTGAAGGTTAAATATGTCATAATACTAAAAAAGAAATGGTTAGTAAAAGAACTTAATCTCTCAGAAAACTATACATTTTAATTAGAGGAGAAGCAATATGTCTTATTGAGGGTAGAAATGCCATAGGCTGAAAAATGAACTCAATTTCTCAAAGCCAACCATAGCCAGTAACTTCCAGGTGTCAGGATTGGTGATCCAGGAACACTGAGGTTATATGCCCAGATAAGTCCCTCTAAGGTGTTTGTAAACCCCTACCAAATTGAGAAGTCCTATATGAACTATTAATGCACAAGAGGGACCTGGAAGCCATGAAGCATGGTGGTCTCCATTCAGTAGTAGCAGTTCTGTGGGTATATATGGTATATATATATGTGGGTATATATGTGATATATTAGGCACCAGGAAAGAGATGTTTGTATTTGAAAAGGAAGGTGTTCCTAGGAATAGTAACTGATTCCTCGCCTCTTCAGTTGCCAGAAAATAAAACACTGAAACCTCATTCTGAAATTATTCCTCATTATTTAAAGCAATAATTACCTTAAGAATGAATTTATGTCTTGACTGGAATTCATAAATTACCAAATTTGAGGAACATCGGATAAGGGTACCTCAGGAAGATAGGGTATGGTCTTCACATTCTCTTCTGCCCCCTTGTGGTATCTTTCATCGTATCTTTCTGGACTCTTGCCCTAGGTGAAAACAGTCTCTTCTAAACTAAACATTCTTATTTAGTGTTTTGACTATTTCCAGAAAACAGTCCAGCTAGAAGTGAGACTGTCACGTCCTTTCAACATGAAGTAATATAGTGTTAACCAATCATTTTTATGTCTTCTGCCTTACCTGCATATATATAGATAGATAGGTAATTTTTAAACTGATTTTGCCCAAGTAGATGTCCCTGAAATCTCATATTTTATTCTTCATCTGTTTTCCCTATATATTAATCTTAGATCTATTTATTCACTCATTTTATTTTTTTCTAGTACATTTTTGGCTTTCATTTTTATGATTTCTTTCCTGCTCTGTAACTGATGAACAGCACTAAGAAACCCACCTTGTTCCTTCATCCCAGCCACTTCACAGGAAATTTTCCTGGTACTAAAAATGCTGTCTTCCATTGATACCTGGAGCATCTGAATTTCCATGATTTCTTTTCTTCTCTCTGTAGTCTTTGCCCGTCGCTTTTCTCTGCCTGTATCTAAAATTGACTGTATTCCTCAAGACATATCTCAGGAGTTTCACTCTTAACACTTCTCCTGCAAACACATTCACTCCCACAGTTAAGGAGTACCTTAACTCTCAGTTCAGTTTTCTGTTGAATCCCAAGCCATCATACAAGACGGTCTATAGAGCATCTCTCTTTGGCAGTCCCAAAGGACTGCAAATGTCCATGTCCCAATCAATACTCATAAATCTCTCTTGCTATGTGCCTCCCACTGTGTCCCTAAGAGAATCAACCACACTATCAATTCCCCACTTTCCCAGGACAGACTTATACGTCTTCTCCATCCCTTTTACATTAAATTATAATAGCAGCCTGCTATGATTCCTAAATCTCTCATATACATAGACTCACTCCTTTTATTCTCCGACTCCGATTTTGCTGTATCTGAGCTCAGACCACACCATCTCCCCCCTCATGGATGCCTTCCATGTTACCAGTGGTCTGTTCCTACTCTATACTGCAGAACTGTGATTTCTGAAACATAGATCTGTTCCTGTCACTCCTCTGTGAAAACTCATCCATGGTAAGTCTCACCAGGCTGCATTTGGGGACTGGACAGAGTGAGAAGGGATCTTGTATCAGCCAGGATTTCTGGTAGACGCCCCTATGCACTATCCACTTGTGGTGGTCGGGGGCGGGGAAGGGGCGGGATTGAGCCCCCTTCCCCCCTCCTCCTTACTGCGGAAAGCTGCAGAGCTAAGGGCACTTACTTCCTATTCACCAGTCAGCAGGGAGGGATCCTCTGATCAGCCACGTAGGCATTCTCTTCTCTCTGGAGGAAAAGGCCCAGCAGCTGTCGGAGGAAAAGGCCCACCAGCTGTCAGAGCAAAGGGACATGTCGCAGCTAAGTAAGAATTTGGGTGATTCGAGTCCCCCGGCCGAGGCCCCTAAGCCTCCGGTCTATAGCCGCCCTACGGTTCTGATGCGGGCCCCGCCCGCCTCCTCTCGGGCTCCGCCAGTCCCCTGGGATCCACCTCCGATTGATTTGCAGGCTTCACTGGCCGCTTGGCAGGCACCTCAGCCTGCTTGGGAGGCCCCACAGGGCCAGCCGCCTACCCCAGTGGCTCCGATGGCCCAACCTCCGGCCCTGGGGGGCCCGATGGTCCAGGCTCCCCCTCTGGGAGGCCCGATGGGCAAGCCTCCGACTCCCGGAGTCCTGATGATCCATCCTCCCCCTCCGGGAGCCCCGATGGCCCAGCCTCCAACTCCGGGAGTCCTGATGATGCATCCTTCAGCTCCCGGAGCCCCGATGGCCCATCCTCCACCCCCGGGGACCCCCATGGCCCATCCTCCCCCTCCGGGGACCCCGATGGCCCATCCTCCTCCTCCGGGGACCCCGATGGCCCATCCTCCCCCTCCGGGGACCCCGATGGTGCATCCTCCCCCTCCGGGGACACCGATGGCGCATCCTCCCCCTCCGGGGACACCGATGGCTCACCCTCCCCCTCCGGGGACACCGATGGCCCATCCTCCCCCTCCGGGGACCCCGATGGCCCAGCCTCCGACTCCGGGAGTCCTGATGGCCCAGCCTCTGACTCCGGGAGTCCTGATGGTCCAGCCGCCTGCTCCGGGAGCTCCGATGGCCCAGCCTCCGCCCCCAGGAGCCTTGATGACCCAGCCTCCGCCTCCGGGAGCCCCGATGGCCAAGCCTCCTGGTCCCGGCGTCCTGATGATTCATCCTCCAGGTTCGAGAGCTCCGATCACCCAGGCTCCAGCTTCAGGAGCCCCGATGGCACAGCCGGCCGCCCCACCTGCGCAGCCTCTGGCTTCTTGGGCCCCACAGGCTCAGCCTCTGATTCTGCAAATCCAGTCTCAGGTTATAAGGGCTCCTCCGCAGGTTCCCCAGGGCCCGCAGGCCCCGCAGGCGCAGCTGGCCACACCCCCGGGCTGGCAGGCCACCTCGCCAGGATGGCAGGCCCAGCCGCAAGGCTGGCAAGCCACGCCTCTGGCTTGGCAGGCCACGCAGGTCACCTGGCAGGCTCCGACCATTACCTGGCAGGCACCACCACCCGTGCGCCAGGGCCCACCGCCCATCCGCCCGGGCCCACCACCCATCCGACCTGGCCCCCCGCCGGTGCGCCAGGCCCCGCCCCCGATTCGCCAGGCACCACCGCTGATACGCCAGGCACCGCCGCCCATCCGGCCTGCCCCACAGGTCCTGGCCACCCCACCACCACTCTGGCAGGCCCTGCCACCCCCGCCGCCTCTGCGGCAGGCTCCGCAGGCTAGGCTGCCCACCCCACAGGTGCGGGCAGCTCCACAGGTGCGGGCAGCGCCGCAGGTGCCCACTGCTCCGCCAGCCACGCAGGTGCCCACGGTGCCTCCAGCTGGCCCGCAGGCACCTCAGGCTGTGCTGTCGGCTCCTCTGTCGGCCCCGCAAGCTGTGCACTGCCCACCCATTATCTGGCAGGCCCCCAAAGGCCAAGCCCCAGTGCCACACGAGCTGCCAACGTCGATGGAATTCCAGGAAGTGCAGCAAGCCCAGGCTCTCGCCTGGCAGGCCCCCAAGGCTCCTGGGCAGTTCTGGCAGCCTGTGCCCACCCAGGAGGCCCAGAGGCAGGGCCCACCACTGGTTCAGCTGGAGCAGCCCTTTCAGGGGGTCCCGGCCTCCCAAAAGGCCCTCCAAATCCAGCTACCCACCCAGCAGGCCCAGCCCTCGGGCCCGCAAGCAGAGCTGCCCACCTTGCAACTCCAGTCCTCCTGGCAAGGCCCCCCAGCAGCCTTGCAGGGCCAGCCCGGAGCTCCCATAGCGGCAGCAAATTTTCCCGTGGGCTCCGCTAAATCACTGATGACTCCATCGGGAGAATCCCGGGCCTCTTCAATAGAACGCAGGACCTCTTCAAAGGAACGGAGGACCTCTTCAAAGGAACGGAGGGCCCCTTCGAAGGATCGCATGATCTTTGCTGCCACGTTCTGTGCTCCAAAGGCAGTGTCAGCTGCCCGAGCACACCTGCCGACTGCCTGGAAGAACTTGCCTGCCACATCGGAGACCTTCACTGCCACTTCAAGGGTCTTTCCAACTACCTCCCGGTTCCAGCCTGCCTCTTCTAATGCCTTTCAGGGCCCATCTGCCCCCTCTGAGACCCCGAAGTCACTGCCACTTGCTCTGCAGGATCCATTTGCCTGCGTGGAGGCTCTGCCTGCAGTTCCATGGGTTCCACAGCCCAGTGTGAATGCTTCGAAAGCAGCGCAGGCAGTGCCAACCATCCTGATGGCTACGGCAGCTGCCCCGAAGGCAATGGCCACCACTCAAGAGGCCTCGAAGACGTCTGCTGAGCCACCGCGTCGCTCTGGCAAAGCCACCCGGAAGAAGAAGCATCTGAATACCGAAGAGGACAGCAGTGGCCATATGCTGGCCCTGCGTGACTGGCAGGCTCCGAGACCCTGGGAAAATCTGAACTTGAATGACTGGGAGGTTGAAAATCCTATCCAGGTCCTGGGTGATTGGGAGGGCCCGAGCACCTCCCGTGGCCTGAGTGGCTGGGAGGGCCCGAGCACCTCCCGCATCCTCAGTGGCTGGGAAGGGCCCAGCACAACTTGGGCTCTGAGTGCCTGGGAGGGCCCAAGCACTTCGAGGGCCCTGGGTCTCTGGGAAAGCCCAGGTAGCCCTCAGCCCCTGATTATCTCTGAGTTCACCAATCTCTCTCAGGGATTTGGTGTCACCCAGAATGACCCCAAGCTGGAGACTCAGCCATTGTCTCCCTTGGATGAGAGAGCGAATGCATTGGTGCAGTTCCTCTTGGTCAAGGACCAAGCCAAGGTGCCCATCAAGCGCTCAGAGATGGTGAAATTCATCATCCGTGAATATAAAGATGAGTGCTTGGATATCATCAACCGTGCCAACAATAAGCTACAGTGTGTTTTCGGTTATCAACTGAAAGAGATTGATCCCGAAAACCACTCTTACATTATCATCAACAAGCTGGGGCACCACAAGGGTGAACCAGTGGCATCCTACTTAGACAGGCCCAAGTTAGGCCTCCTGATGGTGGTCCTGAGTCTCATCTTTATGAAAGGCAATTGTGTCAGGGAGGACATGATCTTTAGTTTTCTGTACAGGTTAGGGTTGGATGTCCGAGAGACACATGCTCTCTTCGGAAATACAAAGAAGCTCATCACCGAAGTGTTTGTAAGGCAGAAGTACCTAGAGTACAGGCGAATCCCCTATACTGAGCCAGCAGAATATGAGTTCCTCTGGGGCCCCCGTGCATTCCTCGAAACCAGCAAGATGCTTGTTTTGAGGTTTCTGGCCAAGCTCCATAAGAGAGACCCACGGTGCTGGCCTTTGCAGTACTTCGAAGCGTTGGCAGAGTGTGAGTCTGAAGATTTGGATGAGGATGAGCCTGGATCCGGTGACAATGCCGGTGACCCCACCAGCAGTTCCCCTCCCCGCTAATGTGGTTCTTTCCGCAGATATCTCATTCCTTTGGGTTCCTGGCCAGAGGCCACTGACAGGGTGGGGTGGGGTGGGGGGGGGGCGTTTTGTTTCTGGTGTTTATGTTCCAGTTCTATGTGTGTAAGTTTGGATTTAAATTTGGTTCAACTTAGTATCTGCCAAAGCTTTGTACATTTTCATGTGGTGTTGATTTCGATTGGCTACTGTTCTCTTTGGTATTTTGGCATCTGTATTTTTAAGTGAGATCTGTGATTCTCTGTTTTGTGTTATAATTGTTATGTTTTGGTATCAGAGTTGTGCTGGCTTTGTGAAATGAATTGAGAAGCTATCCATCTCATTCTGGTACAGATTATGTAGTATTGAAATAGGCTGTTCTTTGAACATTAAAATGAGTCATCAGTAAAAGCTGTCTGCAGAAAATAAATATCTATATCTATATATATAAATATACTTTCAGCATAACATGAAAGTGTTTGTCTTTATTCTCATTTTTACTCTGGATGATGGGAGCCAAGTTTTACCATATTCTCGGAATAGACTTAAACATCAAGATTACTACCAGTGATAGTAGAAACCACGGTAATGAACCTGTCTCAAGGACAGTGCTACATTCGTCCTAACAATGCAGGGATTGTGTTGTATGGTGAAATGTAAGATTTCCTTAATTCAAGAGTAAAACTTCACAAGTCAGTGAAGTGGAATCAGGAGGAGGCTGAATATCTCCTCTGATTTAATCCTCACAATAGTCCTTCAAAGTAGGCATTATTATTCCCATTTTGTAGGTGAGTATCTAAGGCTCCAGTACATTAATTAAATGGCACAAATCAGTAAAGCTGCAGTTTGAAGCAGACTTTTCTCCTTAAGGCTACGTGGGAAAGAAGGACCATCTTCTCGCAGCACCAGTATCCAGGTTTATTAGCTATGTAGATGAATTTGACCAGCGGGGGGTATTTATGTGGCCCATGGTGGGTATCCAGCAGCACAGGAGACGTGGGTTTCATCAACACACTGATACTAGGATGGAAATGTTCCTTGCAAAATATCTAGGCTTATAAAAGGGAAAAGGAAACACAAGCCTCCAATGTGGATTGCGGGTGGTGGTGGAAAGGGAGGGAGATACAAAGGGAGGTCTAAGGGAGAAGTTCATGGTTGGAGTGGGGGGGCATAAGCCCAAGCATACAGGGGAAGTCAGCTGATACAATCTGAGGTTGCTAAATAACTTAGTCAACCTTTGTGTGCAGGGTGGTGTGGGAGGGAAGGCAACAGAAGCTTCCTGAGTGCTTTGGGGAAAGACACTCATGCACACACCAGAGTGGTGAATACAAGCCGACTTTCCTGAAGTCACAAGTCTCTTCCTGTGCACCAGGATCAGGCACTGCCGCCAACTCCACCGCCCTAAGAGGATCAGGACTCCCACCCTAAAGCGCTCTTCTCTGGTTAAAGAGTAAGTTCCAGAAACAAGGTAAATAGCCATAGTGGAATTCTTCTGCCACCTAGTGGTCCAGTCAGTTACTCCGGCAGCTGCCTACTATATCCCATCTGCCGCAGTGCTTAAAGTCATATCCTCAATACCTGGGTTGTGGCTACTACTTGCTTCATAATTTTGCCCATAATTTTATCAGCATCTGTGTCCAAACATGCCTTCTTTTCTCTTGTCATAGGATAAGGTGAAATTCTTCTCAGAGTGCAATCCATTGGCACTTAGGAATCTGAACCTATATACTATGAGATGAAGGTATATAATGGAGAGTCCATTCCCAGCATATGCAGAGCCCAACTTTCTAGGGCAACTCGTCCCACGAGATAACCTGCTTGCCTGTAGGGAATCTTTGGCAAGTTGTCCAAGTGGCTAGATTTCCAGAAATTCAGTGAGAGTTTCTTATAAACTTCCTGGGTCAGCGAGTACTGTGTTTCTGTCCTAAATCAATCTTAACTTATTTTGAGGACAACAGCTAATGCCCATTGAGAGCAACAGCCTGGCCCCAGCTGACAGATATCCCCAGAAGAGGGTTTTCTGGGATAGAAAACTGTCACATGGATTCAGTATTTCTTGTTTGTTTTTAGTTCATTTATTATCATTTCTATGGCTTCTTCCAAATTATTTATTTACTCACTGGGTGCTTGAGCAAGTTGCTCTTGGTGAAACAAAGCCATAAACATCCATCTTATTTATCTCACATCTGATATAAAGGCAAATAACGTTATTTTACCAATGTCAAGGGCTTAAGATCTGAGTTAAATTCTAATGAGAGATAAATTATAATAACAATGAATTTTTAACTATAAATAAACTAATTAGCCACATATTGAATGGAAAAGGTTAAGAACAGTTGACATTATAAAATCAGAAGGCAGAAAACAAAACTTGGAGTACATGAAAATACAGGACACATGTTGTGATGAGCACTGGGCATTATATGCGACTAATGAATCATTGAACACTACATCAAAAAGTAATAATGTCCTATAAGTTGGCTAACTGAACATAATAAAAAAAAGAAGCAGTGAAAACAAATTTAAGACCCATTTATTTGAAAGTTCCAAAATGTAGATAACTGTTGTACACAGTTTTTTATGTTATAGTAGAGAAAAAAAAAAGTTAAAACCCCTGTAAATAAATGGGCAAAAGGTATCAGATAACAAAAAAACAAAAGAAATGCATGTCTCAAATAACAATGAAAAATGTTACACCCCACTTATATTTCAGACAGAACTATTAGACCAGTATTCCCATTTTCATTTATTAAATGGACATAGAATAGAATAAAAGCCCAGGGAAGAGCCAGCGTAAGTAGAGTTGTTATGAAACGGGCACCGTTCGTTACATACTAGCGATGGAAGTATAAATTACTATAAGTCGCCCTGAAATTAATTTAGCCAATAGCATCTTCAGGGTTTTAAAACTATCTGTACTATTTTGCCTGGAAATTCTTCATATGGGAATATGCTGAATGTAAATAACCTATAGCAGGGGCAAAGACTCCTTCACACAAAAGAACTGCTATGGGAGACTCATAGCGTGCTCACACCTTCCCCCCATTCAACCAGACACACGTCAAGGTGTCTGCTGAGTGTCCTGCTGTAAAGATCAAAGGCTTCCTCAAGGGACAACTTACTGTCTGCTCGAGTACAAAATTACATGCTGTGGACCAGTGGCGCAACGATCTATAGTTAATAAATGTGAAGTGGGTGCTAATAGACTCTCAACAAAGCCATAAAACAATCTCAGTAAAAGCCATTTCCCATGAAGCTATATGATCAAACTGAGTGCACTATTGTATAAGATGTTAAATTATAAGCTGATATCTTCAGGTATTTACTTGAAAATGATCTGAATTTTGGAATAATTTTACTCTAAGCCATGCCTCCCGGTAGCCATAAAGACAAAGGTCAGTTGCTTGTTAAACTATTCATAAAGCAAAGATGTCAGCAAACAAGAATTAATCATTGTGGCTATGATGGATGGAGCACTCCCTAGGGCCCCGGTGACCTCCCCTGGACACCCACAACTCTTGTCATCTTCTCATTTACTGTCATACTACTTGAAAGGATATAGATCTGTCCTGACATTCCCGTGTCCGTTGTCAGAACCTAACATCTGGGTATCTCCCTCATACAGTCAGACATCCTGCATTGGCAGTTTTGCCATCTTATATGATCAGTGTTTTCCCTTCTCTCCATCCCGATGGACATTGTTGCTTGCCTGAAATTTGAAGCTGCTTTTGGCATGATCTCTTACTTGAGTAATGCCCCTCACACCATTCAATACACTGGCTGCCCAGATCATAATGTTTTAATTGGCTTAAAGCATTTGATAGCTCTCAGTTTTCCTGGGAATTAGATGCAGCTCTCCTTCGCTCACACTCCTCATCCTAAGGGTCAAAGAGCAGCAGGGAAGAGGTGGGCTATGCAAAATCAGCATTTGCAAACTAGTTCAGGGGTCCCTCTGCTGGATGTTTTGAAGAACTCCTTGAATTCTGTATTGAAAACCCACCTGGGTCAGCAAGGCCGGGTCGTAAGGCAGAAGACCCTGACATTTAGATCACAGACCCTTCCTGCTTACCTTGGTCCCCAACCCAGAAATTCATAAGGACACAGGAAATACATGGTGAGGGTAACGGGCCTGCCTTCTCTGAATAGGCTGTCTAGGAAATGAAACCTAAAGTGGATCCACCTTTCAAACTCAAGTCTCATTTTCCTGAGTGCGAGAAATTTATTTCTTCCAAAATCTTCCAGAAGATTCTTTTGTGAATGCCATAAAGAGACTTATAACACTATGAGCCCTTTGGTCCAGTCCCTTAATCCTTTTAGATTCTTCAAGTTTTACTTGCCCGTTTGTGTTTAAGAGACAAAATCCATGGGGAGCTTCCTTCATTACCAGCTTCCTTCTATTTTGCTTCAGGCACTGCAGAAATCACTCTGGTGGTCTCAGTGAAATGCCCTTAGAGCCAATGTCTTTGCTCTGCAAGTCGCCAATCCACCTGCCAGTAAGACTGGTTTTCTACACTGTCACTTGTTCAAAGTGCGTTCAGTTTAAGAACCATGGCAAAAAGAGGGATCAGTGTTGTCTGATTAATCAGCAATAACCACAGAAGTATCTCCTAGACCTTATAGACTGCATGGAGCATACTCTATAGTAGTTTTTAATATTTCCCTGAAGTAGAGCTAGCTGGTTCTACAAAGCTGTGGAGTTTGAGTGTTGGTTTTGTGGCTTCTGCAAGGCATCCTTAAAAAAACATTTTGTTTTGAAGTAATAGCTTCACGGGAAGTTGAAAATATTATACAGGGCTAATGTACTTTAACCAGCTAAATACTATTGAATTGTAGTGCAATACCAGGTACATTTACATTGGTACCATGTGTATGTGTAGTTCAGTGACATTTTATCATAAATGTAGATTCAATAAACATCACTCTAATCAACATACAGACCTATTTTTCAACCACAAAGATTTCTCACATGCTGTTGCTTTATGGTCTTGTGCACCCCTAAACATGCCTACACCCTGGCCATCACGACTCTGTTTTGTAGCTCCATAATTTTTTCAATTTGGTAATCTTATACAAATTTAATCATACCTTTGAGACTGGCATTTTTCACTCACTATAATGTGACTGATACAAATCCAAGTTGTTGCATGCATCAATAGTTCATTCCTTTTTTCATTCCTTTTTAAGGCTGATAAAATATTTATCTATGAAGGGCATCTTGGTTGTTTCCAGTTTTGAGCTACTCCAAAGTTGCTATGAACATTCGTGGACAGGCTTTTGCATGGACGTAAATTTTCATTTATCCAGGATCATGGGGGTCATTGATGGGTTGCATGGCAACTGCATTTACACTTTGAATGAAACTACCAAACTATTTTCCAGAATGGCTATGCCGTTTTACATTCACTAGCAACGCCTGAAAGATCCAGTATCTCTGCATCCTCACCAACAATTGGTATAGTCGCTGTTAGAATAATTTAGATGGCACCTGGGTGGCTCAGTGGGTTAAGCCGCTGCCTTCGGCTCAGGTCATGATCTCGGGGTCCTGGGATCGAGTCCCGAATCGGGCTCTCTGCTCAGCAGGGAGCCTGCTTCCCTTCCTCTCTCTCTGCCTGCCTCTCTGCCTACTTGTGATCTCGGTCTGTCAGATAAATAAATAAAATCTTAAAAAAAAAAGAATAATTTAGAGATCCTTATAGGTATGCACTGATACCTCACTGTGCTCTTAATTTGAATTTCTATGATTGTGAGAGGAGTTGAGTTCTTTCCCTGTGCTTATTTGTTATCTGTATGTCCTCTTTAATGAAATGTTTGTTCATCTCCTTTGCCCATTTTCTAAATGAACTTTTTGTTTTATTATTACTGAGTTTTGAGAGTTAGTTACATAATCTAGATTTGAGTCCTTTATTAGATATGTTGTTTACAAGTATTTCCTTCCAGTCTGCAGTTTGGCTGTCTATTATCAGAGCAGCACAAGGTCTTTATGCAGAAAAGCATTTAAATTTTGATGAAGCCCCATTTGATTCTTTTTCTTTTATAGATCAAGCCCCTTGTTTTCCACCTAAGTACCCTTCATCAGATCCTAGGTCCCAAAGATTTTCTCCTACGTTTTCTTGTAAAAGTTTAATAACATTACATTTTATATTTACTTCTGTGATCCATTGTGAGATTATTTTGTATAAACTGTTATGTTTAGACTGAGGTTCTAGTTTTTTTTTCCTTATGCACATTTCATTGTTCTAGTAATATTTGTTGGAAAGGCTATCCTTTCTACATTAAATTGCTTTTGCACCTTTATCAAAAATCAGCTGGCTCTACTTGTATGGGCTACTTCTGAGTTCTCTATTTTGTCTGATTGATTTATGTGTCTGTCCTTCCACTGATACTACCACCATCTTGATTGTAGCTATATAAGCTCTAGAAAAAAAGTACAGTAATTCTCCTCACATTATTATTTTTGTTCAAAATTATTTATAGCTATTATGTATCTTTAACTTTCCATATGAATTTAAAAATAGCCTTGTCCACATCTTAAAAAATAAAAAAAAAAAACTTGCTGGGAATTTTGTGGGAATTTAATTAAGCCTGTATATCCAATTGGGTAGAATCAAACTTGTTACTATGTTGAGTCTTCCAATCCATAAGCACAGTATATCTCTCCATTTAGTTGGATTAACTTTGATTGCTTTCATCAGCATTTTGTATTTTTCAATATATAAGTCCTAGATATGTTTTTTAGATTTATACCTAAGTATTTCATTCTTTTTTAAAAATATTTTATTTGTTTATTTGACAGAGGGAGAGAGAAAGAAGGACAGCATAGCAGGGGGAGAAGGAGGGAGAGGAAGAACACGTTCCCTGCTGAGCAAGGAGCCTGATGTGGGACTTGATCCCAGGACCCCAGGATCATGGCCTGAGCCAAAATGTCACTTGTGTGTTATCTGACGCCCTTTCTCAAGATGAGGAAGTTCTCTTCTGTTCATGTTTTTTGTTTTTTTTTTCAAGATTTTATTTATTTATTTGACAGAGATCACAAGTAGACAGAGAGGCAGGCAGAGGGAGAGAGGTGGAGGCAGGCTCCCTGTGGGGCAGAGAGCCCAATGTGGGGCCCGATCCCAGGACCCTGTGATCATGACCTGAGCCGATGGCAGAGGCTTAACCCACTGAGCCACCCAGGCGCCCCTCTTCTGTTCATGTTTTTTAGAGATTTTATCACAAATGGTGTTGAAGTTTGTTAAATGTTTCTACTCTATTGATTATAACAATCATGTTTTTTTTTTCCTTTTTAGCCTATTGATATTAACTTATTTTTAAAATTTTGAAGCAGCCTTATATCCCTGAAATAATCTCACTTTTTTCATTATGTGTGTGTGTGTGTATATATAAAATGAATTCTATATACTAATGTTTTGTTAAATTTTTTAAACCCATATTCATGAAGGATGTGTTATCTATTTTTCTCTTCTTCTTACTGCTTTTTTTTTTGGGGGGGTGGTACTCTGTCTGATTTTGGTATCAGGTATTACTGATTACATAAAATGTTCCTTCCACTTCTACATTCTGGAAGTGATTGTGTAAAATTGGTGTTAATTCTTTTTTTTTAAATATTTGGTAGAATTGTCTAGTGAAACCATACACCTTTCAAGGAATTATTTTCTAATAGTTTTGCTCAAGACTGAGGGAATTCTGGTGCATGTAAGCATGACATTTAGTGGAGCTTCCAAAGGAAGTATCAGCCTCTCCCTTAAGATGATCCAAAAATGGGTGTCATTATTTCTTTGGTAGGAGCATCCAGGTTCAGTACCTGCTCCTCCCTCATGGCAGAGGACAAGTCCTGACCGGGGTCCAGCTACAACGGATGTCTGAAGCTCTAGTATGTCACAAAATTTGCCCTCTCTGCTTTCTGTTGCCAGAAGACAAAGAGTTTGACCTTGGTCTCTGAGCTATTCCTCTATTTCATACAGTCTGTGATTCATTTTTCACTCCCTTAGAAAATTCTATAATTAAAAACAAAGATATCAGTATCCTTACACAGAAAAGTTGAAATTGTTAAGGATACATGAGAGGACGAAGCAGTTCTCAAATGCAGTGGTCATGAAGGCAGGGAGTTCCATAGGCTGGGATTCAGCCAGTACCACTGCACTAGCTACTAAATGTATACTGCCCACTTCTATGTTTTTACAGAAATTGCCCAGAAGAACATCAAGATTTCAGTTAATTTATTTCTATAATAAGCAGTAAACTTAAAGACATAACTAAAAGGCAATGGTATGGTGATTAAGCAAAGTTTATATTCAGATTAGCTAAAATTCAAGAATTCCTTTGTTCTCTTTCATTGGTTGACCCTTTAATCTTGGGGATGAAGGCATCTACTGTTGTGAGCACACTGTTCTAGGCAATTGCAACAAAACAGTGAAGAAAAAGATAAAGTTTCTCTTATCACAGAGCTTACATTATAGTGAAGAGAGATGAATAGTAAATATCTTTGGAAGTGTCAATAGTGATAGAACTGTGTTGAAATTACAACAAAGTGAATTATAAAGAGTAACAGAGGCCCTCTTTAGATATTGTGATCAGAGAAGGGATCTATGAGCAGTTAGTATTTGAGATGATATCTTAAATACAGAATGGAACCAGGCCACATAAAAGCCTGGAAGAATAACATTTTCAGCAGAGGAATTAGCTAGTGCCAAGGTCATAAGGAGGAGGCATTCACAGACTGGTAAAAGAATAAATTTACATGTGCCTGGGACAGAGTGCGTGGGTTGAATTGGTTGAGATGAGGTGGCAGACATAAAAATATAGACAGTAGGGAAGGGAGGGAAAACTGAATGGGAAGGAACCAGAGAGGGAGACAAACCATATGAGACTCTTTTTTTATTGTTATTATGTTCAGTTAGCCACTGTATAGTACATAATTAGTCCTTAAAGCAGTGTTCATCGATTCATTAGTTAAGTATAACACCCAGTGCTCATCACAGCACATGCCCTCCTCAATACCCATCACCCTGTTATCCCCTCCCCCCAAACGCTTCCCCTCTGAAACCCCCAGATTGTTTCCTGGAGTCCATAGTTTCTCATGGTTCATCTCCCTCTCTGAATTCTCCCCCTTTTGATTTCCCTCCCTTCCCCATGGTCTTCCATGCTATTGCTTACGTTCCACATATAAGTGAAACCATATGATAATTGTCTTTCTCCTTCAGTTCCATACGTGTTGATGCATGGACATTTATCCTTTCTGATGGCTGAATAATATTCCATTCTGTATATGTACCACATCTTCTTTATCCATTCATCTGTTGAAGGGCATCTTGGCTCCTTCTACAGTTTGGCTATTGTGGACATTGCTGCTATGAACATTGGGGTGCTCATGCCCCTTCTTTTCACTAAGTCTGTATTTTTGGGGTAAATACCCAGTAGCTCAATTACTGGGTGGTAGGATAGCTATATTCTTAACATCTTAAGGAACCTCTTATATTGTTTTCCAGAATGGCTGCACGAACTTGCATTCCTACCAACAGTGTAAGAGGGTTCCCCTTTCTCCACATCCTCATCAACATTTGTTGTTTCCTGTTTTGTTAATTTTTGCCATTGTAACAGGTATCTGGTGGTATCTCACTGTGGTTTGGATTCGTATTTATTTTCCTGATGGCTAGTGATGCTGAGCATTTTTTTTTCATGTTTTTGTTAGTCATTTGTATGTCTTTTTTGGAGAAGTGTCAGTTCATGTCTTCTTGACTCTGGGAAACAAACTGAGGGTTGTGGAAAGGGAGGTTGGTGGGGGGATGGGGTAACTGGTTGATGGGCATCAAGGAGAGCACATGCTGTGATGAGCACTGGGTGTTATATACAACTAATGAATCATTGAAGATTATATCAAGAACTAATGATATACTATATATTGGTTAATAAAACTTAAATAAAAATTAAAAGAATGAAAAATAAAGACAAAGCATGTCAACAAAATTCCAATCACCTTGATATTTTTTTCATTGAATTCCATGAAATTTACCTAATACCTTTGCCATTGAGTTTAACCTGTGTCTGCATGCACCTACCTAAAATAGCCAATTATAACTACTGTAGTCACTTATGCTTTCATTTCTGTAGCCACTTTATCCTACCTCCTATTTTCTAATTAATAATTAAAACAGAGTGTGATTATCAACATAGGTTATATCAAAGGTTAAAAATGTTCCGTGCAGGTATTGCAAAACCAATGTTATACTTTATTTGCCAATACGTGGGACCTGCTCTGATCAGTTTTATATTAGGATATTTTTTTAATATATAATTTGGGTGTAACCAGTCAGACTCCAAATCCATTTTTCCCCATATCCCATTAGGAAGAGATTTATAAAGCAAATGTGTAGAGGGTTATACTGTTTGTCATCTCTATCCTCTCCCTTTAACCCAATCTCTTCCCTGTTGGTAGACACTTTGTTTGGTTAGAATGTTCATTTGACCATGAACTGATGTAAGGTTATTTCTTTCCCCAACCCAGAAGTAGTTTAAATAACTCATAATAATTCAGATATCACTCTCCATTGCTGGACATGAGACATAGTACGGCCAGAGGCCTTCAGAAATATTTTCTCCCATAATAAGAGAAGATTTTTTAAAAGGAGAGTAAAAAATAACTCTCCTTAGAACTGGAACATATAGTATCTGCATGGGCTTCCTGGAACTATTCTAGGTATCATATAATTATTAAGGAAATATCACTCACATGCTAAAGAGTATGCATTGCAAATATATAAAACATCCATGGTTTGGTGATATGGTTGAGAGGCTAAATTAACAAATCCTACCTGTGGGCCTTTTAAAATCACTTTTAGTTAGTTTTTCTTTTACCTACAGCCCCAAGCATCTGAATTGATCCTATTTCACAATAAGATCTGAGCAGCAAGTTACATGTTCTCCCCAAGTAGCCATAGACTCTATATTTCATGCATTAGTCATGTTTCTTTGACAATGTAATTTTTGGTAGAGTTTCAATTTCAGGTGAATGGTTTGGAGGATTAGTAACCTTAAGTTATGATAAACTTCTATTCACTTATGAATCACTATTAACTTATAGCTTTTCTTTCTTTATCTGGTCTTTGGGCCTCAAAGGAGTAATGGTTAAAACAGATGTAAGCATTCACATGCAGTGACTTTTTTTGTACCTCCACTTGGTGAAGTACCTAACCTAGGAGTGAACCAGACATGCTTCAGTGCAATCTTGCACAACTTCATCTGTACTGATAATACTTTATACAGGAGGTTAGCAACAGCCATTGGATTTCCTACTATAGAGCTGTGTGCTCATACTTTCTGTCATGGTCTACAATAGCACACTCAGAGTTCTGGTACTGAGTTACTGAGTTCAACCCCTACCTTAAGGCAAATTTCCCATTCTAGCCATTGCAGGATGTGAGAATGGGACCCTGCTATAGCTGTGAGCCATCCTGTTGTCAGTGACAGGCAGACAGATTGGGAGATTCCCATTGCCAGAGAACAGTGCTCGGAAAATCTGAAGTTGGTAGAAAGACAAGGAAAATAACTGTAGCCTACACATGTCGAACAATTCACAAGTATTCCACAATGTTGTGACTCCCAAACTCATTTTCTCAGGAAATGCTTATTGTACATGTAGTACATTGCATATGTAGTACATGACAATAATGGTAAACATGTTTCACAGATTATCATATTAAATTTTCTCAAATACCCTAGAAGAAGAATCAACCATTTGTTCCCATTTTACAAATGAAAGTGAAGCTTATAAGGGGGTAGTAAATTTCTGAAGGCCATACAGCTAAGGATAAGAATCTATAACCTGTTTCTACAGTCATAGAGTCAGTGTTAAAAGCCAGGTACTGCCTTCCGTTTCATCATATGCATGCTGACTGCTCACATGCTTGAATTTAACTGTGGCTTCCTGTAAGTGGTTTTCATATATATATGGCATTGCCGCTGGAGATTGCTCTTTTGCTGTTCTATCCATGCTGTGAATTACCAACCTGGACTTTGATGTGGATAAGTAGTCTCATCATGGGTTAGTGTGAGTGGTTGCCCTTTTTTTTTTTTTTTTTTTTGAGACTAATACCCATAAACGAACAAAGTAATTTGGTAACATTAGTTTGCCTCTTTATCCCATTAGCCGATTATGGGTTTATACATAGTATGCTTGTCTACGGATTGCAAATGGAATCCTCCAGCAAATTTATCCATGGAAGTGAATGGGTGAAGATAAATCAACCAGATTCATGCAGCTGGCCAAGGCCGCTGGAGCCACCTGGCCCTAGGATCACATTTTATGCTTTTTTTCATGCCTTTGGGAAGGCAGAACAAACCATCACCCCTTTCTAATATGATATTCACTTCTTAGTAGTTTTTGGATCTCATAAAAAGGGTACACCTAAGGGAAGTTGTTTTTTTTTTGTTGTTGTTTTTTTTTTCTGGAAGTCATTGAGAGAAGGCCTTATTCCAACTTGATAGAAGTTTTAGGGATGACTACCTTAGGGTTTTGACAGAAATTGTTGGATATGCTCAAATAAGTCTAGAAAAATAGATGAGCCATCTCCCTTTACAGAGTTTGTATGAGTTATATTTATGTGGCTTAGATCCCAAAATGAACTCAGGCCTGGGATATCATATTCCCTGAAAGGTTGATATGGTGTTCACGTAGAGATAGATTGTGCTAGTGGCATCCCTAGGTTGGGGAGGCATGTAGGGTGTGTGGTACTAGCTGGAATGAATTCCTGTGCTCTTGGTAGCTAGGAGTAACCAGAGACCTAGTTGACTTTCCTAGGAAAATGCTGTGTGCTGATGCCTAGAAAGATGAAGCTTGTTAGAAATATAGTCCATTATCACTGGTCATTTGAACCCTGAGATAAAACTTCTATTACTCCACTGGCATATTAAAACCTGTAATCTTTGGTTAGGAATTCCTGATATCTGGAGGAGCAAAGAATAAATTATAAAGGGAACACAAGTCTGCAGGAATGAAAGGAAAACAACTTGCATTTAGGGAGAGAATCACATAATAAAGTTGAGAAGTCCTGATCATTTCAGAGGACAATAAGGTAAAATACACTGTCTGAAATCAAGGTTTTGCAAGAACACACAAAAGCCTTCCTAATAATGTCATATTTTTGAATTCTGCTTTTATGCAGCCCTATCAAATTCATAAAAAGCCAACTAACTATTTGTATCGGCTCTGACATGTAAAGAGCTTGGAAGTCATCATTCTTGTCCTTAAGTGAAAAAAATTTAGGCAAACAGAAAACAGAAAACCAAGGTGTTTCCTTAAACCCATCAGAGAACTGAGGCTGCAGAATAATCCAACCACCCTAAAATCTGGAGGGAAAATGACTCCAGGAAGATACAGGATGTGAAATATTGGGGTAGAAGCCATGAGATGCCATAGACAGGAGGAAAGTCTTTACCAGAGAGCAACACAGGAAAGGAAAGTTTACTTGCTCTGGCTTCACACTAGTCTTCCAGTGTCATCTAAGAAATTAGAAAAAAAAAAAATCTATGGCAAACATTGGAGAGAACTCCAAGAAAATAGGCTGGGAGCATAATAACCAAGGAAGATAAAAGAAGATGGGGGAAAACTATATCCCTGGTGGAGGGGTAGAGACACTTACAAAGACCCCCAACACAGAAGCACACTGTATATTCCAACAACTGAGACTTCATTAGAAACTTGGAGAACGCCACTCCTCTCCAACTTTACCACCATGCTAGCAAGCCCCCAGCAGTAATAACTGGGTGAGAGAAAGAGCTGCAAGACATACAATCTCTCTACAAGTTCCTAAAATTCAACATCCATTCATGACCAACACTCTAGAAGAACTAGAAATAGAAGGGATCTTCCTTAAACTGACAAAGGATTTATGTGGAAAATGTACTTCTAACATCATACTTCATGGTTAGATGCTGAATGTCTTCCCTCTAAGATAATGGCAGTATGGCATTAGGAAATTATGAACACACAGATCAATGGAACAAAACAGAAAACCCAGAAATGGACCATGACAAGTGCAGTCAACTGATTTTTGATAAAGATGTAAAAGCATTTTAATGGAGAACAAATAGTCTTTTCAACACATAATGGTGAAAAACTTGGAAGTCCATATGCAAAAAAGTAAGCTTTGAAACTGAACTCACACCTTACACAAAAAGTAACTAAAAACGTATCCTGGAACTAAATATAAAATGCAAAGCAATCAATTTGCTTAAAGGAAAGCAAGAGAAAGGTGGCATGACTCTGAGTTTGTTCACAGGTTCTTAGATATAATAGAGAAACATAATCCATGAAAATAAAAATGAATAAATTAAACTTCATCAAAAACAAAAAAACTTTGTGCCATGAAAGTTACTGTTGAAGGAATGAAAAGGCAAGCCACAGCCTGAAAGAACGTATTTGTACATCATATGTCTGATAAAAGATTTCTATCCAGACTATACAAAGAACTCATAAAAGTCAATAAATAGAAAATAATAGCCTACTAATAAATTTGCGAAAGAACAATCCACAGAATTTTCAAGACAACTGTCGATGATCGTCTTCAGCAAGCCTGGTTTTATACTTTTTTTTTTTTTTTATTATACTGTTCATTACCTATAGAGTTGTCAAATGAGTGTCCAGGAACTATGCTTTCTAATGAAAAGTAGGGCAATGAGGTCTATGTAACTTTTTAGCTGAAGCACATAACTAAGATTACATATTTTTTACACATATGCATTATTATTTATCATCCTGAAATCACTACTTACTCATCCCAGTAAGGTTTTACACAATTCCAGTTTTACAAGATCCTATAGCATAGATTCTTAGGTTGTGAATTTATTTTGTTGAAGATTATTTTCTATTCTAAGTGCATAAGAATAAGAGTTTTGTAAGATATTTTGTTCTAACTACACTGACTTTATTCTGTCTGTATTCCATGTCAGTGGAGTTGATTCTTTAGGGCCATCTGGTGGCCATTAGGGAAACTAGATGCTTTGCTTTGCTTTTATTTTTTATTTTTTATTTTTTATTTTATTTTATTTTATTTTATTTTTTATTAATTTTTTCAGTGCTCCAAGATTCATTGTTTATGCACCAGCATTTTGTATTCTCTGTTACTGTGAGGAACTTTATTTCACTAAAACTATACTATGAGGTCTGTCTGTTCCAGTGTATCTTTCAAAGCTCTTGTCTCTTTGTTGATTTTCTGCATAGACAATCTGTCTATTGCTGAGAGTGGAATGTTGAGTCTCCTACTTTTAATTAGTTATCATAAATACGTCTCTTTATTTTGGTTAACAGTTGTCTTATGTAGTTGGCTGCTCCCGTGTTGGGGGCATAGATATTTATAATTGTTAGATCCTCTTGTTGGATAGGCCCTTTAAGAATGATGTAGTGTCATTCTTTATCTTTAACTACAGTCTTTAGCTTAAAATCTAATTTGTCTGATATAAGAATTGCTACCCCAGTTTTCTTGTGAGGTCTGTTGGCATAAAAGATGGTTCTCCATCCCTACTTTCAGTCTGGGTGTATCTTTAGGTTCAAAGTGAGTGTCTTGTAGACAGCATATTGATGGGTCCTGTCGTTTTATCCTATCTGCAACCCTGTGCCATTTCATGGGAGCGTTTAGGCTGTTCACACTGAGAGTGATTATTGAAAGGTACGATTTTATTGTCATCAGTTTGTCTGTGAGGTCCTTGTTTCTGTAGATTGTCTCTGTAAATTTCTGTTCTATATCAATCTTGGGGTCTTTCTCCTTTTATAGAACCCCCCCTTAATATTTCTTGCAGGGCCAGCTTAGAAGTCACATATTCTTTCAGTTTCTGAGGGTTCTGGAAGCCCTTTATCTCTCCATGTGTTCCAAACGACAACCTTGCTGGATAAAGGATTTTTGGTTGCATGTTCTCATTTAGTGCCCTGAATATGTCTTCCCAGCCCTTTCTGGCTTTCCAGATCTCTGTGGACAGGTCTGACATTATTCTGATGTTCCTTCCTCTGTAGGTAAGGAATCTCTTCCCTTTACCTGCCCTTAAGATGGCTTCCATGGTTCTAAGATATGTGAGTTTTACTATTACATGCCAGGATGTTGGTCTGTTCTCCTTAATCTTGGGAGGGGTCCTTTCTGCCTCTAGGACACAGATGTCCTTCTACAGATGAATGGATAAAGATATGGTCCATATATACAATGGAATATTACTCAGCCATCAGAAAGGACGAATACCCAACTTGTGCACTGACATGGCTGGAAGTGAAGGAGATTATGCGAGTGAAATAAGTCAAGCAGAGAAAGTCAATTATCATATGGTTTCACTTACTTGTGGAACATAAGGGATATTATGGAGGACATTAGGAGAAGGAAGGGAAAAATGAAGTGGGGGAATCAGGGGGGAAATGACCCATGAGAGATTGTGAACTCCAGAAAACAAACTGAGGGTTTTAGAGGGGAGGGGTCTGGGTCGTTAGGTGAGCCTGATTGTGGGTATTAAGGAGGGCACATATTGAATGGAGCATTGGGTTTTATATCCAAACGATGAATCATGGAACACTACATCAAAAGTAATTATGTACTGTATGGTGACTAACATAACATAATAAAAAAATAAAAATAAAATAAAACTATACTATAAATTCTAAAATGTCTGCAACTAGGACTTGTTGCAGACTAATTAAAGTGTTTTGAATATTTAACAGAATTCAGTACATATATATTTTGTTAATGTAATAACTGTACTATATATTACATGTAATTTTTACATAAAAATACAATCCATACACTTTTACTAAACTTGATTCATTAAATGACTCAGTGGAATGTATCAACTTTTCCCTTTTCACTACATTGTCTTGTCTAAGTTGCTAACATCTCCCTGGAAGACTATTATATCCTAAATAATCTCTCTGCTTCCTGCTTGGGTCTTCTAAGCCATTTTCCAAAGAGTAGCCCAAATAATCTTTTTTAAAATTTTTATTTATTTTTTAAATTTCTTTTCAGTGTTTCAGAATTCATTGTTTATGCCCCACACTCAAATCATCTTTTAAAACATATGTATCATAATAAGATCATATATTTTCCCTATTTAATATCTTCCAATGATGTTTTATCATTATTAGAGTAAAATGTAAGTTTTTCACCATTATGTACTGACTTCTGTGTGGTTTAGACTCTACCAACTCTTGAATCTCATTTCTTATTTCTCCCCTCTTCATTCACTAGAAACCAGACGTCCTTGTTTTGTTGTTGTTGTTTTGTTTTGTTGGTTTTTCTTTTCTTAAACTCACGCTCCCAGACCTTGGTCCTGTATATGACTTTCCCTCTGCCTGGAATGATTGGTTCCCAGATATTTACATGGATGTATTTTCTCTAAAGCCATGGGTGATTTCTTTTTTTTTTTTTTTTTAAGATTTTTTTATTTATTTATTTGACAGAGAGAGAGCACAAGTAGGTAGACAAGCAAGCAGAGAGAGAGAGAGGAGAAAGCAGGCTCCCTGCCAAGCAGAGAGGCTGATGCGGGACTTGATCCCAGGACCCTGAGATCACGACCTGAGCCGAAGGTGGAGGCTTAACCCACTTAGCCACCCAGGCGCCCGCCATGGGTGATTTCTGACAAAATACCATGTCCTCCCAAATGTATCCTTTCTTGGAGACTCAGTGAAACTTACACTAGATATAGCAACAAAAAAGTTCCTAATCTCAGTGGCTATGTTATTTTACACTATGTTATGTTTTATGTTATATGTCAAGGCATATATATCACATTATTCTTGATCATGCAAAATCCAGTATTTTGCATTATACTGTTAATGATTTAAGTTAAGGAGAGTGGAGACTAAGAAGCTCTGCTCTGTGAAGTTAATCAAGGACTCAAGTATTACCCACTTATGACTGCTTTTCACTTGATTCTCAGAATCTATGCCATTTACTTGTGAGGGGAAGTGAAAGAGCATAGAGGATTATGTCAGATGTTTCTATAGACCGGCTGTGGTTGTGAGACACTTCATTTCTGCCTACAGGCCGCTGGTTAGAATTCAGTCACACGGCCTCTAATGACGACTTTGAATGGGAAATGCAGGACATCTGTGAAATATAGGCCAGAGTAAATAAGATTTGGTGAACATACAGAAATTTTTCTTCCATGGTAGCCCTTTCTTCTTCTTTTTTTTTTTTTGTTTAAACATTTTATTTATTTGACACAGAGAGAGATCACAAGTAGGCAGGGAGGCAGGCAGAGAGAGAGAGGGGGAAGCAGGCTCCCTGGTGAGGAATCTCAATTCTCAATGACCTGAGATCTCAGCTCAATCTCAGGACCCTGAGATCATGACCTGAGCTGAAGGCAGAGGTTTAACCCACTGAGCCACCCAGGTGTCCCCAGGGTAGCCCTTTCATTCAAATATTCACTTAACTCCTTCTTCTCACATGTTGCACATACTCCTTTTCTAAGGGAGACAATGAAAAATTAATCTAGGTATTGAATCCAGCTTAAAGTCAGGATTTATAAATGATACTGAAGTCCTTATTGGTTTTTCATGGTTAAGGACTTGGGAAAATAAAAGGATGTTATTTTCTCCCAATACCAACTAGTCAACTGGAGGAAGGGAGAGGATACCCATAATGAAAACTCTCATTTGGAAAGGAAGGGGAAATAGACAACAGTCAGGGATTCAAAGCAATTATGGAATTCTACTCACAAAGGATGATTTGCCTGTGGGGCAAATGGCAAGTAGTATTCCAGAGAAACATAGATGTGATATGGAATTCTACTTCCTAACTTTCTGGGTGAGAGGGATAACAATGGAGGGCCTGAAATATGAAGTAAATGTCTTTATTGAATAGAGGACATGTGGCTTGATTATATGTTGAAGTATTTATCTGAGTGTTTCACATTTGCTTTTCCTTCTTTCTGCCATTTGCACTTTGAAGTCAGACCACTCAGAGAAATGCATCACCTACTTTGAAGGAGTAACCAAAGAATGAAACTCGAGGTCTGAAAAGAAAATGATTCCTTTGCCTTGGGATACATATTCTGAAAGAAGTTGCCATGGCTGATGTCAAAGAAGTTACTCCCTGTATTCTCTTTTATGATTTTTATTATTTCAGGTCTTACCTTAATCCATTTTAAATTTATTTTTGTGTGTGGTGTAAGAGAACTGTCCAGTTTTATTCTTTTGTCTGTTGCTATCCAATTTTCCTCACACCATTGGTTGAAGAGATTGCCTTTTTCCCATTGGATATTCTTTCCTCCTTGGTGAAGAGTAGTCGACCATATAGTTGTTCTATTATTTCTGTGTTTTCTATTCTGTTCTATTGAACTATATGTCTATTTTTCAGCCAGTATCATATCTTTTTGGTTACTACAACGTTGTAATATAAATCAAGGTCCAGAACTGCGATGCCTCCAGCTTTGCTTTTCTTTTTTAAGATTGCTTTGGCTACAACAAAATTAAAATGATTGCACAGCAAAGGAAATAATCAACAAAATCTTAAAGACCACCTACAGAATGGGAGGAGATATTTGCAAGATATATCTGACAGTTACTATCCAAAATACATAAAGAACTGATATAACTCAGCACACAAAAAACAAACAATCCAATTTTAAAAGGGCAGAAGATAGGAACAGGCATATCTCCAAAGACATCCAGATGGCCAACACATACCTGAAAAAATGCTCAGCATCGCTTATCATCAGGTAAATGTAAATCAAAACTACAATGAAATATCAACTCAAACATCAGAATGGTTAAAATTAAAACACACACACACACACACACACACACACACACACACAAGAAACAAGTTCTAGAGAGGTAGTGGAGAAAAAGGAACCCTCATGCACTGTTGGCAGAAATATAAATGGTGCAGCCACTCTGAAAAACAGTATGGAGGTTCCTGAAAAACTTAAAAAATAGAACTACTCTGCCATCCAGCAATTATACAACTGTGTATTTACCCAAAGAATATGATGGGTATTGAGGAGAGCACATGTGGTGATGAGTATTGGGTGTTATATGCAACTAATGAATCACTGCACACTACATAAAAACTAATGATGTGTTATACAGTGGCTAACTGAATATAATTAAAAAAAAAGAATATGAAAACACTAATTCAAAGGGATATAGGCACCTCTATGTTTACTGCATCATTATCTAAAATAGCCAAAATAGTCCAAGTATCGTTTGACTAATTAATGGATAAAAAAAACCGAGATTACATATATATACATATATATGTATAATATATATATGGGTTATATTCCTATATATATATATATGGGAATATTATCCATTATATTATTCCATTACATATATATGTATATAATGGAATATTACCCAGTCATAAAAAAGTATGAAATCTTGCCATTTGCAATGACATGGATGGACCTACAGAGTATAATGCTAAGTGAAATAAGTCAGCCAGAGAAAGACACATACCATATGATTTCACTCATACATGGAATTTAAGAAACCAAACAAGGAAAAGAAAGATAAAAAAAGAGAAAGAAACCAAGAAACAGACTATTAACTATAGAGAACAAACTGATGGAGGTAAATGGGGGATTGGTTAAATATGTGATAAAGATTAAGCAGTACACTTGTGATGAGCATTAGGTGTTGCCAAGAAGTAGTGAATCACTATACTGCACACTTGAAACTACTATAATACTGTATGTTAAGTAACTGGAATTTAAAATAAACTTAAAGAAAAAAAAAAAACAATCCGTGGAAGCCCAAGTGTCCATTGACTGATGAATGATGAATGGATTGAAAAAAAAAAGATATGGTATACACATATAGATATATATATATATATTGATATCGATATATATATATATCTATAGATATATATTTTTTTCAGCCATTTGCAATGACATGGATAGAACTAGAGTCTTATGCCAATTGAAATAAGTCAGTCAGAGAAAGACAAATCCCATTTGATTTCACTCATATGTGGAATTTAAGAAATAAAACAAATGAGCAAAGGAAAAAAAAAGAGAGAGAGAGAGAGAGAATCCAAGAAACAGACTTAATATATAGAACACACAGATGGTTACCAGAGAGATGGGTGGGAGGACAAGTGAAATAGGTAATGGGGATTAAGGAGTATATTTATTATGATGAGCACTGAGAAATGTATAGAATTGTTGAATCACTATATTGTACACCCAAAACTATTATAATAGTGTATATTTACTCTGCTGGGATTAAAGTAAAAAAAATAATAAAATATATAAATTGATTATTTAACAATCAAAAGCTTAATGACAGGAATTTGTATTATAACTTTAAAAAAAAACCCAAACTGTCAGGCACATACACTATAATCCATCATGGGATGCCAAGACATCAGAGTTAATGGTAAGGACATAAACAGTCTGGGTAGCACATATGTTAAAAGTCAAGGTAGGACATATTGCAATCAAGAAAGCACCTATCTAATTAGGGTTTCTGTAACAAATCCTATAATAATTATATAGGCAATAGTCTGCAATCCAGTCTGTAGCCATTGTACAAAATTGAGGGATCCAGACATGAAAATAGGTCAGTATTTGAGAATATTCTGGGGCTCTGGGAATATGTTTAAATATTTGTGCAATACTGTGGAATATTTTAGCCTCTCAGGCCATCTGGTATAAGTAGGTTTGGACCTGTTCTGAGTTGATGTATATACAGCAAGTGGTCCCAGTGAAGGCTCAAACCTTTTCTTCCTTTTTTTTTTTAAATTTAATTTTATTTTTTCAGTGTTCCAAGATTCGTTGTTTATGCACCACACCTGTGCTCCATGTAATACATGCCCTCCTTAATACCCACCACCAGGCTCACCTAAACCCCCACCTCTTCCCCTCCAAAACCCTCAGTTTATTTCTCAGAGTCCACAGTCTCTCATGGTTCATCTCCCCCTCTGATTTCCCCCAATTCACTTTTCCTCTCCTCCCAATGTCCTCCATGTTATTCCTTATGCTCCACAAGTAAGTGACATAGAGCTACCCTATGACCCTGCAATTGCACTCCTGGGTATTTACCCCAAAGATACAGATATTGTGAAAAGAAGGCCCATCTGTACCCCAATGTTCATAGCAGCAATGGGCACAGTAAAGAAACTGTGGAAAGAGCCAAGATGCCCTTCAAGAGGTGAATGGATAAAGAAGATATGGTCCATATATATAATGGAATATAATGCCAATATACAAATCTTTGAAACTTTTAACATTTTAGTAACACTAACAAAGCAGATATGATTTAGAACTCTGGCCACATTTCTCACCAGGACAGTCTCAGTGATGATTTTCAAACTTAATTAGAAGAAACAAACAGCGGTGAGGCATGCGGACTGCACCAGATTTGCTATTCCTTTTTTTTTTTTTTTTTACAAGGAAATATTTCCTGATACCACAAAGGACACACAGAGTTAGAAGTGTGTGAATTTAAAGTAAGGAGGTTTGGGGGAGGATGGGCTTGCAGCCCATGTTGAAAACCACTCACTCAGAGTGTTCTTGATTTTAAATCACCCAGAAGACTATTTTACCCTTAGAGAAACATTTCTATCTACATTTTATACTTCCTTTTGTTTCATTTGGCTCCCTAAATTTTTGAGTTCTCAAGGAATTAAAACTTTTCTAATGTTTATCTTTCTCTCCCTAACTATATCTACTTTAAAAACAAAAATGCTTTTTAAAAAGGAAAAAAAAAAAGAAAAGAAAGGATGAATACCCGACTTTTGTATCAACATGGATGGTACTGGAGGAGATGATGCTGAGTGAAACAAGTCAACCTCTCCTTCCTTATCTAGATAATCTATGGTCAGGTAGTTGTATAAGCAAAAGACTCATGGGACTGTTGCACAAGTGACAGGGTTTTATGGTGTCACTGTACATGTCAGGTTAGAGTGGCCAATAGTTGTTGGTTAGCCGCAATTACTTAAGTTCTGGTGACGAGGACCACTGTATCCACCCAGTCAGTCTGAGTAGAACTGAAATGTCCAGGACTGAGCAAATGAAAATGGATCTTTTGGGATGGTGGTAGCCAGCCAGGATAGGAAATGCAGGGGCTTGTTACCCTCGACATAAACCTCCAGTTCTAGGAGGCATGGTGTGTGGTTCAGTGTAGTACATGGCCCTGAGGAAGCCAGTCAGATGGCTAATGGAGAAAATGCACTTGATGCGAGTCTTGTGTTGTGACCCTGCAATGAATTCCAACGGCATAAATTCTCAGTATGAAGTATTCATTGGATCCTCTGGTAAGAAACTAGGGGAATTCATGCCTGTTCACTGGCTCTCTCTGCTCTAAGAGTTCTAGTGGTATGGTTAAAGGGACCTGCAGGCCAAGAGCTATTTGTGCCTGGGCACTGAATCACCAATGTGGCCTTGAAAGCTACTCCAACAGGACTCTCTGAGGACCAACTGAGGCAGAAAATGGGTGAGCCATTTAACTGAAGGGTAACTCAGGGTCACAATATGGTTTTATTTTTTTTTTAAGATTTTATTTATTTATTTGACAGAGATCACAAGCAGGCAGAGAGGCAGGCAGAGAGAGGAGGAAGCAGGCTCCCTGCTGAGCAGAGAGCCTGATGCGGGGCTTGATCCCAGGACCCTGAGATCATGACCTGAGCCGAAGGCAGAGGCTTAACCCACTGAGCCACCTAGGCGCCCCCGAAATATGGTTTTAAATGGGTGTTGACTGAAATTGAACATAGCCAAGTGAGCACTTAAGGGAGGGGCAGGCAATTTGAGCCAAATGACAAGTTCAGCAATTTTTGACTCCAAAATGTGTGGGTGGTCTTCCCAGACCATTGGAAAAAAATTGTCATTGGTGTTGTGAAGAGTCTTGCTGGTGTTGTGGAAGGTATACGAGAAACGATATGTTGGAGATAATCATGATAGTGTTGGGGATCATCTTGGTGAGGACTTGCAGTAGCCTGGTTGGGAATTGCCATTTAAGCAAACAGAAGCAAAAAGTCCAGGGGATCAAGTAAGAGCAAACGGTCTTCATGGGTAGCATTTGTAGGCTGAGGAGCTGTCTGGTTCTGAATGCACGTTTGAGCCTGACACATGGGGGAATAAGATACAATTCTGTCCTGGGGTCAGCATAAAACCTATTAGTAGCCTGACAGTCTGACACTCTGACTATATCCTTTCATTATAGGATAAGGTTAGCAGACAAGTGCCAGAAAAATCTGGCAAAAATAATATTCCACTAGAACATTCCCTGATTCCAATAGGGAAGTTCATTCAATCCATCATTTCAGGAAAGGTTTGGTTCCCACTGTGTCACTTCTCTGAGTTCACTGTAAACAAAGCAGGGGCATCTGGGCAAGTGATAAGGTCTCCAATGTGGTGATGTGCCCCTGAGGGGTACTCTGCTATAGGAGACACGTGAATTCCAGGGACCCTGTCATTTGAATTGGTGTCCTCTCAGTGATGAGACCTCTCACTCAGGAGTAAGGTCTTCTGTAATGGTAGCTACCCAGGAGGTGGGTGATCCATGTGGTTACCCAGTTGGTGTATTGGTCATGGCCTGGAGGTGGACTGGCATGATATAACTTGGAGGCTTCCCAGAAGAATGAGCTGCATATCTGGTGCCTGCAGCAATTGGAACAAATTAAGAGCTCTGTGGGGGTAGGGGCACCTGGGTGGCTCAGTGGGTTAAAGTCTCTGCCTTTGGCTCAGGTCATGATCTCAGGGTCCTGGGATCGAACCCCACATCCAGCTCTCTGCTCAGCAGGGAGTGAGCTTCCACCCCTCTCTCTCTCTGCCTGCCTCTCTGCCTACTTGTGATCTCTGTCTGTCAAGTAAATAAATAAAATATTTAAAAAAGAGCTCTGTGGGGTCAGCGAGGGCATGTTCCACAAGAAATTCAGTGGATCCCCTTTCATTTCCCAAGGAGCTCATCCAGGGCATATATAGATCATGGATATATTTATATTCCAGACTAAGAAAGATCTGCAGATGCTATTTAGGGATTCCTGAATCAACCAGTGAGAGTGATGGACAAATCATAATAACACAACCCCTATAACTGAATGGGTTTTTGTATGAAAAATCATACAGCCAGTTAGATGGTAGCAGTATTTGATGCATAAAAGCAGGGCCAAGTGTCATTTACACATTCCTGCCAGAAAGCCCATTGCCTGAAAAGGAAGTCAGTCCTTCTGCCTCCACACTCAGTGGCATGCCAGTGTGAGCCTTTCCAGTGAGGCTCCCTGACATTCCCCACTTTGCTACCCAGTGATACAAATGTGAGCTGGAATCATATTGTTCCATCATTATATCTGTGTGATGACTTGGCCTGACGGTTTACCAGCAACCCTAGACAGGCCATATAAAGCAGAAAGAATAACCATAGTCACACACAGCACTGATATTAGATGAGTTTGGGTTGGATTCATTCTGTATTATTATTATTCATTCTGTTGTATTCAACTGTATCTAGATCTCACTTGACTTCCATCATCTAGATTTTATATAAACAACCTTGATTACGGACTCTGGAAAACAATCTGAGGGTTTTGAAGGGGCAGGGGGTGGGGGATTGGGGGAACCAGGTGGTGGGTATTAGAGAGGGCATGGATTGCATGGAGCACTGGGTGTGGTACAAAAGCAATGAATACTGTTACGCTGAAAAGAAATAAAAAATTTAAAAAAAAAACCTTGAAATGAGGTGTTGTTCCCATTTGCTCTCGGATGAGTAAACTGAGCTGTAGGACACTTAAGTAACTTGGCCAAGCTAGTAAGACAAATAGATGGTGTCAGCTTCCAATCCTTCATGTATCTGGCCCCTAAATGACTTCACTTTCTCTGAACACAGTTTAGTGTCTTCTGCTGCTTACTGTGACAGTCTGGATAAATGGTACCATTAAATATAATATATATGGTGCCATTACATATAGCATATATTACATATTGTAATATACACACACACACACACACACACACCATGTATACACATACATAATTTTACATTTTATGTGTGTGTGTATGTGTATATATATAACATGTATGTAAAATAAAACATGGCACAGGCAGTTATGAGGAATGTAGCATAGGAGAAAATCCACAAACTGTCAAGGTCCAGCCTAAATGCCTCTTCTTTAGATCTGTCCTAACTGCCCTAGTGTACTACACTGCCCTTATTTTTTGGAATGCCTGTTTTTATTACGACAGAGTCAGGAAACATGACATTGGTCTCATTCTATAGTTGCTTGGCTAATCAAAGCCCTAAAAGGTAAACTCTATTAAGAATCTTAGTGTATTGGGGCGCCTGGGTGGCTCAGTGGGTTAAGCCGCTGCCTTCAGCTCGGGTCACGATCCCAGGTCCTGGGTTCGAGCCCCACATCAGGCTTTCTGCTCAGCAGGGAGCCTGCTTCCTCCTCTCTCTCTGCCTGCCTCTCTGCTTACTTGTGATTTCTCTCTGTCAAATAAATAAATAAAATCTTTAAAAAAAAAGAATCTTAGTGTATTAATGGCTGGGTCATGATTAAAATCTCATTATATGCTTGTCACCATGTATCACAGCACAGGTGAAACGAGCCTTCTGGCTCGTTTGACCAGTCATGAGAATGCAACTGAAATACTCCCAACTATAATGAGTTTAATTGACCAAGGGCCCTAACTACTGTTCTTTGAAATCCATTGTTGCATTTATATCAAAGTCATACTTCCCATGGGCTGCTCCAGGCTAATGACTGAATGTGGATACATCTATTTCTGAAAGACGTGGAACTCCAGTGATGATGGACTGTGGCTTAAAACTTATGGATGTCCTTTTGAGCCTCCACTAGACTTCACAGCAGTCTAGAATGCTTCCATTCTACCTTTGTTCTCTCTATCCTTCATTTGCAATCACACTTTGTCGGATTATCTCCCAGTCTTCCTAGGCCTCTCACCATTTTTTTCAGATAGAAGTTTACCCAAGTAAAATCTTTTCGTATTTAACTTTCTCTTGGTACCCACTTCCCAGATGACCCTAACTACCATTTTTTGTTAACCATTTGGGTAACACCATTCTGGAAGAGGCAATGTTGGAAGAAACAGGAAAAGCCACAGTTAATGAAGCTGGACCATTGTCCCAGGAAACAAAGAAGCATAGCAAGAAGAGTGCTGTTGTACAAATCTAATTAACTAGGCAGAGTCAAGGCAGTGGAACAGATGACCCCCTGTCCAGAGACAGAGAAGATGAAAAGATAACATCCAGAATATCCTGCAGTCTTTTATGGCCAGCAGTTTACAGATGCTGAGTCCTTAACTTTGTGGCTGGCCCATCTACAGAGAAGAGATACATGTTTTTTTGTTTTTGTTTTTTTTTTCCATGCAGGCTTTTTGTTTGTCTGTTTTTAGGACACCCATTCCTGTCCCACACATACACTCACTCCAGAGCTAAAGGGCTGGAAGAATGAGAGGAGGCAGTCAACTCAAGAGTTCTGAAATCAGACAAGCCAGGTTCAAATCCTGGCTCCACAGATTTCTGGATGTGGGCCTATCTATGGGCAATTAATGGATTGTTAATGGATTGTTAATGGATGCACAAAATAAATAAAGATTAAGTACAGACGCTCACAAACACAATTCAAAGCTCCCTGTTTAACTTCTCCCTGCCTCATTATCTGATCTGAATAGTACACCACTCAGTATTATGAGAATGAGACCATCCTTATAGACTTATTTGTACATTGTCTACTATATGGCAATCTTATTGGAAGGTATCTATTTTCATCAGAAAAACAAAAGTTTCTGGGTCAGAGCTGGCCCAGTTAAATTCCTTTTTTATCTGTACCAGGAACAGTGATTTTTTTTTCCATTTGATGAGTGTAAGATTCTAAACATGACAATTAATTCCATAATGTTCACTGTGTTACTCTTATAGTTACTCAAATTGTTATTCAAATTGTCCATTCTTGCATTTTATATAAGTTACTGCACATGGTATTGAAAATATCTACTACCAGGGCACCTGACTGGCACAGTTGGTTAAGCACCAACTCTTGGTTTCTTCTTAGGTCATGATCTCAGGACTTTGAGGTTGAGCCCATCTTCCGTTATGCACTTAGTATGGTCTGCTTGGGTTTCTCTCTTCCTCTCCCTCTGTCCCCAACCCCTACTCTCTCTGTCTCTAAAATAAATTTGTAAAAATAAATATGCACTATCTTGTGGATACCTGGATTTCCCCCATTAACTCTTCTTCCAACTGTTTTGCTCTGGAGTGAGTGTATGTGTGGGACAGGAATGGGTGTCCTAAAAAACAAAAAGCCTGCATGGAAAAAAAAACAACACATGTATCTCTTCACTGTAGATGGGCCAGCCACAAAGTTAAGGACTCAGCACCTCTAAACTGCTCGCCGTAAAAGACTGCAGGATATTCTGGATGTTATATAATTGTGTCTTTGCATTTTCTGATGCTATACAATCATTTGACCACAAATTTAAAATGCTCTTCCCATGGGGCGCCTGGGTGGCTCAGTGGGTTGGGCCGCTGCCTTCGGCTCAGGTCATGATCTCGGGGTCCTGGGATCGAGCCCTGCATCGGGCTCTCTGCTCAGCAGGGAGCCTGCTTCCTCCTCTCTCTCTGCCTGCCTCTCTGCCTGCTTATGCTCTCTCTCTGTCAAATAAATAAATAAAAAATCTTTAAAAAAAAATAAAATAAAAAAAAATAAAATGCTCTTCCTGGTGCATCACAATTTTCTCTGCTAACATCTTTTCCTTAAAATAAACTTTGTCTGATATGAATAAATTTAGAAAATCTTCCTTTTGGACCACTTGCACTTACCAGTATTACCAGTTACTTTCTATTTTTCTTATTTGCGCTATGTCCACTTTTCTTCTTTCTTACATTCTTGCAAATTTATTATTTTTTATTCTTTTACCACTTTATAGTTCTACTATTACAGTATTCTTTCCAAAAAACATCTTGCTTAGAGAGGATCAGGAGAATATAGAATATTCAATATAAAGATCTATGTATCTGAATTATATATTGACATATCAATAGCAGACAGTACGAAGCCTCATCAGTAAACCTATGTCTACATCTGTAGGAGCCCTGAGAGTCAGCTCTGTTGCCATGGTGATGACCAGTGAGTCACTGCTTGATCCCTACAATGACAGTGTGCCGTGTTTGGCTGAAACCATTTGAACAATTTTTCTCACTGGACTCTAATTAATCATATCTTCACATCTTTTCTTCATGCAACCCACACTCATAAAGGAACTAAATGTACTCACCCTTAACATTTAATTTTCATGCCTGCATTTATTTTATTTTACACACACATGTATATGTATACAATTTCCCCCAGTATCCAAAAGTAGAGTGTTCCTATGAAAATTTCTTAAACAAAATGGCATAAAAAAGCAATTGCCATTCCTTTACATGGAAATAATACATGGAATATTCCCAGACCCCAAAAGTAAACTCTCTTAGGGTTTCTGATACCATAGGACCATCTTGTTAATGGATGCACAAAATAGAGATTAAGTACAGACGCTCACAAACACAATTCAAAGCTATTGTGTCTTGATGCTGACATGCTGAATGTCGTTCGCTTGAGAGGAGTTTGGTGCGTCACCCTATCTAGTGTAGGAGTGCTTTGACTCTGTAATGGCTCCCTAGAAACAAATGCTGAACACTATTTTTGATTTTCACCTTTTTTGTTTTTTTTGTAAAAGTGAAGATTCTCTTTGGATTCTTTCAGTTAGTGAAATCAAGTACTAATGTAGATCTTTTGTAAAAGCAAGTGCTGTAACACAAACCAAAAAGCAGGAGATAATTGCATATAGTCTCCAATGTGTGTATTTACTTAATTATATATTTTCTTTTAAAAAAATTCATTTATTTATTTGTCAGAGGGAGAGAGAGCACAGGCAGGCAGAATGGCAGGCAGAGGCAGAGGGAGAAGCAGGCTTCCTGCTGAGCAGAGACCCAGTGTGGGACTCGATCCCAGGACCCTGAGATCATGACCTGGGCGGAAGGCAGAGGCTTAACCCACTGAGCCACCCAGGCGTCCCTTAATTATATATATTCTTTACACACAAATATGTATATGCATGTGTATGTATAGTTAACCCTTGAAAAACATGAGTTTGAACTGCATGAATCCAATTATACACAAATTTTTGTCAATGCATATACTGCAAAATGTTTTGGAGATTTGTGACAATTTAAAAAAGCTTACAGATGAATCATGTAGCCTAGAAACACTGAAAAAATAAGAAAAGTTAGATATTATTGTAAGAATACAGTACATAATGCATATAACATACGAAGTATGTGTTAATTGTGATTGTTATAATAAAGCTTCTAGGCAACATAAGTTTTTAGAGCATCAGAAGTCTTACATGGATTTTGAACTGTGTGAGGGTTGGTGCCCTTAACCCCGGCATTGTTTAAATGTTGACTGTATATCTGTCTAAATATATACATTTGTATGTGTATATATTTTTAAAACACACATTATTTCACATACAAATGATTTATCAGGAGACTTTTATTCACACATAAGCAAAACTGCAAAACAAATGTATTTCTATATATTTTTATATATATATATCATATTTATATATACTCAAAGACAGTGCATGTAGTTATTATTGACTTTATAGGCAAGTGACATAATTTTATAAACTTCTGTACATTTAATTCCTACTTACCACTATGTTTCCAGGTTAGCCCATGCAGACTTCCTCATGCTTTTTTGTTTGCTTGTTTACTTTTTAAAAGTAACTTCATAATATGCCTCTGTATGTCTATGCCACTTTTAAGCAGTTACTGTCAGATTTTTATAGTCATTTCCAATCTTTTACTTCATAACAAAAGCTGTAATTAACATCATTGTACTTGAATTATTTAATACATGTAGAATATACCTGTAAATAACATTTAAATAAATAAAATGGCTGGCCAAGAAGTATGTATATGTGAATTTATGATTTGATTGATATCATCAAGTTTTCTTTTATGGAAATTGTACCAATTACACTATTACAAGCAAAATGTGAATGCCTATTTCCCAAGCTCTCACTACAGTGTGCTTTCCAACGTTTGGGTCTTTGACAAACTGAAAGAAAATTGAAATGCCATGCAGTTTAAATACACATTATGATAAAGATGTTTAAAAACTTTTCTTGTCTTTAAATCTATTTACATTTTGTATCCTGTTCAAGGTCTACTCAATATGTTTTGCAACTTTTTATTAAGTCGTTGGTCTTTTCACTTTACTAGATCACTTATAAATTATGGAAATAAGATCTTGCCTTGTTTTATGAATTCCATTTTTTTTTTGTACTCTGATACTTGGTTCTGCTCTTGTTCATGTCAAACCTGTTAGGGTCACTTTAAGTTGGTCACATTTATAAGGCAGTGCAGCAGTGGCTGAAAGAATGGGCTCGGGAGTCAGATGTCACGAACCTCATGACCATGGGCACATCTTTTAACCTCCCTGAGCTTCAGTTTTCTCAGCTGTTACAAGGGGATAACAACAGTACTTACCTATTAGGATGGTTGGAGGTATCGCATGATATAATGTATCCTAGGACAGAACCTGGAGCGTAGTAAGCTCCATGCAGTAACTTACAGTTATTGTCAAGGGGTGCCTGGGTGGCTCAGTGGGTTAAGCCTCTGCCTTCAGCTCAGGTCATGATCTCAGAGTCCTGGGATGGAGCCCCACATTGGGCTCTCTGCTCAGCAGGGAGCCTGCTTCCCTCTCTGTCTCTGCCTGCCTCTCTGCCTACTTGTGGTCTCTCTCTCTCTGTGTGTGTGTGTCAAATAAATAAATAAAATCTAAAAGAAAAATTTTTCTTTAAGACTTCTGTCAATATGGGGCACCTGGGTGGCTCAGTGGGTTAAAGCCTCTGCCTTCAGCTCAGGTCATGATCCCAGAGTCCTGGGATTAAGCCCCGCATCCGGCTCTCTGCTCCTCAAGCAGCCTGTTTCCTCCTCTCTCTTTGCCTGTCTCTCTGCCTACTTGTGATCTCTGGTCTGTCATATAAATAAATAAAATCTTAAAAAAAAGACTTCTGTCAATCATGTCATAGACATTTTTGACTCCAAGATTTTAAAAGGGAAAAAAAAAAACATTATCCTATGTTGTTCCTGCAGCTTTTGGTTTCACAATTATACTTATATTTTGATGTAAGTGGAATTTAAACTGATGTAAAATATGATATATGAATCCTATATATTAGTTTTCAAGATTACTCTTAAGTTTACTTAACGTTTTTATTAAATAATATGAATTATTTTTCTTCTAATCTTTATCGTAAACTCAATTCCCATGTGTATCTGTGTCCATTTCTGAACCTTTTAAAAATATATATTTTATTTATTTGAGAGAGAGAGAGAGAGAGCATGAGTGGGAGAAAGGCAGAGGGAGAGACAGAGAATCTCAAGCAGACTCCATGCTGAGTGTGAAGCCTTACACGGGGCTAGATCTCATGACCCATGAGCTCATGACCTGAGCTGAAACCAAGAATCAGGTGCTTATCCAACTGAACCACCCTGAACCTGGTGCCCCAGAACCTTTTTTTAAATATATATTTTCCTCTCAATTCAAGTGCTAATACCCTCCTCTTCATAATGCTGGCAAACAATACTGTTTTAAGATCTGGAAGGGTTCCTGGGTTATGGACATTGGGGAAGGTATGTGCTATGGTGAGTGCTATGAAATGTGTTAAGCTTGTTGATTCACAGACCTGTACCCCTGGGGCAAATAATACATTATATGTTAATTAAAAAAAAAAAGACCTGGTAGGGTTTAAGACTGGCTACCTTTCAGTTCTAAAATATTCAAGTTCTACTGGCATTTCTTCATATAAGCTTTCACAATGGTTTTATGTATGTATGTATTTACTTCAGCTATACATGAGCTATTTTTACTTGTCTTACTCTGTTTGGGATACTATAACAGAATATTACAGATTGGGCAGGTTAAACAAAAAACACTTGTTTTCAACTGTTTTGGAGGCTGAACATCTGAGACTGGCTGCACCAGCATGATAGGGCTCTTTGTGAGGGCCCACTCTCTGGTTTGCAGATGGCCACCTTTTACCTGTATCCTCATATCCTCACTTCCAAATTACTTCCCAGTGGTCCCACCTGCAAACACCATCACAATGGAGATTAGGTCTTCAATATATGAATTTTGTGGGAAAACAAACTTTCAGTATGGCGCATTCTGCCTCCAGGCAAAATTCTCACATGCAAACTAAATTCACTCTATCCAACAGCCCCCAGGATATTAACTCATCTGTCATCAATTCTAAGGTCAAAGATTTCATGTAAATATCATCTAATTCTGATATGGATGAAACTCAGGTACCATTTATTCTGAGGCACAATTACTCTCCATCTGTGAACTTGTTAAATGAAACAAGTTATGTGCTTTCAAAATACAATGGTTGGTCAGGCATAGGATAAACATTCCTATTTCAAAACTTAGAAAGAGGAAAGAAGGAGGGGGTGACAGATCCCAAACAAGTCCAAAACCTAATGAGGCAAACCCTGTGTCTTAGGGTTTGAGAATAATCTTCTTTGGCTCTATGGTGTGTTTTCCAGACCCAGTGGGCCAGTGGTCCTCTTCCCAAAGCTCTGTTAGGTAGGGGTCAAACCCCCAGGGCTTGGCCAAGTAGGGATCAGGCCCCCAAGGTTCTAGGCAGCCCCATCCCCACAATTTAGGGCAAAGGCTGTATGGCCTGTTGAAACCAAGGTGATGGCACCCTCTCTTAAAACTGGAGAAGGAGCTCTGATGATCTCTGAATGACCTTTGGGATCATTCTTCCCTTGTCTTGAAGAATAGAGCATGTTGAGCCAAATAGCTCTTATAGTCCTGCCTTGTAAAATCCAAAAATTCTGACAGCCTTCCTTCATTCTGTCTTATCTCTCTGCTCCCCTAACCTCAGATTGGCAGTGTACCTGTTGGGGCAGCTGATTAAGTCCATGGTTCACTTTTATACTAACCTTGTCACTAGGTAGTTGGACTGCCACACCTTTAATTTTTTCTTCTAAAGACACTTTCCTATTTTTCTTCTAAAGACAGGCTGATAATTTTTCCAAATCTTTATTTCCTGGTTCCTTTTTGCTTAACAATTCTGTCTTTAATTCATTTCTCTCTTCTCACATTTTGCTACATGTAATCAGGAGGAGCCAAGGTGCTCCTTCAACACTTTGCTTACAAATTTCCTTAGTTAAATATCCACTTTGTCACTTCTAAATTCTTACAAAACACTCTTACATAAATACAATTCAGCCAAATTATTTGCTACTTTATAACAAATCACACTTTCTCCACTGTCTAAATACATACTCCTTATTTGCATCTGAAACCTCACAGAATGTCCATTACCATCCTTATTTCTACCAACATTTTATACGTAGTTCTGATCCAAAAACATATAAGATCCCCCTACATCTCTCCTCTTTCATTACTGTACTTTCACCAGTTACTATCAAAAGTCTCTTCACAGTTGCCAAACTGTGGAAGAGCCAAGATGCCCTTCAACAGACAAATGGATAAAGAAGATACGGTCCATATATACAATGGAGTATTATGCCTCCATCAGAAAGGATGAATACCCAACTTTTGAATCAACATGGACAGGACTGGAGGAGATTATGCTGAGTGAAATAAGTCAAGCAGAGAGAATCAATTATCATATGGTTTCGTTTATTTGTGGAGCATAAGGAAAAACATGAAGGACATGGGAGATGGAGAGAAGTGAGTTGAGGGGAAATTGGAGGGGGAGATGAACCATGAGAGACTGGGGACTCTGGAAACAAACTGAGGGTTTTCGAGGGGAGAGGGCTGGGGGGTGAGGTGAGCCTGGTGGTCGGTATTATGGAGGGCACGTATTGCATGGAGCACTGGGTGTGGTACAGAAACAATGTATCTTGGAACACTGAAAAAATAAAACTTAAAAAATGACCAAAAAGGGGCGCCTGGGTGACTCAGTGGGTTAAGCCGCTGCCTTCGGCTCAGGTCATGATCTCAGGGTCCTGGGATCGAGTCCCGCATCGGGCTCTCTGCTCAGCAGGGAGCCTGCTTCCCTCTCTCTCTCTCTCTCTGCCTGCCTCTCCGTCTACTTGTGATCTCTCTCTGTCAAATAAATAAATAAAATCTTTAAAAAAAAAAGACCAAAAAAAAGTCTCTTCACAGGAGTATTGTTTGTCTAACATGTACCTCAAAACTCTTCCAGCCTCTACTTATTACCAGTTCCAAAACCACTTCCATATTTTTAGGTGTTTGTTACAGACAGCATCACCTCATTTTTTGGTACCAACTTCTGTCTTACTTCAGGCTACTATAGTGGAATATCAGACTGGGTGGCTTAAACAACAAACATGTATTGCTCACAGTTCTGGAGGTTGAAAGCCCAGCATGGTTGGTTGGGTTCTTGGTGAGAGCCTTCTTTCTGGTTTGAAGATGGCCATCTTCTAGCAATACTCTCATATTGTGGACAGAGACAGATTGTCTCTCCCATCTCTTCTCATGAGGACACTAATGTCACTTCTGAGGGTTCCAACCTCATAATCAAATTACCTCAGAAAGGCCCCAATTCCAAATACCATAACACTGGAGATTAGGGCTTCAATATATGAATTTGAAGGGACACAAAGCAGTACATTATTAGGATTTTGTTAACTCCATAAATTAAATTAAATGACACAGTGGTAATGTCTGTCCTCTATCAAATTTTATGGCATACATTTTTATTTCTTCAAGTACTCTTTCTGAATACTTCATGTGTTTAATCAGCTTTTCTTTATTTTTCAGCCTTTTTTTCAGATTTAAGTTTAATCCTATCTACTTAAAATTAGTTTCCATTAAAAAATACGTTTTTATTACATTTTCTACATGCTTGTTGTTTTATACATGAAACTTATTATTTTTTTAAAAGATTTTATTTATTCATTTGACAGACAGAGATCACAAGTAGGCAGAGAGGCAGGCAGAGAGAGAGGGGGAAGCAGGCTCCCTGCCGAGCAGAGAGTCCGATGTGGGGCTCAATCCCAGGACCCTGAGATCATGACCTGAGCTGAAGGCAGAGGCCTCAACCCACTGAGCCACCCAGGTGCCCCTGAAACTTAGTATTTTTAAGCACCTTACTGATTTTTATCTTTTGAAATTTTCTGTAGAGTTTTGGATTTTCAATATAAAATATTGTATTATCTGCTCAGAGAAATAAATTCATACTTTCAATTGAAGTTTGTGTCTCTTATTTTTTTGGTTTTATATGCAATTGCATTGATCATCAAAATACAGCTGATCCTTGAACAACACAGGTTTGAATGGTGCAGGTCCACTTATATGAGGATTTTTTAAAAAAACACAGTATAGTATTGTAAATATACTTTCTCTTCTTTATAATTTCCTTAGTAACATCTTTTATTCTCTAGGTTACTTTACTCTAAGAATATGGTATATAATACATATAGCACACAAGATATGTGTTAATCAACTGTTTATATTATTGGTAAGGCTTCTGGTCAACAGTAGGCTTTTAGTAGTCAGGAGTTTTGGGAGTCAAACGTTACATGTGGATCACGTAGATTTATCACTTCACAGAAAGGAGGTATGGCACCCCAACCCTGTATTCTTTGACGATCAACTATAATGTTAACTGGTAGTAAAGAGAGGGAATCTATTTATTTTTGCCTGGTTAATGGAGACGATTACATGACTACTTTTCTTTGACTTATTAAAAGGATAAAAAATGCTGAAATATTTTATTCTTGTTTTAACTAATATTTATTTTTTGCCCTTTTCATTTTTCATAATCTTGATCACTTGTGTGTCTGTGTGTGTGTGTGTGTGTGTGTGTGTGTACTATCTTGGTTACACTTGGTATAATCACTGTATCATACAGTGGAATATTATTTTGCCATAAAACAAAAGTAAAGTCTGCCATTTGAAACAATGTGGATGATCCCTGAGGCATTATGATAATTATGATATGTAAAATAAATTAGACAGAGAAAACTATATGATCTCATTCATACATGGAATATTAAAAAAAAGAAAAAAAAACACAGCATGGTTACTACAGTTAATGATAGTATGTATCTTATACTTCAAAGTTGCTAAGAGTAGATTTTAAAAGTTCTCACCACATGAGAGGGGAGGAATGTTAACTAAACTTGTTGTAATCATTTTTCAATATATTTTTACATCAAATAATTAAATTTACACTTTAAACTTCTACAATGTTATATGTCAATTATATCTCAGTCAAAAAATATATGTATATATCTGGAAGACTAAAACAGAAAATAAAACCACGTAAGGGCCCTTTGTCCTTTTTATAATTTTTGAATTGTGTTAAATAGCACTGAAGTTATTTGTTCTTTGAAGGTTTTATGAAATTCCTATTTTTTTAGGTTAAACTGCATAGTAGGAAATATTTTATGAATTGTATGTTAAATGACAGGTTACATTTTAATGTATTTTGTAGTGAATGCTTAATTATATTTGCCTAGTAAATTATCACTTCTCTCAGGTATTGCAATTAATTGGCATCTGATTGAGTAATGTTTTTTCTTATATATTTTTACAAGAATCTCAGATTGTGGTGAATTCTTCCTATTGGATAAGTGTTTATGTGTGTGCGTGACTGTGTATGTGTGTGATTGTATAAGTGATTTTTGTTTCTATTTTTCCTCAGATTTTCTTAATTTAGATAATGGTTTATTTTATAAATTGTTTTCAAAAACTCAAATCAGCCTTAATATGTAATATTTTAGTCTCTATTGATTCACCTCCTTTATTTACTTTCTTAGTTACATGTTCTGTGTGCATTAAAAAAAAAGTATACATATACTACCCAATACAATCTATAAATGTAATGCAATCCTTATCAAAACACAAATAGCTTTTTCTCACAGAGCTAAAACAAACTATCCTAAAATTTGTGTGGGACCACAAAGGGCCCCAAAAAGCCAAAGAAATCTTGAAAAAGAAAAGCAAAGCTGGAGGTATCACAATCCCAGACTTGAAGTTATATTACAAGAGATCAGAACAGTATGGTGCTGGCACAAAAAAAACAGACACATAGATCAGTAGAACAGAATGGAAAACCCAGAAATGAACCTACAACTATTTGGTCAATTAATCTTTGACAAAACAGGACAGAGTATCCAGTGGAAAAAAGTTTCTTAAACAACTGGTGTTAGAAAAACGAGACAGCAACATGCAGAAGAATGAATGAAATTGGATCATTTTCTTACACCATCCAAAAAAAAAAAAATTCAAAATGGATTAAAGGCCCAGATAGGAGAACTGAAATCATAAAAATCCTAAATAAGAACACAGGCAGTAACTCTATGACATCACCTGTAGCAACCTCTTACTAGATAGGTCTCCTGAGGCAAGGGAAACAAAAGCAAAAATAAATGATTGGAACTTCATCAAAATAAAAAGCCTCTGGGTGCCTTTACTGGGTGCCTTTCCTGAGTGGCTCAGTTGGTTCAGCTCAGGTCATGATCCCAGGGTCCTGGGATCAAGTCCTGCATCAGATTCACTGATCACTGGGGAGCGTGCTTCTCCCTCTCCCTCTGCCTGCCCTCCCTCTGCTTGTGTGCTCTCTCTCTGTCAAATAAATAAATAAGTAGTGTTTGTACAGTGAAGGAAACAATTAATAAAACCAAAAGGCAACCTACAGAATGGGAGATGATATCTGCAAATGACATATATGCTAAAGGATGAGTATATAAAATATATGAATAACTTGTACAACTTATAAAACTCAACACCTAAAAATGAATACATTAAAAACTTAAAAATTTAAAAATTAAAAATGGGAAGAAGATATGAACAGAAATTTTTCTAACAAGACATACAGATGGCTAACAGACATATGAAAAGGTACTCAACATCGGTCATCATCAGGGTAGTTTGATTTTTATATTTATATTTTCTGATCCACTAATTTTGCTTTAATAATTTTTTTTTCAAAGATTTTTTTTTTTTTTTTAATTTGTCAGAGAGAGAGGGAGAGAGAGCGAGCACAGGCAGACAGAATTGCAGGCAGAGGCAGAGGGAGAAGCGGGCTCCCCGCCAAGCAAGGAGCCCGATGTGGGACTCGATCCCAGGACGCTGGGATCATGACCTGAGCCGAAGGCAGCTGCTCAACCAACTGAGCCACCCAGGCGTCCCTGCTTTAATAATTTTTTATATTTTATTGAATATATTTTATTATCTTTATTATGTTATGTTAGTCACCATACAGTATGTTATTAGTTTTTGATATAGTGTTCCAAGATTCATTGTTAACATTTAATACCCAGTGCTCCATGAAATATGTGCCCTCTTTAATACCCACCACCTGGCCAACCTGTCCCCCCATCTCCCTCCCCTCTAAAACCCTGTTTGTTTCTCAGAGTCCATAGTCTCTCATGGTTTGTCTCCCCCTCTAATTTCCCCCTTGTCATTTTTCCTTTCCTTCTCCTAATGTCATTCTTAATTCTTTCTCTTACCTCTATGTTGCAATTTCTTTAAAATTTACAGATTTGAATACCTATTTGTGATTTGTCTTTCTAGACAATGTATATTGGTATTTAGAAATTAGTTTTATTCTGAGCAGAGATATCAGCACCATCCTACAAATTATAGTATAACTTTTTATTATCTTATTATGTCCTGCTATATTATTTTGAATTCATTCTTTCATCTAATTATTTTAAAAGAAATGTATAAAATAAGCTTCACATGGTAGTGGCTAATTTTCTTGTATTGACATCGGAGAATATTGCCAGACTAATTTCTCATGTAATTGACAGTTTCATTATGATCTGTTATGTTTTTTTAGATTTTTATTTATATTTTCAGGGAGGACAGAGAGAGAGAGAGCACGCGCACACAAGTAGGCAGAGGGATAAGGAGGTTCTCTGCCAAGCAAGGAGCCTGATGTGGGGCTCAATTCCAGGACCCTGGGATCATGACCTGAGCAGGAGGCAGATGCTCAACCACCCAGGCACCCCCGATAGTTATTTTTTGTTAGTGTCCATACAACACTGGAAATGTAATATACTATATATTTTTATGGCAAAAATCCTTACATGCATTTTTTTTTTTTTGCTTTAATGCTGGGTTATTTTCCAAGACTCTCTTTACCCATCCCCACCCCAACTCCACCTCACACTGAGGTTGAGAGGTTCAGCATCTACTGTGAAAAAACACACCCCCAAGATGTGTACAAAAGTGCAAAATAAAAAAGCATATGGATACCAACTATGGACTGGAAATGTTTTAAGTTCTTGAAATTCAGTAAATGGATTCAATGGCATATGAGACAAAGTGAATCCCATGTGTTAGAGCAGAAGGAATACTAGATAACCACTCCTTATTAGATAAAATGTTAGCATATTCCTAAGAAGCCTAGTGGGGGTCCATCACACACTGAATCACTCACAAAGCAAACGTTTGTGTGGCAAGGGCTCCTTTGTTTCTGACTGCAACAGGAGTGGCCCTGCTGTCTTCATGAGCAAGCCCTTGGAACACTTTTCCCAGACCTGATGGCAGTGACATCCCTTTATTTGACCTCTGAATGAGCTGATGAGGGAACAGAAAATCCCATTTTTTAAACATTATTTTATTTATTTTCCTCATGTAGACATCAATCACAAATAATACATATTTTTATTGTTGCTTACTGTATTTCAAGAATAGCACATTTTTAGTTTTAACTGAATGACTTTTGTTGAAAAATTACTCAATCCTTTTGAAATTATGACTATAAAGGTAATGTGCCCCCATGCTACAAAAAAATCATAAAGCAATAATTTTAATAACTTTAACACAAGTTCCAAAGATTTCAGAAGAGAAAAAACTTCGTGGAGTATTAATTCTTGCACAAGCTCTTCTGAGGTCACAAATATGCATAAATACTACTTTTACACATGCCACTTTAAAAATACCATCTATGTTTCAAGTTCCTTGTCCAGATTACACCTGATCATCTTAACAACCCTGCAAAATAGGTGGTACTGTACCCACTTCTCATATTAGAAAAAAAACTGAGGTATAGAAGATTTAAGTAACTTGTTCCAGACTTCATGGCTGTTAAGAAGCAGAGTCAGGATTCTAATTCTATTCATTGTCACCAAAACCACTATATCTTCTGCCAATTCTTGTTCTACTATATCTGCTGAACTTTATTATGATTGTTACAAGATGCTATTTGAATAAAAACATGCTATTTCAGAACATTAGGTAATGTAGATTAGGACAAAGTTTTCAAAGCTTTTCAAGCTCAGCTTAACCCCCCCCCCCCCTTAATAGCAGCTTAGCTACTATTCAAAGCTCATGAGACTTTGGTGTCAGTACAGTCTTTGAGAGACCCATCTGGTCCTTTTCTTTGGTCGTTTGATCATCTGAGCCCTCTTTCCCCTGCATGCCTGGGGTGGCCTCAGGGGTAACCAGCATGTTTGAATTTTGTTTGGAATCACTCATCCCGCATGAAAGTAATTGTGAGGCATTCACAGCCTCTTGACTGGTGAATTCTTTGGATAAGAGAATCAATTCGGAAGAAATATGGCAAAGATGCTAGTGAAATGCACTGAAATACTTAGCAATAAAATCGGGAATCCTGTAAGAAGGGAGAGGCAGTGTAAAATTTGGGAGGCTGAGGCATATTACGAGTAAGGGACTGAGAAATTCTGAGTCTGTAAGACAAAAGACAAAGCCCCATAGCCCCCACATTCTCTTAGGAGCTAATTTATCTGTCCCATGTGGCTGAGCCATCCATACTTAAAGACTGCACACAGGTTACCATTAACAATATTCAGCTGGTCCGGGTGATTCTGGGCATGTAGGTGAGGGAAGAGGAAGCATGGTGCCTGTGTTCTGCAAATATACCACTGAGTTCCATTTGTGGTTCCACTAATTTAAACCTATGGGTCATAGCCATATGGGCAAGTAATTTAACCTCTCTACCTTATTTACCTCATTAGGATTATGAGAAAATTATGGCAAGTACTTCATAAGTTTGGTCTGAGAATTAAATCTGTGCTTTGGAGAGTGTTAGTGCATGGCACAAACTCTGTAAATGTACCCTGTCTTTGCTGAATAGTCAGGAAGTCTGGATCTCCTGGAACTCATAAATCTGGTGTGTTTTCATCTCTTAGCCAAAAGAAGAACTTTTTGCAGTTAATCCACACAGAACATTATACATTTTATATTAGATAAACTGTGAGAACTGTGCTGTTCAATTTACTTCATTTGCTTGTTCTGTTAATGAAAAAATGCATGAAAACTATCCACTTAAATTTTGTATTTTTCTTATCAATTATTTATTTGTATATCTGATGCTGTGTTATTAAATGAATACAAATTGGAAAAGTTCTATCTTCCAGGTAAATTATAATTTAATGTTTATATACTAACTTTATCTCCAGCAATGTGTTTATCCTTAATATCAACTTCATCTATTGCAGAAGTCACAGGATTGCTACTTAATTTTTTCATCCTATTACTTTTAATGTTTCTGAATTCTTATGTTGTAGCTGTGTATTTTAAACAGCTTATGATTTAATTTTAATTTTAATCAAGCCTGATAATCTTGGAGTGTTAGTTTTTAAGCCATATCCATTTAACCTGATAGCATAATGTGTTATATTCTTATGATCACTACTGTATTTAGTTTTTGTCCCTTTAGATATTTCACTTTTTTAATCTTTCCATTCTTATATTACAACTGGTTTCAATACTTTTGTTATTCTACTATCTTTCACAATCTTGTCACTTATATATTGAAAACTTTTGTCAAAAGCCCCCTTTTTTAATTTCTAGAGATAACACAAAATATTGAACACAAGGAACTATTTATCTGAGTTTAGGACTAATTGTGTTGTTATAAGGAATAATGATACTGTGCTAAACAGCATGAGAACACACATTTCTGTATGTATAATAGCACAGTGAGCTATTAATGCCATCATAGGAATTACCAATGTCTTAATTTGTAAATGCTTTATCTGTGTCTGCTACAACTGATCACAGCCACTTGAATATGTTTTCATTAGATGCTAACCACTGAGCCTGCAAAAAGGACAGAATGATTATTTACACACCTCACACTCAACACAACAGCAAATCCTATTAGCTTTCCACCGTCAGCTTCCAGCTCTTCCAGATACTATATTATATGATGGTGTATCTTTTATATATATTTTCAATGATAGAACTTTTATACATATTTATATCCATACACATAATTATTAAATATATACTTTCAAATATAAATAATTTCACATCAAGCTTCACAGGATAAAAACATGTAAACATACACACCTGGTTCTGGTCAAGTAAAACACAAAACCACAAAGTAACCACATGTTCAAGAGTGCACTTGAAGGGGAATGAGGGAAGAAACAGACATGTAAACAACAAAGATGAGCAGTTGTACCACAAAGGCCCTGCGAGGGTCCATTTCTTAAGGCTGTAGTAGCAAAAAAGCTCCTTGTTCAGTTAAGACTTCTCCCTTCACCCTGTCACATTTATTCTTGAGGGACTTCAAAATGAGTGTGGAAATTCTGTAAACACTAGACTAGAACTGAGTCAATCCTGTTGAAAACAGAGATGACAAAATAAACCATAAACTACAGTAATATTCATTGCATCAAACAATAACTTCAAGGACTTTTTGTTACAGTTCACCACAGTAAAGCACCATAACCTTGAAATGGGGATGGACAAGAAAACAGAGATGGATGCTTTATAAAAATGGCTTCAATAGCCTCTGTGAATGATAGATGTGACTACAAACAGAAAACAAGCAACAGCGGATGGCAGAGCCTTAGCACACCAGACCACATGCCACAGCATAATGCCACAGATTCAAACTGAAAAAATTTTCCAGCTCATAATGAAGCAAGTCCCACTGGTCCTCTGAGAAAGAAAGCTCATCATCTGCCAGTGAAAGAAAACACTTAAACAACAGATTGGCCAGCCGAAGCATGACAAGCTCTTTTTTACCGCTTTTAAAGGGCATCTCACCCTCTCCCACCTGAGTAGGCTCCAAAAGTTGACTGCAGTGAGCACCGGATTCCCCAGCACCCTGCCTCTGAGGATCCTCTCCCGGGCCCTCAGGGTCTGCGTGCTTGTAAAAACAGTTCTCTCCAAATGGGCAGAAACCCCTGCTTTCAGCAAAATACCTGCAAGTCTTGTTGCTCATTGCCTCCTTGTACTGCTGAATAAGTTTCTGCTTCTCTTCCTCCTCCTCCACCCAGAACTCACTGGGAATGACAAAGTTGGAGGTGACCCTGCACTGTGGACAGGACTTGACGATCCTGTTGCCAAACTGTTTGTCAGTCCTCCACCTGCGGATACACTTAAGACAGTAGGTGTGGTTGCAGTTGGAGAGGATGCCAAAGCGGCAATCACTGGGGTTGGCTTTCTCATAGACAACCTCCATGCAGATGCCACACACTTTGTCCATACTTCGTTGCACTGCAAACGAGAGTTCCATATCCTCCTCGTGTGCTTCAATGCAAGCCTTTATATGGTGTTCCCTCTGCACAGGATCCAGAGGGTGCAAGACCTGACGCCCACACATATCGCATATCTCTCCATGGAGATACATGCAGCTCTCCCCACGAAAGCACTGCCCCATTGCAGCATCCCGGCAAAGCGGCGGCCCCCTGCCCACTGCAATCTGTTCCCTCTCAGTCACTGAGCTCTGTGGAGGAGCGCTGGGAACAATAGGGAACATGCGGCCCCGGTAAGGTTGCCCAGGAACAAACTCAATGGCATTCTCCCAGCCTTCCGCACCTGCTCCTCCAGCGGCTTCAAGGCCTGCATTGTCTCTCCCAGCTTCAAAGGAACCCCCTTCAACAGCCAAGCCAATCACAGGCAAGGAGAAAGAGGATGCAGCGGGAGGGGCTTCCGCCACTTCCTGAGGAAGGGTCTCAGCTTGCGCAGCCGTGCTAGGGCCTTGGTCTGCAGGACCAGGGCCCTCCCTGGCCACCTGCCGGCCCGAGAGGTCATGAGAGTAACGACAGTTCTCCCCCTCCTTGCAAAGCCCATGCAGATAATACCTGCAGGTGACTTGCTTCGTCCAGCTGCCACCACTGCGGCCCGGCAGGAGACTGAGCCCAGCCCCTCCCCCTGCAGCCTGGGCAGGCCTCAGACGTGACGCACGGAGGGGGGCCGGACCTGCAGCTGAAAATTGCCGGAAGACCGGGCGCGTGCGGAGGGAAGGCCCAGATGCACCCTCCCCGGCTGCCTCGGCACCCGCAGATGCCCCAGGTGCCTCAGAGGCTTCAGAGGGAGCTGCAGGCTCTTCCATGGCAGCTTCTTCTACCCCAGAGGGTACCGGAACTTCTCCGGTGTCTCTTCCTTTCGGCTTGAGGCCCAGAGAGCCGGAGCCGGCACCGTGGTCTCTTATCTAGGAAGTGTGCATCTCTTTTCTTCTCCCCGGCTCTCTTCCTGTGAATATTGGTTCCTACTTCCTCTCTGGGCAGGCGCGGCGGACACTTCCTGTGAGGGCAACGTCAGTCATCTATCCATTCCGTACGATCTGTGCAGTGTGTGCGGTGGTTCCGTAACCTCCTTTGTTCTCAGCAGTCGGGGCTGCCCCGCCCCTTCCCAGGCCTCTGCCCCTGCTCCGCTGCACGCCAGCTGGCCGATCCCAAAGCCTCTCGCTCGCGGGCTTCTCTGGAGGACGTAATCACAACTCTCGGAGGTTTTAATTTAATCTCTTCCAGCGTTCATTCAGACGCATTGTTCTTTATTGCTTTTTCATATATGTCTATTTTAAAAATCATAATCTTCACCGCCCGTCACTGTTTATGCTGGAACAGCTCATTCATGAATTTCGTTTTTTTTTTTTTTTTTTTTTTTTTCTGTTCACTCCCATTTTATGCCTACATGGGTCTTTGTGTGTTGTGATTTTTTTTTTCCCCTCTAGCCGTGGACGTCACTGTGGAAAGCTTTTGTGACAAGACGTGATTTCTTTCGGTCTTCATTCAGGAAATTCTTACAAGCTTACTTTGAAAATGCTCATTGCCGGCAAGGCTTTTGCAGGCAGTGCTTCTGATCTGAGGCCACTTTAGTGCTCTCAGATGTCTTAGTTTGTAGTGATTTCAATTCTCCCTTTCCACTGTGCAGAAGCTGCAGACTTCATAGAATCCTGACACAGCTTAATAAGCTACTGCCCTTTGTGTGACCCTGGCTTTTATTTTCTCTGCCCGCTTAACTCATGGTGGCCCTTTGTTCCCAGTCTTTCAGGGAGGTTTGCCTGGTATTGTGACAGCCCTGCCTTTCATAATGTGTTCTCTATCATTCTGCTCACAAGTGGTGCTGTTTAATTTTCTCTGTAAGCTCTTTGTCATTGTGCAAATATATTTCAGTAGATGAGTTTAAAAATGAAATAATAATGCCTCCTTTGCTAAGAGTACTTATGACAGGTGTGTATTGAATTTTATCATGTGTTTTCTGCATTGAGAAATAATCTTATTTTTCCTCTTTATCTTCTTAATGTGATTACTTGCATTGACAGGTTTTCAAATATTTAATTTACCATTCCCTCCCCCCAGGAACAAATCTTTCTGTGTTATAATGTTTTATCATTTTATATATTACTGGATTTTGTTTGCCAGAATGAGTTTCTTTGAATTTATGGCGTAAATTTTAAAATGGGAAAAAATCTGTATAGTAGCACAGAAATCAGATTGAAACAACTAATAAAAGAAAAAAAAAAAAAAAACACCTGTGAAGTAAGGGTAATGAATCAAGTATAATACTTTAAGCGGATTATTGAGACCTAAATTTCTGGTTAAATTTATTAAGAAAAAATGAAGAAGCCTCAAATAATATCAGAAATTGTAAAAAGTGGTATCTCTACATTAATAACAGACATGAAAAATCATGAGAGGATATCAGAAACAAGGTTTAGTCATTAAGTGTGAAAATTTATACAAAATGGTCTTATTTCTAAAGCCACATCTATTATTAAAAATAGCAGAAAAAAGAAACAAATACTGGGCTGTTACATAAATTAAATCTGTAATTAAAAATTATTACCTAAATGAAAGATTTTAAAAGCTTTCCATGTGAAATAAATAGGCAAAAAATTCTATATTGTTGTCAGTTCTAGCCAGTGCCATAAGGCAAGCAAATAAATAAAAGATGTTATAATTGTAAGAGAATTATTAGTAGGAGAAAGCAAAAAGTTGAGGAAGAAATTACTGATAAACCATTAAGTTTAATAAGCACATTTAGCAAGGACATTGGATAGAAATACAGTATACCAAACTTGTATTTCCATTTAAGTTAAATAACACTTAAACATTTAAAATTCATAACATTTATAACAACATAAAAAGTTATCTGCCCCAGAAGTCAAACTAAATTAAGTTGTAGAAATTAAAATCATGTTTTATTTAGGAAGACTTAAAGAAATCAGGGGATACTCTGCTCATGGCATAGGAGCTAAGCTCAATATTTTCAAAAGGAACACTTTTTTCTAATTTGGTAATTATGAGAACATTGCTGTTTTCCACCATGACTGTAGGAAGTCTTGGTGATTTTTATTTTTTTTTTCTTTGTATAGTTACTGAGTTTTATATTGGGGATGCCAGTTCTTCCAAAGTCTAACTTGCATTCTCTTTCCTCTCATAAATGCATTGGTTAGTGGATATTTCCTTGGCAGCCCCAAAGATTTTCACAGGAAAACAACTTAGAGCATAAAGAGTGGGTTTATATATTGGCTTTTATTTAAATTTAATTTATTTTTTCAGTGTTCAGATTCATTGTTTATGCACCACACCCGGTGCTCCATGCAATACAAGCCTGGTGGTGGGTATTAAGGAGGGCATTGTATATATCAGGCTTTTTACAGATTCACAAACATACGAACCTTGAATTATTATTTTGTTAAATGGTAATATGTTTCCAGCACTGTGTTTAATTTGTATTTGATCCACTTTTATAGACCAGCACTGTCCATTAGAATGTTCTGTGATGATTTCATGCATGTGCTGTTCAGTATTCTAGTTTGATAGCTATTGGCCCCACATGGTTCTTTTTTCTTTCTTTCCTTTTCCCTTTTTCTTTCTTTCTTTCTTTCTTCCTTTCTCTCTATCTTTCTCTTTTAAAGACAGGGAGCACAGCACAAATGGGGGAGGGGCAGAGAAAGAGAGGATGAAAAAGAGTCTTAAGCAGGCTTCACCACGGGTCTCAATCTCATGACCCTGAGATCATGACCTGAGCTAAATCAAAAGTTAGCTGCTCAACTGACAAAGCCACGCAGGTGCCCCAAGCCCCATGTGGCTCTTGAGCACTTGAAATGTGGCTAGATTGACTGAGTGACCAAATTTAATTTTAAATTTAGTTTAAATGGCTGCATAGGGTTAATAGCTACTATATTGGACAGTGAAGTTCTAAGTAATATTTGACTGTGCCATCTCCTCCCTCACACAGGAGGGAACAGAGATTTTCTAACCTGTCCAAGCTTATGCAGCTGTCATAGGGCAGCCTTTGTTTTCAGGCCCCCACCTGTGTGGCTCCCAATTCTGTTCATGTCCTACCATCTCATAGTGAATGATATCTTCTAGTTTTATAGTGCAAGTATTCTATATGTGCTATTAGAAACTAAAATTGTACTGCATGATTTTAAATATATGAGATCGAATAACTCAAAATGGGGCCATGCCAATGTAGAAAGAATAAGCAAATACTTCCCATCTCAGTCCCATATCTATTCTCAGAGAATTTTCTCTGCTATAGTCCTGTTTTGTCCTATTTTGCCCTGTTTTTTTTTCTTTTAATCTTTTTTTTTTTTTAATTTTTAAGCCCTGCTGTTTTCACACATTCCCTGAGATATCATGTCTCCAGTCATTTGGTTCAGCTGAGAGCTCTTTCCTCAGAAACCCACGCAGGGCCTCAGAATTGGGACCTGAGACCAGCTTGTGCACACAGCAGTCTTCAGGGCAGTGCAGGAGCTCCTGGCAGGTCAGGATTTGAATGTCCAAGTGAAATGAATGAAAACAATGGTTCCACTTGAACAGGCCCTGCTAAGCACTTGGGACACAGAATGACATGGGGGGAGGTGGTTTATAGCACTGCAGGGCTGAGGCACAGTCCAAGCAGCCTAACAAAAGCCCCAGAGGCAGATAGAAATAATACAGGGACAGATAGAAAAAATTCAGGAGGCCCCACAGACTTTTATTCCAAGTAGCTCAGACCTGCTGGGCTCAGCCCCACGTACCTGATATGTCCGTGTTTAAAAGACACATGATTGTCTCAAAGTAATTTCCTTCAGCAAACACAACTGCTTCAGGTCCAATGTTTAGGTACTACTGTGGAGATGGGAATTAAAACAAAGGTCTGGAGTCAGGGATCAAGAGTTCAAATCTGGAATACACATCTTTCTGAGGGATTCATCTTGGGCAAATTATTCACCCTTTATGACCTCATTTGACAAATGACAGAAATAATAACAGACATAATAATATGAGTGATTACCTCACAGATTTGTTGTATTAAAGGAGATAATTCTTATAAAATGATTGGAGCAATACTTACTACAAGGGACAGTCTTTGAGATCTCCATATCTTCTGTTTTTAAAAAATTAAAGAAATCAGAGAGGGAGACAAACCATAAGAGATTCTTAACTCTAGGAAACAAACTGAGGGTTGCAGAAGGGAAGGTGGGGGGTAGATGGGGTAACTGGGTGATGGGCATTAAGGAGGGCACTTGATGCAATGAGGACTAGGTGTTATATACAACTGATGAACTACTGAACTCTACTTCTGAAACTAGTAACACTATATGTTAATTAACAGATTTTAAATTTAAAAAAATTCAAAGTATTCTGCAATTAAAGTATCTAACCACATCAATATGTTTTCTGCTATCTGGATACAGTGGTAGTATGGCTATAGGATCCTTGGAGGTTCTGGACACAGGAGAGGTAGTGAATTAATATTTATTGCCTATCAGTATGAAAGGCATACTGATTTTGAAATTGACAGAGGCAGTTTTTGCCAACTGTAGTTCAGAATTCAAACTCACCAAATTGTATACATTAATTATGTGCTGTGTTTTATATATCAATTATACTTCAATAAGTTGAAAAAAAGTCAAGCTTTAAAGCTAGATGAAATTTAAGAAAAAAGTTTTTGGAAGTTCAGTTTTAGGTAACTTTGTGCAGTGTTTTTGTCCCCTCATAAATTAGAATATCATAAAATTGCTCTAATGATAATATTACACTGAATTATCTATATCATAATAAAACACTAAAAATTTCAAAAATTTTTGGATGCTTCCCACAAGCACCAAGAATTCAGGTATGTGTATACATTAGCAGAATTTTGTTATTTTCATATTGATCTATTTTACAGATCTAAAATATACTTAAACTTCAATTTCTATCCAGATTAAGTAGTTTATATAAGGCTAATCTTTCCATCTACAGCAATGTTAGAAATGGGACATATACATGAAGTAAGTTCTTGAGGTACTTAGGAAACAGCTAATGTGGTAAGTGTTTGAGGGACTAAACCCAAGACAGAACATTATGTAACCTAAATGACCCACAAATTATGAAAGAAATCACAAAGAAAATAGAAAATACCTTCACTTGAAAAACAGTGAGATTATGGCACATTAAAATATTTAGGGTGCCCTGAAAGCTATGCTTAGAGGTAAAATTTATAGCCTTAAGTATATCAATAAGGACAGAAGAAGCTTCATTTCCAGAAGTTCCAAAATAATTTTAAAAAGGCAGCAAAATGAGATGGGGGCAGGGGGAGAATATCACAGAGTAATGTTGGAGTTCTATTGCCTCCATCCATTTTTGGAAGAAGACATAGTCACCGTGCCTTGTACACTCAGACGTAAAAACCATGGGCATGAGGATAAAAGAAGAGAATTCATCTAACTTTTGGCTCCTTGGAGGAGTGCTTTTTATTTTTAAAAACATAAAAATTAAAAAAAAAAACTCGCTGTTTTCTATGTTTCTTACCCTGCTTCATTCTTCCTCCAAAACATTTAAGCAGTTTTAAAGAGAATTGTGAACAATTGTACCTAACTGACCAGACAATGTTATTTGTCTACCACATACCACATAAGAAATCACATTAATATTTCTGGCCACTGGAGAGCAGGGACATGATTGATTGAATAAGCTGAAGAGTGAAAAATATGCAAGGTTTTAGAGATTTTGATATGCGGTTAATATACTGACCAAATAGATGTTTATAAACACACTATATCCATCAAGTTTATCATGTGAAAATTACACACCAGGCATTTATGACAATTAACAACGTATTGGGTCTAGAGGATGCCTCAATAATTTCAAAGGATTGAAATCATTCAGAATATATTTCCTGACTCCAAAATAAATTTGAGCCAGAAATGAATAATAAAATATAACTAGAAAATCATTTCTATATTGAGATATTAATAACTATATTTCCAAATAACCCAAAATCCAAGAAAAAGAATCCCGAAGTAAATCAGAACATACTATGATTTGATTACTAACAAAGGTGCTTATGTAAAAATTTGTTTTTGCTTCATGGAAATCAATGCTCCTTAGAGGAAATTCTAGAAAATGAGAAAGTCTGGTTATTTCTGATATAATCACTCTCTTCGGGTAATTGCAATAAAATGACAACAAATTTAACCAAAAAAAATAGATGAAGAAAATAACAAAAAGAAGAATAGAAATTAATAAAACAAACATATAACAAGAGTAGCTAAAAGTTGATTCTTTAATAGGATTATTAGCGTGGGGACACCTGGGTGGCTTGGTTAAGCCTCTGCCTTTGGCTTAGGTTATGATCCCAGGGTCTTGGGATGGAGCCCCACATCAGGCTCCCTTGCTCATCAGGAAGCCTGTTTCTCCCTCTCCCTCTGCCTGCTGCTCCCCCTGCTTGTGGTCTCTCTCTGTCAAATAAATAAATAAAATCTAAAAAAAAAAAAAAAAGGTAATGTGGATAAACCTCTGGTGTGCTTCACTAAAAACAAAAACAGAATAAAAAGGGGGGGGGGATTACTCAACTAACCAATATCAAGAATGAAAAACAATGATATTCTTACCGTTCATATGTACTTTAAGGAGATTATAAAAAGATACTATGAACAACTTTAGGTCATTAAATATGAAAATATAGTTCAAATAGTAAACTTCCTAGAAAACACAGCTTCTAAAGTAAAGTCATGTGATTAAAAGCCCTCTTACAAAACTCCAGGCTGGATATATTCACAATAAATCCCACTAAATATGTAAGAAGAAACATTACAGACCCCTGTTGCTCATAAACTTTGATTCAAATTAATAGAAAATTAAAAATGAAGTCCAGTGATCTATAAAAGGATAATATATAGGGTTAATTCTCATGATTTGAGATCTATATTTGAAAATCAGTTTTCAAAAGTTCATAGATACAGAGAGAAGGTTGGTGGTTGCTAGAGGCAGGGGGGTGGGCAGTGTGCAAAGTGGATGAAGGTGGTCAAAAGGTACAAGCTTCCAGTTACAAAGTAAATAAGTCCTGGGGATATAATGTACAAGGTGGCGACCATAGTTAGTAATACTGGAATACTGTATTGTATATTTGAAAGTTGTTAAGAGACTAGATCTTAAAAGTTCTCATAACAAGAAAAAATATTGTAAATGTGTGTGCTGATGGATTGTGTGTGTGTGTGTGTGTGTGTGTGTGTGTGCGTGTGTGTTAATGGACCTTAACTAGACTTATTGTGATCATTATAAATATCAAAGCAGGATATTATTCACTGGAAACTAATATAATGGTCAATCTGTTAAGTGTGTTTCAGTTTAAAAAAAAAGCTGATTGGCATACACACACAGATGTTGCTCAGAACTCTAACTGCAAGCTGCATTTAATATAGTGTTGTATCAGTGAAAGAAATGCACAGCCGTTCTGTAAAGCATGGAGAAAACTTTTTAAGAACAACTGTAAGAAAGATTTTCTAAGATGCTGCATGCAAGCTGCGTTGAGAACAGCGATATTAGTGCATAGAATTTACGCTCATTCGGAAATGCATGCAGGTTAGTGTTAAGAGCTGTTGTAATTAAGATATTTCTAACAACACAATTCCCATGCTGCGTTTAGAGCCAAGTCTGAAATGCATGTAGAGAACTGTTTTTGTTTTTTTGGTTTTTTTTTAAGATTTTATTTATTTGACAGAGATCACAAGCAGGCAGAGAGGCAGCTGGTGGGGGCGGGGTGGGGGAGCAGGCTCCCTGCCGAGCAGAGAGAGCCTGATGCGGGGCTCAATCCCAGAGCCCCAAGATCATGACCTGAGCCTACAGCAGAGGCTTAACTACTGAGCCACCCAGGCGCCCCATCATGTGAGAATTGTTTGAGAACACTTGCAGTAAATATGTTTTGAAGAATGTTGCCTGCAAGCTGCATTTAAAACAGTATTATATCAGTGAATGAATGTTATATCCATTCGGTAATGCACAGAAATATTTAAGAACACTTGTAATAAAGAGGTTTTGAAGAATGATTTAAAAATTAATTATTGCAAATACCTGCATTAAAGAAGAAAAATAACATAAGGTCCCCCCAAGTCCATATTTTTCTGTTAAAACAATATATGTGATAAAATTCTTAGGACACTAAGAATAGAAAGTAATTTCTTTGAGTGACAAAGGGAATCTCTTAAAAAACCTTAGATAAATGTCATATTTAGTATTTAAGTGTACAAATTTTCCCCTTTAAAACCAAGAATAAGTCTACAATGCCATCAACCAACATTGATATTTATTTATATTATTTTATTTATATATTTTCTTGGATCCTAGCTAATATAATGAGGCAAGTACAGAAATAAAATTTATTTTAATTGGAAATGAGTTGTTAACAGGACGGTAGAAAATTTAAAATGCAATTGAACTATTCAAATTAATGAAGGTACTAAAGCCTGGATACAATGTCAGTATACAAAAACCAAGTGTATCTTTACATTTTTATATTGAATGGTAGTAAATAAATTTAATAATTCATCAAATTAAAAGAGAATTTGAATATTTGAAATATTCTATGAATAAATCAAAATATATGTACATAGAAATCAAACTATGTTTGAGAGAAATTTAGGAAGTCCTAAACAGAGAGATATTCCATGATAAAAGAGTGGGAGACTCAATATTTTAGGAAGTTTAATATTTAGAAATTTGATCTATGGATTAGTTAGAAACTTATTCAAAATTCTTGTTTGTGTGTGTGTACAACTTGCAAGGGTGAATCTGAAATGCATATGCAAATGCTAATAACCGAATATAATCAGATAACCTTGCAGGAGAGAGGCAAAGTTGGAAGAATTCCTTTTACCAGATATCAAAATGTATTTCAAGGCTACTGTAATTAACACGGTGACTATTGGTGCGATCATAAAAAAACTGAATAAAGAGTTCAGTAAAAGACCCCCACTCAAGGGTATTTGATTCATAACTGTGACACTTCAGAATATTGAAGATAGTTTTTCAATAAATGAAGTTAGGTCAATCTGGTAACTAACTTAACCACAAAATAGTAACACGATATCTATCTCATAACATATATAAAATGTTACCTCAAGAGAAATTTAGACTGGAAATTTGAAACACTAAGGTTTTTCTTTTTATTTTTCTAAAAGATCTGGGGCGCCTGGGTGGCTCAGTGGGTTAAGCCGCTGCCTTCGGCTCAGGTCATGATCTCAGGGTCCTGGGATCGAGTCCCGCATCGGGCTCTCTGCTCGGCAGGGAGCCTGCTTCCCTCTCTCTCTCTCTGCCTGCCTCTCTGTCTACTTGTGATCTCTCTCTGTCAAATAAATAAATAAAATCTTAAAAAAAAAAAGATTTTATTTATTTATTTGACAGAGAGAGCAGAAGCAGGCAGAATGGCAAGCAGATGGGGAGAGAAGCAGGCTCCCTGTCAAACAAGGAGACTGGCACGGGACTCTATCTCAGGACCCCGGGATCATGACCTGAGCCAAAGGCAACCACTTAACTGACTGAGCCACCCAGATGTCCCAAACACTAAGGTTTTTAGAAGAGAACTAACATGTACCCAAGAAATAATAACAGAAATCTCACTTTCTGACTTTAAACACGAGCATGTATGCTGTATGAGATTTTCATATGCAGGGGTGGTATTATTGTAGTGTTGTTGGTATATCAGTACACACAAGGTGGAGATGTGCTATTAGGTGTATTATGTGCATTAGCCTGCTTCAACTGCCATAATAAAATACTAGACTGGATAGCTTAAATAACAGATTTATTCCCCATAGTTCTGAAAACTGAGTAGTCCAAGATCAAGGTGCTAGCAGACTGAGTTTCTAGTAAGGCTCTTGTCCTGGTTTACAACTAATTGTTTTCTTGTTGTGTCTTTATATGACTGAAAGAAAGAAGGAAGAGTTCTCTGGTGTCTCCTCCTATTGGACCAGGGCCACACCCTATGTCTTCATTTAATCTTAATTGCCTCCTGATAGGTCCTATCACCAAATGCAGTCACACTGGAGGTTAAGGCTTCAGCATATGAAATTTGGGGAGACACAATCCAGTCCGTAGCATTCTATCCCTAGTCCCCCAAAGTCAGATTCTTATTGCATACATAATATTTTCATCTCATCCCAACAGCTCCAAAAACCTCATTCTAGCATCAACAAAGTTCAGTCTCATATGAATACAATCTAAATCAGCTATGGGTGAGACACTGAGGTAAATTTCCACTCTAGCTATGAACCTATGAAACAAAAAATGTTATGTGCCTCTAAAATACAAAATCAGGACAGGCATAAATTTAACATTCCTATTTGAGGGGCACCTGGGTGGCTCAGTGGGTTAAAGCCTCTGCCTTCAGCTCAGGTTGTGATCCCCGGGTCCTGGCATGGAGCCCCGCATCAGGCTTTCTGATCAGCAGGGAATCTTCTTCCCCTCCTCTCTCTGCCTGCCTCTCTGCCTACTTGTGATCGCTGTCAAATAAATAAATAAATGAAATCTTTAAAAAAAATTCTTATTTGAAAAGGGAGAAATCAGAAAGAAGAGGGAGATTGTACGTCCCAAGCAGGTCCAGAATGTAATGATGAAAATTCATTAGATCTTTATGTTTTGGTTTTTTATTTTATTTAAATTCAAGTTATTTAACATATAGTGTAGCTCATCCCAGCAAGTGCCCTCTTTAATACCTATCACCCATTTAGCCCATCCCCCCACCCACCTCTCTCCAGCCACCCTCAGTTTTTTCTCTTAACTATAGAGTCTCTTATATCTTCCTTCCTCTGGTTTTATCTTATCACATTTTTTCATTTCCTTCCCCTATGTTCACATATTTTTTTTCTTAAATTACACATTTGAGTAAAATCATGTCTTTCTCTGACTAACTTATTTTGCTTAGCATAATACACTCTAGTTCTATTTATGTCTTTGCCATTGGAAAGATTTCATTCTTTTAGATGGCTGAGTAATAGACACACACACACACACACACACACACACACCCCACATCTTTATCCACTCATCAGTCAATGGACATTTAGGCTTTCCCATAATTTGACTATTGTTGATAGTGTTGCTGTAAGCCTTGGGGTGTGTGTGCCCCTTCAAATCAGCACTTTTGTGTCCTATGGATAAATTACATTAAATCTTAAGGCTCTAGAATAATCCACTTTGGTTTGATGCAGATGTCCAACAAGCAAGAAGAAATTTTGCTGGCAAACTGGTTTTGGGTTTGAAATGTAACTCTTCCTCTGGTTTCCATCCTAACAACCTACTCCTTCAGATTTTGGACTGACTTCATCTCCACAACTGCCCAAGTGCCACTGGGGTGACAGCATCACCTCTCCTGCTCTGCTGAGGTCCCACCCCTTCAGGTCTCTGCAATCCTCCATAGGATTCTGCCAGTTGGGGACCCAGCCCAGGGGCTATGCCAGCCGTTGGACCTGATGAAACTGAGACAGTATCCCTAATCTCTGAACTGCCTTAAGGATCACTCCTCCCTTTGCTTTAAGGATAAAACATTTTACAAGCAAATAGCTCTATGGTCCCACCTTGTATAATTCAAGAGGTTGAACAGCCTTCCTCCATTCCATCCTGCTTTTTCTCTTTCCTTATGTTCATGCTGGCAGTGTCTATACTTGTGTAATCCCATCTCTATTCTTGACTTCTGCTGAGATGGCAGATTATGTAAATGAGTTGCACTCATTATATCTTTGTCAAAAGGTTGTTCTGCTACACTCTTAACATTCTCTTCAGAGCAAGCTTTCTCACTCTTTGCAACTTGAATAAGTTGAAAACTTTCCAAATCTTCAAGTTCTGGTTTCTATCTAATAATTCCCTCTTCAAATCATCTCTCGCATTTTGCATTTTTTTTTTTTTTAGTAAGCATTCAGGAGGAACTGAGCCACTGTTTCAAAACTGTGCTTGCAAATATCCTCAGCTAAAAAATCCAATTTCATTGCTTGTAAGTCCTATCTTCCAAAAAACACTGTAACACAGTTAAGTCAAATCATTTACTGCTTTATAAAACAAGGATTTCCTTTCTTTCAGTTTCTGATACCATGTTCCTCATCTGAGATCTCACCAGAATTGCCTTTAGCATCTATTTCTAGCATGTAGAAGCTCAAAATGCTTCCAGCCTCTACCCATTTACAAAGCCACTTCCACAATTTTCGTTGTTACAGCAGCATCCTTCTCAAGACCAAAATATGTATGATTCTTCTCATTCTGACCTAATAAAATATGCTAGACTAGTTGCTTAAGGACCAGGCATTTATTTTCTCACAGTTCTAGAGGCTGGGGAATCCAAGATCAATGTGCAGCTGATTCAGTTTCTGGTGAGACATGTTTATGGACAGCAACAGTTTTGCTGTGTCCCCACACAGCAGAGAAAGAGAGTGAGAGCTTCTGTTACTCTTTACTGTTGTATAGCAGCATTCCGTTGTACAGATACATCACAGTTTAAAATAATTCAAACTACAGTTGGTGGATGTTTGGATTTTTTCATTTTTTATGATTACAAAAAAATTTATGAACACTTCTAATATATTTTCATTTGATGTAGATGTACTTATGTTGGTTATATAATGTGTCTGGAATGCAGGGGTCATAACAAAGGTGTACAGTAAACATTGACAGTTTTTTTTTCTCTTTTCAAGTTTTTGCCTAAATTCTAGTTAGTTAACATATGTGGTAAAATTGATTTCAGGTGTAGAATTTAGTGATTTATCACCTATATATAACTCTCAGCACTCATCACAAGTGCCCTCCTTAATACTCATGGCCGTTGGCTCCCAACCTTCCTCCACCAACCCTCAGCTTGTTTTCTATCATTAGAGTAGAATCTTATGGTTTGCTTCCTTATCTCTTTTTATTATTCCCTTATGTTCACCTGTTTTGTTTCTTAAATTCCACATATGAGTGAAATCATATGGTATTTGTCTTTCTCTGACTGACTTATTGGGCTTAGCATAATACACTCTAGCTCCATCAGTGTCATTACAAATGGCAAAACTTCATTCTTTGATGGTGGAGTAATAGTCCGTTATATAAAATATTATATGTAAAATTTCATATATATATATATATTTGGATATATATTGTATATATCTCACATCTTCTTTATCCATTCATCAGTCGATGGACAGTTGGGCTCTTTCCATAGTTTGGCAACTGTTGATAATGCTGCCTATAAATACTGGGGTGAATGTGCCACTTTGAATGTATATTTTTGTATCCTTTGGATAAATACCCAGCAATTGCTGGGTCATAGGGGAGTTGTATTTTTAACTTTTTGAGGAAATTCTATATAGTTTTCCAGAGTGGCTGCACCAGTTTGCATTCCCACCAACACTGTAAAGGGATTGCCCTTTCTCCACAGCCTCATGAACAACTCTTGTTTTCTCTTTTTAACTTTAGCCATTCTGGCAGGTGTGAGGAGTTATCTTACCATAGTTTTGATTTGTATTTCCCTGATCATGAGTGACGTTGAGCATCTTTTCATGTGTCTTTGAGCCATCTGTACATCTTTTTTAGAAAAATTTCTGTTCATGTCTTCTGCCCACTTTTAACTGGATGATTTATTTTTGGGGTGTTGAGTGTGATAAGTTCTTTATAGATTTTGGACAATCCTTTATCAGATATATAATTTGAAAATATCTTTTCCCATTCCATACATTGCCTTTGAATTTTGTTGATTGTTTCATTTGCTGTGCAGAAGCTTTTAATCTTGAAGTCTCAATAGCTCATTTTGCCTTTGCATATTGTCCCAATATGCTCATTTTGCTCATAGTTTCCCTTGCCTAAGGAGATGTGTCTAGTAAGGAGTTGGCCAAGGTCAAAGAGGTTTATACCTGTGTCATCCTCTAGGAATCTGATGGGTTCCTGTCTCTCACATAAGTCTTTCTTCCATTTTGAATTTATTTTTTGTGTATAGTGTAAGAAAGCAGTCCAGTTTTATTCTTTTGCATGTTGCTATCTACTTTTCCCAACACTGTTGAAGAGGCTGTCTTTATATCATTGGATATTCTTTCCTTCTTTGTTTATGATTAGGGTACTATATATTTGTAGGTCCATTTCTGGGTTTTCTATTCTGTTCCATTGATCTATACGTCTGTTTTTGTGTCAGTACCATACTGTCTTGATGATTACAGGTTTGTAATAGAGCTTGAAGTCAGGATTTTTATGCATCCAGTGTTGCTTTCCTTTTTCAGGATTGCTTTGGCTATTGGTTATTTCATGGTTCCATGCAAATTTTAGGATTTTTTCCTCTAGCTCTGTGGAAAATGTTGGTAGTTATTTTGATAGGGATTGCATTAAATGCATAGATTGTTTTGGGTAGCATAGACATTTTTTAATTTTTTAAAAATTTTTAATAAACATATAATGTATTTTTAGCCCCAGGGGTACAGGTCTGTGAATCACCAGGTTTACACACTTCACAGCACTCACCACAGCACACACACACCCAATTCCATAACCCCATCACCCTCTCCCGACCCCCCTCCCCCAGCAACCTTCAGTTTGTTCTGCGAGGTTAAGAGTCTCTTATATTTTGTCTCCCTCCTGATCCCATCTTGTTTCATTTATTCTTTTCCTACCCTCCAAACCCCCCACATTGCATCTCCACTTCCTCATATCAGGGAGATCATATGATAGTAGTCTTTCTCCGATTGACTTATTTAACTAAGCATACCTACTAGTTCCATCCACGTTGTCGCAAATGGCAACATTCGACATCAGGGAAATACAAATCAAAACCACAATGAGATACCACTCATGCCAGTCAGAATGGCTAAAATTAACAAGTCAGGACATGACAGATGCTGACGAGGATGTGGAGAAAGGGGAACCCTCCTACACTGTTGGTAGGAATGCAAGCTGGTGTGACCACCCTGGAAAACAGTATGAAGGTTCCTCAAAAAGTTGAAAATAGAGCTACCCTATGACCCAGCAATTGCACTACTGGGTATTTACCCTAAAGATACAAACATAGCGATCCGAAGGGGCACGTGCACCTGGATGTTTATGGCGGCTATGTTCACAATAGCCAAACTATGGAAAGAACCTAGATGTCCATCAACAAATGAATGGATAAAGAAGATGTGATGTATATATATATACAACGGAATACTATGCAGCCATCAAAAGAAATGAAATCTTGCCATTAGCATAGATATTTTAACAATGTTTGTTCTTCCAATCAATGAACATGAGATTGTTTTTCCATTTCTTTCTTTTTTTAAAAGATTTTATTTATTTATTTATTTGACAGAGATCACCAGTAGGCAGTATGGCAGGCAGAGAGAGAGGGAGAAGCAGACTCCCCACTGAGCAGTTCGCCTGATGTGGGGCTCAATCCCAGGACCCTGGGATCATAACCTGAGCTGAAGGAAGCTGTTTAATGATTGAGCCACCCAGGTGCCCCCCTTTTTCTTTCCATTTCTTTATGTCTTTTTAAATTTCTTTCAAAAGTGCTCCATAGTTTTCAGACAACAGATCTTTTACCTCTATGGCTAGGTTTATTTCTAGGTATTGTATAGTTTTGGGCATAATTGTAAATGTGATCAATTCTCTGATTTCCTTTTTCTGTCACTTCATTACTGGTGTATAGAAATGGAACAGATTTCTGTACCTTAATTTTATATACTGCAAATTTGCTGAATTCCCATGTATTAGCTCTAGTGATTGTTTGGTAGAGTCTTTTGGTTTTCTACAGAGTATCATGTTGTCTCCAAACAGTGAAAGTTTGACTTCTTCCTTGCCACTATGGATGCCTTCTGTTTCTTTTTGTTGTCTGATTGCTGGGGCTAGGACTTCCAGTATTATGTTGAATAACAGTGGTGAAAATGGACATTACTGTTTTATTCCTGACCATAAAAGAAAAGTACCCCCCCATTGAAGATTATATTAGCTATGGGTATTTTATATATGGCCTTTATTATGTTGAGGTATGTTCCCTCTATCCCTACTTTGTTGAGGGTTTTTATCAAGAATGGTATATGTAGGGGCACCTGGGTGGCTCAGTGGTTAAAGCCTCTGCCTTCGGCTCAGGTCATGATCCCAGGGTCCTGGGATCGAGCCTCACATCGGGCTCTCTGCTCAGCAGGGAGCCTGCCTCCTCCTCCTCTCTCTCTCTGCCTGCCTCTGTGCCTACTTGTGATCTGTCAAATAAATAAAAATCTTTAAGGGGCACCTGGGTGGCTCAGTGGGTTAAAGCCTCTGCCTTCGGCTCAGGTCATGATCCCAGGGTCCTGGGATCAAGCCCTGCATCAGGTTCTCTGCTTATCGGGGAGCCTGCTTCCTCCTCTCTCTCTCTCTCTGCCTGCCTCCCTGCCTACTTGTAATCTCTGTCAAATAAAATAAATAAAATCTTTAAAAAAATCTTAAAAAAAAAAAAGAATGGTATATGTATATTGTCAAATGCTTTTTCTCCCTCTCCTGAGAGGATTATATGGTTCTTATACTTTCTTTTATTAATGTGGTGTATCATGTTGATTCATTTGCAAATATTGAATCACCCTTACATCCCAGGAATAAATACCACGTGATCATGGTGAATAATTCCTTTATGTACTGTTAAATTCAAGTATCTTGTTGAGAATTTTTGCATCCATATTCACCTGCGATATTGTCCTGTAGTTCCTTTTAGTGGGGTCACTTTCTGGTTTTGGAACCAGGGTAATATTGGCCTCATGGAAGGAGTTTGGAAATTGTCCTTCCATTTCTAATTTTTTGGAGTTGTCTGAGAAGAATAGGTATTAATTCTTCTTAAATGTCTAGCAAAATTCCCTTGGAAGTGATCTGACCCTGGACTTTTGTTTGATGAGAGATTTTTGATTTCTGATTCAATTTCTTTGCTGGTTGTGGGTCTGTCCCAACTTTCTATTTTTTCCTACTCCAGTTTTGATAGTTTCTCTGTTTCTTGGAATTCATCCATTTCTTCCAGATTGCTCAATTTGTTGGCATGTGGTTTTTCACACTATTCTCATAATTCTTCATATTTCTGTGGTGTTGGTTATTATTTCTCCTCTCGCATTTGTTATTTTATTTATTTTGGTCCTTTTTCTTTTTTTTTTTTTGACAAATCTGGATAGGGGTTTACCAATTTTATTCATATTTTCAAAGAAGTTTCTCCTGGTTTCATCGATCTATTCTACAGTTTTCTTAGTTTCTATATCTTTTAGTTCTGCTTGAATCTTTTTATTTATTTCCCTTCTTCTGCTGGCTTTAGGCTTTACTTGCTGGCCCTTCTCTAGCTCCTTAGATGTGAGGTTAGGTAGTGTATTTGAGGTTTTTCCCGCTTCTTTATGTAAGCTTATATTGCAATATTCTTCCTTCTTAGGACTGCCTTTGGTGCATCCCAAAGGTTTTGGACTCTTGTGTTTTCATTTTCATTTGTTTCCATGTTTTTTTTTTAATTTCTTTTTTAATTTCTTTTTTAACCCAATCATTCTTTATTAGGAAGTTATTTTATCTTCACGTATGTGTGGTCTTTTCCAAATTTCTTGTCATGTTTGACTTCAAGTTTCATGGTGTTGTGGTCAGAAAATATGCACGGTATGATCTTAACCTTTTCGTATTTTTTGAGTCCTAATTTATGACCTAGTATGTGATCTATTCTGGAGAATGTTCCATGTGCACTTGAAAAGAATGTGTATTCTGGTGCTTTAAGAAGAAATGTTCTGAATATATCCATGAAGTCCATCTGGTCCAGTTGCATTCAGAACCATGTTTTCTTGTTGATTTTCTTTTTCAATGATCTGTCCATTGCTATAGGTGAGGAGTTAAAGTCCCCTACTATCATTGTATTATTACCAATCAGTTCCTTTATGTTTTTTTAGTTGGGGGCATAATTACAATTGTTAAATCTTCTTGTTGGATTGCCCCCTTTATTATGATATGTTTCCTTTATAATCTCTTGTTACAGTCTTTGGTTTAAAATCTAGTTTTTTTCTGGGTTTCCTGGGTGGCTCAGTCATTTAAGGGTCCAACTCATGGTTTTTCTCAGGTCATGATCTCAGGGTCATGACAACAGGCCCCATGTTGGGCTCTGCACTTAGAGTGGAGTCTGCTTGTCCCTCTCCCTTGCTCCTCCCCCGTCCTCTCTCTCTCTTTCTTTCTCAAATAAATAAATAAAATATTTAAGTAAAATAATGTCTATTTTTCTGATATAAGTTCTACTACTCCAGCTTTCTTTTGATGTTCATTTTCATGATAATTGTTTCTCCATTGTCTCACTTTCAATCTGCAAGTGTCTTTAAGTCTTAAATTAGTCTTTCCTAGAAAGAATATAAATAGGTCTTGTTTGTCATTTGTTTATTTGTTTGTTTCCATTCTGACCTCCTATAACTTTTTATTACATTTAGTCCATTTACATTCAGAGTAATTACACATATATAATTACTCTGAATGTAAATGTGTGTGTGTGTGTGTGTGTGTGTGTGTGTGTGTGTGTGTAGCCATTTTATTACTTGGTTTTTGTTATGTGTGTGTGTGTGTGTGTGTGTGTGTGTGTGTGTGAGTGTGTGGCCATCTTATTACTTGGTTTTTGTCGTTGTTGTTTCTGCAGATTTTCTCTCTTCCTTTCTAGACTTTGCCACTTTTGGTCTTTCCTTCCCAAAGAGACCCCTCTGATATTTCTTCTAGGGCTGATTTAGTGGTCATGAACTCCTTTAGTTTCTGTTTGTCCTGGAACTTCTTTATCTCTCCTTCTATTCTGAATGACAGCCTTGCTAGATGAAGTAGTCATGACTGCAAATTTTCCCCATTCAGCCTTTTAAATACATCATGCCATTCCCTTCTGGCTTGCTATGCTTTTGTGAAGAGATGTGCAGTGAACCTTATGGATCTTCCCTGTAAGTTAAGGACTTCTTTTGTCTTGCTGCTTTTAGGATTTTTTTCTTTATCACTATATTTTGCAAATTTAACTACTATGTCTTTTTTTTAAATTATTATGTCCAGTTAGCCAGCATATAGTATATCATAAGTTTCTGTTGTAGCGTTCAACAATTTGTGAGTTGTGTATAATGCCTAGTGCTCCATATATCTTGGTGTCGGCCTGTTTCTGTTGATTTTGAGGGACTTCTATGTGCCTCCTGGATATGGTTGTCTGTTTCCTTCCCCAGATTAGGAAAGTTTTCAGCTCTAATTTCATCAAATAAACCTTCTGCCCTCTTTTCTCTTACTTTTTCCTCTGGGACTCCTATGATCCAAATGTTATTATGTTTGAGTCACTGAGTTTCCTAAATCTACTCTCATAATCCATCATTCTTCTTTCTCTCTTTTGTTCAGCTTCATTTTTTTCCATTATTCTCTCTTTTATATCACTTTTCATTCCTCCATGTCTTCCATCCTTGTAGTCATTGCATCCAGTCTGTTTTGAATCTCAGTTATTGTATTTTTCATTTCTGCCTGATTGTTACTTAACTCTTTTATCTCTGTGGTAAGGATCTCCCTGATGTCTTCCATGCATTTCTCAAGCCCAGTTAGTATCCTTGGGATTGTTGCTTTATATTCTCTATCAGGCATATTACTTAAATCTATTTTTATTGTTAAGCAGAGAAAGTCAATTACCATATGGTTTCACTTAAATCCATTTTTTTAAAAATTTTTTATTTCTTTTCAGCATAACAGTATTCATTGTTTTTGCACCACACCCAGTGCTCCATACAATCCGTGCCCTCTCTAATACCCACCACCTGGTTCCCCCAACCTCCCACCTCCCACCCCTTCAAAACCCTCAAATTGTTTTTCAGAGTCCATAGTCTCTCATGGTTCACCTCCCCTTCTAATTTCCCTCAACTCCCTTCTCCTCTCCATCTCCATTTAAATCTGTTTTGATTAGATCTCTGACCATGACCTTTCCTTGTTCTTTCAGAGATGAATTCCTCTGTCTTGGCATTTTGTCTAGGTCTCTGTCTTCTTCTCTGTATTAGAAAAACTTTTGTTTCCTGCTCCTGAGAGTAATGGCCTCATGAAGAAGAGTTCATATTCTGTTCAGGGCCTGGTGCTTCAGGGTTTCTGTGGTGTGTGTTGTGTGCACTCTCCTGCTGTGTTTTGGGTGCTGTATCCCTTATGTCAGTCATCTGCAGAGGTTCTCCTTGACTGCACTGGGCAGTCTTTGGACCTTGGCCATAGTGTTGTGATTTTTAACTAGGTGTGCTCTGGTCTGCTTGTGGTGGTTGTTGTTGTTCTTTTGGCTCCATTTTTAAAATAGTCATTTATTTGACAGAGAGAGAGATCACAAGTAGGCAGAGAGGCAGACAGAGAGAGAGGGGGAAGCAGGCTCCTTGCTGAGCAGAAAGCCCGAAGCGGGGCTCGATCCCAAGACCCTGAGATCATGACCTGAGCCAAAGGGAGAGGCTTAACCCACTGAGCCACCCAGGTGCCCGTCCATTTTTTATTTAACCAATTATCTATGTAAAAATTTTAGATAATTTTTCATTTCATTAGTATGAACAATATATTACTTATCCTTGTGCATATATCATTGTATACTTGTGCAATGACTTATTTTTTAATTTATTTTTTATTGTTATGTTCAATTAGCCAACATATAATCATCATTAGTTTTTGATGTAGCTTGTCATGCACCCTCTTCCACAGTTCCCAGGTTTGACTGAATGCTGCCCCAGGGTCCCTTTGAGAATCACAATGCCCTGACAGTTGTTACTCAGTCATGGGCATGGGCTCTTTCTGTGCCAAACCACTGAATCCCACAGCTCCCACCCTCTGCATCTCTCCTCGAGGAGTTACATGGGGACCTGCGAGTGTCTCTGCACCTTGTGATTCCACAACTGTCTGTGATCATGGGCTCGTGTGTTCACCCTCTTCCAAAGCTCCCAGGTCATGCTGGGTGCCACCCAAGGATCCCTTCATGGCGCATGCCACCTGAGAGCTGGGCACAAGCCTTTCTATATCTTCCCTAGGATCTTAGACAGCCCACATCTTTTAGTCCTTCTCAGGGTGGTCAGGCAGAGGGAGGTCTCCCTACTGGCTTGGCTTGCCATTTATGGTGACTGGAGCTGAAAGTGCCCTCTGGGCTCACTGTTTTTGATGTAGCAATAGCCAAACTGTGGAAGGAGCTGAGATGTTTTTCAACAAATGAAAAGATAAAGAAGACCTGGGTTATATATACCATACGATATTACTCAGCCATCAAAAAAGGATGAATACCCACCAGTTGTATTGACATGGATGGTTTGCTTGTTAAATGAGAACTGATGCTATTTCCATTAGAACTGAAGCCTTGCCGAACTCTATGGTCAGTTGACGTGCTGTGTGCCGGGGTTTCTGCTGGTCTTATCAGAATGAAGCCCAGTGTGTCTGTAGAGAGGCACATTTGCTCAAGTAAAACAGGGGTGGAACTTGGTTTAAGTAGGTTAGGCAGGCAGTGTTGGCACTATGCTGTTTACTGATGTTGGTTTATGCTATAGTGTGGAGGAGGGAAATGGTGTCAGCCATATCATTTGTCCATGCAGAGGGGACTCCGGGAGCTTGCTACTCTCGGGGAAGCACTCCTGGAAGAGTGAACAATTTCCCCTTGTGCCTCGTGGTTATTTTTCAGATTGCTCTTTCCACTCAGTCTCCAGGGTTTTTTGTTTGTTTGTTTCCTGCCTGGAGCACCACCATAGTGCACTTTGGCCTCTATCCAGCCAAACATGCTGACTTTTAAAACTCTAAACTTAAGGGACCTGGTGTGGCAAGGACGTGCACTAGTTTTCTGGGAGAGACTCTCACCATGCTGGAACTATTGCAGATTTGACAAAGAAAGGCAGTTGCACCAGAGTACAAGGTGATGGGATTTGGAGAAAGGCAAGTTAAACAGCCAGTGTCTGATTCAACCACCCTCAGCAGATGTCTCTGTGCCTGCACTGAAAGGGTGGGTAAGGGAAATGGCACCTACAACTCTTTTGTCCCCAGAGAGGTGACTCTGAGAATGCCACCTCTCATAGGTTCCCTGCAAGAAAAATATTCTTTCCCCATGTGCCTTGAGGGATCCCATGAGGGACCCTCAGATGGTACTGTCTGCCAGGATTGCTTGCGTGCCTTCTCTCCAAGGGTAGGGCAACACTCTCAGATCTCTAACCGAACCAAGCCTGCCAACCTCTAAAACTCCAATCTTTGAGCCACACTGCTTGCAAAAACTCATGAAAATCAGTCCCTCCCATTTTCCCATCCAATAGCTTTGGAGAAGTGTTCTGCTTGTGCATATCCCTGTGCACTCCGCTCTCTCTAGCCTTTACCCACAACCAGAGCTCCCTCCTTTCTGTAGCAACAGTGATCTATTTGTCCCCCAAACAACAACTCTGTACTTCCTAACCTTCTTGATCTGGCCTCTTCTCTCCTTTTAGTTGTGCAATCTGTTCTATCAGTCCTCAGGTTGATTTCTTGGGTATTCAGAATGATTTGATATTTATCTAGTTGTGCTTCAGGGACAAGGCAAGGCCAGGGTACTACTATACCACCATTTAGCTTCTCCATAATTATTTTTTAAATGTGTGTGCCACTTAATGAACTGTCGTCTGATGTGTAATCAGGGCCATTGTGATATTTTTGTCATTCATAGACTTTTTTTCCACTCAGATGCTTTCCTGAAAGCTTTCACAATCAACTACAGTCCAAAATGCTTCCTCTTCAATGAAGTTGATGGAAGACTCTAACAAGTCCTCTGGAGTACAGGTTTCTAATAACTGAGAAACCAAACCACTGAACTGGGTAAGAATTTCCAGAATTCTGATGGATACATTCATAATATTGCTAACTCAAGATCAATCAGACCAAGGATTAATCACATGAGATTAAATGAGCTGATGAGAATGATCATTAAGAGTTAAGCTAATCTACCCTGTGATATTGCTGCCTTGGCATTGGTTAGATCTGACCACAGGTCTGCAAAGGCCTCAGACTGACACTGGCTTCTCCTGGCCTCTCCTCAGACTGACACTGGCCTCTCCTGGGATAATAGCCTGCAGAGTCACAAACAAATGTCCTGATATAACTTCTCCAAAGGTTTTGTGATAAAAATTATTCCCCATCTCTCAGGGTCTTCTCTTTGTGCTCCCCTTAGATGAGACCTCTATGAAGTTTACCAAAACCCCTCTATTTTTGAAATGATAAATTTAGCCTTAGCCTAGGAACCCCAAATTCCCCTACTCACAAACCCTAATAAAAACATGAGCCCCAGGTTCTGCCTCTCTCTGTCTGCATCCTGCCCTATCTCCATCCTCCCCTGTCTTCTAGTATGGCCCCAGGGCATATGCTGTGGACTTCCTCTGGGACTTGTAAGTAATACACTTCTATTTTAATCCCCTGTGGTCCTTTCTTGAACCACAGCTCACCATCAATGTGGGGACTTTACTTAATAAATATTAATTTAACAAAATCACAAATTATGTCAGGAACATGATGGATTGAGTCACACTGGCAGTCAACCATGGGAAATACCAGTTTAGCTACAAATGGTTTACAGATTGGCTCTCACAGGTGGGTAATTCTGTCTGGGAAGGGTCCACTGCCTGCTGCCATTCAGTTACACTGTTTTGTGCTGCTGCATACTTTCTATGTGGAGTGCTGCCACAGCTTTCCATCCCAAGGTGCAAACTCTGAACAAAGCAACCAGAGTCCTCCTGAATCTTAGAGCATTGTTCTTTGGGGGCTGGTTTGAGGTTCTGCAGACATGTCTTCTAATTGTTAACACCCAAGGGAGGGTGAATTTCCCCAGTGGTGTTAGACTTCCAGTGTGTTTCCAACTCTAAGCATGGACCCAGCTGCCAACTATTAGGTGAACTGGCTAAGACTTTCAGAGTCCCATGGTGTTAGTTAAGGGTCTGTATAAATGAGTGTCAACCCCTGTCAAAGTTGAGGTTCCACATAAAGGTGCGGGAAAGTTGCCATGGAAGTTGGGGAAGGAGACTCTCTATCCCTGACTGCTGTTTTTCGGGAGGCACCAGGACTCTGAGTCCTAGCCAGTATGACTGGAGCACCCTCACTTGAGGAGTTATGGTTCCTGAAAAGCAAATGCGGTCAAGGCATGTGGATTCTTTGTTGCTGAATATCATGATGTTCTCACACTTTATCCCTGAATTTATGGGATATTTGGGTCCCACCCTTGGCATATGGTGATACATGATCTAATGGCTCTACATAAGAGAACCTGGCGTCTGATTGCTTAAAGCACTGGGGAAATTTAGTGAGCCCATCCCTAAATATAAATATCTCATAGAAGCACCCAGTGCACTGCTTGGTATGTCAGTGTTGCTGCACACTGACATACCAAGGCATACTCTGTGCCAGCCCCAATGATCCTGACACCATTATGCTAGTGGAGGCTGACCCCAATCCCAGCAAGGTCTTTAGAGATATCCTGGAAAGAGTCTGCCTATGAGTCTGGCCACAGGAGATGTCCACTGCAGAACTTTGCAGTAACAATTTGTGAGGTCAGATCAGTGGGAGGATAATAGAGAATTAGAAACTGAAACTCAAAATTTTATACATCTCAAGATTCAAAATATTTTAAAAATATTTATAAAACAGTGGGGAAAAATAGGCTGACTGGTTAATAAGGGTGTTTAATACTAGCTCCGAACTATTACCACCACAGAAATAAGGCAACTAGTTGGTATTTACAAGGACCCCCAAATGCACAACCTTTTAATAGACCCCCAGAACCTAAGAAAAGAAAAGAAAAGAAATATGAACAACCCCCAGAAACTGAGGGCCAAATTTTTTTAATAGATTTTATTTATTTATTTGACAGACAGAGATCACAAGTAGACAGAGAGGCAAGCAGAGAGAGAGGAGGGGGAAGCAGGCTCCCTGCTAAGCAGAGAGCCTGATGTGGGGCTCGATTCCAGGATCCTGAGATCATGACCTGAGCCGAAGGCAGAGGCTTTAACCCACTGAGCCACCCAAGTGCCCAGAGGGCCAAATTCTTGAGGGATATAGGTGACTTCAAACCATCACCCAGAAAGAGCTGCCAGGGATTAAGTCAACCAGAATTAAAGCAGAGACTTCTGTGCCTGAAGCTCCCAGAGCCATAATGGAGAGAGAGTGTGGACCCAAAGGTACAAGCCCTAAAGACAGAAGAATCACCTCTCATCCTGCTTCCTAGGACTTTTATGACTTGCATCAATTGCACTCTTCTATTCCAATTACTATTACAAAGACGTAAAGCCAGTGGAAAACATTAAATGAATCTTGACTCCTTTTTCATAAGATTGGTATGTTCCTTGAACATAGCAACCAATATGACCTGGATTTCCTCTCCAAAAATTGATGTGATCCAGAGAATTCTTTCAAGGAATTCTCCTGGATTACTGGGCTGCAATTCTCCACTGTGGCAGGATCTACCATAAATCTTTAGAAGGCTCTGGGGGGAACACACATGGTATTATGAGGGAGATGCTTACCCAGACTCCCAGCTTTCACAATACCAAGACAGCCCACAACGTCAAGGCCAGCCCTCAGGTGGCAAGTCTACCTTTCACCTGGAAGAGCTCCTGATCCCAGAGTCTCCTCCAATTCCAGTGGCTGAGAGGACTTTGGAGGCTCCTGAGGCTTCTTCTGCTCCAAACAACTGTCCCAAACTTTGGGCTTTGCAGCATCCCAGAGGTTTACCCTAGGGACTCAGTGGCCCCCTGGAGCTTGTCTCATCTCTTGGAGAGAATCACTGACTTATGAACTCTGGTGGTCCACTGAGACAAAGACAACTGCCCGACATTTCTGGGTCCCTTAGACCCAGTAATTCCAGATAACGCTTCTAAGTTGCCAGAGGGAACCAGCTACAGTGTACAAGACAGAACAAATTAGATAGAACAAATTAAGCTGAGTATGTCCGTCAGCATCATATTTCTAAAATAAGTACCTGTGGCGATAGCCTCCATGGCTCTCTCTTTTCCTGTCATAGGTATGAATGCCTCCATCCACAACACACCTGGTGGAATAAACCTCAATACCTGACCTTTCTTATGAGAGCTGCTAAGTAGGAACCTGTTCAACTGACTTCTTCAGTGAAAATAGTAAGTACCCCACAAAAACGGCCAAAACAGGTACAGAGAGCCATCAGTTCATAGTGAGAAGTATGCAGGAGACTGGGTTCATTAGCCCCACCCTCTCACCCTTTAACAGCCACATCTGACCAGTCTTAAAATTGGCTGCTAATTGTCCCCATTGCAGTCCCTCTCCCCTCTCCTCCCCTGCCACGGGCAACCACTCATCTGCTTTGTCTCCCCACAGCTTTGTTTCTTCTAGAAATTTCACATTAATGGAATCATACAATTTTGTAGTATTTTGTGTCTGACTTTTTTTTTAAAGATTTTATTTATTTATTTGACAGACGGAGATCACAAGTAGGCAGAGAAGCAGGCAGAGAGAGAGGAGGAAGCAGGCTCCATGCTGAGCAGAGAGCCTGATGTGGGGCTCCATCCCAGGACTCAGAGATCATGACCTGAGTTGAAGGCAGAGGCTTTAACCCACTGAGCCACCCAGGTGCCCCTGTGTCTGACTTTTTTAATGTAGTATTTTTTTTAAAGATTTTATTTATTTGATAGAGATTACAAGTAGTCAGAGAGGCAGGCAGAAAGAGAGAGAGAGGAGGAAGCAGGCTCCCTGCCGAGCAGAGAGCCCGATGCGGGGCTCAATCCCAGGACTCTGAGATCATGACCTGAGCTGAAGGCAGAGGCTTTAACCCACTGAGCCACCCAGGTGCCCCAATGTAGTATTTTTTTAAAGATTTTATTTATTTGAGATACAGAGACCACGAGCGGGGTGGAGGGAGGGACAAAAAGGGAGGGAGAAGCAGACTCCTCGCTGAGCGGGACAATCAACTTTCAAAATTTAAATGCATAGGTTTCTGCTATCAAAGCTCCCAGCCCAGTATTCTAAGGATGGTAGATAACATTCAAAAAGCTCAAGGCTTCCACTTTACTGTCCTAGATCTAGTCAACATGTTTTACTTAACAACCTCAGTTTGTTTTTAGTTTCAAGAGGACCCAGTATATCTTTAATTTAGCTGCCCATGGATTTTTCTAAAGAGCCCTGCCATTGCCCATAACTTGTGCAGACAAGATCTGAGTTTACTCAGATTAACTCGATGCCACCTTTGACATTATGTAGATGACATTCTGCCATGGGAACCCTTCTGAAGATGCCATTCAGGAAGATTTACTCTTAGTGACAAATTCCCCCATAGGATACAAAGAGCAGCAACTTCTGTCAAGTTTTTTAGCATATTATGGTCAGCTAAGGGCCAAGAAATTACTCTAAGACGTCAAGTTCTCAAAAACAAATTCCCCACTACACTACAGCAAGTACAGCACATATCAGGTCTCTTTACCTTTTGGAGGAAACACATTCTAAACTTATTTATTCTGCTGAAGCCTACTTATGGTTTTATACATGTCCACTTCTTTCCTTTGTGGAGAACCTTGACCAACCACTTTGTGGCCAGCCCCTGCCCTAAGTAAGCCATACAGAAGCCCCTGCCCTTAATCCTCTGGTCTCAGATTTCTGAGTTGAATCAGTAGATGCTTCTGATTACACCTCATATTTTCTCTGGGCTAAGCACTTCTCTACTTGGCTGCCCATGTGGTTTTGAACCAAATGTCTTCTCCAAAAAGCAGCCTGGTACCTACCACTAGAATGACAAATTTTGGAAGGCTGTTAGGCTTTTTTTTTTTTTTTTTTGAAAAAGAGATTTCAGTGAGCTCACAGCCTGTGCTACTTTGCACACAGTCTCCACCATGCCTTAGTTCAGGGATTCAACACAGCAGAGGCCTGGCACAGCCACTTGAGGCTTCACTGTTAAAATGGGAATGATACCTTCAGGAAAGAGCTGAACCAGATGCCAAGGGCCTTTCCGATTATAAGTGGTTGTGGCTTCTCCCATGCTCGTCCCCTTGTCCACTGACCTGGAGGTGCACTAACGGTACCCCCACTGCTGGCCTTTTAGCAGTTTGGGTAGGCGGGCGAAGGGTTTGGTACCAATTGTCTGACATGGAAAGGGAATTGTTCTTGATGGATGGCAGTATCATCACCTTGCACAGTGCAGGCCTGATGGAAGGCCATTGTATATCACCCTGCTAAGGGCATGTCATTAGGTAAGCGGGGCTCTCTTGGCACTGTCCAACTAGGAGAATTGGTGACAATGTGACCGTCTCTACAAAAGCCCATAAAAAGGGAATCTCCTGAGGATATACATTTTTACTGACTTCTGGACAGTAACCAATGCTTACAGTCTGGTTGGAACGATGACAAAAGAATGCTTTGCTGGGGTGACTTCTTTTGGGAAAAAAAAAAGTATCCAGCTCACTCACGCCAACTGTGGTCATTCATGTCTCTGCATACATATGCCAATAGATACCAGAAGTGCATTATAACATTGCAGACTGCTTATTCAAATTACGTGCCTGTTCCAAGGCCCCACCTCTCAGAGTACTAGACAAAACCATTCCTCCAGAGATGCCTTATCCACTGGCAGAATGGGCTCACATCAGGCCATAGGGGAACAACAGGACCCACTGAGAGGACAAACAGGTGTGCCCCCCACCCCCCTCACTCTGGCTCTAGCCAAAGCTGTTTTCCGATAATCACTCCCTTTGTTCTCAAACAAAACTGTGGTAGGCTCCCAGTTCAGAGATAATGTGCCTCAGGGCAACAGACCCCATTCTGTATGGCAAATTGATTTCATCAGGCCACTGCTGCCCTCTGCTGGAGTTAGTGGATATGCAACCACCGTCATTGCTAAGTTCACTGGCCCTCTCTGCAGAAAGAAACCCTGTTTCTCATCACGTAATCTTTTTAACTAGACAGGTGCTGACCTCCAACTGGCTCACCAGGTATTATAGATTCAGATCAAGGTACCCATTTCACTTCCCAAGCTGTTTGGTCATTGTTAGGTCCCCCAATAAAGTGTCTGTGATCAAAGGAGCGATACTGATACAAAGCGAAGGTCAAGCAAAGCTTTATTTTGCGCCAAGCATCGAGAATCAAACTGACCGGTCAGGGCCGTCTCTTACAAAGAGGTGACCCCTCCCTGCCTTACAGACTAACTTTTATAGAGCAAAGCCCATGTGGTTGTGCCTGACCACACACAGGTGGCCAATTGAGTTACAATTTACCCTAGTAGATATTTGAACTAGCCTATCACCTTGGTCAGAACTGGCGCCCAAAAGGCGGGACCCACACTCCTTGGTAGCTAGGGTGACAGTATGAGTACCTCACTGATTGGATGTCTCCACCTGGCCTGACCCGCCCTTGTATTTGGGCTTTGTTACCTGGGACTGGTTTCCGGACTTGCTTTTAAGTAAGTTCCCTGGGGGTGGGTGGAGGGGAACAGGGTCAGTTTAAGTTTTACTGCATAAACAACAAAATCACTGTTTAACCGGATGGAATTGCTCTGGCTAAATAGGCCCTTACAATCATGAGCTCTAGACAGAAACTTAGGGAGTTTCCACCTAATTTATCAGCCCCGAGTGGCTGGATTTACAGAGAGGCACAATGGCCTACTCAAAGATGTGTTCCTCAAACTTTTAAAAAACAGGTGGTACTCAAATGGACAGAAATTTTATCCCAAGCTCTAATACTCCTTAACTCCCAGCCCTCAGGTCTCTAACCCCCCACACAAACTACCAATTTTCTCCAAATACTTCCCTGCTGGTACTTAAAGTGAAGCCCCATTCTTTTTACCTTAAAGAGGATGCAATTCCCAACTGCTCACGAAGTGGATCTTTCCTTTACCATTTTGATTTTTTTAGTTTTTTATTTAAATTCAATTTAATTAACCTATATTGTGTTATTAATTTCAGAGGTAGAACTTAGTGATTCGTCAGTTGGATATAACACCCGTGCTCATTACATCAAGTGTCCTCCTTAATGCCCATCACACAAATACCCCATCCCCCCACCTACCTCCTCTCCAGGGACCCCGTTTGTTTCCTAGAGTTCAGCATCTCTTATGGTTTGCCTCCCTCTCTTTTCCCTCTTATTTTAATTTTTCTTCCTTTCCCCTATGCCCATCTGTTTTGTTTCCTAAATTCCACATATGAGAGATATCATGTGGTATTTGTCTTCCTCTGACTGACTTATTTCATTTAGCGTAATACTGTCTAGTTTCATCCATATTGTTGCCAATGGCAAGATTTCATTCATTTTGATGGCTGAGTAATATTCTCTTGTATAAATATACCACATCTTCTTTATCCATTCATTTGTTGATGGACATCTGGGCTCTTTCCATATTTTGGCAATTGTGGACAGTGTTACTATAAACATTGGGATGTGTGTGCCCCTTTGAATCACTGTTTGTATCCTTGGATAAATACCTATAGTGCAATCACTGGGTCATAGAGTAGCTCTATTTTTAACTGTTTGAGGAACCTCCATACTGCAGCCACTCTGGAAAACAGTATGGATTTTTTTTAATCATCTCCATATCTTCCATATGTTGGGGACCCAACCAAGGTCAGAGTGTGCAATATGATCCTCTTATAATAAAGATCCCAAGAAACAAATCCCTACAAAATTGTTTAGATATCATGATTATACAGATTTGCTTGGCCCATATATGTTGGTTCAGTACCAGCAATGAAGCCAAAGCCACTGACTCTGCCTCTTTGCTTACCTATCTTGGTCATAAATTCTGGATAATTAAACCAAATTTGTCAAAAGTTTTACAGGAGAATTAAATTATAGCTTGAGGACCCACTAATGGAACTGTGTGGATCTCAGAGAGAGGAAAAGAGACCCTCCACCTAGTGGGTGCCAGTCACATTAGTAAAGGAAATACACAAAGGAACCCTGTAATCCAGTTGTGCAAAATCAGAGGACGTCCAGGTCTCTAGCCACCTCAGAAAAGGAGGTAAAGGATCTCTTGATCCAAAGCAATCAGAATGTGCCTTTTTTCAGTATCCAGATTGATTTCCCCAAAAAGGACCCTGCCAGGTAGTCAAATTCATGTACCTTATTTTGTTGTGGAAGCTGCTTTTGAAGTGAAAAGCTTGGATAATAGGGTTGCTATTAGACCCATTGGTCCTAACTGTCCTGGGAGATGTGCTGGAATAAAATCAGTCAGGTGCACTTCTACACCACAGAATGGCTAAGCACCAGGTACTGGCAGACTCTGTTAGGAGCTCACCTGCCTCTGCATTAAATGGTTGCAATGGAAGCTTCCAATGGTTAAATGAGTCACTCCTCCTTTATTCTACACCTTTATTCTACACCTTCTTTGTTATATCCTGTGAGAATAATGTTTCCAAGTCATTCCCATATGGCTGGCAGGCTTGTGCTCTAATGATTGTATTTTACTTTAATAGGGTAATCTCTGTGAAACTGCCATCCACAAAATGCCTCTACAATTAGCCATCGATGTGCTCACAATCTATATGCATTGTGGATGGGGTCTCCATCACAAGAAACTGCTCCATTGCAAGGGGCACCCCTGATGATCTGATGAGCTTACCGAGATCTGATCAACAAGCTATAGACCCCATACTTGTAGTTCCATTCTGAGCCAGACTTCTAGCAAATATATTCAGAATGTAACATCAACCAGTCACTCCTAACCTTCATAAATCTCCACTGAGAAGTCCACCTTCCATCAGGCTGTCCTCTCTTACCCCCAACCACTGTAACTCCTCAGACAATATTTCTTCTGCTCAAGTGAGTGACAAAAGACAATACACCCCAACCTCACTGGACGTTGGAATCCCCACCATATTCTTTTGTACTAGGATGGAGAAGACTTTCAACCTTAAAACCGAGTTGCCAAATCACCTCCATTTGATCAACTCTGGTGACACTGAAGAGTCCTATTTTTCTAAAATAGCTATCTTGTTGCGTGAATCCTACCTCTTTCAAAATATTGCTAAACTATAAGTAATTTCGCTGCTGACCACTGGTCAGAGCACTACACATCATTTCACCTTTATGGCAAGATGAACAATGTATTTTAACCTACACTAGGCATGGTGAGACACTTCCTTGTAACATCCTTAGCTGGACCTTCCTTACATCTTATGGTCAGGGACCTCCTGCTACGTGCCTACTGATCAGAATACTAGATTACAGCTTTTGCTTTCTTCCCCGTGCATCCATTACAGACTCTCTCCCTCATTATTTCCACCGCTGCCAATACCACTTCCATACCCAAAAGAGTCAACTCCACTCCTCTCCACATCTTATCCATAAGTTGTACTGTACACCCTGTTGTACACCTGTTGTATACTGTGACCCTGTTGTACACCAAGACCCTGCCACAAACCACAGCTAAGTATGCCAGATTGGACATAGAAAATATATTCATATATACATGTGAGATAGCTGCCTAGGCCTTGCAAGTAAAACCATGTCATATCTGTCCCCATGGAGGGCTGACATAGAGCTTCATGTCACTGGCTCTCCCAGTGCTCTTCTTAGTGATCAGCCCTTGTGCTAATTCCCTCCAAAGCACCCCAAGTCTCCTTTAGACTAAACCAGATCCCCAACCTGTACCTCAAATAGGGCACCCTGTGGGTAAGCACAAAATTAACCACCCATGGAGTAACTTCCTACCTCCTATACTTGAATACAAAGATTGGACCTCACCCTCACGATCACTGACATTTAATGGTAAATAATAGCTTATTTGGATTCTACTGGGGACCCGACTCAAGGGGGCAGGAGCCACATGACCCTGCCCCATTCACAAGCTGTCCACAGAGATGACCCCTATCATTACAGTGGTTTACTTTTACTAATCTTGCCACCCATTACCCTCCTGTCACCTCACCCTGGAGACCTCTCATACCTATTCAAAAAAGGGGGGGGGGGCGATTTTCAGACCCTTATGATGTTGGCACTGGCCATCATCACTGGACTGTCAGTTATAGGAACGAGCGCTACCACTTGTAGCCCAACAAGGTCAAATATTAAAAGCCATTCAGAAATTATCAGCCACTCTGGTCAACCACATGCAGACACTGCACTATATTCTGAGTCTGACTCAGCAACAGCATGGTCCACTAGCACAAACGATGATGGGTAATCACCTGGTGTTTGATTTCCTATCGAATCAGATGGAATCTGCTCTATACAGGGCCTCTCTTGCTGCACCGACATTAAAAATTCAAGACAGGCACAGGCCAGCTTCCAGAAGATACCTCAGGATATACTGGTCATGCATAATATATTTAAAATATTTCAACAAATTCCCACACTCTCCAAGGTCCCCAATTTGTTCTCATGGCTCTTGCCATCCACCTGGGGGCAATGCCAAGAATGAGATTTCAACTCTACTCATCAGTGGCTTCATTATTATTACCTTGATTATATATACTTTACAATGAGTTCAGAAAACAATGTATTCTATCATTTAATTCATCAGCCACACAAGCAGTTGTTATTCCTGATGGCGAGGCATTACAGGGTATACTGTGGAGGGTTTAGCTCAGTTACTCCATTGCTGCCTTGACATACATTTTGTGTGGCCTGTAGTATAGTGAGCTGACAGTACCTCCCCTCATGCAAGCATGTGCCCTACTTACCAGCCTACAGAGTCACAAGTAAATGTAGGGTCCTTATATGATTCTCCCAACAGCCCTTGTGATCAACAGTCCCCTTTGCTTCCCAAGGCCTTTCCCTTTTGTAGCCTTTTTTTTTTAAGATTTATTTTATTTATTTATTTGACAGGCAGAGATCACAAGTAGGCAGAGAGGCAGGCAGAGAGAGAGGGGGAAGCAGGCTCCCTGCTGAGCAGAGAGCCCGATGCAGGGCTCTATCCCAGGACCCTGGGATCATGACTTGAGCTGAAGGCAGAGGCCTTAACCCACCGAGCCACCCAGGCACCCCCCACCCTTTTGTAGCTTTTAGATAAGATCTGTGGGAAGTTTACTTAAACCTTGCTATTTTTAGTTTGAATTGACTGATCCAGCCTTAGCCCAGAAAAACAAAGTCCTCCCTCTATGGACCCTAATTTGAACCTCAAATCTTGCCATTTTCTCTCTCTGCCTGCACCCTGCCTTGACCTCCACACAGGCCCTTGAAGTATGCTGTGTATAACTCCTCCAGGACCCACAAGTAATAAAATTTTCTATTTTTCTTTCTTTCAGGATTTTTTGTCATGGCTCATTATCCAATACCTCAGGGCTCTACTTAACCAATGCTATTTTAATAGTCACAGCAATGACTCTAATTTTTATGACTTTTTGCTTGAAATATTGCTACTTCTTTAATATTTTGTTTTCAGATTAAAAAACACCCTTTTCTCTTTTATTTAAGCCATCTAATCTTATAGCAGTGTTATAGATTACATATTTATAAGCAAATATTGAATCATTTATCTTTTTCTTCCTGACTCCTTCAGAACTCAGAAACTCTTTTTTTTTTTTTTTTTAGGTGTATAGTAATTTGTTTATTTTTCCTTTTTTATTTAAATTCAATTAGCCAGCATATAGTACATCATTAGTTTTTGATGTAGTGTTCCTTGATTCATTGGTTGTGTATAACACCCAGAACTCAGAAACTTTTATTAAATATTCTTATTTTGGCACCTGGGTGGCTCAGTCGTTAAGCATCTGCCTTCAGCTTAGGTCATGATCCCAGGGTCCTGGGATCGAGGCCCACATCAGGCTCCCTGCTCGGTGGGAAGCCTGCATCTCCCTCTCCCACTCCCCCTGCTTGGGTTCCCTCTCTCTGTGTGTCTCTCTCTGTCAAGTAAATAAAATCTTAAAAAAAGATAAATAAATACTCTTATTTCTATGATAACATAGCTATTGTATAAGTTATAAACAGGCCCGTTAGACGCCCCGCTTCAAAATTCCAACAAACCCAAGCTGATCAATGGGTTTCTTACACCAAGACACTGGTAAAAAGGAAAATTCCATTTGTTCCCATGCCTCCTCACCTTCCCCCCTAACTATAGCCCCCACCAACCACTGCCTCCTGGCAAATACTCTCTGTTTTTCTGTCCTATCCTGTCCTGTCACTATACTTCCTTATAGTTTATTCAACAAATTTCTATCTCCTTTGTTCTGTCTTGAGTGAATTCCTTCACCCACTAGGTTGCTGCCCTCCACCCGATGGGGTTGCCCCACATTTGGTGACCCATATGAGGAGACTTTGTGAGCCTGGGGTTCTCTTCAGATTCTCCACAATTTCTTGGGACTTTCCCTGGGTGGACCAACTCTAGTCCTCCTTGGGGAACTGACAACTTCCAGCAGAGGTTACTCTTCTGTGGGGATCAGAAGCCCCAGGGGAGACCCACCTGAACTCCCTTGACTGAAAGGGTAAGGGATTTCCCCTCTTGCCCTTCAGAGGGACCCCTCCTTCTCTATCCTTTCTCTTTTGACCCTGAAGCAGCCTAAGTAGTACCCCTCAGATAACTGAAGATCTGTGGCCAGGGTGACTCTCTGATGTGGTCTGAAGGTCTGAGAGCAAAAAATGGGTTGTGATGCAGGTTTTATGGTTGTTGTTTGTTTGTTTTTAACATTAGTGTGGTGGTAAGGTTGGTGATGTCTGGAAATGATGGCCAAGAAAGAATTCTTGAGATGTCTTCAGGGAAAAATGGTGGTTTTATTAAAGCATGGAGTCAGGACCTGTGGGCAAAGAGCTGCCACTGCTGCTGCCTGCTGCTCCCTAATGCCCTGGGATTGTGAGGAGCACGTGATTATACACCTTGGGGTTGAGGGAAATAAAGATTAGGAAGTTCCAAAAGGACTTTCATATGCTAAAGAAGACTCAGAACCTTGAAGGAATATTATAATCTGCCTATCTCAAGTATGTGTCAATAGGCAGCAGGTTATAAGGATAATTAATTTTATCTACATTTCTTTCTGCCTTTGTTTCCCACATCCTTTGGACTCACTGGACCTGTGAGGGTGAAGGACCCCTTTCTTTTGCTTTCTCACTCCATCCCCTGACGTCTGTTCCCAATATGTGGCACAGCGGGCAGAGGCAAATCCACACAAATTTCAGATTTCATTGGGACCCTTCCCTGGCACTGGCTGACTCAGTCATCTTATTACCAGCTTACCAGCTCTCTCCACTTACCCTTTGATCTCACGGATCCAGCCACAACCTCTGTTGCAGGATGTTTTCTCCATCAGTGCCCGTGGTTCTTGGCCATGTTGCTTCAAAGAATGAAGAGGTAGACCATATGAACAGTGGTGGGCAGCAAAGCAAGGTTTATTGAGCAATAGTAAAGTTTATTGCATGATAGTACAAAGCTCCCCAGGAGAGAGGGGACCCAAAGGAGTTCCCACCAGAGTTTCTAAGTCTACAAGTTTTTATGGGTTTGTTGGTGGGCTGTTTTAATCTGATTAACCCTCCCTGTGCCTGTCATCCAATCAGATTTTTGTCACCTATCATATGGGAAAGGGTGGAGGGCTTCTTCCAGGGTGATCTAATATCCTTTTAAGGGTGTGATTTCCTTTTAGGGTGGGAGTCCCTTTTTCCTACCTGCCTGCCTTCCAACTATCCTTCATCACCTTGATCTATATGCACGTTCCCATGTGTCTGAGTAGTGAGTCCTCCCACCTCTTTCTCATCCAGTTCTACCACCCAGTGTCCCGCTCTACCTGTTGCAGGGGAAGTGGATGACCCAAGAGTAAGTGCCACCACTATTTGCTATGACTCTCTCCTTGATGAGTCACTCCTGAAGAGTTAGTCATCCTCTAAGAGTTAGTCATCCCCCCACGCTTGGGATGCCTGGATGCCTCAGTCCTTAAACATCTGCCTTTCACTCACATCGTGATCCAAGGTCCTGGAATTGAGACCTGCATCGGGCTCCCTGCTTGGCAGGAAGCCTGCATCTCCTTCTCCCTCTACCCCAGCTTGTGTCCCCTGTGTAGCTATCTCTCTCTCTATCAAACAAATAAATAAAATCTTTAAAAAACGTTTAAAAAATAAATAAAATAAAATAAAATGCCCCACTCTTTTTAAGGTCAGTGGAATGCCCTGACTGAATTCATGACCACCAGTTGGAGTTCCATCCCCCTTGCCAGGATGCCCCTTTGGGATTAAGCAGCTGGTCTTTCCCACTATGGCACAAACTCCATTACTTGGGACAGTTCCCTCTATTTCTTCACACTTATCCTGGGGCTATATTCTTTGTTATTTATTTTTAGAGAGAGAGAAAGAGCACATATGTGGGGGCATGGTGGGCGCAGAGGGAGAGAAAGAGCCTTAAGCAGGCTCCACACCCAGTGTGAAGCCCTAGGCGGGGCTCCTCTCACAACCTTGAGATTATAAACTGAGCCAAAACCCTGAAGACCCTTTTCCCTACACTTCTGGATACAGTCTTCAAGGTCTTCAATAACTGAGAAGTGGTCTCAAGGGCTGAAAGGTAATAGAGAAACTAGCTCCCTGACACTCTCTGGGTCCACACAAGGGCAAAAGCCATTAAAGGTACAAGACGCAAAGGCTCCCTATGCTCCAGGATCTCCTCAAGGCTGCTTCTGTTGTTAGCAATTGAAGCATCTGGCCCGAGAGTTAGAAATGCTCCTTCTGTCAGGGCCTTGTCCGGCCTGACAACAACCAGAGCACTGGAGATGAGACGGTCCTTCTTCCCATGCATGGGAGGGTCATCCAAGGCCCTAAAACTGCAAGCCCAGGCCATGCAGGGAATCGACAACCTCAGGCCAAGACCACTTTAAGAAACCAACACTGCCCTTAACTCTGTGCCTTGATTAGAGGAACCAAAGTAGCAAGGGAGGAGGACTTTATTTCCTTTGGCTAACAGGGCCCAGAGGCCGGGAAGACCCCCCATGTCCTCTATCTCAAAGACAGAGACTTGGATAACTCTAAATGTGGCAGGAGACAAAATTCAATTTCTTTCTTTTTTTTAAGATTGTATTTATTTATTTATTTGACAGAGAGAGATCACAAGTAGGCAGAGAGGCAGGCAGAGAAAGAGGGGGAAGCAGGCCCTCTGCTGAGCAGAGAGCATGATGCAGGGCTCAATCCCAGGACCCTGAGATCATGACCTGAGTCGAAGGCAGAGGCTTAACCCACTGAGCCACCCAGGCACCCCCAAATTCAATTTCTAATGTTGAAGGATAGTTGGAAGAAAGGGAGGCAGGGACAAGGGGCCCACCACCCTAAGAAGAGACCAACCTTAAGAGGATTTTATACCACTTTAGAAGAAGCCCTCCACCCTTTCCCACGTGATAGGTAGATGACAAAAACCTGATTGGGTGATAGGTCCATGAGGGGTTAATCAGCTTAAAACAGCCTGCCAAAAAAAACCATAAAAAACTCTAGACTTAGAAACAGGTGGCAACCTTCTCAGGTCCCTCCCTCTTCAGAAGCTTTATACTATCACTCAATAAACTTTACTATCGCTCAATAAAATTTGCTTTGCTGCCCACCGTTCTTCATCTGGTCTACTGATAAGTGAAAATCTGTGTTCTAAGAGGACTGACTGAGTCCAGCAAAGGAGTCCTAGCCCCTGCCCCGGGGCTTTTCCAGGTTCTTCTCCCTGCCCTGCTTCCCACACATGCCAAAAGTACCAAGTATGCCCAAATAAAAGGGTTTAAATTACCCCCTTTGTCTGTGCCCGGGGCTCAGACCTTTAGAGATCACTGTCCTCTGAGCCCACCAGTGTTAAATAAAACTCCAGTCCTCCAAAGTCTCCGAGTGCCACTTGGTTCTTCCGTCAGGACCCAGCTTAGGTTCCATAACACTACCTCTTCATTCTTCAAAGTGGCGTGACCAAGAACTGTGGGCACCGAAGGAGAAGAAATCATGTAACACTAATAGATATAGGAGCTACTTATTACACCCTTGTAAAATACTCAGGTGTCATCTGTCAGTCCTCAACTCTCATGACTGGTATAGATAGGCATCCAAATAGGGGACATTTCACTTACCCTTTAATTTGCTCTTTGGGTGACAATACCTTACCCACTCCTTTCTTGTTTTACCCAATTGCTCTACTCCATTACTTAAAAGGGACATAATAACAAAGGTACAAACGAATCTTTGGCTTTCTGAGATTGACCACAACCTGCTGGCATTTTTGTCCTCTAAGCCCTCAGCCCCTTCAAACATCAAGGTCTCCATTTTTCAACAGGTGCCCCCTCAAGGTATGGGACACCTTGGCTCTGGGGTGCTATCAGCACATCCATAATGATACAACTGAAAGATTCTCATTTCTTCTCCAGAAAATCCCAGTACCTATTATATCCAGAGGGCAGCCAGGGACTACAGCAACTCATACAAAAATTCTTAGCAGCAGGACTTTTGCACCTCTGCAATTTACCTTGTAATACCCCAATCTTGGCCAAAAAAAAAAAAAAAAAGAAAAGTCTGATGGCTCATACAGAATGGTACAGGACCTACAAGCTATCAATGAGGCTATTATTCCTCTTCACCCAATTGTTTCTAACCTTTATACCCTCTTAGGAAAGATCCCCTCAGACTCTCTGGTACACTGAGCTTGATCTAAAAGATGCTTTCTTCTGTATCCCAATGCCCCCAGATTCCTAGTCCATATTTATTTGGACAGGCCCTAACTAAGGCTTTGTTCACCCCTAAGCTCCCCAGAGTCAGTGCTTTACTTCAATATGTTGATGATTTACTTATCTGGAGCCCCACTGAGAACACGCCCAACACAAATATAATCCAGTGCTTTGGAGTGTGACCTCCTGGGACTATAAGCTCTCCCCCTCAAAATCCAAATTTCCTCTCAGAAAGTTCAAGCCCTGCATTGGGCTCTCTGCTCATTGGGGAGCGTTCTTCCCTCTCTCTCTCTGCCTGCCTCTCTGCCTCCTTGTGCTCTCTGTCTGTCAAATAAATAAATAAAGTCTTAAAAGAAAAAAAAAGAAAGGAAGTTCAATTCCTAAGTATATTAGTCCCAGGGACTAATATATTAATATATTAATTATATATTAATTCCTGGGACTAATATTGATCCCTGGGACTAAGAGCCTCTCTGACCACCATAAGAGTTTCATTTGAAATATGAAAACTCCCTCTACAAACAGCAGCTACATTTTTTTTATATGGCTGGGTTTTGTAAAATATGGATACTCCAATTTGGATTAATAACAAAGCCTCTTTATGAGGCTCCTAGGGGACCCGAGGAGGAGCCTTTGGAGTGGGACCCTGAAATGATAAAATCTTTTGGGGTCCACAGTCACTTACAATGGCCCCAATTTTAGCCCTGCCAGACCTCCAGAAGTCCTTCTTATATGTGCATAAAAGGAGGGAAGTGCCCCTTTGCTTCTTGATCCAAATGTTGGGACCCTCCCAACATCTGGTCACATACCTATCTAAGATTCTAAATCTTGTGATACAGGGATGGCCTCCTTGCCTCTAAGCACTGATGCACATGTCCCTTCTGATAGAAGAGGCCTCTAAATTAACCTTGGGACGTAACTGTTTATATACACCAACAAGTATTGGATACCCTAAATTCTAGGGCATTTCATTGGATCTCCAGTAGTAGAATTATGAAATAGCAAACCCTTTTATTAGAAGCACCTGAACTAAATATTCAGCTATGTCAGACCCAAAATCCTGCCACCTTCTGCAAGATCTCACAACAAATGCCCCATTGGAACATTCTTGCCTAGAAACCATATATTTGACTTATAGTGCCAGGCCAGATCTCTAGGATATGCCACTAGATAACCAAGAAGCTATATAATTCACAGATGGCAGCAGCTTCGCAGTAGGAGTGCACGTCTCCAGGTATGCTATTAACATAACCAAAGAGGTCTGGACTCTGTCAGGTGCCACTGCCTCAGCCAAAGAGGCAGAATTAATTGCTGTTACCAGGCCTTCCAACCGGGCACAAAAATGAAACTAAACATATATACCTATCTAGCTTATGCCTTTCACATTGTCCATACCCATGTTGCTATTTGGAGAGTGAGGGTCCTCCTCACAGCCAAAATCTGCCAGTTAAACATGCCTCTGAGACTTTGGCCTTGCTAGAGTCAGTCATGCTCCCTGCCCATATAGCTATTACTCATTGCAAAGTCCATCAAAAGGATATTGACTTGGACTCTGTTGCAAACAACAGAGATGACAGGTAAGCAAAAGCTTCAAGCCATTCTGTTTTCCCATCTAAATCCCTTTTTCTACACAATATACTCAGGAAGAAACCCAAAGGGCATTCAAAAAGGGCTTTGTTCATACTCCAGAGGGTTGGCTGAAAAGACCAAATAATAAACTGTCACTCCCAGGAGTGTTATGATGGAAATTTCTTGATAACTCACATCTGCAACCCATCTTGGGGCCAAGGCCCTACAAGACCTAGTGGGGGGGTCTTTTCATTGGCAAGGACATTCCCCCAAATCTGTGGGCTATCTTCCAGGTGTGTTCTACCTGTTCTCACATCAATATGGAGGGGGCCCATAAACCTTCCCCGCTTCTTCAGCTTATCCAAAGACAAGAGACTCTACGAGGAAAGGATTGAGAGATAGATTTTATGTACTTGTCTCCCTGAAAGGGACTCAGGTATCTATTTAGGTCTTTGTAGACACCCTTACAAGATGGACTGAAGCCTTTCCCACTAAAACAAAGAAGGCTTCAGAGGTCATCACTGCTGTTCTCCATCACAACCTTCCCAGTTTGGGTTTCTCCACACCTTAGAGTCAGGCAATGGCTCTGCTTTTGTCTCTCAAATAACACAGGGAGTTAGCAAAATCCTCCAGGTAGAATATCATTTGCATGCAGCATGACATCCATGGTCCTCAGGGAAAGTAGGGGGCCAACCAAACCATTAAAAGGCTTCTAAGAAAACTTATGCATGAAACTCAGTGTTCGTCAACCCTCCTTCCCCTTGCAATAAGGTCATATATCACTCCAAATGTTACAAACCATCTTGTCCATTTGAGATTATTTATGTAAGACCTTTCGTCCACACAATCTTTACCCCAAAAGCCACTATCTCACAGAGTATTTTTATCCATTGGGCAAGCTGTCTATTCCATTAATGACCACCAAAACCAGTACAGTACAAAACCTGACCCCTCTTTCTCAGGTAACATATATCCAAAACTTACAGCTGGGGATTTGGTATATGTTAAGACTCTTGCAGGACAAAAAGCCATTCTAACCTGTCTGGACCAGGCCCTATCAAGTTCTCCTGACCACTCCAACAGTGGTAAAACTTCACGGCTTCTCCCCATGGATCCATCTTTCCAGAATCAAAATCACTCCATCTCCACATCAGGAGCCCTCCACCAAGTACAGCTGTGAGTGGGTTGGAGATCTCTAGCTGTTATTTAAAAGAGAGTGAGGTGATATACACCCAGGCATAGAGGTCCTTGAACGTGACCCATTGCCAATTCCCACTTTCTCCCCTTCAATCATTCTATAATATTATCTTAGAAAAACTCCCTAAATAATTTCCTCACCAAACTCTCATGATTTATCTTTCCTAATTCCAATACTTCATTCTTGACCTTTTCCTTCAGGGTGACCTCTCCAAATTTACATGGTCAGAAATTCTAAGTTACCTGGAGCTGTCCCCCCACCCTTGATGTTCTGCTCTCACAATACAATAATCACCCCTGTTTGGGCTGTTTTTGTCTTTCTCATCATAATTTTCTTTTGGCTTCCTCCCTCCAGGACCATGAATACAAAAATAGTTTTCCTGGAAAGAAAGTGTTCATGGTTACCCTCACTCCTTCCTTTCCTAGGACCCCTGGATTTAATACTCTCACTCCTAATATTTAGTCCTCTTCTCATTAATCTCTTTGTTAAATTTGTCTCATCTAGAATCCAGGAATTCCATATATAAATGATGGGTTCAACAGAGATTCCAGGCCATACTGCCAAAGGGTCCCCTTCTCCTAAGTTCCATGGAACTGGCCACCAAAGAATTTCACTCAAATCATCTGTCAGCATGTTAATATAATACCATACTTTGGTCTGTAACTACACAGAACCTCTGACGGACCAAAAAATTTAGTTAAGTTCATCTCTATGTCCCTCATTCATCATGAAGAAGCCAGTGAGAAAATAGCATCAATGTCCACAATAGCCAAAATATGAAGAGCCAAGATACCCTTCAACAGACAAACGGATAAGGAAGATGTGATCCATATACACAACAGAATATTACTCAGCCATCAGAAAGGATGAATACCCAACTTTTGCATCAACATGGATGGGACTAGAGGAGATTATGCTGAGTGAAATGAATCAAATAGAGAAAGTCAATTATCATATGGTTTCACTTATTTGTGAACATAAGGAAGAGCATGGAGGATATTAGGAGAAGGAAGGGGAAAGTGAAGGTGGGAAATCAGAGCAGGAGAAAAAACATGAGAGACTATGGACTCCAGGAGACAAAAGGAGAGGTTTAGAAGGGAGGGGGTGGGGTGGTGAGTGAGCCTGGTGATGGGTATTAAGGAGGACACAGATTGCATGGAACATTGGGTGTTATACGCAAATAATCAATCATGGAACACAATATCAAAAACTAATCATGTACTGTATGATGATGACTAACATGACACAATAAACACACACACACACACACACACACACACACACACAGACACACACATCTATGAGACCTCCACCAAAATGCCAAAGATTTGTCATTGTCAATCAGTTAGCGGGTAGTGTAGAGACCACTTTTAGACAATGCGACTTGAACAATGCAAATGTAAGTAAGGTGTAAGAGACCACAGTGACCTCCACTCCCTGGCCAGCCATAAACAGGCCCATTAGGTTACCCACCTCAAATATCCATAAAGCCTAGCTGACCAATGTGTCATTAGGTACTGGACACATGTACTAAAAAAGGAAAATTCCATACATTCCCATACCTCCTCACCTTCCCCCAAAAGCCCCCTCCCATCATTGCCTTGTGGCAGTCTCTGCTTTGCTGTCCTGCCCACTGTTTCCTTGCAGGGTAGTCACTAAATTTCCATCTCCTTTGTCCTTAAGTGAATTCTTTCACCACCTGCACTGCCAGGCTCCACCTGATGAGGTTGCCCCACATTGGGTGGTTCCCAACTGATCAGACCCTACATGGTGCTGGGTGTGTTGTGTACCCTACAGGACTTATAAGTAATAAAACTCATTTTATCAAAATTCCCTGATAGTTGTTGCTAAAGTGTATCTTACAATCATGATAATAACATATGGGCTGACCCAGCCACAGCATTGGCTATGGGTGGGGGAAACGTCTGTAGGCCTCTCCAGGTAGTACAATCTTGGGTGAATGCCCAAGGTATTTCTAGCCAATACCATTACTATCTATAGGTTAAGAACAATACAAAAAATTGGCGTAGTCAATAATATGATGTGATTGCACTTGCAAATAAATAAGGGGAATGCCTTTTAGCTTTGACTGTCTTACCCAATGCATAACACTGTCTGGGAAGGCAGCAGTGCTTGCTGGAGGTCCATCTCACTGCTGTGTGCTTTTGCATATTCCCTCTTTCACATGTTGCATGTGTTGTCCATCCTAAAATGTCACTGCTGCTATAATAATTCAACAGTCTCCTCAGACCATTGTGATCAAGACCATATGGTCTAATGGGGATAATTAGGCCAGTAATTATAAAGGTCTTAATTGATTATGAATGTACACAAAGGACCTTCATTCCTGGGGCTATGTAGAGCTAGCAAGCCTGGATAGGACTGCAAAGCTTTTGTTACCCCCCAAATAGAGACTTGGGGTCTCTCCATCCTAGGCACCAGGAAAATATGTTCCTATAGGCACAAGATATCTTATCTTATAGATAAGAAAGGAGACCTCCTCTTGTGACTATTAAATCAGTGAGTTGGTGGGATTATGCACCTTAATGTGGATGAATGAAGTAGTCTTGTAAAAGGGAATTAATGGTCCTGTAAAAGAAGAAATGTGGCAGAGGCCTGCATCACTACTTCACTCAATGCTGTTGCACTTCAACCTCAGACCTGATAGGATGCCAGGTCCAATACCTTCTGTTTTGTTCCTAAAGAAAAAAATGTAAAAGTCCTGAACATCTTGTGTGAGCACCTTCTAAGAACCCTGAAGAGGTATAGCTTTTTGATAAATGCAGAACCCTATGGAAGCATCCTGGGCATTGTTTAATGCTGTGGCATATTGATGTGCAAAGGCTCTGGTATTAGGCACCACAGGCTTAGAGGTTTTTCCCAGAAAGGTAGATTGGTACATCCTGCAAAGGGAGGTGATCACCTATGACAGGGCTTACAGAAACAACACCCACAAACTCTTTCTAGCAACAACATACATAGTGGTTAACATGTAAGGAGAAAGTCAGGAAGAAACTGAGATCAGAAACTAGATCATGAAATATCAAACTTCCTTAAAGATTTTGTGCAGCAACGAATAGTGAAGGGAGCCAACTCTTTACTGCAGGTTTTTGAAATGATATCTGAATCGTAATTTATGACTCCTTACCTGTGTCAATTGGTCAGTATCTCTAAAAACCCTAAAATCCATAACTTTCTCAAAGATCCTTCTGAGCTGTGGCCCTGTAAGTTAAGCCTCTGCCTTTAACTCAGGTCATGACCTCCAGGTTCTGGGATAAAGCCCCATGTCAGGCTCCCAGCTCAGCAGGGAGTCTCTTCTACTTCTCCCTCTGCCTGTCCCCCTAATTGGGCTTTCTCTGTCTCTCTCAAATGAATAAGTATAATATTTTGAAAAAAAAAATCCTTCTGGGTTATATGTTCTTTTCCTCTGAATCTTACAGATCATGAGTCTCCTTGGCTTGCCCCTGAAGAAAGAAGAACCAAAAAACATGCCTCATTAGGTGTCTTTGACATCAGTGGAAAGGGTGACCAGTTATGAAGGTTATGGAGGCCTCTACTGAATTTGCAGAGGGGAAAAAACTGTTGCTGGGTGCACTGGGGAGACCCTGGGACCCTAAGGCTTCTACCCTGCCCATCTCCAGGTTGTCACTGGAGGATTGTGGTCTCCCAGCAACAAAGAATTCAAGGATGGACCAGACACTGAGGTTGAACTGTGCAAGTGGGAAAGTTTATTAAAGTGAGAGTGTATTCTCAAAGTGTGAGGGTCAGCAAGGAGACCTATGCACAAGGCTGCACCCTGGGGCATATGGCTCCCCATATATACAATATACAATTTTACCCAATTCCACACCAGAATCTGAGAAGCAATAAGCTTTATTGGCTGGAATAGCAGGTACCATGGTAGACCCCCAAGATCTCTATCTTTTATTGACAATTCTATACTAAGGGATGAAATATTTATTATTTGGGGGGGGGGATTTCTTTCAGAGCAGGATTTCATGCCTTTTCTCCTTTACTTGGTCAGGTTTCCAGCCTTCTTTGTCTTGGGCTGGGCTGGTTTGTTATGGTTTCTTTTCTTTCTTTTTCTTTTTTTCCTATTTCCCCCCTCTGCCTTTATTTGTTTGTTTGTTTGACTAACATATAATGTACTATTTGTTTCAGGGTTATAGGTCTTTGATTCATCAGTCTTACACAATTCACAGCACTCACCATAGGACATACCCTCCCCAATATCCATCAACCCACCACTGAATCCCTCCCATCCCAATCCACTCCAGCAAGCCTCACTTTGTTTCCTGAAATTAAAAGTCTCTTAAAGTTTATCTCCCTCTCTGTTTTCATCTTGTTTCATTTTCCATCCCTCCCCCTGTGATCCTCTGTCATGTTTCTCAAATTCCTCATATCAGTGAGATAATATGATAATTGCCTTTCTCTGATTGACCTATTTTACTTAGCATAATACCCTCTAGTTCCATCAACATCATTACAAATGGCAAGATTTCAGAGGGGTGGTTGATGGCTGCATAATATGCCATATACCACATCTTCCTTATCCATTCATCTGTTGATGAACACTAGGCTCTTTCCATAGTTTGGCTATTGTGGACATTGCTGATATAAACATTGGGGTACATGTGCCCCTTCGGATCTCTACATTTGTGTCTTTGGGGTAAATACCCAGTAGTGCAGTTACTGGGTCATAGGGTAGCTCTATTTTCAACTTTTTGAGGAACCTCCAAAGTGTGTTCCAGAGTTACTGCACCACCTTGTATTCCCATCAAGTGTGGGAGGGTTTGCCTTTCTCAGCATCGTCCCCAGCACTTACGTTTCCTGATTTGTTACTTGTAGCCATTCTGACTAGTGTGAGGTGGTATTTCACTGTGGTTTTGATTTGTATTTCCCTGATGCTGAGTGATGTGGAGCACTTTTTGATGTCTGTTGGCCATTTGGATATCTTCATTGCAGAAATGTCTGTTTATGTCTTTAGCCCATTTCCTGATTGAATTATTTGTTCTTTGGGTGTTGAGTTTGATAAGTTCTTTATAGATTTTGGATACTAGACTTTTTTAAATTTAATTTTATTTTTTCAGTGTTCCAAGATTCATTGTTTATGCACCACACCCAGTGCTCCATGCAATATGTGCCCTCCTTAATACCTACCACCAGCCCTTTATCTGATATATCATTTACAAATATCTTCTACCATTCTGTCAGTTGACTATTGTTGACTATTTCCTTTGCTGTGCAAAAGCTTTTTTTTTTTTTAAAGATTTATTTATTTATTTGATAGATCACAAGTCTTACTCTCTTTTTTTTAATTTTATTTATTTATTTGACAGATAGAAATCACAAGTAGGCAGAGAGGCAGGCAGAGAGAGGAGGAAGCAGACTCCCCGAAGAGCAGAGAACCTGATGTGGGGCTCGATCCTAGGACCCTGAGATCATGACCTGAGCTGAAGGCAGAGGCTTTAACCCGCTGAGCCACCCAGGCGCCCCTTGATAGATCACAAGTAGGCAGAGAGGCAGGCAGAGAGAGAAGGCAGGGGAAACAGGCTCCCCGCTGAGCAGAGAGCCTGATGCGGGGCTCAATGCCAGGACCCTGAGATCATGATCTGAGCTGAAGGCAGAGGCTCAACCCACTGAGCCACCCAGGCGCCCCGTGCAAAAGCTTTTTATCTTGATAAAGTCCCAATAGTTCATTTTTACCCTAGCTTTTCTTGCCTTTAAAGATGTTTCTAGGAAGAAGTTGCCATGGCTGAGATTGAAGAAGTTGCCGCCTCAAAGATTTTGATGGATTCCTATCTCACATTGAGGTCTTTCATCCATTTTGAGTCTATTTTTGTGTGTGGTGTAAGGAAATGGTCCAGTTTCATTCTTCTTCATGTGGCTATCCAATTTGCCCAACACCATTTATTGAAGAGGCTGTCTTTTTTCCATTGGACTTTCTTTCTTGCTTGTCAAAGATTAGTTGACCATAGAGTTGAGGGTCCATTTCTGGGCTCTCTATTCTGTTCCATTGATCTATGTGTCTATTTTTGTGCCAGTACCATACTGTCTTGATGATTACAGCTTTGTAATAGAGCATGAGGTCTGGAATTGTGAAGCCACTAGCTTTGGTTTTCTTTTGGCTATTTGGAGTCTTTTCTGGTTCCATATAAATTTTAGGATTATTCCTTCTTTGAAAAAAGTTGATCACATTTTTATAGGGATTGCATTAAATGTGTAGATTTCTCTAGGTAGCATAGACATTTTCACAATATTTGTTCTTCCAATCCATGAGCATGAAATATTTTCCATTTCTTTGTGTCTACCTCAATTTCTTTTATGAGTATTCTATAGTTTTCTGAATACAGATTCTTTGCATCTTTGGTGACATTTGTTCCTAGGTATCTTATAGTTTTTGGGTGCAATTGTAAATGGGATCAACTCCTATCTTTATAATCATCATTCTGAACTCTAGTTCTGACATCTTACTAATATCTGTATTGATTAGGTCCCTAGCAGTTGGTACTGCCTCTTGTTCTTTTTTTTTTTTTTTAAGGTGAGTTTTTCCATTTTGTCATTTTGTCCAGAGAAGAAAAGATGCATGAGAGAACAAAATGCTAAAAGGTAACAATAACCCCAGAAAACTATACACCAAATGAATTAGAAGAGACCCACAGCTGGGGATAAAAGAAAGGAAAAAAGGATAGAATATGATCAGGCTGGTGAATAGAACAGAGCCACACACTAGATTTTGGTCTGTTAGAAGAAACTGCCTCCCAAAATTTTAAAGAAAAACTTGTATGTATACAAAAATAAGAGTAAATACAATGAAAGAATATAATATGACTGTAAAGACAAAAATTAAAAAAAAAGATTTTACATAAGGAATTGATAAGAAGTTGGTTGAAAAAAAGAAAGAAAAAATGTAAAAAAAATAAAAGGAGAGAATGTGATAAGGTGGGAGACTAAAACAAAGGCACACACTAGATTTAGGGTATATTTTGGTCTGTTAGAAGAAATTGTATCCCAAAATTTTAAAGAAAGAAAACCTTATATGTATGCAAAAAATAAAGTTAAATACAATGATGGTATAGAAAATGACAGTAAAAATGAAAATTAAAAATGATTTTTAAAAAGGTATTGTTAAGATGTTGATTAAAATAGGAAAGAGGAAACATTTTTAAAATAAGAAAAAGAAAAAATAAATAAAATTTTAAAAATTTAACTTTGAAATACTAAGGAATCATGGGGGAAAATGCCATGAATTCTATGTACTGTATTCCCCTAGTGCTGGAGTTTTGAGTTCTCATTGATCAGTAAACTTGGTCTTCACTGAATGTTGTTGCTGATCTTCTGGCCAACGGGTCTGTTGCAGTGATTCTCAAGTGTCTTTTCCCAAGGTGGAACTGCCTCACACTTGCTAGGGGCCAGGCTGTTATCTGCTCAGGTTTGCTCTCAGTAGCTTTTGTTCCCTGAAAGCTTTGCTTCCGGACAGTTTTGGAAGATGAGAATGAAAATAGCAGCCTCCCAGTCTCCAGCCCAGAAGACACAAGAGCTCAGGGTCCCACTCCTCAGTGAGCCCTCAGAGAAAAACAGTTAATCACTCTTGTCTCCCTCATCTCTGGCCACACTTTGTGCTCACCCAGTCCATGACTGAGTATTCCTATCTCTGGCACATGACCCCATTTGGAGTTTCCAAACCCAGCAGATTCCTGCAGTGTGCTCCCACGTCACTTCTCCTGGTTGAGGAAGGGGCGGTCTCCCCGGATCTGCCACTTGTAGGGTACTGCTTGAAGAGTGGTGGCCCAACTGTGCCATGGATCACAGTTTATGCAATCCCAAGCTGATAGCCCACTCCCTGCTCACCTCAGGAGCCCACCTCAGCTCTGTCTTTGCAGCCCACTTCCCTGCTCCAATACTTGGGAGCTCTGGCACACTCAGGGACCCCCAGCCTTCCTGTCACCCCGATGGCCCTGAGACCACCCTGTCCCAGCAAGTGTTCCCACCCCATTTAGCCACTGGAGCTACATCCTTCAGCAGAGTTGAATTCTAAAAGTTCTGATTTTGAGCTCCACTACTCTATCACTTTCCAGAAGCTGGCTGATGGAGGTTCCCTCCCAATGCAGTCTATCTTCCCATATATTGCCTCAAATTCACTTCTCTGCCTGTCCTACCTTCCAGAAAGTGGTCACTTTCTGTTCATAGAATTGCTGCCATTCTTTTCTTCAATATACTGTTGAGTTGGTAGGTGTTCAGAATGGTTTGATAGCTATCTAATTGAATTCCTGGGACCAGATGAAATTTAGGTCTCCCACTCTTCTGCCATGCTGCTCCTCTCCTTTGATCTGGCTTCTTATGGATTTGCTTTTGGAGGGCTGCCAGGATAGGTCTCTAACTTTCCTGATGGCTTGCCATGACTCCCTTCTTTTCTGGCTTTCTAGGCATCCTGTTAAAGCCTACCTAGCTTCAGATTCTAACATTCTCCCTTCAAGTACTCTGGGCCCTTAAAGTATCTTAAGGGAAAATGAATGATGGTCCATCTTCTACATCTACTTTATGCTGGTGTGGAACAGTGATCCTGCCTGAGATCTTCAGGAGTCCTTGTTATCTAAGTTTTAGGAAATCTGGTTGGACAGTGGTGACTAAAGTGATGCTGTGGATTGGTCTAGGGGTGTTGATAGATTTCATCTTGAAAGGGGACAAGTTGGAATCCCTGGCAAATCATCATTCATAAATGAGATTTTTGGAGTCTGGAAGAGATGAATTTGACAAGAAGATTAAACAAACAAGGTCCAAAAATCAAAAGTAACAATGTAGCCAGTATTGTACCTGAAAGTAGCAAGAATCAGGTTATAGATGGCAGTGCTTCATGTACAGCATTTCAAATATTATTAGTAATGTCAATCCCTTTGGTCATTTGATGGAACCATTTGGCTTTCTCATATAATTTTCATGAGTTTTCCTCTACCTGTCCAGTGATTTTGAGATAGGTGCCACATGCCTTATTAATCAGCACACACTTCACCTTGTTCAGTTAATAAGTAATCCAAGGCCAGCCTGTTGTTCATAACCACATTAGCCAAAGATTGGTGTGACTTGGAGAGATATGAGAAAGTGTATGTGGTGAAAGTAAAAGCTAACCAATCTAACACCACTCTCAGATTTTATAGGGTGGTTTCATGATATGCAAATCCCCCCCATGCAAAACACCATCGTACCTGTTATTCCTGCCAATAATGCTTATTGCCCTTCAGGCTCTAGTGTGGGATTGGATGAAATTATATATGTGAAATCCTGGCTGAACCATATACCCTAGGGTGCAACTCCCAATGTCCGATGTTATCAATGTATAAAAGCCCTCAAGTCAAAGCAGGTTGGGTACATACTGGCTGTTGTGAGGTTGTAAGAACAATGTCCACAGATAACAAGATAGTTGGGAGGAGTACATAGGATGATGGGATAATTCACTGTTCCGAGTTTCTGGAGCTTCAGAGCCCACTTGGAAGAGTTATTATGTATGCCATTAGGGTATAGAAGTCCTCCTTTTATTCTGGAGAGCTTATGAATACAGTTGAAAAAGGTAAAATTAGAGTAATCAACATATGGAGTGGTGTTTGCCTGGGTCATGATCCAAAACATGGGTATATTATTAGGGTTTTATGTGGATAGCTGGATCTTGCATAAGTCCAATGGTTGGCCTTACAATCTGTATTATTTTCTGTATTTCTGTATTACTATATTCTAAGAAAGCACACCGTTTTGTACTTAGTGAAGCACTGAAATGAAACCTTGGAAAATTGTTTGATGGTCCAAGAATCTCGAGTTCTTTCATGAGGAGCTGTTATACTAGGAGAATGAGAATAAAAACTGGGTAAGAAAGAGCTTCTTGAAGATATAAATGGCAGATGAATCAGCTCGAAATGTTATTCCCCTCAGAGATTATATTGGAAAGATTTATGAAATAAACGTTCACCACTGTGGACCTGCCTGGATTAGAGAAGTGATGAGAACAAAAGAATATATGACTCTGAGAACTATGTCTGCGGGTTAACAAGAAAGCCAATTAATTTTTTTTTCTTATGTTATGCTAGTCACCATACAGTACATCATTAGTTTTTGATGTAGAGTTCCATGATTCATTGTTTACATCTAACACTCAGCACTCCATGCAATCGGGGCCTTCCTTAATATCCATCGAGACTGGAGGAGATTATGCGATGTGAAATAAGTCAAGCAGAGGAAGTAAATTATCATATGGTTTCACTTATTTGTGTATGTTCCATACAAATTTTAGGATTGTTTGTTCCAGCAGTTTGAAAAATGCTGGTGGAATTTTGATTGGGATGGCACTGAAAGTATAGATTACTCTGGGCAGCATAGATATTTAAACCATGTTTATTCTTCCAATCTGTGAGCATGGAATGTTTTTCCATCTTTTTTTGTCTTCTTCAATTTCTTTCATGAGTGTTCTGTAGTTCCTTGAGTATAGATCCTTTACCTCTTCGGTTAGGTTTATTCCAAGGTATCTTATGGTTTTTGGTGCTATTGTAAATAAAATCAATTCTCTAATCCCCCTTTCTACAGTTTCATTGTTAGTGTATAAGAGAGCAACTGATTTCTGTGCACTGATTTTGTATCCTGCCACATGACTGAATTGCTGTATGAGTTCTAATAATTTGGGGGTGGAGTCTTTGGGGTTTTCTACATGAAGCATCATGTCATCTGTGAAGAGAGAGTTTGACTTCTTCTTTGACAAATTGAATACTTTTTTATATCTTTTTGTTGCCTGATTGGTGTTGCTAGAACTTCTAGTACTATATTGAACAATAGTGACAAGAGTGGTCATCCTTGTCATGTTCCTGATCTCAGTGGGAAGGCTGCCAGCTTTTCTATTTTCTATTGAGAATGATATTCACTGTGGGTTTTTCATAAGTGGATTTTAGGAAGCTGAGGAATGTTCCTTCTGTCCCTATACTCTGAACAGTTTTAATCAGGAAAGGATGCTGTATCTTGTCAAATGCTTTTTCTGTATCAATTGAGAGGACCGTGTGGTTCTTCTCTCTTCTCTTATTGATTTTTTCTATCACACTGATTGATTTGCAAATCTTGAACCACCCCTGAATCCCAGGGATAAATCCCCCCTGACCGGATAACCCTTTTAATGTATTGTTGGACTCTATTAGTTAGGATCTTGTTGAGAATCTTGGCATCCATATTCATCAGGGATATTGGTCTGAAATTCTCCTTTCTGATGGGGTCTTTGCCTGGTTTGGGGATCAAAGTTATGCTGTCTTCATATAAAGAGTCTGGTAGTTTTTCTTCTATTCCTATTTTTTGAAACAGCTTCAGGAGAATAGGTGTTATTTCTTCTTTTAATGTTTGGCAGAATTATCCAGGCAATCCATTAGGTCCTGGACTTGTTTTTGATCACTGCTTCAATCTTGCTACTAGTTATTGGTCTACTCAGGTGTCAATTTTTTCCTGTTTCAGTCTTAGAAATTTATTGTTTTCCAGGAATGTATCCATTTTTTCTAGGCTGCTTAACATATGGCATATAAAAATGTTGATAAAAATTTCTGATTATTGTTTCTAGTTCCTTGGTGTTAGTCATGATCTCTTCCCTTTCACTCATAATATTATCAATTTGGGTCATTTTTCTTTTCTTTTGGGTAAGTCTGGCCATTGGTTTATCAATCTTATTAATTCTTTCAAAGAACTAGCTTCTAGTTTTCATTGATGTATTCTACTGTATCCGTAGTTCCTAACTCATTGATCTCTGCTCTAATTTTAATTATTTCCCTTCTCATGTGTGGGGTAGGCTTAATTTGTTGTTGATTCTCCAGATCTTTAAGGTGTAAAGAAAGTTTGTGTATTTGGGATTTCTCTATTATTCTGAGTGAGTCTTGGATGGCTATGTGTTTCCCCCTTGGGACTGACTTTGCTATATGCCATAGGTTTTGGACTGCTGTGTCTTCATTCTCTTTGGTTCCCATGAATTGTTTAAGTTCTTTTTTTGATTTTCTGGTTGATACAAACATTCTTGAGCAGGATGGTCTTTACCTTTCAAGTGTTTGAATGTCTTCCAAACTTTTTCTTTTGGTTGAGTTTCAGTTTCAATGCATTGTGGTCTGAGAATATGCAGGAAATAATCTCAGTATTTTGGTATCAGTTGAGACTGATTTGTGACTCAGTATGTGGTATATTCTGGAGAAAGTTTGGTGTGCACTTGAGAAGAATGAGTTTTCTGTTGTTTTCAGGTGGAATGTTCTGTATATATCCATGAGGTCCATCTGGTCCAATGTGTCATTCAAAGCTTTTGTGTTTTTGGTTGATTTTCTGCTTAGATGATCTGTCTGTTACTAAGAGTGGTGTGGTAAGATCCCTTACAGTTAGCATATTCTTATCAATATGTCTCTTTATTTTGATTAGAAGTTGGCTTTAAAAGTAGTTGCCCCCATATTGGGGACATACATATTTATAAGTGTTAGATCTTCTTGTTGGATAGATCCTTTAAGAATGATGAGTGTCCTTCTATATCTCTGATCACAGTCTTTAGCTTAAAATATAATTTGTCTGATATGAGAATTGCTACCCCAGCTTTCCTTTGAGGCCCATTGCAATGGAAGATGGCTCCCCATACCTTCAGTTTCAGTCTGAATGTATGTTAAGGTTCAAAATGTGTTTCTGGTAGACAGCATATGGATGGGTCCTGTCTTTTTATCCAGTCTTCAACCCTGTGCCATTTTATGGGAGCATTTAGGTCATTCACGTTGAGGGTGTTTATTGAAAGATAAGTTTTTATTGTCATCATGTTGCCTGTGAAGTCCAAGTTTCTATAGATTATCCCTGTAAATTTCTGTTCTATATCACTCTTGGGGTCTTTCTTCTTTTATAGAACCCCCCCTTAATAATTCTCATAGTGGAAGCTTTGTGGTCACACAATCTCTTAGTCTTTGCTGCTCTTGGAAGCTCTTTATCTCTCCCACCATTCTGAATGTCAGCCTTGCCAGATTAAGTATTCTTGGCTGCATGTTCTTCTCCTTTAGTGCCCTGAATATGTCTTGTCAGCCCTTTCTGGATAGCCAGGTTTCTGTGGACAGGTCTGACATTATTCTCATGTTCCTCCCTCTGTACATAAGGAATCTTTTCCCCTTAGCTGCCCTTAAAACATTTTCTCTGAATTTATGACTTGTGAATTTCACAATAACATGTCTGGAGGTATTTCTACATTTGTTGATCTTGGGGGGTGTCCTCTCTTGCCTCTCGGACATGAACACTTGTTCCATCCCCCAGATTAGGGAAATTCTCAGCTAGAATTTGCTCAACTATATCTTCTAGTCCTCTTTCTCTCTCAACCCCCTCAGAGCTCCCACTAATTCTGATATTGGGACATTTAATGGCTTCATTTATTTCCCTAATTCTGTTTTCATGACTTTTAAGCTCTTTTTTCCAGGCCTCCTTCTGATCCTTCTTTCTATCAATTTGTCTTCTAGATCACTAATTTGATCTTCTGCCTCATTTACCCTAATTGTTAGTGTTTTAGATTAGATTGGATCTTACTGATAGCATTTTTAAGTTCTTCCACATCACCTCTTACTTCTGCCCTTAGAGATTCTATGTTGCCACTAATGATGTTCTCCAACCGAGCCATTATCTGGATAACTGTTACCCTGAATACTATTTCTGACATCTTGCTTGTGTCCATATCCAATAGTTCTGTGGCAGAGGTTATAGTTTCTGAATTTTTCCTCCACTGGGGGTTCCCCCTCCAAGTCATTTTGGTCAGAGGTAGTTGAGGGTATTTATAGCTGGAAATATCAACCACGATCCATGCAAGGTGAACCTTGGAAAGTTTCAGAGCAATCAGAAGTCACCACCAAAAAGAAAGAAAAAAGGAAAAAAAGCCAAAATGAGCCCCAATACTAAGATTTATAAAGTACAAAAACAAAACGAACAAACAGAATCACAAACAAATGAAAAAGAAAAAAATAAAGAAAAACCCAGCCAAATTGAACCCCAAGAATAAGAATAAAGTACTTTTGAATAAAGTACAAAATCAAAAACAAACACACAGAAAGACCAACTAAAGAAAAAGAAAAACAAAACAAAACAAAAACAAAAGCACAAAATAAAAAGGAGGAGGGGGTGATGGGAAGGTGGTTATAATCCCTTATGTGGGTGAAGAAGGTATTTCAGTTCTTCCTGGTTGCATCTTATTATCTTTGATAGAGGACTCAACTTTCCAGAGATGCAGGAAAATTAAAACTGGCAATTGAATAGGGAAAAAAGACTACCTTGAAGCTTATATCTATCTATCTATCTATATAAAAGAAAAAAAAAGAAAAAGAAAAAAATATGTATGACAATAGTTTAAGTTAAAAAGTTACTTTGAAGTATGTTGTATTAAACATTTAGTTGCAAAGGCAAGTAGGTTAAAAAAAGAACAAGGATTATGAGTATGAATTTTAAAATAAAAAAATAAATTAAAAAAAAGAAAAGATGTATCTAAAAATATACAGGCTGTGAGGCAATACCAGGCCCTTAATATATTGTTTTCCCCACTGTTAGGGTTTTACAGTTTTATGGGGACACTGTCATTATTGTCCTCTTGTTCTTTCAGCTTGTCTTCTGGTGGGGGGGGGGGCTGCCACATTGTTTTTCAGTCAATATTGCTTGGGTGGAGTTGCACCGTCCCCTATCAAGGGGCTGGGCTCTGTGGAAACCAATTTTTTAGGCTTTTGTTCTCTGGCAGCTTTTTGAGCCTTTCGGAGGGTCAGAGCAAAGTAAACAGTGCCTAGACCTCTGCCTCAGAGAGAAGCCCCAGTCTGCTCCTCTCTGAATGGTCCAGAACATGCAGACTCCCCCTCTGCAAACTCTGTTGAAACCACAACCTCCCACGGGTGGTGCACACCACCAGCCACCATCTCAGTGGTCACCTGAGGCCCCGTTCATTTCTGTACCCCCGTGCCACCAAAACCACAAGCAATACTGTCCAGGTGAGCCTGGTCCTGGCAGCTGCCATTCCTGGAACTGCTGACTAAAGCCCACACAGCATGTACTCAGCCCTGGTGGGGTTGACTGACTGACAGCCACCTGTCCCAGGAACCTCCAACTCGAGCCTGTGCCAAGCTCTCTGTGGTGCAGGCAGGCACTGGCTGTGGTCATCCTGGAACCATGGGCTTAGGTCCGATCCTGTGGCCACCTGGTCCCAGCAATTGTTCCTTAACTCCATTTGTTCTGTTTGAGTGCTGCTATCAATCCTTTTCTGACTCACAGCAACTGGTCTCCAAGGTATTGCTGGTCCACAAGTGCAGGGCACTTTTGCATTGGGGTATTACTTTCCAATCTTCTGGTGGCTCTCTTCCCCTTGTGTTTACCCTCTGATATCTGTCCATGGATTCCCAGCTCCTCTGCACCTCTCCACTGATGATCCTTTGCTCCCATAGAGATCCAAAAGTGTATAATGCTGCATCTCAGGCTGATTTCATGAGTGTTCAGAGTGCTCTGGTAGATATCTAGCTCAATTTAGGGGACCAGTTGAAATAGGGTCTCCTACTCCTCTGCCATCTTGCCCCTCCTCCCCAGTAGTTTATTTTTGCTTTTGTTTCCCTTGCTTTTGTTTCCTAGCTATTCCTTGAAATAGCTAAAGAGAATTTGCCATTGATGTGCCAGGGTCACTCAGTCAGTGATATGTCTGAATCTTGATTTTGGCTTAGGTAAAAATCTCACGTCTCAGGGTTCTGGGGTCAGGCCCTGTGCTCTGTGCTCAGCATGGAGTCTGCTTGTCCATATCCCTCTAATCCTCCCCCTCTTCTCTCTCAAATAAATAAGTAAATAAAATTTTGAAAAATAAAGAAGTTGCTATGGCTGATGTCGAAGAGTTACTGTCTTGTTCTGTTCTAGTATTTTTTTTTCTTTTGTATTTATTTTATTTTATTTTTTAAATTTGTTTTCAGCATAACAGTATTCATTGTTTTTGCACCACATCCAGTGCTCCATGCAATCTGTGCCCTCTCCAATACCCACCACCTGGTTCCCCCAACCTCCCACCCCCGCCCCTTCAAAACCCTCAGATTGTTTTTCAGAGTCCATAGTCTCTCATGGTTCATATCCCCTTCCAATTTCCCCCAACTCCCTTCTCCTCTCTAACTCCCCTTGTCCTCCATGCTATTTGTTATGCTCCATAAATAAGTGAAACCATGTAATAATTGACTCTCTCTGCTTGACTTATTTCACTCAGCATAATCTCTTCCAGTCCCGTCCATGTTGCTACAAAAGTTGGGTATTCATCCTTTCTGATGGAGGCATAATACTCCATAGTGTATATGGACCACATATTCCTTATCCATTCGTCTGTTGAAGGTATTTTTATGGCTTCAGTTCACATATTTAGCTGTTTAATTCAATTTGAATTTATTTTTGCATAAGGTATAGGAAAGTGATCCAATTTCTCTCTTTTGCATGTGGCTGTCCAATTTTTCCCAACACCATTTGTTGAAGAGATTGTCTTTTTCCCACTGGATATTTTTTCTTGCTTTATTAAGGATAAGTTGATCATATACTTGTGGGCTCATTTCTGGGCTTTCTATTCTGTTCCAATTATTTATGCATCCATTTTTGTTCCAGTATCATACTCTTTTTTTTTAAATTTTCAGCATAACAGTATTCATTGTTTTTGCACCACACCCAGTGCTCCATGCAATCTGTGCCCTCTCTAATACCCACCACCTGGTTCCCCCAATCCCCCACCCCCTCCCCTTCAAAACCCTCAGATTGCTTTCCAGAGTCCATAGTCTCTCATGGTTCACCTCCCCTTCCATCAGTACCATACTCTTTTGATTACCACAGGTTTGTAAAATAACTTGAAGTGAGGAATTATGATGTCTCCAGATTTCCTTTGCTTTTGCAAGATTATTTTGGCTATTCATCATCTTTTGTAGTTCCATACAAATTTAGGATTGTTTGTTTTTGCTCTATGAAAAATTCTGTTGGTATTTTGATAGGATTGCATTAAATGTGTAAATCGCCTGGGTAGTGTAGACATTTAAATAATGTTTGTTCTTCCAATCCATGAGCATGCAATGTCTTTCCATTTCTTTGTGTCATCTTCAATTCTTTCACCAATGTTTCATAATTTTCAGAGCATAGATCTTTTATCACTTTGGTTAGGTTTATTCCTAGATACCTTATTGTTTTTGTTCAAGTAAATGGGATTGATTCCTAAATTTCTCTTTCTGCTGCTTCATTATTGATGTATAGACCTGAAACAGATTTGGGGACACCAGGGTGGCTCAGTTAGGTGAATTTCTGACTTTTGATTTCAGCTCAGGTCATGAATTCAAGGTCCCAGGTTCAAGCCCCACATTGGAATCTACTCATCAGGGAGTCTGCTTGAGATTTTATCCCTCTGCTCCTCCCTACACACACACACACACACTCTCTCTCTCTCTCAATTAAATAAATAAATAAATATTTTTAAAAAAGAAATGCAACAGATTTATGTATGTTGAATTTTTATCCTATGACTTTGCTCAATTTGTTTATCAGTTCTAGCAGTGCTTTGGTGGAGTCCTTTGGGTTTTCTACAGGGAGTATCATGTCCTCTGGAAAGAATGAGTTTTGCTTCCTGTCTGTTGACTTGGATATTTCTTGCTGTTTTGTTATTGTTGTTTTTAGGATTTCCAGTACTCTGGTGAGAGTAGACATCCCTGTATGGGAGGGACAACTTCCCTCTCAGCATTCCTGAGAGGGAAAATTCTGTTTTTCCCCATTGAGGATGATATTATATCTGGATTTTCATAGATGGCCATTATTATGTTGAGGGGTGTTCCCCCTAAACCCACTTTGATGAAGGTTTTTATCATGAATGTATGTTGTACTTTGTCAAATGCTTTTTTCTGCATCTATTGAAATGATCTTAGGGCTTTGATCATTTCTCTTATTGATGTGATATACCACATTGATTGATTTGTGAATGTTGAACCACCTATTCAAACCATATAAATATGGTATATATATAATATGGTATATATATAAATATAAATAAACCCCACTTGAGCCTGGTGACTGATTATTTTAATGTACTGTTGGGTTCACCTTCCTAGTATTTCATTGACTTTTGCATCCTCGGTGACCTGCATTTCTTTCTCTCTCTTCTTGTAGTGTCTTTTGTGGTTTTGGTGTCCAGGTAATGCTGACCTCATAGAATGAATTTGGAAGTTTTCATCCTTTTGTACTTTTTGGAATAATTTGAGGAAAAAATGGTATTAACCCTTCTTTAAATGTGTGGTGGAATTCACCTGTGAAGACATTTAGTACTGTACTTTTGTTTGTTGGGAGTTTTTTGATTGATTCTATTTCTTTTCTGGTTATTGGTCTATTCAAATTTTCTATTTATTCCTGTTTCAGTTTTGTGAGTTTATATTTCTAAGAATTTGTCCATTTCTTCCAGGTTGTCCAATTTGTTGCCATATAGTTTTTTATAATATTCTCTTAAAATTGTTTGGGTTTCTGTGGTGTTGGTTGTAATTTCTCCTCTCATTTTGATTTTATTTGAGTCACTCTGTGTGTGTGTGTGAGAGAGAGAGAGAAGAGTGAGAGAGAGAGAGAGAGAGACAAGTCAGGCTAGAGGTTTGTGAATTTTGTTTATCTTTTCAAAGAATCAGCCCCGGTTTCACTGGTGTATTCTATTTTATTTCTTCCATATAATTTATTTCTGCTCTAATTTTATTATTTCCTTTCTCTGGCTGGTTTTAGGCTGTTTGGTTGTTCTTTTTCTAGCTCCATTAGTTGTAAGGTTAGGACTTTGAGATTTCTTTTTCTTTCTTCTTAAGGTAAGGCTTAATTGCTATATACTTCCATCTTAAGACTTCTTTGGGCTTTATCTTCCTCAGTTGTACCATGGGAATATTTATATTATCAGCCTAATATATTGTTTTGAGCATTAAAAGTAATAGTGTGGTTCTTTAAATGTTGGTTCCTTCCTTTTCTTTCCCCTTCACAATGTTTTCTCATCTGAATTTTTAAAATTTAAATTCAATTAGTCAACATATAGTACATCATTAGTTTCAGATGTGGTGTTCAATGAGTCACCAGTTGTGTATAACACTCAGTGATGGTCAGGTCACACACCCTCATTAATGCCCATCACCCAGTAACCTCATCCCCCCACCCACATCCCCTTCCAAGACCCTCAATTTGTTTCCCAGAGCCAAGAGTCTCTCATGGTTTGTCTCACTCTCTGATTTCTTCCCATTCAATTTTCTCCCATTCCCCTATGATACTCTAAACTATTCCTTATATTCTACATATGAATGAAACCACATGATAATTTTCTTTCTCTGAATGACTTATTTCATTTATCATAATACCCTCCAGTTCCATCCATGATAATGTAAACTGTAGGTATTCATCCTTTCTGATGGTTGAGTAATTTTCTGCATATATAAACCACATTTTCTTTATTCATTCAACGGTTGAAAGACACCTCAGCTCCTTTCACACTTTGGCTATTATGGACATTGCTGCTATGAACATTGGGGTGCAAGTGCCCCTTCTTTTCACTATCTCTGTATCGTTGGGGTAAATACCCAGTAGTGCAATTGCTGGGTCATAGGATATCTCTATTTTTAACTACTTGAGGAACTTCCATATTGTTTTCCAGAGTGGCTGTACCAGCTTGCATTCCCACCAACAGTGTAAGAGGGGTCCCTTCTCTTCACATCCTCAACAACAATCATTGTTTCCTGTCTTGCTAATTTTAGCCATTCTAACTGGTGTTAGATGATATCTCATTGTGGTTTTGATTTGTATTTTTCTGAAGGCTAGTGATGTTGAATATTATTTCAGTCTGTGAGCCATTTGTATGTCTTCTTTGGAGAAATGTCTGTTCATGTCTTCTGACCACTTCTTCACTGGATTATTTTTTGGGAAGTGTTGAGTTTGAAAAGTTCTTTATAGATCTTGGATACTAGCTCTTTATCTGATGTGTCATTTGCAAATACCTTCTCCCATTTCACAGGCTGACTTTTAGATTTATTGAATGTTTCCTTTACTGTGCAGAAGCTTTTTATCTTGATTAGGTCCCAAAAGTTAATTTTTTTGCTTTTCTTTCCCTTGCCTTTAGAGACATGTCTTGAAAGAAGTTGCTGCAGTAGAGGTCAAAGAGAATACTGTCTGTGTTCTCTTCTAGTTTTTTTTTTTTAACTTCTTTTCACTGTTCCAGAACACAGTGTTCCAGTGCACCACACCCAGTGTTCCATGCAATACGTGCCCTCTATAATACACACCACCTCCATTTTGAGTTTAACTTTGTGTATGGTATAAGAGAATGGTCCAATTTCATTCTTCTGCATGTGGTTGTCCAGTTTTCCCAGCAACATTTATTGAAAAGACTGTCTTTTTTCCATTGGATATTCTTTCCTGCTTTGTATAAGATTAGTTAACCATAGAGTTGAGGGTCCATTTCTAGGATCTCTCTTCTGTTCCACTGATCTATGCGTCTGTTTTTGTGCCAGTGTCATGCTGTCTTGATAATCACAGCTTTGTAATAGAGTTTGAAGACAGGTATTGTGATGCTCCCAGCTTTGGTTTTCTTTTTCAACATTCTCCTGGCAATTCGGGGTCTTTTCTGGTTCCATACAAGTTTTAGGATTGTTTGTTCCAGCTCTGTGAAAAAGGTCAATGTTATTTTGATAGGGATTGAATCAAATATGTATATTGCTCTGAGCAGCATAGACATTTTAACAATATTCTTTCAAACTTTGAGCATGGAATAGAATCCAAGAGTACATTAAAAGGATTATTCACCACAGCCAAGTGGAATTTATTCCTGGGAAACAAGGGTGGTTCAACATTTGCAAATCCATCAAGGTAACATATGACATTAATAAAAATTGTACAAGAATCATATGATCCTCTCACTGATGCAGATAAAGCATTTGACAAAATACAGCATCCTTCCTTGATCAAAACTCTCCACAGTTTAGGGATAGAGGGAACATACCTCAATATCATAAAAGCCATTTTTGAAAAGTCCGCAACAAGTATCATTTTTAATGGAGAAAAACTGAAATCTTTTCCCCTCAGGTCAGGAACATGACAAGGATGTCCACTCTCACCACTTTTGTTCAACATACTACTAGAAGTCCTAGCCTCAGCAATCAGACAACAAAGAGAAATAAAAGGCATTCAAATTGGGAAAAAAGAAGTCAAACTCTCACTCTTTGCAGATGACAGGATGCTTTGTGTGGAAAACCCAAAAGACTCCACCCCAAAATTGCTAGAATCCATCCAGCAATTCAGCAATGTGATAGGACATGAAATCAATGCACAGAAATCAGTTGAATTTCTATACACTAACAGTAAGACTGAAGAAAGATAAATTAAGGAATCTATTACATTTATAAAAGTACCCCAAACCATAAGAAACCTAGGAATAAACCTAACCAAAGAGGTAAAGGATGTGTACCCTAGAAACTACAGAACACTTATGAAAGCAATGGAGGAAGAATCAAAGAGATGGAAAAACTGGTGTTTCATTTTGATTTTCTGTTAAGATGATCAGTCTGTTAATAATAAGTGGGTATTAAGGACCCCTAGTAATATCATATTGTTATCAATTAGTTACTTTATGCTTATTATTAACTGTTTTATATATTTGGGTGATCCCATCTTGGGTGCAGAGATACATATAGATGTTATATATTTTCTTGGACTGTCTCTCTCTCTTTTTTAAAGATTTTATTTATTTATTTGACAGACAGAGATCACAAGTAGGCAGAGAGGCAGGCAGAGAGAGAGGAAGGGAAGCAGGCTCCCTGCTGAGCAGAGAGCCCGATGCAGGACTCGATCCCAGGACCCTGGGATCATGACCTGAGCTGAAGGCAGCGGCTTAACCCACTGAGCCACCCAGGCACCCCCTGTCCCTTTTTTTTATAATCTTTTTTTTTTTAATTTATTTTCAGCATAACAGTATTCATTGTTTTTGTACCACACCCAGTGCTCCATGCAATCCGTGCCCTCTCTAATACCCACCACCTGGTTCCCCCAACCTCCCACCCCCCCACCTCTTCAAACCCTTCAGATTGTTTTTCAGAGTCCATAGTCTCTCATTGTTCACCTCCTCTTCCAATTTCCCCCAACTCCCTTCTCCTAACTCCCCATGTCCTCCATGCTATTTGTCCCCTTTATTACTATGTAGTGTTCTTCTTTGTTCCTTGTTACAGTCTTTGTTTAAAGTCTATTTTATCAAATATAAGTATTGCTACTCCAGCTGACTTTTGACAATCATTTTCATGATGTATGTTTTTCCATTCCCTCACTTGCAGGTGTCTTTAGGTCTAAAATGTGTCTTGTATGAAGCATATCATTGGGTCTTTTTGTTTTGTCTTGTTTTATACCTTCTGTCACTTTATATCTTTTGTTTGAAGCATTTAGTCCATTTACAGTCAAAGTAATATTGATAATATGTATTTCTTGAGATTTTTTTACTTGTTTTGTGGTTGTTTCTGAAGATTTTCTCTGATTCTTTTTTATTTTTATTTCATGGTTTGCTGATTTACTTTAGTGATATATTTGGAATTCTTCCTCTTTTTTTTCTTTGCATTATTATTAGTGCCTTTTGATATATAATTACCATTAAGTTTGTATGTAAACTCTTCTTCATATAGCGGTCTATATTAAGTTAGTGGTTGTTTAAGTTTGAGTCATTCTTATTTCTCTCCTCCCACATTTTGGGTGTACATTGTCATATTTTAAATCCTTTTAGTTACTTTTTTCTTCCATGTCTTTATTTAGATTCCAGTTTGTTAATACAGTGTATAATATTAGTTTCAACTGCAGGATTTAGTGATTCATCATTTATGTATGACATCCAGAACATCCTCCTTAGTACCTATTACCCATTTTACCCTTTCCCCACAAACCTTCTCTCCAGCAACCTTCAGTTTATTCTCCATATTTAAGATTCTGTTTCTTGGTTTGTCTTTCTCATTTGTTTCCCCTATGTTCATTTGTTTTGTTTCTTAAAATCCACATATGAGTGAAATCATATGGTAGTTGTCTTTCTCTTGCTGACTTATTTCATTTAGCATAATACTCTTTAGTTTTGTCCATGACATTGCAAATGGCAAAATTTCATTATTTTATGGCCGAGTAATATTCCATTATACATATATACCACAACTTCTTTATTCATTTATTAGGTGATGGACACTTGGGCTCTTTCCATAGTTTGACTATCACTGATAATGCTGCTCTAAACATTGGGATGCAGGTACCCCCTTTGAATCACTATGTTTGTATCCTTTGGGTAAATACCTGGTAGTGCAATTGCTGGATCTTAGGGTAGTTCTATTTATAACTTTCTGAGGAATTTCCATGCTGTTTTCAAGAGTGGATGCACCAGTTTGCATGCCCACAAACAGTGTAAGAATGTTCCTTTTTTTCTGATTTCTTGCCAACCTCTGTTCTTTTATTTAAACAATGAGGTCCTTGACTAACTTTTTCACAGAAATATTCATTTTTCCTGCTTTTGTGTTTCCTACCTTTATACTGATGAGTTTGGACTCTCCTTTCCACTCAGAGTCCCCTTTAAGATTCCTTTCAGGGCCAGTCTTCTTCAGTTTTTGTTTGCCTGATAAACTCTTTACCTCTTCTTGTATCCTGAATGATACCCTTGTTGGGTAAAGTATTTTGGGCTGCAGATATTTGCTATTCAGCACATTGAATATATCATGCCACTCCCTTCTGGCTTGTCAAGTGTTTATTGGGAAATCTTCAGCTAGACTTACGAGTTTTCCCTAGTAAATTACGGATTTATTCTGTCTTGTTGCTTTTAAGATTTTTTTCTTTATCACTATTTTTCCAATTTAATTACAATATATCACCTTTTGTTGATTTTTTTTGGGGGGGGAGCAAAGCAACATTTATTGAGTGATAGGAAAGTGGTAATATTAAGCTCCCAAGGAAGGAGGGGACCTGAAGGGGTTGTCACCAGAGTTTCTAAGTCTAGGGGTTTTTATGGGCTTGTTGGCAGGCTGTTCTAACTTTATTAATCCTTTCTGTGACTGTTGTCCAATCAGATTTTTGTCACCTATCTATCATATAGGAAGGGGTGGTGGAGGGTGGGCCCCTTTTCCCTGCTTGCCTCCCTTCCAATTATCCTTCATCATTCCCCTCTCTGAGGAGGTAACCTTAACTGCTGTTAGAGAAGAAGGGTGATGATAGATTGTACTTAATTCCTGTTGGTGGCTTATTGGTTGAGGCAGCAGTCAGGGTTTCTCTTGTCCAGATCTATCAAGGGGTCCCTTGCAGATGTCCAATTTGACTTCCATGTGAGGCTCCATCCAAACCACTACTTTATTCTGGAAGATATAAAGTGGGTTAGGACATTTAAGAGACAAGGCCCAAAGCACAATGCCAGACTGGGTACAGCCAAGAGTCTGGCAAGAGATAGAGGATGTGAGTAAAAGACAGGCAACAGGCAATTCAGGACTGGTTTGAGGTCCTCTCTAGGTTCAGAGGGATTTCAGGTATCCAGGCTTCAACTTCAGGCACTTTCACTGCTGTTGGAATTGTTAAGTCACTGTATGCAGGCCTTCCCAAACCGGCTCTAACAAGCACTTGGTTTGCAAGGTAAAATGGGAGAGGTTGGTTATTTTGGAACTGGGATTTAGGAAGCTCCTTGCAAGAGGAATGAAATTATTAAAGCCCAGAACCTTGGATACTTATTCTGTTATCACTCTGAAGGGACTAAGGGAGTCCAAACCAAGGGATTTACCAGTGACTTTATCACTTCTGAGGTTTTTTCAGTTTTACAGGGGAAGGCCTCAATCCAGTGCGTGGGGGTATCTATCCAAACCAGGAGGCCCTATCTAAATTTCTCCTTGTAAAGAGTTTATGAGTCATTATGTCCACCTAAATGTAAGACTTAGTGTAGGGCTTTTAGGACCATCCATTGGATAGCAGTTGTTAGGTGAAACCTACAACCTTCTGCTTGGAGCTGTCCTGTAGAGTGGGGAGTATATCCCTGTTCCATTGCTCATTTTCTCAACTGAATAGCAGGGTCTTCTCTGGGTTAAGGAGCCAACCGAGACTAGGGGTAGTTAACCTGGTGGCTGATTTTGCTGCAGCATCAGCCAATATATTTCAGATACTTCATCCATTCCTTTTTTGGTGTCCCTTGCAATATATAACTGCTACTTCTGGGGGGTTGATGTATGGCTAGTAGAAGCCATACATGTGATTTCCTGATGGTTTCCATATTGTACTATGGGAGTGTAAAACCAGGAAGACATATTTGGAGTCAATATATATGTTGACTCTTTTGTCCTTACTGAAGTCTAAAGCTCAGGCTCAGCCAGTTAGCGCTTGACCCTGGTGGGAGAGGGATACTCTCTACTGTTTCATATAAAGATACCACAGCACATCCAGGCTTTCAGGTGCCCTGTTCAACAAATGTGGTCCCATCAGAAAATAAAGTCCATTCTGGATTTTCTATTGGGGCTTCTTTTAAGTCCTTCTGGGCAACATAGGTTTGGGTTAAAATTGTTTACAGTCATGCTCTGCTTTTATTGATTTTGATGAGAGTTCTCTATACCTCCTTCATCTTGATGTCTATTTCCTTCCCCAGACTATGGATGTTTTCAGCTCTTTTTTCTTCAACTGCATTTTTTGCCCTCTTTTCTCTCTTTTCTTCTTCTGGGACTCAAATATTATTACATTTGATGGAGCACTGAGTTCCTTAAGTTTATACCCTTTTTGTGTAATTCTTTTATTTTTTGTTCCTTTTCATCTTGATTGCTTTTCATTATTCTGTCTTTTAGACCATTAATTCATTTCTCTGCTTCTATACTGATATTCACTTCATCATGTGTGTTTATCATTTCATTTATTGAGCTCCTTATATTTGCTACATTAAACCTTATCTCTGTGTTAAGACTCTTACTGATGTCTTCTACTCTTTTCACGAGTACAGTGAGTATCCTTATGATCATTGTTCTAAATTCTCTATTTTTCTTTTTTTAGATCTTTTCTGTGGCATTGTCTTGTTCTTTCATTTGGTACTAATTTGTCTGCCTCCCTGTGTCTGTTTCTCTGTGTGTTTTCTGCTCTTGAAAGTAGTGACTTCTTGGGGCACCTGGGTGGCTCACTTGGTTAAGTTCTGACTCTTGATTTTGGCTCAGGTCATGATATCATGGTCATGAGATACAGTCCTGAATTAGGTTCCATGCTGGGCTGGAGTCTGTTTAAGATTCTCTTTCTCCCTCTCCTTCTGCCCCCTCTCTCCACTCTTTCTCTGTCTTTAAAAAATAAATATAAAATAATAAAATAAAAAGAAAGTATTGACCTCATGAAGATAGGATCATGGTGTCCTGTGCAGTGCAGTGCCTCCTGTTCAGAGCCTGCCACTGCAGGAGAGTATCTCTTGTGTGTCACTTATGCCCTGCTGCTGTGTCTGAGTCACTTTTCCTTTCAGTGTGGTTTTCTGTACTGACTCCCTTTCGTGAGGTGTGCTGTGGTGTTAGTTGGACACAGGCAGTTCAGCTCTGGGGTGGCATGCCTACAGGGAACTTGAGAGTAGTGCAATGGTGTTAGCAAAATTAATGTTGGCCTACCAGTCCTATGCTAGATCCCCTGAAACTCTGTGGTGGATGGGGATTGCACACAAGATATCTAGGAGTATTGATGTGGCACATGACAATAGCTGGGCACAGGTGGGCCTGGTGTGTGGTGGTGGCTAGAGGTGCATGGCTGGGTGCAGCCTGGTGGCTGGTGCTGTGCACCCAACAGCTGGGCAGGGTGCTCATACTGCTTTAACAAAATTTGCCCTGAGCTGACACTACGTGTGTCTGTGAAGCTTTACCACCAACAGGTTTCTCTGTGTTTATGTTGGAGATGGGGAAGCAAAATGGCTCCCTTATTTTGAAAGAAATCCCCCAACAAGCTCCAATATCAGTATAAAACAAATCTGTCTCCTCTTTACTGCCAGTATTGTGTAAACTCCCATTTTGTTGCCTTGCCCTGAAGGCTGCTATCTCTTTGAGCTATCACTCACCTTCCTGGCTAGCCCAGTGGTGAGTCAGCTGACTTTAAACCTCCAAGCTCCAAGTCCCACTGATTTTACCAATGCACAGAACTCACCTCCTCTGGTTTTCAAAGCTAAACATTATGGGGATTAGTTTTCCCCATGAGAGCTCCCTGTTCTGAGGGCCCATTTCTCTGCCTTCCTCATCTCCCCCCTCCCTTCTCTGAGCCACCCTCCTCCACCTTTCTCACCTTCCTGAACTTTCAGATGTAGCTTCATCTCCATATTAATTGTGTCACTTGTTCTTCCATTCTTCAGATTGCTCTCCAGTTTGTTTACTTGGTTGTGGATGATATCCAGTTATAAATGTAAGACAGGGTGATATCAGGGTCCTCCTACTCCACCATCTTCCCAAGTTCCTCCTTGATCCTCTTGCTTATTTTTAATCCTGAAGAAGGTCCATTTGACCCACTGTCTAGAGAATTATTTTTACAGGGTGCTTTTCCAAATGACAAAACAACAATACTGGATTTTATTAAGACTGCCAAAACCATTAAAAAGATACTGAAGGGCACTGGCATGGTTTCTCGATGTGGTGGATATTTCCACCCAGACATCCAGATACTTCAGTTTCCTGCCCCTCCACTCCCACTTCCCCAGAAAGGTCCATTGAACAAATGTCTTTCAATTGAGAGTGTTCCCCCATTCTCCCTCCAATAAACCTCTAACATAATTTTGCCCCTCATGAGAATACACAGACAAATCTCTGCTAAAAGTTAAAAAATATTGAGGTTCCTGGTCACTGACTCTCTGGAAAGCCAGTCTCTAAACTCCAGGCCCTGAAACTAGCATTCTCACAGGTTATAACTCTTTTCTGCCATACATATTCTTGCCACACAGCCACCAACTAACCATTCTGAGCCACAGTCAGTCCCTGCAACCCTCTCTTCCCCATTCCCTAATTTCCAAGACTATTCCAGCACCTGAACCTCTACCCTAGGAAATTGGTAGATCCTTGTGGCCTGTACTACATCCTGGAGACAATTGCCTTTATAGCTACACTAATGCTCCACTGGGACAAAAAAAAATGCACAACCATTTTCAGCCCTATAAAACACCAGGACTCAAGTTACTGCCATTCCAGAAAATTCCTCTAAATGCCCAATAGGGCAGCCCTTCTACCTGCAATGCATTGCCAGTAAAACAATCAAAGGTGAACACACCATAACAAACAGCATGGAGGACAAGGGGAGTTAGAGAGGAGAAGGGAGTTGAGGGAAATTAGAAGGGAAGGTGAACCATGAGAGACTACGGACTCTGAAAAACAATCTAAGGGTCTTGAAGGGGTGGGGGTGGGAGGTTGGGGGAACCAGGTGGTGGGTATTAGAGAGGGAACGGATTTCATGGAGCACTGGGTGTGGTGCAAAAACAATGAATACTGTTACACTGAAAAGAAATTAAAAAAAAAAAAAAGGTGAACATACCCATTCGGATATAACTATTGGGACCACTTACCTCAACGGCTACTACTGGTGATGGCCTCCTGGCTTTTTTCTTTTTTCATTATAGATATGGATGCATTGATATAATGCCATGGTGCTTGATTCAGCCCAAGTTCTTGATCTTCCTGGTAGGACTTGCCAGGTGGGCTCTGGTATCTCCTCTTCCCATGGTCAAGATGGTAATTACCCCCTAGTATCAACTTAAATAAGATACTGAAGACCTATATCCTGTCATTAAGAATCTGCTTGGACAGGAATAATTCAGTCCACAACTTTCCCCTCCCTTTCAAAAGTTCCATTTGGCCAGTAGCCAAGCCAGGCATTAATGAATGGCACCTCATCACTAACCATGGAAATCTTAATGCTCAGATTTCTCAATCAGGGCTCCAATACCTAATATCATAGAATTGATTGAGGGCATAAATGGGTCCAATAACTATCCCTTTTGGTCATTGACCTAGTTGATATGTTATATTATGTTCATATCACATAGGAATCTCAGGGCCCATTTGCCTTAATTTTTGAAGCGGCTCAGTATACATTTATACAGCTCCCCATGGTATATTTAAACTACCCTGAAATGTCACATAACCTCTGCCTCCAGGATTTAAATATATTACAATTAAAAGAGTGCCATGTGGACATTGTATTGATGGCATTATGCCTGACAGTTCCTCTGGGGAAGTGGTAAATCTAGGTTTGCCCAGTCTCACATACCACCTACACTAATGTGACTGGGTAATCATTCCCACTAGATCCAAGGCCCAGTCTTATCTGTCAAGTCTCTGGACACCATGTGATCTTTCAAAGGACAAGATATTACCCTGACCAACAAAACTTAAAAATCAAATACACACCATTAAACCATCTGCTACACTCAGACAGGCATAATGGCATACTCGGTATTTTCCTATTCTGGGGACAACACATCCTTCATCTCACTAATTATGTGCTCTATATATGCAAGCATAAGCATGTCTGCCACCTTCAATGGGGGTGATGTCCAACAGTGTGTTTTGGGTGCTGACTAGAAGGCAGTCTTACAGGTCCAAAATTTAGTCTCATCTGGCACCACATTCTGAGTTAAGTCCTTGACCATACCCTGGAGTCTCTGGACCAAACATAACTTTACCTGTCTGCCTAAGGAATTCTTGACTAAGCACATGTTTCTGGGGTAACTTAATAAACTTCCTCTGAGAGCCAATTTTTGGCATTCTGTTGGGATCTTTTAGAAACAAATGCCCTAATCAGCTCCACCTAGTACTATTCTACAAAAGTTCCTATAATGCCATGGGTTACAGATTCTTGCCAGTGAAGCTCCTTATGGCCAGTGACACCTCCTTAGTAAAATGGAAATTATATCTTCAAGAGAAGGCTAACCCCATGACAAAGACCATTCCATATATAGGAGGATGTGGCTTCCTCTGTGCTTAACATGTTTCCTAAGAATCTTGAGGAAGCACTAGTGGCAATCAAGCTTCCTCCTCCTCCTTCCCCTTGGGGATCTCATTGCACCAACTTCTGAGACATTCATTGAGTTGTTGTTTTTCAATAATGGCAGTGCTTCCATACCACATAATTCAGCTTGCTGAATTGGAAGACCATGGTATTCCATCTATCCTTAGGCATCTCTAATCAAGGAGACCCTCTTTCCTTCCCACTTTGGCTTAGTCTAATTGTCAGAACTATAGCTGTTCAACAAACACTCAAGAAGACCATAAAACGGACCTTTTGCAGATCCACATTTCACATACGCTTGGACTGTTATCAATGACCTTTGCGTTTGATCTGGCCAAAAGGTAAGGGAGAATTAGCTCATACAAAGGAGTATCACTGCATAAAAGGCAAGCTCATATGAGTAACACCCAGATACAGAAGAAAGAAGCAGATTCTCCAATTCTTATCATTGTTATTCATATTTCTCCTTACAGTAACTGTTCTACACTAGAAGTCATTTTAAACAATATTGCAAATTTCTTCACTAAGCCCTTCATGCCTGGTCTGATACAGACTCCTCAGGGACCAACCTTTTCTATCAGCTCACAAAATGGTCCCCCATAACCATGGGTTACCAGGAAATCCTTTCTTTAAGAAGGCAAAAGCAGGGACTCCCTTTTTTCCTCAGAGTAAGTAAGACTGATAAATTAGTCTAGTCTCTGCTCCCAAACCAAATGACAGAGGCTATCCAGATGGAGACGTAGTTCCCTAGGAGACTGGCTATAATCCAACTGGTAAATTGATTTTATTAACCCACTGCCCTCTTCAGCTGGGTCTTCTAGATATGTAAGCACAATCATTACATTTTACACAAGACCAATGTGGTGACCTCCCAGAATTCCTCCTCAAAGGAGGTGATCTCTTTCCTTACTAAATTTGTTCTTGTTCCCTTTGGATCAACAGAAATTGTTGCCTCTCACCAGGGCACCTACTTTACCTCATAGGAGATTCAACAGTGGACTCTCCAATTTAATATTCTTTGGAATTTTCATCTAGGCTACTGCTTCCAGGCAGCTGGCCTCCCTGAGTGTCATAATGGCATGCTTAATGAGATTCTCCTTAAGTTATTTTAGGGAAACTCGTATCTGAAATGGATCAACTCTCTGAAGCCTCATCTTGCTCGGCTCTCACCCACAGGGCTTTTAATGCCACATATCAGTTACTATGCATCCTCCAAGATCCACTTGTGGTCATCTCAGGCAAATCTCAAGGTTTTATCCTCCAAGATAGAGAATGCCTTTTTTTTTTTTAATTTATTTCATCCACTAACTCCACTTCCCTCTTCTGCTCTGGTGTTCCAATCATCTCATCTTCTACTTTATGCTGGCAACCTGACTCAGAGTGGATAGTCCAGTATGATCCACTTATTTGATGACCCAGACCAAAAGCCCACCAAGTTAGTTTTTTATAATTTCTTCAGAAACCCTGAAAATGATGAGGACTCTCCAGAAGGAGCCTCCTTGTGCCAGCCATTCTTCTTAAATACAGTGCTTACAAGGGCTGGCTAATTAAATTATTTTCCCTACATGTTTACAGAAAGTGGAAACCACCACCCTGGGACCAACCAGTGGCAGTTTGAGTGTCTAAAGAAGCAAAGAAACTCTCCACTTAGTGGACATGAGACATATTCAGAGATGAGAGGGTACAAGAAAGCTACAGGTCCTGGCCTTACCCCACACTGGGTGAAAAAAAAAAATTCCTTTTTACCTGAGAGCAACCACAGTAATCCTTAATCAAATACAAAGAGCTCAGTCAGAATGAACCCAACCCAGACTCATCTAAAATCAATGCTCTGTGTGACTATGGCTATTCTTAGTGCTTTAACAGCCTGGGCGATAGGGTTGCTGGTAAACCCCTCAGGGCTAGTCATCACATATATATAATGCTAGAACGATATGATTCCAGCTCACAGTTCATTACTGCATGGAAAAGTGAGGAATGTTGAGAGCCCTTTTGGGACACAGGTCAGCATGCCACCGATTATTGTGGCAGATGGACTGAATTTTTTTTTTCAGGCAATGGGCTTTCTGGCAGGAATGTTTAAAGTACACTTACCTCTGCTTTCTATACATCAAATATTGTTAAAAGCTAACTGGCTCTATGATTGTCCTTACAAAAACCTATCTGGTTACAGTCATTGTAACCCTCTGTGATTTGTCCATTGCCCTCTGGGTGGTTCCAGGAATTCACAAATAGCATCTGCAGATCCTTCTTAGACTGGGATATTTATGTGTCCTGAATCTTTATGAGCACTGGGTGAGTTCCTTGGGAAATGAAAAGAAAGCCACTTATTAGGTTACTAAATGTGCCCTTGATGATCCAAAGGAGCTCTTAGCAATTTGTTTCAATAGCAGCCAGCACCAGATATGCAATTCAGTCTTCAGGGAAGCCCCCAAGTTATATTTTGCTGCTCCATCTCCAGTCCATGACCAGTACACCAACTGGATAGCCACGTGGATCACCCATCTTCTATGTTGCCAACATAGAAGGACTCGGGACCTCATCTCTGAGTGAGAGAGATTCAATATTGGTAGGACACCATCTCAGATGATGTAGCCCCATCCCAAGAGTTTGCTGTTGGTTTCCTATGCCTCCTTCAGCAGATATGACACTCCAGAGACATATAACCATGTCAGAGACCTCACTGCTTGTCCAAATGGTCCCATTTCCCCAGTTCACTGTGTTATAATTAAACGTAAAACTGTCAGTTTAAACCCCAAAATGGATTTATTTAGGAATAACAGATAATTGCAATTTCCATGAAAGCTATGGCAAAGCCACAGGCAAGTCTGGAAAAAAAAAGGAAAGGACTATTCATACAGAAGAAAGGAGGTATTAGAAGGGGATTTTGTAAACAGAAAGTTTATTGGGGTAAACTGGGAATTCAAGTGTAGTGACTTTTCACTGGATACTTTTTTTAAGGTCTCTAACAGGTTGAGCTATAGCCCACCAGGAAAACAAAACAAACAAAAACTTTTTTTTTTTTTTTACCTCCTGCTAGGGTAGCAATACATAATTTTCTTCTTCTTCAGGATATAAGGTACCTCTCTTCTTGATGGGTCTGCAAAGGGCTGATAGGCAGTGATGTGGTGGGAGATCTCCTCTGACTGGACTCCTGACTCATTTTAGTGAAGTATTCCTATATTAATATTGCATTTTCCCATTTTGATCAAGATCATTTTTCAAAGGCATCATTGATAAAAATACTAAGTTTTCTGTATTTAGTGGTTTTTGTCCCTCACAGGCCAGGAGAGATTATCCTGGTTGTCATGTATCACTTCAGAGGGAAAGCATATGTCTGGCAAATTAATGCCACATTTGAGGAAAAAAAGTTAGGAAGGGAATTCCAGGACCTTTCTTATGTAAAGCCCATAGATTCTCAAGGTTGTAAGAATTGGAGATCATCTCAAAGCACTGAACCAGCATCTCCTTATTAGGACCATCATTTTTACAAAAGTTTGACAAGCAATAAATATTGAATCAAAACTGCAGTGATAATTTCAAACTGCATGATGAGTATATAAACCAGGAGATCAAACATATGTTACCAGCTAAATACAGGGCTAACTAGGCAGACAAATGTAAGCCATCTGATTTGTTACAAAGGGAAAATAGAACAGTGAATACAGCAAGAATAGAACGCATTGGGGAGACAGTGTAGAGATAAATATAAAGCAATATCTGATACATTTTTTGCAAGACAGAAAAATTTCAAAGATTTTTAAAACCGTATTGTTAATTAAAAAGAACTGTTTGGAACCAAATGCATTATCAGTAGTACAGTCTGTAAAGATATAAATTCAGAAACAATGAATTCAGATAAGAACCCAGCATGAATTAATAATCTAGATGAAGGAAAACTTTTCTGAATCCTGAACCTTCTAACCCTTCAGAAAAAGAAAAAAAAAAAGATTTATTTGCCAGGAGATTATGATAACACTGTTTCTTTTTTGTTTGTTTTGGGAGAGGCTTCTTTTTTCTTTTTTCTTTTTTTAATTTAAATTTTTTTTAAAGATTTTATTTATTTATTTGACAGAGAGAGATCACAAGCAGGCAGAGAGGCAGGCAGAGAGAGAGGAGGAAGCAGGCTCCCCGCTGAGCAGAGAGCCCGCGGGGCCCGATCCCAGGACCCTGAGATCATGACCTGAGCTGAAGGCAGCGGCTTAACCCACTGAGCCACCCAGGCGCCCCTAAATTTCTTTTTTTTTAATTTTAAATTTTAAATTAAATTTCTTTTTTAAATTCAAATTCTAGGGGGGGCAAGGCAAGCACAAGCGGGTGGTGGACTCCATGGAGAGTGGCAAACACCGGGACAGAGGCGGAGTTTCCTCTCCAGCATGTGTGCTGCAGTGACCAGAGCTTGCGCTCTATCCCTTGTGGAAGCGGCCATAGCTCTGCGACTGACCAGCCCAACTGCCACACCATGGGTGGGAGCCCTGCCTCCTGGCGCCCCTGTGCTGGACTCGCCAGCACCCCAACTCCCCCAGGGGATGGAGGCCACCAGGCTCCCTTGGTGGTGATCAGAGCAGCAGTGGCAGGAAGACCCGCCTCTAAGGTGAAGTCCCCCTCCAATTTCCCTCAATTCACTTTTTCTTTCTTCTCCTAATGTCCTCCATGTTATTTTTTATGCTCCACAAGTAAGTGAAACCACATGATAATTGACTTTCTCTGATTGACTTATTTCACTCAGCTTTATCTCCTCCAGTCCCATCCATGTTGATACAAAAGTTGGGTATTCATCCTTTCTGATGGAGGCATAATTGTCCATTGTATATGTGGACCATATCTTCTTTATCCATTGGTCTGTTGAAGGGCATCTTTGGCAACTGTAGCCATTGCTGCTGTGAACATTGGGTGTACAGATGGCCCTGCTTTTCGCTACATCTGTATCTTTGAGGTAAATACCCAAGAGTGCAATTGCAGGGTCATAGGGTAGCTCTATTTTTAATTTCTTAAGGAATTTCCACAGAATTTTTTTTTTTGGAGGAACAAGAACATTATTTATACAATCATTACCCAGTAACCACTCTATGCAAAGTGCAATGTTAGTCATGGTGGGGAATGAAAGATGAATGTGTTCATCTAGAATTTTTAATTTTTTCTTTGTACAGAGGCTATGCATCCTGGATTTTTTTAAAGGGAAACATTTTACGTCTACAGATTGACACTTTCAGTCTTGAATGGATTAAGATTTTTGTTGTTGTTGCTTGTTCGTTTCTCAGTAATCTCTGAAGTTTCATTAAATTATATACCTTAACACAGCAGAGAAACCTGGATTTTGTATATAAAACTGTCCATCTTAAATGCTGTCACAAGTACTGGAGGAGAGGGTTATCTTGTACATGATATTCTTAGAGGTAATAATATATGAACTTGTTTTATACACTCTTGGACTATGTACTTGATGTGTAAAATATGTGCAGTATTATTGTCAACCATCTCTTAAAAGTGAGCCTGTAAATACTGTTGCATAATTTTTTTGGTCAAAAACACTTGGACTAAGTAATGCTATCTGCGTCAGGATGTTCTTCAGTGCCATTTAGCACACCAACTCTCTTTAGTCTATGCAACTAGCAAAAATTTATATGATGCAACAGAACACTACAGTTCTCACACTTTGAATTTCATGTGAGGGATTCTTCACTATTCTTCTGGAACCCAGCTTAGCAAAATTAGAGGAAAGGCCCTATGGAGATTTCTATTAAGGAGGAAAAGAAACCTTCATTTTCAGGCTCAACTGTTGAGTCTACTATATATAACAATAGTGTCTACTATATCAACCCTCTTGCGTTTGCAGAGTATTGGGACTCATTTATGCTTTTTGTGGGGTACATGAATAAAATAGAGAAGCTCAAGTTTTCAGTTCCATATGCCTCCTAAATAAAATAAATAAATAGGTTACACATTGATTTGCAGACACAAGTAGCAAACTATCCTGAGTATTTGTTGTTAAGGGGTTTTGTATGTGTGTGTGTGTATGTCTGCATTTTTTAATAAACAGGTGAAATTGTCCAACTAGGAACAGGTCATTTAACTTTCTGTAAATCAGACAGTTGTATAAAGCATCAAAACTGAAGGGTGGGGACACTGATTGTTGTATTCATTCTAAATTGTTTTGTACGGTCTCATTTGAGATAACTGGTGTAAGAATCTTGAGTGTTTTTTATATTAGAAAAGCAAATAAAAGCGGAAACATATTATCTTTCATTTTACCATAAAAAATTCAATTGTGGGCACTTGGGTGGCTCAGTTGGTTAAACATCTACCAAATAGCAAAAATAAATAAATAAATAAATAAATAAAATCCTTTTTATGGCTGCATAATATTCCACTGCATATATATGTGTGTATACCATATATACATACCAATTTTTCTTCCTTCTTTTTAAATTTTTATTATTATAATTTTAAATAATATTTTATTTTTCAGTGTACCGAGATTTGTTGTTTATACACCACACCCAGTGCTCCATGCAATATGTGCCCTCCTTAATACCCATCACCAGGTTCACTCATCCCCATACCCACCTCCATTCCAAAACCCTCAGTTTGTTTCTCAGAGTCCACAGTCTCTCATACTTCATCTCCTCTTCTGATTTCCCCAAATTCACTTTTCATTTACTTCTCCTAATGTTCTTTGTGTTATTCCTTATGCTCCACAAGTAAGTGAAACGGTATGATACTTGGCTCTCTCTGCTTGACTTGTTTCACTCAGCATAACCTCCTCCAGTCCCATCAATATTAATGCAAAATTTGGGTATTCATCCTTTCTGATGGCTGTGTAATATTCCATTGTATATGTGGACCTTATTTTCTTTATCCATTCATCTGTTGAAGCGCATCTAGGCTCTTTCCACAGTTTGGCAACTGTAGCCATTGCAGCTATGAACATTGAGGTACCGATGACCCTTCTTTTCACTACATGTGTATCTTTAGGGTAAATACTACCACTACTGGGTAGTAGTGCAATTGCAGGGTCATAGGGTAGCTATAGTTTTAATTTCTTGAGGAATCTCCACACTGTTTTCCAAAGTGGCTGCACCAACATGCATTCCCACCAACACTGTAAGAGGGATCCCCTTTCTCCACATTCTCTCCAGCACACATTGTTTACTGTCTTGTTAATCTTTGCCATTCTAACTGGTGTAAGGTGGTATCTCAATGTGGTTTTGATTTGAGTCTCCCTGATGGCTAATGATAATTAACATTTTTTTCATGTGTCTGTTAGCCATCTGTATGTCTTCTTTGGAGAAGTGTCAGTAGTACATGTCTTTTGCCCATTTTTTGACATGATTATCAATTTTGTGTGTGTGGAGTTTGAGGAATTCTTTATAGGCCTTGGATATTAGCCCTTTGTCTGTACTGTCATTTGCAAATATCTTCTCCCATTCCATGGGTTGCCTCTTTGTTCTGTTGACTGTTTCCTTTGCTGTGCAGAAGCTTTTGATCTTGATGAAGTCCAAAAGTTCATTTTCTCTTTTGTTTCCTTTGCCTTTGGAGACATGACTTGAAAGAAGCTTCTGTGGCTGATGTTGAAGAGGTTACTGCCTATATTCTCCTCTAGTATTTTAAATAGATTCTTGCCTCACATTAAGATCTTTTATCCATTTGAGTTTATCTTTGTGTATGGTGTAAGAGAATGGTAAATTTTCATTCTTCCATACATAGTGGTCCAATTTTCCCAGCACCATTTATTGAAGAGGCTGTCTTTTATCCATAGTATATATTTTTTCCTGTATTATTGAAGACTATTTGACCATAGAGTTGTGGGTCCATATCTGGGGTCTCTACCCTGTTTGACTGGTCTATTTGTCTGTTTCTGTGCCTGTACCATGCTGTCTTGGTGATCACAGATTTGTAGTAAAGCTTAAAATCAGACAACGTGATGACCCCAGTTTTGTTATCCTTTTTCAACATTACCTTAGTAACTCGGGGTCTTTTCTGATTCCATACAAATTTTAGGATTGTTTGTTCCAACACTTTGAAAAATGCTGATGGAATTTTGATTGGGGTGGCATTGCAAGCATAGGTTTCTCTGTGCAGTATAGACTTTTTTTAAAGATTTTATTTATTTATTTGACAGACAGAGATCACAAGTAGGCAGAGAGAGAGAGAGGATGAAGCAGGCTCCCCACTGAGCAGAGAGCCCGATGCGGGGCTCAATCCCAGGACCCTGGGATCATGACCTGAGCCAAAGGCAGAGGCTTTAACCCACTGAGCCACCCAGGCGCCCCGACAGTATAGACATTTTAACAATGTTTAGTCTTCCAGTCCATTAGCATAAAAGCTTTTCCATTTTTTTGTGTCTTCTCCAATGTCTATCATGAGTGTTCTGTAGTTCCTTGAGTACAGATCCTGTACTTCATTGGCTAGGTCTATTCCAATGTATACTATGGTTCTTGGTTCTATAGTAAATGGAATTGATTCTCTAATTTCCCTTTCTATATTTTCATTGTTAGTGTATAAGAAAGCAATGGATTTCTGTGCATTGATTTTGTATCCTGCCACATGACTAATTGCTGTATGAGTTCTAGTCGTTTGTGGATGGAGTCTTTTGGGTTTTCCATATAAAGTATCATGTCATCTGTGAAGAGAGAGAGAGTTTGACTTCTTCTTTGCAATTTCAATGCCATTTATTTCTTTTTGTTGCCTGACTGCAGTTGCTAGGACTTCTAGTACTATGTTGATCAACAGTGGTGAGAATGGCCATCCTTGTAATGTTCCTGATCTCAAAGGGAAGGCTGACAGCTTTCCCCATTGAGAATGATATTATCTGTGTGTTTTTCATAAATAGATTCTATGAAGTTGAGGGATGTTTCCTCTATCCCTATACTTTGAAGATTTTTTTTTAACTTTTTAACATTTAATCAGGAATGATGCTGTATCTTGTCAAATGTTTTTTTTTCTTCATCAATTGAGAGGACCATGTGGTTCTTCTCTCTTCTCTTATTGATTTGTTCTATTACATTGATTGATTTGCAAATGTTGAACCACTCTTGCATCCCAGGGATAAATCCTACCTGGTCATGGTGGATAATCTTAATGTACTGTTGGATCCTATTAGCTAGGATCTTGTTGAGAATCTTGGCATCCATATTCCTCAGGGATATTGGTCTGAAATTCTCCTTTTCGATGGGGTCTTTGCCTGGTTTGGGGATCAGGGAAATGCTGGCTTCATACAAAGAGTCTGAGAGTTTTCCTTCTATTTCTATTTTTGAAATATCTTCAGGAGAATAGGTATTTTTCTTCTTTGAATGTTTGGTAGAATTCCCCAGGGAATCCATCAGGTTCTGGGCTCTTGTTTTTTGGGAGGTTTTTGATCACTGCTTCAATTTCATTATTAGATTTTGTCCTGAATAGGTTGTCAATTCCTTCCTGTTTCAGTCTTGGAAGTTTATAGGTATCCAGGAATGCATCCATTTCTTCTATGTTGCTTAACTTATTGGCATATAACTGTTGAAAACAATTTCTGATGATTTTTCTATTTCCTTGGCATTAGTCATAATTTTGTTAATTTGGGTCTTCTCTTTTCTTTTGGATTAGTTTGGCCAGTGGTTTATCAATCTTATTGATTCTTTCAAAGAACCATCTTCTAGTTTCAATTTTGATGTGTTCTGTTGTAGCTCTAGTTTCTATCTCATTGATCTCTGCTCTAATCTTGATTATTCCCCTTCTGTGTGTGGGGTTGGCTAATTTTGTTGTTGATTTTCCAGTTCTTTAAGGTAAAAAAAGGAGTTGGTGTATTTGGGATTTTTCAATTTTTTTTTTTTTTTTTGAGTGAAGCTTGGATGACTATGTATTTTCCCCTTAGGACTGACTTTGCTGTATGCCATAGGTTTTGGACCACTGTGTCTTCATTCTCATTGGTTTCCATGAATTGTTTAAGTTCTTTGATTTACTGGTTGATCCAAACATTCTTTTTTTTTTTAAGTATTTTTTTTTAAAGATTTTATTTATTTATTTGACAGAGAGAAATCACAAGTAAGCAGAGAGGCAGGCAGAGGGAGAGGAGGAAGCAGGCTCCCCGCTGAGCAGAAAGCCCGATGTGGGGCTCGAACCCAGGACCTGGGATCATGACCTGAGCCGAAGGCAGCGGCCTAACCCACTGAGCCACCCAGGCGCCCCTGATCCAAACATTCTTAAGCATGGTGGTCTTTAGCTTCCAAGTGTTTGAATTCCTTCCAAACTTTTTTTTTTTTTTTTGTGATTGATTTCCAGTTTCAAATCAGTGTGATCTGAGAATATGCAGGGGAAAATACCAATTTTGGGGTACCAGTTGAGCCCTAATTTGTGACCCAGGATGTGGTCCAATCTAGATAAAGTTCCATGTGCACTAGAGAAAATGAGTATTCTGTTGTTTTAGGGTGGAATGTTCTGTATATATCTATGGGGTCCACAAGGTCCAATGTGTCATTCAATACTCTTATTTATTGATTTTTTGCTGGGATGATCTATTACTGAAAGTGACGTTTAAGATCCCCTACTATTAATGTATTCATATCAATATGACTCTTTGTTTGATTAACGGTTGCCTTATGTAGTTGGTGCTCCTATGTTGGGGGCATAAATATTTACAATTGTTAGATCTTCTTGGTAGATAGACCCTTTAAGAATGATGTAGAGTCCTTCTTTATCTCTGACTACAATCTGTAGTTTAAAATCTAATTTATCTGATGTGAGAATTGCTAACTCAGCTTTCTTTTGGGGGCCCATTGGCATGAAAGATAGTTCTCCATCCCTTCACTTTCAGTCTGGATGTATCCTTAGGTTCAAAATATAACATTTGTAGACACATATGGACAGGCCCTGTACTTTTATCCAATCTGCAACCCTGTGCCATTTTTATGGGAGCATTTAGGCCATTCATGTTGAGAGTGATTATTGAAAGATACGTTTTTATTGACATCATGTTGCCTGTGAAGTCCTTGTTTCTATAGATTGTCTCTTTAAATTTCTGTTCTATGTCACTCTTGGGTTCTTTCTTCTTTTATAGAATCCCCCCCCATAATATTTCTTGTAGTGCCAGCTTGGTGGTCACATACTCTTTTAATTCTTGCTGGTCTTAGAAGCTCTTTATCTCTCCAACCATTTTCAATATTAACCTTGCTGGATAAAGTATTTTTGGCTTCATGTTCTTCCCATTTAGTGCCCTGAATATGTCTTGCCAGCCCTTTCTGATTAGCTAGGTTTCTGTCAACAGGTCTGATATTATTCTGATGCACCTTCTTCTGTACATGCTAAATCTTTTCCCCCAGCTGCCCTCAGAACCTTCTGTTTAAAATTATGTGTTGTGAGTTTCACAGTCAAGTGTCATGGAGTCTTTCTAGATTTGTTAATCTTGGTGGATATCCTTTCTGCCTCTAGGACATGAAAGCTTGTTCCAATCCCCAGATTGGGAAAATTTTCATCCATAATTTGTTCAGCTATATCTTCTAGTCTTCTCTTTTTCTCCACCCCCTCAGGGATCTCAATAATTCTGACATTGGAATGTTCCATGATATCATAATTCTGTTTTCACAGCCTCTAAGCTGTTTTTTCCATGCCTCCTTCTGACCCTTCTTCTCTATTAGCTTGTCCTCTAGATCACTAATTCTGTCTTCTGCCTGGATTACCCTAGCTGTTAGAGTATTTAGATTAGATTAGATCTCATTGGTAGCATTTTTAACTTCTGGCAGATCAGCTCTCACTTCTGCCCTATGTTGTCACTAATGGTTTTCCCCAACCTAGCTATTTCCTGGGTAATTGTTACCCTGAATTCCCTTCCCAACATAATGTTCATGTCCATATCCAATAGTTCTGATGGAGAGGACACAGTCTCTGATTTTTTACTCTGTTGGGTGTTCCTCCTCCTAGTCATTTTGGTGAGAGGTGGGTGAGGGGATATATAGCTGAATATATACCGCAATACAGGCAAGGTGCTCCCTGGAATGTTTTGGAGCAATCAGAAGTCACCACCAAAAAGAAAGAAAACAGAAAAAAAGATAGAAAGAGAGAGATAAAAAAGAGAAAACCCAGCCAAAATGAGATTTTAAAAGTAAGATTAATAAGGTATATAACAGAAAAGGACAAACAAAAGTAAATGACAAGAAAAAAAAAAGAACCCAGCCAAAATGAACCCCAAGAAGAAGATTTATATAAAACCAGAACAAAAACAAATACACATAAATATTGACAGAAGAAAAAGATAGGAGGGTGGTTATAAATCTTCGATGTGGGCAAGGAAGTTTATTTCCTGGGTGTTATCTTGATATCTTTGTTAAAGGACTCAATTTTCCAAAGATAAAGGGAGATTAAAACTGGTTTATATATAAGGGTAGTATTAAATAGGGAAAAAGGATTACCTTGAAGCTTATATCTATATTTTAAAAAAGGAAAACATGGGTATGTGTATGAAAAAACTTCAGGTTAAAAGGTTATTATGGAATATGTTTTATTAGTTGTAGCGGTAGTGGTAAGTTGTAGTTGTAGTGGTAAGTAGGTTAAAAAATTAAAAGAACAAGAATCATGAGAATGAATTTTTTAAAAAAAGTTGTATCTATGAAATATACAGGTTGGAGAGCTTAATATATTGTTTTCCCGTAATGTTGGGGTTTCACGGTTTTATGGGGACCCTCTGGTGGTTGTCCTCCTGTTCTATTGGCTTGCCTTCTGGGGGAAGGGGTCTGATGAAGTGTTTTTCAGTCGGTCTTGCTTGGATTGAGTGGTCTGTCCCCTATCCAGTGGCTGGGCTCTATGGAAACCAGTTTTTCAGGCTTTTGTTATCTGGAGACTTTTTTTTTTTTTTCCTTAGGAGGCCTTTTGAGGCTTTTCAGAGTCTTAATGGGAAGCAAATTGCACCCAGACCTCCACTTCAGAGAGCAGCCTCAGTATGCTCCCCTCTGGGTGGTCCAGAACATGCAGACACTCTCTCTGCAAACTCCACTGAACAGTGCAACCTCCCACAGGTAGTGCGCACCCCCAGACACTGTCTCAGTGGCTGTCTGAGGTGCCCGCTAGTCTCTGCACTCCTGTGCCACTAAAACCATAAGCAATATTGGTTCAGGGAGCCCGCTTCCAGTGGGTGCATTTGCCAAGACTGCTGTCTGGAGTCCAGGCCTAAGCAGAGTACTTTCAGACCCCACCAGGTCATGCAGGTCAAGGAAGGCTGCTACTGAGGGATCCCAATCAGACATTGTGCTGAGTTCTCTCAGGCATGGGCTGGGAGAGTTCAAACCTTTGGTGGGTGGCAGAAGGCCAAGGTCCTAGAGACCACCAGGTGGCACCCACACCAAGTTCTCTCAGGCATGGAAGGAAATGTGCTGAGGCACTGGGGTCACTCAGGGCATGCAGAGCATGGAAGACCATGGACCTAGAGAGTGCTGGCGGGCGCCCACACTAGACTCTTTCATGAGAGGGCTGGAGTGTGGCCACCAAGTGGTGGTACAAACAGCAGAAAGCTGGAGGCTCAGGACCACAGACTGGAGGCTCTTCTGCACTCTCTCTGGCATGGGTGGTCACCAGTGGTGGCTGTTCTGGGCCCATGGGCTTTGGCCTGTGCCTGTGACCACCCAATTCCACCAGTTGCCCCTTAAGATCTTTTGTTCTTTTTGAGTACTTTAAACCAGACTCCAAGTTAATGCTGGTCCCTAACCACAGGAAACTTTCATATTGGGCTATTCCTTTCCAATGGTTCACTTCTGATGGCTCCCTTCCCCTTCTGTTTATCCTCTGATATCAGTCTGAGCATTCCCACTCTGCTTTACCTGTCCACTGATGCCTTCTGCCCCTGTAGAGATCCTGAAGTGTATAATATTGCATCTCAGGCTGATTTCCTGGGTGTTCAGAGTGTTCTGGTAGATATTTAGCTCTCTTTAGGGGACCAGTTGAAACAGGGTCTCCTACTTCTCTGCCATCTTGCCTCAATATCACTTTCTATGTGATCTCTCACAGTGTGGTCTTGTGATCTTGCTAGACTTCTTACATAAATTTTAGGGCTTTAAAGGCACATGTTCCAAAATGAAAAGAGTCAGGCAGAAGCTTTACCACCTTTTTATGACCCACCATCAGAAGTAACACATCACTCCCACTACATCCTATTCATTAGAAGTGAGTCATTACACAAATTCCTAAGGGAGGGCATTAGAATCAATCTTTCAATGGGAGAAGTTTCAAATAATTTGTGAGCATTTTATATTATTCATGTCCCTTGAAAATAAAGACAAAAATATCATTTTGAAACAACCAAAAAGGAAGAGTATTAATTATCAGTATATCCAAATGTAAATATTACTAAATGTTAATTTAGGTCAAAGAAAAATCATCTCAGGGGGCGCCTGGGTGGCTCAGTGGGTTGGGCCGCTGCCTTCGGCTCAGGTCATGATCCTGGGTCCTGGGTTCGAGCCCCACATCGGGCTTACTGCTCGGCGGGGAGCCTGCTTCCTCCTCTCTCTCTCTGCCTGCCTCTCTGCTTGCTTGTGATTTCTCTCTGTCAAATAAATAAAATCTTTAAAAAAAAATCATCTCAGCTGAAAGTATGAAAATTAAGGAAGAAATGAATATCAACAAAATGGTAAGTATTTTGCTTAATTTAAATAATTATTCACTCTATAATGATACCTCAGTGCATTAAAATCTACATAGAAATAAACAACAAAAAACAGTCTAATAGCTGATAGTAAGGAGGAGGAGGAGGTGTTTAATCAAGCTATAGTCTTCTGAGATCCTTTTAGTTTCAAGAAACTTCTTTGAGTGTCAGTTTTTATTTGATTTATGAAATCTACGATACAGGCTGTAATCCATAGAGTAATCTCTCTCTCACCTACACACTCTATTACATGTATTTACATATTTATTACATATTTATTACATTACATATGTAATAAATATCAGATACTTATTACATAGATTAATAACATAAACTAAAAACCTATGAAAATGATAAATAGTTTAAGAAACTTGCTTACTCAAAGAAAAAGAGCAAAAGAGGAAAAATTGATGATTGATGAAGTAGGACAAATATAGGATATAAAATACAAGAAGGGTAAAGCTGAATCTAATGATATTGATGATCTACAGGGGTGATTCAGATGAGGAAGAAATGGGAAAGGAAACAGAATAATAACTCTTCCTTTCAGTACAGTTCAGAACGGTAGAACCATGTTAATGTTCCATACCAGAAAAAAAAAAATTAACAAGGATAGGAGAAATTTTCTAAAATGGAATTGTATGAGTTTGTAAGGCCTACCATCATAAAATACCAGATATTGTTTGGCTTAAACAACAGAAATGTATTTTCTCACAGTTTTGGAGGATAGAAGTCCATGATCAAGTTGTTGGCAGGTTTAGTTTCATATGATGCCACTTTCCAAGCTTGTAAATGGGTTCCTTCTCTTTGTGTCCTTACATGGTCTCTTCTCTGACTGCACCCATCCCTGGTGTTTCTTTGTGTGTCCAAATTTATAAGAATACTGCACTAAGTACATCAGGACTGATCCTAACAGCTTCATTTTAACTTAATGACCTCTTTAAATTCACGATCTTCAAGTACAGTCACATTTTGAGGTACTACGGTTTAGGGCTCAATATATAAATTAGGGGACAGCACAAGATCCAGTTCATAACAGGAATACAAAGAAAACCAAACAAACATACCGTATTTCAAATGAATAATGTAAATACACCAAAGAACTTACCCAAGTAATTTTTGAACCAGTATTTTGATTATATGTCCTCACTCTTGAGATAATAAGAAATGTAATCAAATATTGAACTGTAGTTGGTAGGTTTGTTTTTCATAGCTGTATGGGCTTGAAAAAACTACTTTCTGTGTATTCTAGGATTGAGCAAATAAATGAATATGTTTACGATAATGAGACCAGGTTTCTCATTACGGAGAAGGGAATTTCAAAGAGGGCAAGGAAAAGTACATGAATGAATTCTATGGTGTTGGACTGCTATCAGTATGAATTAGTGGTTTTTAATATGTAGATATGTGTATATATGTATGTAGATATACATATATGCATATGTGTACATGCACATTTGTATATAGGTTTGTCCACTGGGAGGCCTTATAAGAAAAAGCATCATAATAACAATGAGCACACCTAGCGCCACATTTGTTTTCTACAATATCATTTTCCCCTTCAAACAACCAAATCTCCTTGGAGAAATGGCTGATTCCAAGGCAGAGACAAGGAAAAAATGAGGTGACTCTAAAAGTATCCTGTTGTGATTTAAAAAATACAAGAAAACACACTCAAAAACTGATAGATATATGTCAAAAGGATATAGCAGCTGGTTTGAATGGACTTCCATGAACAAATTTGGATAATTTCAGCATCAAAATCAATACTGATAGTATCCAATTATAAACTATTGAATAAAGATCTATGAGTTCCTCCTGATAAAAGTAAATGAATAATGAAGTAGAAGGAAAAGCTTCTCCTTATAGAAAAACAATAATAAATGAAGAAAGAATAATTCAGTTATAAAATCAGTTGACAACCATCATAATAATAATAACTGGTTTACACAGGAATCATAAATGAATATTATATGTATTGGATCACATTCTGATAAACAAGAGATTTACATAGCCTTAAAATATTTTCCTATAAATGGGCGCCTGGGTGGCTCAGTTGGTTGACCAACTGCCTTCAGCTCAGGTCATGATCCCGGACTTCCAGGATCGAGTCCCGCATCGGGTTCCCAGCTCCCTGGGGAGTCTGCTTCTCCCTCTGACCTTCTCCTCTCTCATGCTCTCTGTCACTCATTCTCCCTCAAATAAATAAATAAAATCTTTAAAAAATATTTTCCTATAAAATAATTACTAATTAGAACTTAACACATTTTGACCACTAACACTTCTCTTATTATCTCTGAGAGATTTACATCACCCTCAAAATGGAAATCATAATCATCAACCCCTCATCACCCATTTCTAATTTTTGCAATTCCTCTAAGACATAAATAACAGGAATTGTTAAAATGTTTAAAAGAACCCAGCAATATTAGGCATGCACTAAATGCTAACATATTTTCTCTTTTCTAAAAAGGACCAAAGATCAGCAACTTTGAGTGATTAGGCAACATTTCAGGAAGAATAAAAAGTAACCCATCTTGAAATAAGTCAAGCAGAGAGAGTCAATTATCATATCGTTTCATTTATTTGTGGAGCATAACAAATAGCATGGAGGACAAGGGGAGATGGAGAGGAGAAGGGAGTTGAGGGAAATTGGAAGGGGAGGTGAACCATGAGAGACTATGGACTCTGAAAAACGATCTGAGAATTTTGAAGGGGTAGGGGGTGGGAGGTTGGGGGCACCAGGTGGTGGGTATTGTAGAGGGCACGGATTGCATGGAGCACTGGGTGTGGTGCAAAAATAATGAATACTGTTATGCTGAAAAAAATAAAAAAAATTTTGAAAAAAAAAGTAACTCATCTGTCAGTGGATCATGGTCTCCTTTTTTGGATAAGGTGTAGAGAACACAACTGGTAAAAAACAAAAGAAGGTATGAGTTACCATACTAGACAATATCAGCCAGTCTGACTTCAGGAATGAAATGAACAATTTACTCCACTGAGACCATTAGACCCCTTACCTGATCAATTATTTTCCTAATTTGCCCACCCTAAAAGGTCTTTTGTTCCCTTCCCACCCCAGACTCTGTCACCTCCTGACTCAAGCTTCTGGATTATACTTTCTCCATTGTCTCCCTCTTTCCTTCCCTTTTGTAGTTGTGATTACCTCCGCCCAAGATATCCTTTTTCTGGGCCAGAAGTTGAGGAAGAGTGTAGGCCCAGGAATTCCAAAGTCTTTCCTCTTTTCAAACTCTCTAGGTTCCTTCTTTGATTTGTTGTAAGTGGTCTCAAGTCAGAAGTGTTTCCTCTCAGAATGTATTCTTGCTGCTTAGGGTGCTTCTTCCTCTTCCCCTCTAAAATTTTAATTTTCCCTTTGCGCAGGCCTGTGCATGCAAAAACAACATTATGTGGTGGGGACTGGTATTTACTCTGAGGACCAAAATTAACCCTATTCACTTGCCGAATGATTAACACTTATTCTATAAAATAAAGGGTCATAATTTTGGTCAATATCTGACTCTGAAACTAATCCTCTGGCCTCATCCACTGAGGATTGGACAGAGGGCCTTGAGAGGGGGACCCTAGTAGGCTCCGCCCACTGCCATGCTCAACCTACAGAAAGGCTGAGGACAATACAGGTGGTGCCCCAGAAGAGAGGGAATGGAAGTGGCTGGAAAACGTTGAGCTACGAACACACAGATCAGTAGGACACGCCCTGGCTTCTAGGCGGTCATCACTAATCATAAAGCCACAGGACCGTGAAAGTCGCCCTCGGTGGGGAGTAAAGTTCTTATCGTGTTGTGTTGTAATTAGCCATTTGGTCTGTCTTTCCCGTTAGACTAGTAAAATTTGAACGGCGCCAACCCGTTGCGTTCTCAGGACCCAGGACAGGTCCCAGATGAGTCTGAGTGCCAAGAAGTTGTAGCGACTGGGCGAGCCCGGGGAGCATGCGCAGTACGCACGCCAGGGGCCGACAGATGCGCGCTTCCGGACGCGGGCTCGCACAACGGGCTGAGCGTTTCCAACGTCACCGCTCCACTACGCCAACCCCTTCTTTCCATTCCTGCGCCCCCGGCGCCTCCAACTCCTATGACTTGACCCGCTCAGGACACCTTAAGGCCTAAGTCATTTTCAGAGCAGGGTCAGCTGAGCTCTCAGGATCTGACAGAGGTGCCGGAAGCGGAAATTCTATGCTGACGCTTCCTGGACTACAGTCCCCACAATGCCCCTGGCTTCCTTCCGCTTGCTGCCTGCGGCAACTCCACCCGGTAGTTGGGCTCCAGCTCCAGAAGGGCGGTTGGTGCCGCGACGGAAGTGCACTGTCCTTTTAAACTCCGAGTTTTTAAACAATTCATTAATTTAGTTCTCTTATTTTATTCTAAGCCAACCTCCAAGGTGGGCGGAGGATTTTTTTCTGTGCTGTCGTTTAAATATATTGAATATGTGTTTATACTCATACGTTTTAAATGTATGTTTTCTTATTATTTGCTCATTTTCTATTTCCTTTAACTTTTTTATGGCTTTAAAAAACGTCCAGTTTTAACTTATTAAAACAGTAAAGAATCAATGTTGTTACTATTGATTTGAAATAGATCTTTTTAAAAAATAAATTTTATTGATGAAATTCCCTTTTTTATTTTATTTTATTTTTTTCAAGTGATCTCTACATCTAGCGTGGGGCACAACCCAGAGTTCAATTGTTGCATGCTCTACTGATTGAGCCAGCCAGGTGCCCTGAAATAACCTTTTTATTTAAATATCAAGTATGTTTTAGATATTTGTCCTTATTACTCTTGTGGCTTTATTTTCTGCATATTTTTATATACTATATGCTGCCAATATACAGTTACAGAAAAATTGAGAATATTTAAAAAATTAAAATTCACCATCAATTGAAATATTCACGTGCCTTTTTGTCCTCTCTTCCCAGTTTTATTTCTGTGATGGAATCCCTACTCTTAATTACTGATCTGAGGATTCTAAATCATTGCACTATTTGTCTTCAGATTACAGAGAGTACTGTGGGATGCCCTGCCAAGAAATTAAGGAACTGAATAGTAATTGTTTCAATACTCTAGCACATATTGGGTAAAAGTTTATTTTCAATCCAGTGGTTACTTCTATTTACTGCTCTCAACTAAGAATACTGTGTGTGTGTGTGTGTGTGTGCGCGCGCACATGTGTGTTTATATATTATCATATCATATTATATTATATTATATTATATTATATTATATTATTATTATAGGAGTTTTCATAAAAGCCACCAAGAATTGGCAAAATAATAAGAATTGCCAAACCAAGATCTCAGAGAAGTAAACAGAGTACTTGAAGCTCCTTTTACCATGAAGATATATGTCCATCCTGAGGCAACAGGGATGGAAGTCACAAGCCAAGGACACCCAGAGATAAGAAGTCTGATAGGAGAATTAATACATCTTATATTGAAATTCGAAAAGGCTTGAGCTGCATAGGACACAGAAGTCTAGAGTGGCAGCTATTTCACCCCTCTCAGCTACTGTTTTGTGGCTCCAGTTGCTAATGAGAAACCAACTGACACTCTGACACTTTTTAAAAGATTTTATTTATTTATTTGACAGACAGAGATCACAAGTAGGCAGAGAGGCAGGCAGAGAGAGAGGAAGGAAAGCAGGATTCCTGCTCAGCAGAGAGCCCGATGTGGGGCTTGATCCCAGAACTCCGGGATCATGACCTGAGCGGAAGGCAGAGGCTTTAATCCACTGAGCCACCCAGGCACCCCTAACCAACACTTTTTTATAGTAAAGTATCTTTTAACATTTTGCTCTTTGTTTTTGGTTTTCTGATTCAACATTATTAAGTAGTCTTCTGTGTTGTTTCACATGATGATCTGTCAGGTGTGGCCATAGGAGGAGATACAGGAAAACCTCAGAAAGACAAAGTATATTATATTATCAGGTCCTAGAAACAGGAGACACAACACATGCAGGACCACAAGGGGACACACCAGCATTGGGCAGGAGCCAGAGGATAGTCTAAGCTGTGGTCTTTATTGGAGTTTCTGTGGAAAAGGGTAAGTATGACAGGGTAAACAGCTTAAGATTGGTTAGTAAGAATAATTTTGGTGGGCTTTAAGATGTAGGGTGGTCCCTGGCTGCCTGGTATCTGGCACTGAGATGTGTAAGGCAGAGGAATAATGTCTCCTGGGGTGAATGGGCAACATAGAGGAGGTACAGCTCTGGACTAGTTAGTTTGCATATCAAAGATATGCTCTTGGCTAGGCAGTTTCCTATCTCTAAGAATTGATTAGCCCTGAGAAGGGCAGTCTCCTAAGCTAGGAAGGATTTTAAGGTGTTAATGTTAGTCAAAAAATAGTCAAACAAATGTTAGCAAGAAATAACAAATCTGAAATCACTGAAAGAAAAACCCTACCAAAAATACTATATTCAACAACAACAACAAAAAGAATGTGCGTAAAATGCATTTTCAGATTAACAAAACAGAAACAAACAAAAAACTGAGCAAGTCCATGTTGTAGCCATTTTCAGAGCAAATGGACTGTCCCTTAAAATTTGGTTTAGATACCAAAACTAATGATGACACACACACTCCAACAGAATATGAAAAGTGTTAAAACTTATATGAGGCTTTCTGAGGAGACTAGGGGAGGCTTTCAAAGCTGATCCCAACATATCTTGAGAAAGCGAGGAAAGAAGACTGGCTTGAAGTTTTTATGATAATTAAGGGGTAGGGCTGGGGTAAAGGTTCCTGTGCAGTGTTTGAATATCCCACCTTTGACAAATCACCTGGACTTTCTTATCAGCATGCTCAGAAGTGAGAAAGGAAAGCTGTGACAGACAAATACAAAAAGAAAAATTAGAGTCAGAGTCTTTATTACAATGCATCACCAACAGAATTTGACCAAAGGAAATTCTAAAAGATGTGCACTTTAGGCAGAAGGCAAGTAAAAGAGAAATACAGAAGAGAGAAAAATTAAGTGTGTGGTAAATGTAACTGAGCAGTATTTTTTTTACATTTTTATTAATTATTTTTATTAACCTATAATGTATTATTTCCCCCAGAGGTACAGGTCTGTGAATCGTCAGGCTTACACACTTCACAGCACTCACCATATTATGTACCTTCCCCAATGTCTATAACCCAATAACCCTCTCCACACACCCCCTCCCCCTGGCAACCCTCAGTTTGTTTTGTGAGATTGAGTTTCTTTTGGTTTATCTCCCTTCCCATCCCATCCTGTTTCATTTTTTCCTTCCCTACTCCACAACCCCCCCACTCCACCTTTCAAATTCCTCCTATCAGGGAGATCATATGATAATTGTCTTTCTCTGATCTGAGCAGTAATTTTAAAGAACAACAATAAAATGATCTGATGTAGTTAAAGAAAAAAAATTAAAAAACACAAATAAAATCCTTAAAATAAAATGGGGGTGCCTTGGTGGCTTATTTGGTTTGGCAGCTGCCTTGGGCTCAGGTCCTGGAATTGAGAGGCATGTTGCATTGGGTTCACTGCTCAGCTCTGAGTCTATTTCTCCCTCTCTCTTTGCCCCTCCCCCTGTCTGTGCTTTTTCTCTCAAATAAATAAAACCTTTTAAAAAAACAAAACAAAACAAACAACAATGGCACATAAGAAGGAGGGTATAATTGATTAACTGTTTCAAGTATCTTGTTTACAAAAAAACATTACTTTGATTAAATTTTGAAAATTTTGGCATTTCTGCATAACCATTAAAGACAACAATTAACAGCATATAATTTTTAAATCAGAAGAGGAAAATGATTAAAAAGAAAGAAAAAAATAGACTATATGATGATGTAAAAACAAAATATTAGTAATTACATATAAATTGACTAAGTCCTCTATGTTTTAAAAAACACTGTCATATTAAAAAAATAAGCTGTCCATAACACACATCCAAATATAAAATCTCAGAAAAATTAACTGAACAATGATGGTATAGATATCCAAATGATAGCCAAATGAAAAATGGTATTGAGGAGAGATTTTAATAAACTCTCAGACAAAAGATAATTTTAAAAATAGACTTTTAGGCAAAAAGCATCGTAAAAGTTTATTTTATTATGATAAAATATTCAATTTACACAGAATATGTAAGTATGTTTGCAACTAATGATATAATCTAATAGATTAAGGAAAAATATAAATTCCTAATTAATAGTGGGGTGTTTGGGACATGTCCACTTCAACTGATAAAACAAACAAAAAAATTAGTAGAACGGGGTGTCTGGATGGCTCATTCAGTAGAGGCATGTGCCTCTTGACCTCAGGGTTGTAAGTTTGAGTCTTACAATGAGGGTAGGGATTACTTAAAAATGCAGTCTTTAAAAATAAAAACCTCAGTAGACAAAACATCAGTAAAGATATTAATCAAGTGAAATCCTTATTATCAAAATTGATTTGATACAAATATAGGAAACATTGTACCTATGAACTCTAGTATACACATTTATCAAGAACATATCTGGAAAATATGACTATATCCTTGGCCATAAATAACATGCGAATAATTTATAAAAGCCTGAAATCACAGAGAACATGTTCTCTGGTAACAGGTAGATCTGTTATATAAAATTGAAATAAATCATAAAAATTTAAATAAAGCAACATTTCTATGTTTTCCTGAGTCAAAGAGGAAACCAAAAGGATATTTGAAGGTATTTTAAACTGAGCAATTCTGCACATTAAGATCTGTCATAATCAAAAGAAAATATATGAACGTAAATATGCATATGTTAAGGAAAATGGTATAGTAATGGAATAGTAATGAGGTAGGTGAATGTTATGTCTGATATGTGGCAAACAGCAACATACACTTTAAAATATTTAAAGGAAAATAAAGATGCTAATAAAAAATATCTAGCACCTGAATGGCTCATTCGGTTAAGCATCTACCTTTGGTTCAGATCATGATCTCTAGATCCTGGGATTGAGCCCTACATCAGGTTCCTTACTCAGAGGGAAGTCTACTTGTCTCTCCCCTCCTCCCCCAACTATTGCTCAGATAAATTAAATTAAATTAAATTAAATCTTAAAAAAAAACCTTAGCAATAGGCCTAAAGCTCCTCCAGGATCACTACCAGAAACAGTAAGTCTATTGCAATTATGAGTATACTGAAGAGATCTAATCAGATAAGAACGTGGAATACAATTTAAAGTACACACAATTGGAAATGTCAGTCTTTGAAAGGACTTTTATGGGAAGCAAAAGACTAAAAGAAAGGATGAAGTATATGTTGGCATTACACGTTAAGGGGCACATGAAATAGAGACGTTTTAACTAAAAGACAGAAAATTGGAGGACACACCAGCATCAACCATAAACCAACACAAAACCACTGTATACCTGAAATCTGCTGTACTGCCAGCAGAGGGTGCCATTGAACTAGGAATCTTGTAAACATCCCCCCCCCCAAAAACCACAAAATGAAGAAATCTCAGAGTCTTAGAGAATTACTATAGAAAATTAAATGCAATACACCAGTTAATTTCAAATCTCCCACAAGTAATTATAATTAAAATAAAACTCTACATCAATACTGAAAATGGAATAAAATATATTCAAACAAGCATTTTGGGGTACGAAAAAACACTTCAAATTAGACATCTTAAAAAAAAGGAAACTAGGGGCGCCTGGGTGGCTCAGTGGGTTAAGCCGCTGCCTTCGGCTCAGGTCATGATCTCAGTGTCCTGGGATCGAGCCCCGCATCGGGCTCTCTGCTCAGCAGGGAGTCTGCTTCCTCCTCTCTCTCTGCCTGCCTCTCTGCCTGCTTATGATCTCTCTCTGTCAAATAAATAAATAAAATCTTTAAAAAAAAAGGAAACAAAATGGATAAAAATGTGAAGAAATGAAAATATAGTTAATTAAATTCAGAAAAGGAGTAAAAGAAAAAAGACAAAATTATCTCATGAATGAAAAGTGGATCACAAAGAGACAAAAGGAATAGACTCAAATAAAAATGTAATGGCAGGGTTTGAGGAAAGACAACTTAGAGAATAAAAATGGGATAAAGAAAAAAAGTCAGAAAAGAGTGGTAGAATGGAAATTCAGCAAATATAGTATTCTTATAATTGGAGTTTCTGAAAAAAACAACAATGGGATAAACTGAACAGATATTATATTTGTATGCATATTGCAAGAAATTTATGTCCAAGAAATCAACCCAAATGTAGTGGTTTGGTTTTTCCTGAGGACTTTCTCTTTGGCTTCCAGATCACCACCATGAAGCTGTATCCTAACATGGCCCTTTCTTTATGTACACACATCCCTTGGATTTCTTTTCTTATAAGAACACCAGATTTATTGGATTAGCCTCATACATGACCATGTTTAAATTTAATTACCTCCTCAAAGGCATCAACTCCAAATACATCCACATTGGGACTTAGGGCTTCAGCACATAAATTTTTAGGAGGATGCAATTCGTTCAGCTATAGACATTTTACTCTCCAGAGTCTTAATTTAAATTTAGCAGTAAGAAGTTAAATAATCTCAACTTTTCTTATCTCTTACAGCTGGGTAACTAGAATTTAACAGAGACTAACATCAATAGCTGAAGGTAAATTAGATTACCTTAGTGACCAGTAGCCTTCAGATAGTGTCCCCATGTGGTAATGACCTACACTGCTGCTTTTATTACTACTCCTTTATGGTGAAAGAAATAGATGCACATAGTAAACATTTTAAAATGCAAAGTGATAATAAGTGAGAAGTGTCTCATCCTTCCTCCTATCCCAGTCTCTATTACTAATCTCTAACTTTTTAGTCATTTTCACATACCAAAGGTCTGTTTCTGTGTTTATTTACTAAAAGGTGTTCAAACTGGCTTGAGGGAGAATATGCGGTTTCTCATTCCATTTTTCATAAAATGAAAAATTTGGTGTTTTTATGGATTTATGTTTCAAGTTAGAGTATCATGTTTCTCACTGTCTTTTTTTTTTAATTTATTTATTTGACAGAGATCACAAGTAGGCAGAGAGACAGGCAGAGAGAGAGGAGGAAGCAGGCTCCCCGCTGAGCAGATAGCCTGATGCAGGGCTTGATCCCAGGATCCTGGGATCATGACCTGAGCTGAAGGCAGAGGCTTAACCCATTGAGCCACCCAGGCACCCCATGTTTCTCACTGTCTTTGACCATCTCTCTCCTATGGGGTGAAGTGTACTGCTTGGTCATGCATGAGTTATATGACTATTGTACTTTTATAGTACATACACAGGACAGATATATGTTTTCTGAAAAGGGAAAACAAGGTGCTATAATAGAAGGTAAAAGCAACAATAGGTAAGCAAATGCAAAAGGTATTCATATGCAACTAATAGTTTAAAATATAAAGCATGCATTTTAATATTTTTAAATATTTTTTTTATCATTTTTTAAATTTATTTTCAACATAACAGTATTCATTGTTTTTGTACCACACCCAGTGTCCCATGCAATCTGTGCCCTCTCTAATACCCACCACCTGGTTCCCCCAACCTCCCACCCCCCCACCTCTTCAAACCCTTCAGATTGTTTTTCAGAGTCCATAGTCTCTCATTGTTCACCTCCCCTTCCAATTTCCCCCAACTCCCTTCTCCTAACTCCACATGTCCTCCATGCTATTTGTTATGTTCCACAAATAAGTGAAACCATATGATAATTGACTCTCTCTGCTTGACTTATTTCACTCAGCATAATTTCTTCCAGTCCCGTCCATGTTGCTACAAAAGTTGGGTATTCATCCTTTCTGATGGAGGCATAAAACTCCATAGTGTATATTGACCACATCTTCCTTAAGATACAGATGTAGTGAAAAGAAGGGCCATCTGTACCCCAATGTTTATAGCAGCAATGGCCACGGTTGCCAAACTGTGGAAAGAACCAAGATGCCCTTCAATGGACGAATGGATAAAGATTTTTTTAATTTGTTTATTTGACAGACAGAGATCACAAGTAGGCAGAGAGGCAGGCAGAGAGGCAAGCAGAGAAGTAGGCTCCCCGCTGAGCAGAGAGCCCCATGCAGGACTCGATCCCAGGACCCTGAGATCATGACCTGAGCCAAAGGCAGAGGCTTAATCCACTGAGCCACCCAGGCACTCTGCACTTTTATATTTAAAGAGTACTTATTTAACTCCTTAATCTGAGAGATTGTTACTTACCACACTGGTACTTCTCCCTCATATCTTATAAAACCACATACAGTCAATTCTCCTTATTGTGGCAGTTACATTATATAAAGTCATCATAATGACTGCATCAGCAAATACCAAATGATTACCCCCAGGGAAAACAGAATTAGATTCATGAAAGCCCCTGGTCACAACATTTGCATCAACCAGTCAATACATAATCTTGTTTTATGTCTATTTCTATTTAAAGGCCTCTTTTAAAATGTATATTATTGATGCATCAACATGTAATTCATGGTCAGTAATGCTGTAACTCATGTCTAATCAAACCTTATCTAACATAAAAATTTTCTCCATAAGATTTATCACAGCTTTTTTGCACGTAGGTAAAGTAGACACCATGGCAGCACTAGCCTTGGAGAGCATTTTATTTTTTTTTTTAATTTTTAATTATTGAATTTTATTAAACCTAATTACAAGTTTCTTCGTAGATAATGAATGATATGGTATTAAAATATGTAATTAACATTTTCTTTTTTTCACTTTAAACCCAGTATAGTTAACATATAGTGTTATATTAGTTTCAGATGTACACTATAGTGATTCAACAATTCTTTTTTTTTAATTTTTTATTTTTTCAGCATAACAGTATTCATTATTTTTGCACCACACCCAGTGCTCCATGCAATCCGTGCCCTCTACAATACCCACCACCTGGTGCCCCCAACCTTCCACCCCCCACCCCTTCAAAATTCTCAGATCGTTTTTCAGAGTCCATAGTCTCTCATGGATCACCTCCCCTTCCAATTTCCCTCAACTCCCTTCTCCTCTCCATCTCCCCTTGTCCTCCATGCTATTTGTTATGCTCCACAAATAAGTGAAACCATATGATAATTGACTCTCTCTGCTTGACTTATTTCACTCAGCATAATCTCTTCCAGTCCCGTCCATGTTGCTACAAAACTTGGGGATTCATCCTTTCTTTTTTCTTTCTTTTTTTTTTTTTTACAGCTTTATAAACATATATTTTTATCCCCAGGGGTACAGGTCTGCGAATCGCCAGGTTTACACACTTCACAACACTCACCATAGCACATACCCTCCCCAATATCCATAACCCCACCCCCCTCTCCCAACCCCCTCCCCCGATCAACCCTCAGTTTGTTTTGTGACATTAAGAGTCACTTATGGTTTGTCTCCCTCCCAATCCCATCTTGTTTCATTTACTCTTCTCCTACCCCCTCAACCCCCCATGTTGCATCTCCTCTCCCTCATATCAGGGAGATCATATGATAGTTGTCTTTCTCCGATTGACTTATTTCGCTAAGCATGATACCCTCTAGTTCCATCCACGTCATCGCAAATGGCAAGATTTCATTTCTTTTGATGGCTGCATAGTATTCCATTGTGTATATATACCACATATTTTTTTTAAGATTTTATTTATTTGTCAGAGAGAGAGGAGAGCGAGCGAGCACAGGCAGACAGAATGGCAGAGAGAGGCAGAGGGAGAAGGAGGCTCCCCGCCAAGCAAGGAGCCCAATGTGGGACTCGATCCCAGGATGCTGGGATCATGACCTGAGCCGAAGGCAGCTGCTTAACCAACTGAGCCACCCAGGCGTCCCTATACCACATCTTCTTTATCCATTCGTCTGTTGATGGGCATCTAAGTTCTTTCCATAGTTTGGCTATTGTAGACATTGCTGCTATAAACATTCGGGTGCACGTGCCCCTTCGGATCACTACGTTTGTTTCTTTAGGGTAAATACCCAGCAGTGCAATTGCAGGGTCATAGGGTAGTTCTATTTTCAACATTTTGAGGAACCTCCATGCTGTTTTCCAGAGTGGTTGCACCAGCTTGCATTCCCACCAACAGTGTAGGAGGGTTCCCCTTTCTCTGCATCCTCGCCAGCATCTGTCATTTCCTGACTTGTTAATTTTAGCCATTCTGACTGGTGTGAGGTGATATCTCATGGTGGTTTTGATTTTTATTTCCCTGATGCCGAGTGATGTGGAGCACTTTTTCATGTGTCTGTTGGCCATCTGGATGTCTTCCTTGCAGAAATGTCTGTTCATGTCCTCTGCCCATTTCTTGATTGGATTTTTTGTTCTTTGGGTGTTGAGTTTGCTAAGTTCTTTATAGATTTTGGACACTAGCCCTTTATCTGATATGTCATTTGCAAATATCTTCTCCCATTCTGTCAGTTGTCTTTTGGTTTTGTTCACTGTTTCCTTTGCTGTGCAAAAGCTTTTGATCTTGATAAAATCCCAAAAGTTCATTTTTGCCCTTGCTTCCCTTGCCTTTGGTGATGTTCCTAGGAAGATGTTGCTGTGGCTGAGGTCGAAGAGGTTGCTGCCTCTGTTATCCTCAAGGATTTTGATGGATTCCTTTCTCACATTGAGATCCTTCATCCATTTTGAGTCTATTTTCGTGTGTGGTGTAAGGAAATGATCCAATTTCATTTTTCTGCATGTGGCTGTCCAATTTTCCCAACACCATTTATTGAAGAGGCTGTCGTTTTTCCATTGGACATTCTTTCCTGCTTTGTCAAAGATGAGTTGACCATAGAGTTGAGGGTCCATTTCTGGGCTCTCTATTCTGTTCCATTGATCTAGGTGTCTGTTTTTGTGCCAGTACCATGCTGTCTTGATGATGGCAGCTTTGTAATAGAGCTTGAAGTCCGGAATTGTGATGCCAACAACTTTGGCTTTCTTTTTCAATATTCCTTTGGCTATTCGAGGTCTCTTCTGGTTCCATATAAATTTTAGGATTATTTGTTCCATTTCTTTGAAAAAAATGGATGGTACTTTGATAGGAATTGCATTAAATGTGTAGATGGCTTTAGGTAGCATAGACATTTTCACAATATTTATTCTTCCAATCCAGGAGCATGGAACATTTTTCCATTTCTTTGTGTCTTCCTCAATTTCTTTCATGAGTACTTTATAGTTTTCTGAGTATAGATTCTTAGTCTCTTTGGTTAGGTTTATTCCTAGGTATCTTATAGTTTTGGGTGCAATTGTAAATGGGAAGGACTCCTTAATTTCTCTTTCTTCTGTCTTGTTGTTGGTGCAGAGAAATGCAACTGATTTCTGTGCATTGATTTTATATCCTGACACTTTACTGAATTCCTGTACAAGTTCTAGCAGTTTTGGAGTGGAGTCTTTTGGGTTTTCCACATAGAGTATCATATCATCTGCGAAGAGTGATAGTTTGACTTCTTCTTTGCCGATTTGGATGCCTTTAATTTCCTTTTGTTGTCTGATGGCTGAGGCTAGGACTTCTAGTACTATGTTGAATAGCAGTGGTGATAACGGACATCCCTGCCATGTTCCTGACCTTAGCGGAAAAGCTTTCAGTTTTTCTCCATTGAGAATGATATTTGCGGTGGGTTTTTCATAGATGGCTTTGATAATATTGAGGTATGTGCCGTCTATCCCTACACTTTGAAGAGTTTTGATCAGGAAGGGATGCTGTACTTTGTCAAATGCTTTTTCAGCATCTATGGAGAGTATCATATGGTTCTTGTTCTTTCATTTATTAATGTGTTGTATCACATTGATTGATTTGCGGATGTTGAACCAACCTTGCAGCCCTGGAATAAATCCCACTTGGTCGTGGTGAATAATCCTTTTAATGTACTGTTGAATCCTATTGGCTAGTATTTTGGCGAGAATTTTTGCATCTGTGTTCATCAAGGATATTGGTCTGTAGTTCTCTTTTTTGATGGGATCCTTGTCTGGTTTTGGAATCAAGGTGATGCTGGCCTCATAAAATGAGTTTGGAAGTTTTCCTTCTATTTCTATTTTTTGGAACAGTTTCAGGAGAATAGGAATTAGTTCTTCTTTAAATGTTTGGTAGAATTCCCCCGGGAAGCCGTCTGGCCCTGGGCTTTTGTTTGTTTGGAGATTTTTGATGACTGTTTCAATCTCCTTACTGGTTACGGGTCTGTTCAGGCTTTCTATTTCTTCCTGGTTCAGTTGTGGTAGTTTATATGTCTCTAGGAATGCATCCATTTCTTCCAGATTGTCAAATTTGTTGGCGTAGAGTTGCTCATAGTATGTTCTTACAATTGTCTGTATTTCTTTGGTGTTCGTTGTGATCTCTCCTCTTTCATTCATGATTTTATTTATTTGGGTCCTCTCTCTTTTCTTTTTGATAAGTCTGGCCAGGGGTTTATCAATCTTATTAATTCTTTCAAAGAACCAGCTCCTAGTTTCGTTGATTTGTTCTATTGTTTTTTTGGTTTCTATTTCATTGATTTCTGCTCTGATCTTTATGATTTCTCTTCTCCTGCTGGGTTTAGGGTTTCTTTCTTGTTCTTTCTCCAGCTCCTTTAGGTGTAGGGTTAAGTTGTGTACCTGAGACCTTTCTTGTTTCTTGAGAAAGGCCTGTACCGCTATATATTTTCCTCTCAGGACTGCCTTTGTTGTGTCCCACAGATTCTGAACCGTTGTGTTTTCATTATCATTTGTTTCCATGAATTTTTTCAATTCTTCTTTAATTTCCTGGTTGACCCATTCATTCTTTAGAAGGATGCTGTTTAGCCTCGATGTATTTGGGTTCTTTCCAAATTTCCTCTTGTGATTGAGTTCTAGCTTCAGAGCATTGTGGTCTGAAAATATGCAGGGAATGATCCCAATCTTTTGATACCGGTTGAGACTTGATTTAGGACCAAGAATGTGATCTATTCTGGAGAACGTTCCATGTGCACTAGAGAAGAATGTGTATTCTGTTGCTTTGGGATGAAATGTTCTGAATATATCTGTGATGTACATCTGGTCCAGTGTGTCATTTAAGGCCTTGATTTCCTTGTTGATCTTTTGCTTGAATGATCTGTCCATTTCAGTGAGGGGAGTGTTAAAATCCCCTACTATTATTGTATTCTTGTCGATGTGTTTCTTTGATTTTGTTATTAATTGGTTTATATAGTTGGCTGCTCCCACGTTAGGGGCATAGATATTTAAAATTGTTAGATCTTCTTGTTGGACAGTTCCTTTGAGTATGAGATAGTGTCCTTCCTCATCTCTTATTATAGTCTTTGGCTTAAAATCTAATTGATCTGATATAAGGATTGCCACTCCTGCTTTCTTCTGATGTCCATTAGCATGGTAAATTCTTTTCCACCCCCTCACTTTAAACCTGGAGGTGTCTTTGGGTTTTAGATGAGTTTCTTGTAGGCAACATATAGATGGGTTTTGTTTTTTTATCCATTCTGATACCCTGTGTCTTTTGATTGGGGCATTTAGCCCATTAACATTCAGGGTAAGTATTGAGAGATATGAATTTAGTGCCATTGTATTGCCTGTAAGGTGACTGTTATTGTATATTGTCTCTGTTTCTTTCTGATCTACTACTTTGAGGGTCTCTCTTTGCTTAGAGGACCCCTTTCAATATTTCCTGTAGAGCTGGTTTGGTATTTGCAAATTCTTTCAGTTTTTGTTTGTCCTGGAAACTTTTAATCTCTCCTTCTATTTTCAATGATAGCCTAGCTGGATATAGTATTCTTGGCTGCATGTTTTTCTCATTTAGTACTCTGAATATATCATGCCAGCTCTTTCTGGCCTGCCAGGTCTCTGTGGATAAGTCTGCTGCCAATCTAATATTTTTACCATTGTACGTTACAGACTTCTTTTCCCGGGCTGCTTTCAGGGTCTTTTCTTTGTCACTAAGACTTGTAAATTTTACTATTAGGTGCCGGGTGTGGACCTATTCTTATTGATTTTGAGGGGGGTTCTCTGAACCTCTTGAATTTTGATGCTTGTTCCCTTTGCCATATTGGGGAAATTCTCTCCAATAATTCTCTCCAATATACCTTCTGCTCCCCTCTCTGTTTCCTCTTCTTCTGGAATCCCAATTATTCTAATGTTGTTTCGTCTTATGGTGTCACTTATCTCTCGAATTCTCCCCTCGTGGTCCAGTAGCTGCTGGTCCCTCTTTTGCTCTGCTTCTTTATTCTCTGTCATTTGGTCTTCTATATCACTAATTCTTTCTTCTGCCTCATTTATCCTAGCAGTGAGAGCCTCCATTTTTTATTGCACCTCATTAATAGCTTTTTTGATTTCAACTTGGTTAGATTTTAGTTCTTTTATTTCTCCAGAAAGGGCTTTTATATCTCCCGAGAGGGTTGCTTTAATATCTTCCATGCCTTTTTCAAGCCCGGCTAGAACCTTGAGAATCGTCATTCTGAACTCTATATCTGACATATTACCAATGTCTGTATTGATTAGGTTCCTAGCCTTTGGTACTGCCTCTTGTTCTTTTTTTTGTTGTGAATTTTACCGCCTTGTCATTTTTTCCAGATAAGAGTTTATGAAGGAGCAAGTAAAATACTAATAGGGTGGCAACAACCCCAGGAAAATATGCTTTAGCCAAATCAGAAGAGATCCCAAATTGTGAGGGGGGAGAAAGGGGATAAAAAGGGGTTCAGAAAGAAAAAAAAAGAAACTATTAAATAAAAGAAAGCTGATATAGAAAAAATATAAAAAGAAGAAAAAAATATATATATATTAGATAAACTATTTAAAAAACGTTAAAAAAGAAAACGGTAAAAGTTAAAAAAATTTAGCAGAAGAAGAGAAAAAGAAAAAAAATTGAAAAAGGAAAAAAAATTAAATTAACTGCAAGGCTAAAAAATCATGGGGAGAAAGCCATGAGTTCCGTGCTTTGCTTTCTTCTCCTCTGGAATTCCGCCGCTCTCCTTGGTATTGAAACTGCACTCCTTGGTAGGTGAACTTGGTCCTGGCTGGGTTTCCCATTGATCTTCTGGGGGAGGGGCCTGTTGTAGTGATTCTCAAGCGTCTTTGCCCCAGGCAGAGTTTAACTGCCCTTCTCCGGGGCCGCGCTGAGTAATCTGCTCGGGTTTGCTTTCGGGAGCTTTTGTTCCCTGAGCGCTTTCCGTAGAGTTCTGGAGGACGGGAATGAAGATGGCGGCCTCCCGGTCTCCAGCCCAGAGGAGCCGAGAGCCCGGGGCCCCCCTCCTCAGTGCGCCCTCAGAGAACAGCGCCCAATGACTTCTGTCACCCTGGCCTCTGGCCACGCTCCGAGCTGACCGAGCCTGCGACCGGTTCAAGGCAACCCCGAGCTGAGAGTCACTCCTCGGCTCTGTCTCTGTAGCCGGCTTCCCCGTTCTAATACCGGTAAGCCCTGCGACACTCAGACACCCCTGATCCTTCTGCGACCCTGCGGGACCTGAGGCCGCGCTGACCCCGCCTGGGCTTCACCCCAGTTAAGCCTCTGGAGCAATGTCCCTCAGCGGAACAGACTTTTAAAAGTCCTGATTTTGCTCCGTTGCTCCGCCGCTCGCCGGGAGCGGGCCCCTCCCCCCGCGATCTATCTTCCCATCGCTTTGGATTCACTTTTCCGCCAGTCCTACCTTTCAGATAGTGGTTGATTTTCTGTTTCTAGAATTGCTGGTCTTTTTCTCTTCAATCTCCCGTTGGATTTGTAGGTGTTTGCAATCTTTAGATAAGCTATTTAGCTGATCTCCCGCTACCCGAAGTAGTCTCAGCCTGCTACTTCTCCGCCATCTTGACTCCTCCTCTCGGAGAGCATTTTAAATAGGGAAATCACATACACACACACACACACACACACACACACACACACACAAATGCACAAACATGCAAAATACATGGCATTAAGTTGACTGCACAAAGAACACTTGTTATATAATACAGGGACTGGAACGATAAGGCACAGCCTCTTCTTGTTTGACCACAGCTGGGAGCCTGCCTGCTGGTTAATTCAAATTTTTTGCTGCTCTGCACATGTCAGCAAATGATTGGAAAGCACCATGAGTGCTACTTTGGGAGTTACAAATGATTTTGGAGTCATAAAATAAAATTTAGCAAGTAAATAAATAGGCAAATACAAAGTCTGGGAATAATGAGAATCTAATTGGACCCAAAAGGAAGGAAACCTAATCCTATTTCATTAATCTCATACGGCTTGAAGTGGAATGGTCCAAGTTTAGGTTCAATTACGTTTTCTATTAAATTTCACAAAATTATTTAGTATTTTTTATGCAGCTTTTTGCTTTCTTTATGGTTTCTAATTGTCTTTTTTTTTTAATTCTGTTGAAAAAAGAGTACTGGCAGTTAGATTCACCTAAATTAAATTCATGTAACTTAATCCCTGTATTTGTTCAGTGGTCTAATTTGAACCAAGAATTTTACAGGTCTTTTGCACAGATTCAGAGGCTTTCTTTTCTTTTCTTTTTTATTTTTAATTTATTTTCAGCATAACAGTATTAATTGTTTTTGCACCACACCCAGTGCTCCATGCAATCCGTGCCCTCTCTAATACCCACCACCTTGTTCCCCCAACCTCCCACCCCCCTGCCCCTTCAAGACCCTCAGGTTGTTTCTCAGAGTCCATAGTCTGTCATGGTTCACCTCCCCTTCCAATTTCCCTCAACTCCCTTCTCCTCTCCATCTCCCCTTGTCCTCCATGCTATTTGTTATGCTCCACAAATAAGTGAAACCATATGATAATTGACTCTCTCTGCTTGACTTATTTCACACAGCATAATCTCTTCCAGTCCCATCCATGTTGCTACAAAAGTTGGGTATTCATCCTTTCTGATGGAGGCATAATACTCCATAGTATATATATATAGACCTCATCTTCCTTATCCATTCGTCTGTTGAAGGGCATCTTGGTTCTTTCCACAGTTTGGTGACCATGGCTATTGCTGCTATAAACATTGGGGTACAGATGGCTGTCTTTTCATTGGGGGATATCACAGCTACTGGAAGCCTTGGTGCAATTCTGAAAGTAAGAAGTTCTGCCCTTTTCCCATCCAGGTATCCTTCTTATGTAAGTGACAGGGAAGACAGAGTAGATTTCAAAGACAACTGAAACAACAAAAGGGCAAGAAATAGTACCAAAATTCTTAGCTTTTTATGAAAAGGCTTTCCTCACACTATCTCTAACATTACTCTTTGCAGAATTCCACCTCATGTACTCTCTCAGCAGCAAGAATATAAAAACTAAATAATTACACCGTCTTTTTCATTACTTTTTCCAACTATCTTGTTAACCCAGATTTGTTTTGCCGACTAGGTCATATTTACTTTCTTACAAATTAGCACAGTGATTTCTACTGTCATGATTTATTTAACAAAGCATATTCAGGCATATTTGATCTTTACAAAATGCAAAACCTGATAAATCTTATATATATGCCTTATATTATATGCTTTATATTTAGCCTAATAAATTATCTTATGTTATAATAATAGGTTTTCCTCCAGGTCAAAATTACCCATTAAAACCATTTAATTCTGTCCTTCCCAAAAGAACCAAATATCATCATTCTCAGCCAATGGGATTTTCAACTAACAAATTCTAGGAATATGCCAGTCCAGTTGTAGATCACTGCACAAAATGGACTTCGAACCTTAGATCAGGAAAGACAGAGATTATTTTAAGATAGATTCTTACCCTAAAATCAGTGGGAAGGATTTATCATCTCTCTCCTTGCACTGGAATATTATCTCTATAAAGAGATTTTCTTTAATCGCTACTGAAGCTCCTGTGACTTGCCCTTTGATGGCTTTAAGTAAATACTTTTGGAATGAATGGATTTTAGCTACTGCTGTATTAAAAAAATCACTCCAGAGCATAGTGACTTAAGATAAAACATTTTTTTTAATTTTTATTTTTTTATTATATGTTCAAGTAGCCAGCATACAAGAAATACATCATTAGTTTTTGATGTAGTGTTCAATGATTCATTAATTGCATATAACAGGACTGCTTATCATATCACATGCTCTCCTCATTACCCATCATCCTCTTACCAGCCCCCACCAACTCTTCTGAAACTGTCACTTTGTTTCCTAGAGTCCAGAGTCTCTCATGGCTCATGTCCCTCTCTGGTTTATTCCCATTCAGTTTTCCCTCCAATCCCCCATGGTCCTCCGTGGTGTTCCTTATGTTCCACATGAAATCATATGATAATTGTCCTTCTCTGTCTGGCTTACTTCACTTAACATAACCCCCTCCAGTTCCATCCATGTCAATGTAAATAGTGGGTATTCATCCTTTCTGATGGCTGAGTAATATTCCATCATATATATGAACAACATCTTCTTTATCAATTCAAGATGAAACATTTTATTGTTATCTCTTGTGGTTCCTGAAGTTGGCTGGATTCTTTTGTAGAAGTGGTTCTTATTCAAGGTCTGTCTTGTGTTTGCAGTGAAATGGCAACTGCAGCTGAAGTCACATTGAAGACATTCTCACTCATATGTATGGAGGTTGATGCTGGCTGTCAGCAGAATGGTGGTGTTGTCACCCAAAACATGTACAGGAGGCCCATCTACATGGTTTGGACTTCCCCATAGCATGGTGGTTGGGTTCCAAGAGCTAACTTCTTAAGGAAACAAGGAGGAAGTATGTGTATCTTTATGAACTAGTTTTGAAGTTTTTTTGAAGTCATGTATGCTGTTTCTATCCTGAAGTTTCACCCACGTTGAAGGGGGAGAGTCATATTTCCCATTATTTGATGGATGATATGCCAATGCCATATATTTTTTTATTTTATTTTTTATAAACATATATTTTTATCCCCAGGGGTACAGGTCTGCGAATTGCCAGGTTTACACACTTCACAGCACTCACCATAGCACATACCCTCCCCAATATCCATAACCCCACCCCCCTCTCCCAACCCCCTCCCCCCATCAACCCTCAGTTTGTTTTGTGAGATTAAGAGTCACTTATGGTTTGTCTCCCTCCCAATCCCATCTTGTTTCATTTATTCTTCTCCTACCCCCTTAACCCCCCGTGTTGCATCTCCTCTCCCTCATATCAGGGAGATCATATGAGAGTTGTCTTTCTCCGATTGACTTATTTCGCTAAGCATGATACCCTCTAGTTCCATCCACGTCATCGCAAATGCCAAGATTTCATTTCTTTTTATGGCTGCATAGTATTCCATTGTGAATATATACCACATATTCTTTATCCATTCATCTGTTGATGGGCATCTAGGTTCTTTCCATAGTTTGGCTATTGTAGACATTGCTGCTATAAACATTTGGGTGCATGTGCCCCTTCGGATCACTACGTTTGTATCTTTAGGGTAAATACCCAGCAGTGCAATTGCAGGGTCATAGGGTAGTTCTATTTTCAACATTTTGAGGAACCTCCGTGCTGGTTTCCAGAGTGGTTGCACCAGCTTGCATTCCCACCAACAGTGTAGGAGGGTTCCCCTTTCTCTGCATCCTCGCCAGCATCTGTCATTTCCTGACTTGTTAATTTTAGCCATTCTGACTGGTGTGAGGTGATATCTCATGGTGGTTTTGATTTTTATTTCCCTGATGCCGAGTGATGTGGAGCAATTTTTCATGTGTCTGTTGGCCATCTGGATGTCTTCTTTGCAGAAATGTCTGTTCATGTCCTCTGCCCATTTCTTGATTGGATTATTTGTTCTTTGGGTGTTGAGTTTGCTAAGTTCTTTATAGATTTTGGACACTAGCCCTTTATCTGATATGTCGTATGCAAATATCTTCTCCCATTCTGTCAGTTGTCTTTTGGTTTTGTTCACTGTTTCCTTTGCTGTGCAAAAGCTTTTGATCTTGATAAAATCCCAATAGTTCATTTTTGCCCTTGCTTCCCTTGCCTTTGGCGATGTTCCTAGGAAGAAGTTGCTGCGGCTGAGGTCGAAGAGGTTGCTGCCTCTGTTATCCTCAAGGATTTTGATGGATTCCTTTCTCACATTGAGGTCCTTCATCCATTTTGAGTCTATTTTCGTGTATGGCGTAAGGAAATGATCCAATTTCATTTTTCTGCATGTGGCTGTCCAATTTTCCCAACACCATTTACTGAAGAGGCTGTCGTTTTTCCATTGGACATTCTTTCCTGCTTTGTCGAAGATGAGTTGACCATAGAGTTGAGGGTCCATTTCTGGGCTCTCTATTCTGTTCCATTGATCTAGGTGTCTGTTTTTGTGCCAGTACCATGCTGTCTTGATGATGGCAGCTTTGTAATAGAGCTTGAAGTCCGGAATTGTGATGCCAACAACTTTGGCTTTCTTTTTCAATATTCCTTTGGCTATTCGAGGTCTTTTCTGGTTCCATATAAATTTTAGGATTATTTGTTCCATTTCTTTGAAAAAAATGGATGGTACTTTGATAGGAATTGCATTAAATGTGTAGATGGCTTTAGGTAGCATAGACATTTTCACAGTATTTGTTCTTCCATCCATGAGCATGGAACATTTTTCCATTTCTTTGTGTCTTCCTCAATTTCTTTCATGAGTACTTTATAGTTTTCTGAGTATAGATTCTTAGTCTCTTTGGTTGGGTTTATTCCTAGGTATCTTATAGTTTTGGGTGCAATTGTAAATGGGATGGACTCCTTAATTTCTCTTTCTTCTGTCTTGTTGTTGGTGTAGAGAAATGCAACTGATTTCTGTGCATTGATTTTTTTTTTAAAAGATTTTATTTATTTATTTGACAGGGAGAGATCACAAGTAGGCAGAGAGGCAGGCAGAGAGAGAGGAAGGGAAGCAGGCTTCCTGATGAGCAGCGAGCCCGATGCGGGACTCGATCCCAGGACCCTGGGATCATGACCTGAACTGAAGGCAGCGGCTTAACCCACTGAGCCACCCAGGTGCCCCTGTGCATTGATTTTATATCCTGACACTTTACTGAATTCCTGTAAAGTTCTAGCAGTTTTGGAGTAGAGTCTTTTGGGTTTTCCACATATAGTATCATACCATCTGCAAAGAGTGATAGTTTGACTTCTTCTTTGCCGATTTGGATGCCTTTAATTTACTTTTGTTGTCTGATTGCTGAGGCTAGGACTTCTAGTACTATGTTGAATAGCAGTGGTGATAATGGACATCCCTGCCATGTTCCTGACCTTAGCGGAAAAGCTTTCAGTTTTTCTCCATTGAGAATGATATTTGCGGTGGGTTTTTCATAGATGGCTTTGATAATATTGAGGTATGTGCCATCTATTCCTACACTTTGAAGAGTTTTGATCAGGAAGGGATGCTGTACTTTGTCAAATGCTTTTTCATCATCTATTGAGAGTATCATATGATTCTTGTTCTTTCTTTTATTAATGTGTTGTATCACATTGATTGATTTGCGGATGTTGAACCAGCCTTGCAGCTCTGGAATAAATCCCAATTTGTCATGGTGAATAATCCTTTTTATGTACTGTTGAATCCTATTGGCTAGCATTTTGGTGAGAATTTTTGCATCTGTGTTCATCAAGGATATTGGTCTGTAGTTCTCTTTTTTGATGGGATTCTTGTCTGGTTTTGGAATCAAGGTGATGCTGGCCTCATAAAATGAGTTTGGAAGTTTTCCTTCTATTTCTATTTTTTGGAACAGTTTCAGGAGAATAGGAATTAGTTCTTCTTTAAATGTTTGGTAGAATTCCCCCGGGAAGCCGTCTGGCCCCGGGCTTTTGTTTGTTTGGAGATTTTTGATGACTGTTTCAATCTCCTTACTGGTTATGGGTCTGTTCAGGCTTTCTATTTCTTCCTGGTTCAGTTGTGGTAGTTTATATGTCTCTAGGAATGCATCCATTTCTTCCAGATTGTCAAATTTGTTGGCGTAGAGTTGCTCATAGTATGTTCTTACAATTGTCTGTATTTCTTTGGTGTTCGTTGTGATCTCTCCTCTTTCATTCATGATTTTATTTATTTGGGTCCTTTCTCTTTTCTTTTTGATAAGTCTGGCCAGGGGTTTATCAATCTTATTAATTCTTTCAAAGAACCAGCTCCTAGTTTCGTTGATTTGTTCTATTGGTTTTTTTTTTTTTTTGTTTCTATTTCATTGATTTCTGCTCTGATCTTTATGATTTCTCTTCTCCTGCTGGGTTTAGGGTTTCTTTCTTGTTCTTTCTCCAGCTCCTGTAGGTGTAGGGTTAGGTTGTGTACCTGAGACCTGTCTTGTTTCTTGAGAAAGGCTTGTACCGCTATATATTTTCCTCTCAGGACTGCCTTTGTTGTGTCCCACAGAATTTGAACCATTGTGTTTTCATTATCATTTGTTTCCATAAATTTTTTCAATTCTTCTTTAATTTCCTGGTTGACCCATTCATTCTTTAGAAGGATGCTGTTTAGTCTCCATGTATTTGGGTTCTTTCCAAATTTCCTCTTGTGATTGAGTTCTAGCTTCAGAGCATTGTGGTCTGAAAATATGCAGGGAATGATCCCAATCTTTTGATACTGGTTGAGACCTGATTTAGGACCCAGGATGTGATCTATTCTAGAGAATGTTCCATGTGCACGAGAGAAGAATGTGTATTCTGTTGCTTTGGGGTGAAAAGTTCTGAATATATCTGTGATGTCCATTTGGTCCAGTGTATCATTTAAGGCCTTTATTTCCTTGTTGATCTTTTGCTTGGATGATCTGCCATTTCAGTGAGGGGAGTGTTAAAGTCCCCTATTATTACTGTATTACTGTTGATGTGTTTCTTTGATTTTGTTATTAATTGGTTTATATGGTTGGCTGCTCCCACGTTAAGGGCATAGATATTTAAAATTGTTAGATCTTCTTGTTGGACAGATCCTTTGAGTATTATATACTGTCCTTCCTCATCTCTTATTATAGTCTTTGGCTTAAAATCTAATTGATCTGATATAAGGATTGCCACTCCTGCTTTCTTCTGATGTCCATTAGCATGGTAAATTCTTTTCCACCCCCTCACTTTAAATCTGGAGGTGTCTTTGGTTTAAAATGAGTTTCTTGTAGGCAACATATAGATGGGTTTTGTTTTTTTATCCATTCTGATACCCTGTGTCTTTTGATTGGGGCATTTAGCCCATTAACATTCAAGTATTGAGAGATATGAATTTAGTGCCATTGTATTGCCTGTAAGGTGACTGTTATTGTATATTGTCTCTGTTCCTTTCTGATCTACCACTTTTAGGGTCTCTCTTTGCTTAGAGGACCTCTTTCAATATTTTCTGGTTTGGTGTTTGCAAATACTTTCATTTTTGTTTGTCCTGGAAGCTTTTAATCTCTCCTTCTATTTTCAATGATAGTCTAGCTGGATATAGTATACTTGACTGCATGTTTTTCTCGTTTATTGCTCTGAATATATCATGCCAGCTCTTTCTGGCCTGCCAGGTCTCTGTGGATAAGTCTGCTGCCAATCTAATATTTTTACCATTGTATGTTACAGACTTCTTTTCCCGGGCTGCTTTCAGGATTTTCTCTTTGTCACTAAGACTTGTAAATTTTACTACTAGGTGACGGGGTGTGGACCTATTCTTATTGATTTTGAGGGGGGTTCTCTGAACCTCCTGGATTTTGATGCTTGTTCCCTTTGCCATATTGGGAAAATTGTCTCCAATAATTCTCTCTAATATACCTTCTTCTCCCCTCTCTTTTTCTTCTTCTTCTGGAATCCCAATTATTCTAATGTTGTTTTGTCTTATGGTGTCACTTATTTCTCGAATTCTCCCTTCATGGTCCAGTAGCTGTTTGTCCCTCTTTTTCTCAGCTTCTTTATTCTCTGTCATTTGGTCTTCTATATCGCTAATTCTTTCTTCTGCCTCATTTATCCTATCAGAGAGAGCCTCCATTTTTTATTGCACCTTATTAATAGCTTTTTTTATTTCAACTTGGTTTGATTTTAGTTCTTTTATTTCTCCAGAAAGGGCTTTTATCTCTCCAGAGAGTGTTTCTCTAATATCTTCCATGCCTTATTCGAGCCCAGCTAGAACCTTGAGAATCGTCATTCTGAACTCTAGATCTGACATATTACCAATGTCCGTATTAATTAGGTCCCTAGCCTTTGGTAGTGCCTCTTGTTCTTTTTTTAGTGGTGAATTTTTCTGCCTTGTCATTTTGTCCAGATAAGAGTATATGAAGGAGCAAGTACAATACTAAAAGGGTGGCAAAGACCCCAGAAAATATGCTTTAACCAAATCAGAAGAGATCCCAAATCGTGAGGAGGGAGAAAGGGGATAAAAGGAAGTTCAGAAATAAAAAAAAAAAAAAGAAACAATTTCAAAAAAGAAAACGAATAAAGAAAAATATAAAAAAGAAAAAAAAATATATATATTAGATAAGCTATTTAAAAAACGTTAAAAAAGCAAAGGGTAAAAGTTAAAAAAATTTGGCAAAAGAAGAGAAAAAAATTGAAAAAGAAAAAAAATTAAATTAATTGCAAGGCTAAAGAATCATGGGGAGAAAGCCATGAGTTCCGTGCTTTGCTTTCTCTTCCTCTGGAATTCTGCTGCTCTCCTTGGTATTGAAACTGCACTCCTTGGTAGGTGAACTTGGTCCTGGCTGGGTTTCTTGTTGATCTTCTGGGGGAGGGGCCTGTTGTAGTGATTCTCAAGTGTCTTTGCCCCAGGCGGAATTGCACCGCCCTTACTAGGAGCCAGGTTGAGTAATCCACTTGGGTTTGCTTACGGGAGTTTTTGTTCCCTGAGCACTTTCCGTAGAGTTCCGGAGGACGGGAATGAAGATGGCAGCCTCCCAGTCTCCGGCCCGGAGGAACCGAGAGCCTGGGGCCCCACTCCTCAGTGCGCCCTCAGAGAACAGCGCCCAATTACTCCCGTCACCGTGGCCTCTGGCCACGCTCCGAGCTGACCAAGCCTGCGACCAGTTCAAGGTAACCCCGAGCTGAGAGCTCACTCCTCAACTCTGTCTCTGTAGCCGGCTTCCCCGTTCTAATACCTGTAAGCTCTGCGACACTCAGACACCCCCAATCCTTCTGTGACCCTGCAGGACCTGAGGCCATGCTGACCCCACGTGGGCTTCACCCCGGTTAAGCCTCTGGAGTGATGTCCCTCAGCAGAACAGACTTTTAAAAGTCCTGATTTTGTGCTCCATTGCTCCGCCGCTTGCCGGGAGCTGGCCCCTCCCCCCGTGGTCTATCTTCCCGTCGCTTTGGATTCACTTCTTCACCAGTCCTACCTTTCAGAAAGTGGTTGATTTTCTGTTCTAGAATTGCTGTTCTTCTCTTCGATCTCCCGTTGGATTTGTAGGCATTTTCAATCTTTAGATAAGCTATTAGCTGATCTCCCGCTACCCGAAGTAGTCTCAACCTGCTACTTCTCCGCCATCTTGACTCCTCCCTCCCATATATTTTTTTAAAGCCAATGTCATATTTAATGAGAAAGTGGGATAAAATACATTTTGACAGCCATCTCTGGAAAACTCAGCCTTCCACAAAGCCTGACCAATAACAAACTATATTTGATTATAAGCACATATGAGACATGCCCAGGTAGTATAAAGATAAGTTAGAAAAATACTAAGAGAAACTTTCAAGTCAGATGAAGATCATTTGGTAGCACATAAGTTATTTGCTAAAGATACAGAACGATATTATGGATGTTTTATAAGTCTTTTCATGGTTGTGAAGATTTATGCAGACTCTTTTACTGACTGGAGAGACCATTCAGGTGGATGGGAGCAACAGGGGTGTGGAGCAAGTGAAGGTCTTCTCCTATTCTACTTCAATCAAAGTATCTCCATTTTTAATTTGCTTTATATAAACTGAAAACTTTGGTTCTATAGTGATTCAGTTGAAGGGAAATGTCTTGCTGCTTAAAAGTTTGGTAACCTGTGGAAATGTATAAAATTATAAACACGAAAATATGCTCAATTTCTATTGATTGAGCTGCTGTCAATATTTCTTGTTTGTGGGTTTTTTTTTTCATTTTCAGAGATTTGATGAGAAATACTGAGAGAGAATTTCAAGGAAATGAATTGCAATTACATGGTATTCATAATGCCATTTATACTTCCAGATACCAGATGCTGCTCATTTCCTATAAGTTCTCCTTCCCACATATCCTGGCTGTCATGGTCAGTTGGATTCAGCACAGTAAAAATAACTGTTGAGGTACCTTGGTGGCTCAGTCAGTTAAGGGTCTCACTCTTTATTTTGGCTCAGGTCATAATTTCAAGGTTGTGGGATTGAGCCCTGCATCAGGCTCCTTGCTAAGTGGGGATTCTGCTGGAAATTATGTCTCTCTATCTACCCCTGTGCCCCCCAACTCTCTCTCTCTCTCTCAAATTACATATGTCTTTAAAATAGCTGTTTACATGACTCTCTTTGCTTATTAATGTCTCCATATTTCAAAAAGACCACCATTCCCACAATTCTCATGTGCCACAGTCTTGATAGTTTCTCATTCATAAGAAGAAGGAGGCAAGGGGGATTACATTTATTTCTCTTTTTGAATACCCCTTTAGCAAAAGCTTATGGTACTTTCTTTATAATTTACCAGTAAGTATTAATAAAAAAAAAGACTTATGGGATAAAAGAACAAAGAATGCTGAGCATAACCCCTGTATTAAGAAACACAAAACTTATGCTATGGTAATATAACATAAAAATAGGAGTGACTTAGCACATAAATTATTTTTGCTCATGCAATGTTGGTATAGCTTGGATTAATCTCCAAGTCTGCTATCTCCCACATGGTAACTCAACTGCACAGACTTCTTTTATGTTGTGTCCCTACTATCTCAGTATACTGCCTCAATAGGGAGTAAAGATATTAAAAGTTGAGTAATATTTTCACTACCTCAGCCCAGAAGTGACTCTTCAGATAACTGTCCACTGGTTGAAACTACTTCTGTATCCCTGCCTAAGCTTAAAGTCTCTGGGAATTATAATCTTCCCGTGCCCAGGAAGGAGAGGAGAGCCAAACACTAGATGTGCCTTCCATGGTATCAAATGCTATCAATGTTTTTGCAATCATTTGGAAAGTTCTGAGGATGTTCTTTTTTTAAAAAATTAATTTTATTTTTTCAGTGTTCCAAGATTCACTGTTTATGCACCACACCCAGTGCTCCACGCAATATGTGCCCTCCTTAATACCCACCACCAAGCCCTCCCAACCCTCAAAGCCCTCCCCTCCAAAATTCTCAATTTGTTTCTCACAGTCTACAGTCTCTCATGGTTTCTTTCCCCCTCTGATTTCCCCCAACTCACTTCTCTTCTCTTTCACCCAATGTCCTCTGTGTTATTCCTTATGCTCCACAAGTAAGTGAAACCATATGATAATTGACTTTCTCTGCTTGACATTTTTCACTCAGCATGCTCTCCGCCATTCCTGCCCATGTTGATACAAAAGTTGTGTATTCATCCTTTCTAATGGAGGCATAATACTCCATAGTATATATGGACCATATCTTCTTTTTTTTTAAGATTTCTTATCTATTTATTTGACGGACAGAGATCACAAGTAAGCAGGGAGGCAGGCAGAGAGAGAAGGAAGAAGCAGGCTCCCCGCTGAGCAGAAAGCCCGATGGGGCACTCGATCCCAGGACCCCGGGACCATGACCTGAGCCAAAGGCAGAGGCCTAACCCACTGAGCCACCCAGGCACCCCTGGACCATATCTTCTTTATCCATTCATCTGTTGAAAGACATCTTGGCTCTTTCCATAGTTTGGCAACTGTGGCCATTGCTGCTGTGAACATTGGTGTACAGATGACCCTTCTAATCACTACATCTGTATATTTGGAGTAAATTGGAGTAAATACCCAGTAGTGCAATTGCAGGGTCATAGGGTGGCTCTATTTTTAATTTCTTAAGGAATCTCCATACTGTTTTCCAAAGTGGCTGCACCAACTTGCATTCCCACCAACAGTGTAAGAGGGTTCCTCTTTTCTCCACATCCTCTCTGACACTTGTTGTTTATTGTCTTGTTGATTTTGGCCATCCTAACTGGTGTAAGGTGGTATTTCAGTGTGGTTTTGATTTGAATCTCCCTGATGGCTAATGATGATGAACATTTTTTCATGTGTCCATTAGCCATTTGTATGTCTTCATTGGAGAAGTGTCTGTTCATGTCTTCTGCCCATTTTTTGACGTGATTATCTGTTTTGTGCATGTTGATTTTGAGGAGTTCTTTATAGATCTTGGATATCAGCCCTTTGTCTGTACTGTCATTTGCAGATATCTTCTCCAATTCTGAAGGTTGCCTCTTTGTTCTGTTGACTGTTTTCTTTGCTGTGCAGAATTTTTTTATCTTGACGAAGTCCAAAAGTTTATTTTTGCTTTTGTTTCATTTGCCTTTGGAGACATGTCTTGAAAGAAGTTTCTGCGACTGATGTTGAAGAGGTCATTGCCTATGTTCTCCTCTAGGATTTAATAGATTCCTGCCTCACGTTGAGCTCTTAAATCCATTTTGAGTTTATCTTTGTGCATGGTGTAAGAATGGTCGAGTTTCATTCTTCTATACATAGTTGACCAATTTTCCTAGCACCATTTATTGAATAGACTGTCTTTTTTCCACTGTCTATTTTTTCCTGCTTTGATGAAGATTAATTGACCATAGAGTGCGGGTCCATATCTGGGCTCTTTCCACTGACTATTCTCTGTTCCACTGGCCTATGTTCCTGTCTTTGTGCCAGTACCATGCTATCTTGGTGACCACAGCTTTGTAGTAAAGCTTGAAATCAGGCAACATGATACCCCCAGTTTTGTTTTCCTTTTTCAACATGTCCTTAATGATTTGGGGTCTTTTCTGATTCCATACAAATTTTAGGATTGTTTGTTCCAGCACTTTGAAAAACGCCGGTGGAATTTTGATCGGGATGTCATTGAAAGTATTGACATTTTAACGATGTTTATTCTTCCAATCCTTGAACATGGAATGCTTTTCCATCTTTTTGTGTCTTCTTCAATTTATTTAATGAGTGCTCTGTAGTTCCTTGACTATAGATCCTTTAGCTCTTTGGTTGGGTTTATTGCCAGGTATTTTATGATTCTTTGTGCTATAATAAATGGAATCAGTTCTCTAGTTTTCTTTCTTTCTTTATTTCTACATTTTCATTACTAGTGTATAAGAAAGCAATAGATTTCTGTGGATTGATTCTGTATCCTGCCACATGACTGAATTGCTGTATGAGTTCTAGTAGTTTGGGGGTGGAGTCTTTTGGGTTTTCCATATAAAATATCAAGTCATCTGTGAAGAGAGAGAGTTTGATTTCTTTGCAAATCTGAATACCTTTTATTTCTTTTTGTTGTCTGATAGCTGTTGCTAGGACTTCTAGTACTATATTGAACAACAGTGGCGAGAGTGGGACTCCTTGTCACGTTCCTGATCTCAAAGGTAAGACTGTCAGCTTTCCCCCCCTTAAGAATGATATTTGCTGTGGGTTTTCATAGATAGATTTTATGAAGTTGAGTGATGTTTCTTCTATCCCTATGCTTTGAAGTGTTTTAATCAGGAACAGATGCTCTATCTTGTCAAATGTTTTTCCTGCATCAATTGAAAGGACCAAGTGGCTCTTCTCTTCTTACTGATTTGTTCTGTCACATTGATTGATTTGCAAACGTTGAACCACCCTGTCATCCCAGGAATAAATCCCACTTGGTCATGGTGGATAATCTTTTCAATGTACTCTTGGATCCTATTAGCTTGGATCTTGTTGAGAATCTTGGCATCCATATTCATCAGGGATATTGGTCTGAAATTCTCCTTTTGGATGGGGTCTTTGCCTGGTTTGGGGATCAGGGAAATGCTGGCTTCATACAAAGAGTCTGGTAGTTTTTCTTCTCTTTCTATTTTTTGAAACATCTTCAGGAGAATAAGTATTAATTCTTCTTTGAATGTTTGGTAGAATTCCCCAGGGAATCTGTCAGGTCCTGGGCTCTTGTATTTTGGAAGATTTTTGATCACTGCTTCAATATTGTTTCTAGAAATTGGCCTATTCAGGTTGTCACTTTCTTACTGTTTCAGTGTTGGAAGTTTATAGGTTCCCTGGAATGCATCCATTTCTTCTAGGTTGCTTAACTTATTGGCATATAACTGTTGATAATAATTTCTGATGATTTTTCTATTCCTTGGCGTTAGTAATGATGTCTCCCTTTTCATTCACAATTTTATTAATTTGGGTCCTCTCTCTTTTGTTTTGGATAAATCTGGCTGGTGATTTATCTATCTTATTGATTCTTTCAAAGAACGAGCTTCTATTTTCATTGATGTGTTCTATTGTATCTTTGGTTTCTATCTCATTGACTTCTGCTCTAATCTTGATTATTTCCTTATGTTTTTTTCTTTTTAATTTCCCCTTGTAGTTTTTTTTAAAATAATCATTTTTTAATTTATTTTCAGCATAACAGTATTCATTGTTTTTGTACCACACCCTGTGCTCCATGCAATCCGTGCCCTCTCTAATACCCACCACCTGGCTCCCCCAACCTCCCACCCCCCGACCTCTTCAAACCCTTCAGATTGTTTTTCAGAGTCCATAGTCTCTCATGGTTCACCTCCCCTTCCAATTTCCCTCAACTCCATTCTCCTAACTCCCCATGTCCTCCATGCTATTTGTTATGCTCCACAAATAAGTGAAACCATATGATAATTGACTCTCTCTGTTTGACTTATTTCACTCAGCATAATCTCTTCCAGTCCCATCCATGTTGCTACAAAAGTTGGGTATTCATCCTTTCTGAGGGAGGCATAATACTCCATAGTATATATGGACCACATCTTCCTTATCCATTTGTCCGTTGAAAGGCATCTTGGTTATTTCCACAGTTTGGCAACCGTGGCCATTGCTGCTATAAACATTGGGGTACAGATGGCCCTTCTTTTCACTACATCTGTATCTTTGGGGTAAATACCCAGTAGTGCAATTGCAGGGTCATAAGGAAGTTCTATTTTTAATTTCTTGAGGAATCTCCACACTGTTCTCCAAAGTGGCTGCACCAACTTGCATTCCCACCAACAGTGGAAGAGGGTTCCCCTTTCTCCACATCCCCTCCAACACATGTCGTTTCCTGTCTTGCTAATTTTGGCCATTCTAGCTGGCGTAAGGTGGTATCTCAAGGTGGCTTTTTTTTTTTCAGCATAACAGTATTCATTGTTTTTGTACCACACCCAGTGCTCAATCTCCCTGATGGCTAGTAATGATGCACATTGTTTCATGTGTCTGATAGCCATTTGTATGTCTTCATAGGAGAAGTGTCTGTTCATATCTTCTGCCCATTTTTTGATATGATTATCTGTTTTGTGTGTGTTGAGTTTGAGGAGTTCTTTATAGATCCTGGATATCAATCTTTTGTCTGTACTGTCATTTGCAAATATCTTCTCCCATTCCGTGGGTTGCCTCTTTGTTTTCTTGACTGTTTCCTTTGCTGTGCAGAGCTTTTGATTTTGATGAAGTCCCAAAAGGTCATTTTCGCTTTTGTTTCCTTTGCCTTTGGAGACATATCTTGAAAGAAGTTGCTGTGGCTGATATCGAAGAGCTTACTGCCTATGTTCTCCTCTAGGATTCTGATGGATTCCTGTCTCACATTGAGGTCTTTTATCCATTTTGAGTTTATCTTTGTGTACAGTGTAAGACAATGGTCGAGTTTCATTCTTCTACATATAGCTGTCCAGTTTTCCCAGCACCATTTACTGAAGAGACTGTCTTTTTTCCACTGTATATTGTTTCCTGTTTTGTTGAAGATTATTTGACCATAGAGTTGAGGGTCCATATCTGGGCTCTCTACTCTGCTCCACTGGTCTATGTGTCTGTTTTTATGCCAGTACCATGCTATCTTGGTGATCACAGCTTTGTAGTAAAGCTTGAAATCAGGTAACGTGATGCCGCCAGTTTTATTTTTGTTTTTCAACATTTCCTTAGCGATTCGGGGTCTCTTCTAGTTCCATACAAATTTTTGGATTATTTGCTCCAGCTCTTTGAAGAATAACGGTGGAATTTTGATTGGAATGGCATTAAAAGTATAGACTACTCTAGGCAGTATAGACATTTTAACAATGTTTATTCTTCTGATCCAAGAGCATGGAATGGTCTTCCATCTTTTTGTGTCTTATTCAATTTCTTTCATGAGTGTTCTGTAGTTCCTCGAGTATAGTTCCTTTACCTCTTTGGTTAGGTTTATTCCCAGGTATCTTATGGTTCTTGGTGCTATAGTAAATGGTATTGATTCTCTAATTTCCCTTTCTGTATTTTCATTGTTAGTGTATAAGAAAACCACTGATTTCTGTACATTGACTTTGTATCCTGCCATGTTACCGAATTGCTGTATGAGTTCTAGTAGTTTGGGGGTGGAGTCTTTTGGGTTGTCCATATAAAGAATCATGTCATCTGCGAAGAGAGAGAATTTGACTTCTTCATTGCCAACTTGGATACCTTTAATTTCTCTTTGTTGTCTGATTGCTGTTGCTAGGACTTCTAATACTATGTTGAACAAGAGTGGTGAGAGTGGGCATCCTTGTCATGTTCCTGATCTCAACGGTAAGGCTGCAAGCTTTTTCCCATTGAGAATGATATTTGCTCTGGGTTTTTCATAGATAGATTTGATGAAGTTCAGGAATGTTCCCTCTATCCCTATACTTTGAAGCATTTTAATCAGGAACAGATGCTGGATTTTGTCAAATGCTTTTTTTGCATCAATTGAGAGGACCATGTGGTTCTTCTCTCTTTTCTTATTAATTTGTTCTATCACATTGATTTGCGAATCTTGAACCATCCTGTAGCCCAGGAATGAATCCCACCTGGTCATGGTGGATAATCTTTTTAATGTGCTGTTGGATCCTGTTTGCTAGGATCTTGTTGAGAATCTTAGCATCCATAGTTTTTTTTTTTTTTACATTTTTAAAAATTTTTTATTTTTTAATTACTTTTCAGTGTACTAGAATCCATTGTTTATGCACCACACCCAGTGCTCCATGCAATATGTGCCCTCCATAATACCCACCACCAGGCTCCCCCAACCTCCCACCCCCACCCCTTCAAAACCCTCATATTGTTTTTCAGAGTCCATAGTCTCTCATCTCCCACTCCAATTTCTCTCAACTCCCTTCTCCTCCCCATCTCCCCATGTCCTCCGTCTTATTTCTTATGCTCCACAAATAAGTGAAACCATATGATAATTGACTCTCTCTGCTTGGCTTATTTCACTCAGCATAATCTCTTCCAGTCCCATCCATGTTGATACAAAAGTTGGGTGTTCATCCTTTCTGAGGGAGGCATAATACTCCACAGTGTATATGGACCACATCTTCCTTATCCATTCGTCCATTGAAGGGCATCTTGGTTCTTTCCACAATTTGACAACCATGGCCATTGCTGGTATGAACATGGGATACAGATGGCCCTTCTTTTCACTACATCTGTATCTTTGGGGTAAATACCCTAGTGCAATTGCAGGGTCATAGTGCAGCTGTATTTTTAATTTCTTTTTTTTTTTAATTTTTTTATTTTTTTCAGCATAACAGTATTCATTATTTTTGCACCACACCCAGTGCTCCATGCAATCCGTGCCCTCTACAATACCCACCACCTGGTGCCCCCAACCTCCCACCCCCCACCCCTTCAAAATTCTCAGATCGTTTTTCAGAGTCCATAGTCTCTCATGGTTCACCTCCCCTTCCAATTTCCCTCAACTCCCTTCTCCTCTCCATCTCCCCTTGTCCTCCATGCTATTTGTTATGCTCCACAAATAAGTGAAACCATATGATAATTGACTCTCTCTGCTTGACTTATTTCACTCAGCATAATCTCTTCCAGTCCCGTCCATGTTGCTACAAAACTTGGGGATTCATCCTTTCTTTCTTTCTTTCTTTCTTTTTTTTTACAGCTTTATAAACATATATTTTTATCCCCAGGGGTACAGGTCTGTGAATCGCCAGGTTTACACACTTCACAACACTCACCATAGCACATACCCTCCCCGATATCCATAACCCCACCCCCTCTCCCAACCCCCTCCCCCCATCAACCCTCAGTTTGTTTTGTGAGATTAAGAGTCACTTATGGTTTGTCTCCCTCCCAATCCCATCTTGTTTCATTTACTCTTCTCCTACCCCCTCGACCCCCCATGTTGCATCTCCTCTCCCTCATATCAGGGAGATCATATGATAGTTGTCTTTCTCCGATTGACTTATTTTGCTAAGCATGATACCCTCTAGTTCCATCCACGTCGTCGCAAATGGCAAGATTTCATTTCTTTTGATGGCTGCATAGTATTCCATTGTGTATATATACCACATCTTCTTTATCCATTCGTCTGTAGATGGACATCTAGGTTCTTTCCATAGTTTGGCTATTGTAGACATTGCTGCTATAAACATTCGGGTGCACGTGCCCCTTCGGATCACTATGTTCGTATCTTTAGGGTAAATACCCAGCAGTGCAATTGCTGGGTCATAGGGTAGTTCTATTTTCAACATTTTGAGGAACCTCCATGCTGTTTTCCAGAGTGGTTGCACCAGTTTGCATTCCCACCAACAGTGTAGGAGGGTTCCCCTTTCTCCGCATCCTTGCCAGCATCTGTCATTTCCTGACTTGTTAATTTTAGCCATTCTGACTGGTGTGAGGTGATATCTCATGGTGGTTTTGATTTGTATTTCCCTGATGCCGAGTGATATGGAGCACTTTTTCATGTGTCTGTTGGCCATCTGGATGTCTTCTTTGCAGAAATGTCTGTTCATGTCCTCTGCCCATTTCTTGATTGGATTATTTGTTCTTTGGGTGTTGAGTTTGCTAAGTTCTTTATAGATTTTGGACACTAGCCCTTTATCTGCTGAAAAAGCATTTGACAAAGTACAGCATCCCTTCCTGATCAAAACTCTTCAAAGTGTAGGGATAGACGGCACATACCTCAATATTATCAAAGCCATCTATGAAAAACCCACTGCAAATATCATTCTCAATGGAGAAAAACTGAAAGCTTTTCCGCTAAGGTCAGGAACATGGCAGGGATGTCCGTTATCACCACTGCTATTCAACATAGTACTAGAAGTCCTAGCCTCAGCCATCAGACAACAAAAGGAAATTAAAGGCATCCAAATCGGCAAAGAAGAAGTCAAACTATCACTCTTCGCAGATGATATGATACTCTATGTGGAAAACCCAAAAGACTCCACTCCAAAACTGCTAGAACTTGTACAGGAATTCAGTAAAGTGTCAGGATATAAAATAAATGCACAGAAATCAGTTGCATTTCTCTACACCAACCACAAGACAGAAGAAAGAGAAATTAAGGAGTCCATCCCATTTACAATTGCACCCAAAACTATAAGATACCTAGGAATAAACCTAACCAAAGAGACTAAGAATCTATACTCAGAAAACTATAAAGTACTCATGAAAGAAATTGAGGAAGACACAAAGAAATGGAAAAATGTTCCATGCTCCTGGATTGGAAGAATAAATATTGTGAAAATGTCTATGCTACCTAAAGCAATCTACACATTTAATGCAATTCCTATCAAAGTACCATCCATTTTTTTCAAAGAAATGGAACAAATAATCCTAAAATTTATATGGAACCAGAAAAGACCTCGAATAGCCAAAGGAATATTGAAAAAGAAAGCCAAAGTTGGTGGCATCACAATTCCGGACTTCAAGCTCTATTACAAAGCTGTCATCATCAAGACAGCATGGTACTGGCACAAAAACAGACACATAGATCAATGGAACAGAATAGAGATCCCAGAAATGGACCCTCAAGTCTATGGTCAACTCATCTTCGACAAAGCAGGAAAGAATGTCCAATGGAAAAAAGACAGCCTCTTCAATAAATGGTGTTGGGAAAATTGGACAGCCACATGCAGAAAAATGAAATTGGATCATTTCCTTACACCACACACGAAAATAGACTCAAAATGGATGAAGGATCTCAATGTGAGAAAGGAATCCATCAAAATCCTCGAGGAGAACACAGGCAGCAACCTCTTCGACGTCAGCCGCAGCAACATCTTCCTAGGAACATCACCAAAGGTAAGGGAAGCAAGGGCAAAAATGAACTTTCGGGATTTTATCAAGATCAAAAGCTTTTGCACAGCAAAGGAAACAGTGAACAAAACCAAAAGACAACTGACAGAATGGGAGAAGATATTTGTATTTTTAATTTCTTAAGGAATCTCCACACTGTTCTCCTAATTGGCTGCACCAATTTGCAATCCCACCAAAAGTGTAATAGGGTTCCCCTTTTCCCACATCTTCTCCAACACCTGTTGTTTACTGTCTTCTTAATTTTGGCCATTCTAACTGGTGTAAGGTGGTATCTCAATGTGGTTTTGATTTGAATCTCCCTGATGGCTAATGATGATGAACATGTTTTCATGTGTCTAATAGCCATTTGTATGTCTTCATTGGAGAAGTGTCTGCTCTTGTCTTCTGCCCATTTTTTAAAATATTTTATTTATTTATTTGACAGATAGAGATCACAAGTAAATGGGCAGAGAGGCAGGCAAGAGAGAGAGAGAGAGGAGGAAGCAGGCTCCCTCCCAAGCAGAGAGCCCTACGCGAGGCTCAATCCCAGGACCCTGGGATCATGACCTGAGCCAAAGGCAGAGGCTTTAACCCACTGAGCCACCCAGGCACCCCATCTTCTGTCCATTTTTTGACGTGATTATCTGTTTTGTGGGAGCCATCCATAAATAGCCTGGTCTGTACTTGCCATTCCTTAGATATGTAAGCTGGTATAGAAGTTTCTGAAACATCATGTAAGAAGATATTTTATACTGGGTTTAATCTTCAACTGCGTTTGAAAGGTTACTAAGATATATGGACTGATGGGAAAGATAGTATCAGATGCCATCTTTACCTAGATCTTCTAATTCACAGGCACTGGATAGCTCAGTGAACCAATACTGATAGATATGTATCTGTAGATTCAGGTCCACCATCAGTGAGGTCTAGAATTACTTTTGTGCTTTGTCTGGTTTCTAGTGTATTCTGGAAGGAAGTGTGGTTAGGGTGCAAGGAGATATTAATAAATGGTATCTTTCATCCTTCCCACCACTTTCACCTTAGGTTCTGATTTGCACATCAATTTACCTACTCCATCTTGAACAATCTTAGACTCATCAATCTATGCCATCATTCTTGGTTCCCCAAGGTTGTGGTCTTGCCTTTGAATAACTTGGATCTTACACTAACTCAGACCATTGGGGATCATAATGACGCCTCTGGTTTGACTCTGGTTTATATTATTTGTAGACACCTTCTCTCTTGCTTTGCTGTGGACAGTACTGGGTGTCATCTTTCATATAAGCATTGACCAGAATCCTCCCATGAGTCTGAGAGGACTCAGGTTGTAAAAGACCAAGTGGGAAAGTTGGCATGAAGATCAGAACCGGATTCAAATTCATCTTACACCCATATTGTCTCTATGCCCTAGCCCCTTTTGGTCTAAATGTCCCCTTCTTCTGCACCAGTCTATAACTGAGGTCCTACATTAGTCTAAAGATACATACCTGAAATATAGGTAGTATGATTCCAAGTTCAAACAGAATATGAGAGGGAACAAAGATGAGAATGCACATGGCATATATAGAAATGATAATAGACTACAGTAAGCTTTGAGTAAGCAAATGGTTTCCACTAGAGATGGCACATGTTCCGGCTTAAAAGGAAGGTGGGAGCTATGTCGTGGAACTCTTTGAATGATAGCTTAATAGAATATGAATTTAACCTGTAGAGAAAAAGGCACTCTGGTGCAATTTATAGGACCTGAGCTTGTTATTAAACCCAAGCTGAGCCTTTTAATTTTGTTCAATTACTCATCCCTGTATGGTTAGACAAATGGTTCTAATTATAGGAATCTCCTGCCAATTGAGCATACCCACTTTGCTGATTTGTATTAGAATAAATGAATAACTAAAACAGTGACCACAGTGCTGGCAGAAAGCAAGTATTTATAACGGGCCAAAGTATCACTAAAATTTGGGGAGAATGTGTGGATAAGAGTGGTATTTTAGGAAGAGTAACTTGACTGTTTACTGGATAAGATTGTAGTTTCAGTCAAAGGGAATCAAATCATTATGTCTATATAATAATAAAGAACCATGTTCTGGACCAGGATAAGATTCTGTATGTGTATCCCCAAATTTCAAGTAAGTGGGAGAATGTTGGTGCTGAGGAGCAGATTGGTGATGAAGATGAGATTTGACTTTACAGCTATGATTTTTATATCAAAGTGGTATATCCAAGAGGGTATGTATGTCTGAGATACATGCTGGACACAAAATGTTTGGATTTGGAAACTTTCTGCATGTAATTGTATTGGGAACAAAGTGTTTAAGGTCTGTTCCAAGCACAAAACATGCTTCTAAAGGTCAGGAGGGGAAAAATAACTAAATAATTTTAGTAATAAAAAAATAATTTTTAAGCTTATTTTGTAGATTCTCTGTTGTTGTTGTTGTTGTTGTGTCATTGGGTCCATACAATTTATGTACTGTGTTCCTGGATGCATACGTGTGCTTTTCTCATGTCACCACCAGGTGGAGCACAAACCTCACTATATCTAATGCTTGAGGCTATGAGCTAAATTCAAGAAATTCAGGCTTTTTATTGTCTACTTCACTGAAGATATTTTGCACAATAATTAATATAGATGGAATTTGCAAAAAGATCCAAAACCAGGACTGTATGTCTCCCGCATTTCCCTAGAACATGGGCTTGTTGTCATAGAGGGCCGTTTGCAGCTATTTTGATGTAATTAATTGGAAGAAATTAGTAAATAATTTCTGTTCTCTGAAGTCACTTTTATTTAGATGTGCTTGCTGTACACAAACTTTTACCTTTTCCGAACCACAAATCCATATATTAACTATTATTTAGATTCTGAACAGCATAGATCTCAGGAAAAATAGCATTAGAGAGTATTACAGTAAAATTAAGTCATACTCTATGAAGACTATTTTTTTAAGTTTTTATTTAAATTCCAGTTTGTACAGGTGTAATATTAGTTTCAGGTGTACAATTTAGTGATTTGACATTTCCATACAATAGCCAGTTCTCATCACAAGTGCACTGCATAATCCTCATCACCTATTTAACCCATCCTTCACCCACCTTCCCTCTGGTAACCATTACATTTGTTCTCTATAGTTAAGAGCCTGTTTCTTGGTTTGCCTTTCTCTCTCTTTTTTTCCCCTTTACTCATTTGCTTTGTTTCTTAAATTCCACATATGAGTGAAATCATATGGTATTTGTCTTTCCCTGACTGATTTATTTTGCCTAGCATAATACTGTCTAGCTCCAGCCACATTGTTGTAAATGGAAAGATTTCATTATTTTTATGACAGAGTAATAGTTCATTGTGTGTGTGTGTGTGTGTGTGTGTGTGTGTGTGTGTGTGTAATATCTTCTTTATTTATTCAGCAGTCAGTGGGCATTATTGCAGATGACGTTGCTACAAACATCAGGTGCATGTATCCCTTCAAAATAGTATATTGTATCCTTTGGGTAGATACCTAGTAGTGTAACTGCTGGGTCATACGGTAGTTTTGTATTTTACTTTTTGAGGAACCTCCATACTGTTTTCCACAGTGGCTGCACCAAATTACATTCTCAAAAACAGTGCAAGAGCGTTCCCCTTTCCCAACATCTTCACCAACATCTGTTGTTTCTTCTGTTGTTGATTTTAGCCATTCTGATAATTGTGAGGTAATATGTCCTTGTAATTTTGATTTGTATTTCCCTGATGATGAGTGATGTTGAGCATCTTTTTATGTGTCTGTTGGTCACCTGTATATTTGTTTGAAAAAAGGAATTTTTGATGGGTATGTACTTTCCATTTTTAACATTTTTTAAGCTTATTTTGTAGATTCTCTGTTGCTGTTGTTGTTGTTGTTTTCTTTTTTGCTCTCCTTTTCTGGTTTGGTGACTTTCTTTAGTGTTATATTTATATTTTGTCCTAATTTTCTTTGTGTATTTACTATGAGTTTTTGCTTTGTAGTTACCATGAGGTTCAATATATCATCCTATGTATATAAGTCTATTGTATGTTGATATCAACCTAAATTTGGATACAATCCAAAACTTCGTTTTTACTCCTCTCCCCATGTTTTGCTTTTGATGTTACTTTTTACAACCTTTTTTAAAATAATATTTTAGTTAATTTTTGTAATTTTGGGTAATTTTGTTCATTTCTCCTTTTCACCTTTATAATAACTTTGTAAGTGATAACCATTTATAAGTGATGAAATCACTGCCTTTACCATATATTTAACTTTTCCAGTGCTATTATTATTTTTATGTGTTTTCTTGTTATTAATTGGTACCATTTATTTTATTTTATTTATTTATTTGACAGAGAGAGACAGCAAGAGAGGGAATACAAATGAGGCACTGGTGAGAGAGAAGCAGGCTCCCTGCTGAGGAAGGGAGCCTGATGGAGGGCTCAATCCCAGGATGCTGGGATCATGACCTGAGCCAAAGGCAGACACTTAACAACTGAGCTACCCAGGTGCACCAGTTCCATTTTTTTTTCAGCTTGAAGAAGTCCTTTTAATAGCTCTTATAAGGCCAATTTATTTTCTGCTTGTCTGGAAATTTGTATCTCTTTTTCAAATCTGAATAATTTTACCAAGAAGAGCATTTTTGGTTGGAAGGTTTTGGTTCCCCCCGCCCTTTCAGCACTTTGAATATTTCATGCCTTCTTGCTTGCAAAGTTTTTGCTGAGAAATATGTCAATAGCCTTATGGGGTTTCCCTTATATGTAGCAATTTGTTTTTCTCTTGGTACTTTTAAGCTTCTCTATTTGTACCTTTTGAAATTTTAAGTATAATATGTCTTGATGTGGATATCTTTGGATTAAATTTATTTAGGAGCACCTTGGTGGCTCAGTGGGTTAAGCCTCTGCCTTCAGCTCAGGTCATGACCTCAGGGTCCTGGGATCGAGCCCCACATCGGACTCTCTGTTCAGCAGGGAGCCCGCTTCCTCCTCTCCTCTGCCTGCCTCTGCCTACTTGTGATCTCTCTCTATCAAATAAATAAATAAAATCTTTGAAAAAATTTATTTAGAACCCTCTGGGCTTGCAGAACCTGGATGCTACTTCCTTCCCTAGGCTAAAGAATTTTTCAGCCGTTATTTCTTCAAATGAGTTTCCGTCCCTTTATATCTCTCTTTTTCTGGGACTCCTATAATGCAAATGTTATTATGTTTGATTTCTCACAAGTCCCTTGAGTTACCTTTATTTTTTATTTTCTTATTCTTTAAGTTTTTATTTGAATCCCAGTTAGTTGATGTACAGTGCATTATCAGTTTCTGATATTGTATAATGCATAATATAGTCATTCAATACCTCCATACATCACTGTGTGCTTATTATGACACTCCTTAGTACCCACCACCTATTTAACCTATCGCCCTACCCCTTCCCCTCTGGTAACCATCAGTTTGTCCTCTCTAATTAAAAGTCTGTTTCTTGGTTTGTCCCTCTTTCCCTCTTCTTTTTTCTCCTCTTACACATTTGTTTTGTTTCTTAAATCCCACATGTGAAAATAAAAAGTTTCTGCACAGCAAAGGAAATAATGAAACTTAAAGGCAATATACAGAGTAGGAGAAGATATTTACAAATGGCATTTCTTATAAAGGGTTAGTAACCAAAATATGTAAATAATCTAATTTTAAAATGGCAGAAGATATGAACAGATATTTCTCTATAGAATGCATCCAGATGGTCAAAAAATACATGAAAAGATGTTTATCATCACTTATCATCAGTGGAATGCAAATAAAAACTACAATGAGATATCACCTCACACTTGTTAGAATGTCTAAACAACACTAGAAACAATAAGTGTGGGCAAGAATGTGGAGAAAAAGGAACCCTCATGCACTGCTGGTGGGGAGAAAAACTGGTGCAGCCACTCTAGAAAACAGTATGGAGTTTCCTCATAAAGTTAAAAATAAGGCTACCATAATATCTAGCAATTGTACTACTAGATATTTAGCCAAAGAATACAAAAACACTAAATCAAAGGGATGTATGTACCCCTATGTTTATAGCAACATGATCTACAATTGCCAAGATATGGAAGCAGCTGAAATATCCATTGATAGATGAATGGATAAAGAAGATGTGGTATAGATGTATACAATGAAATATTACTCAGCCATAAAAAACAATGAAATATTGCTATTTTCTATGATGTGGACACAACTAGAGTATTATGTTATGTGAAATAAGTCAGTCAGAGATAGTTATAATTTTAAAAAATTAATTAGAATACTGATATTTGTTTTACTTTTAAAATTTCTGTATGTCTTGCTTCATACTATACATCTGGATTTATCTTCTTTTACACTCACTGGGTTGCACTATGTTGTTTTAACTGAGGTACATGAAGAAAATCTGAACTTCTACAGACATGTGTTCAAAAAAGTTTAACACTTTATTAACCTTTTCATATTTTCTTCATAAAACTCAACCAAAATAACATAATGCAACACACTGAATGTAGAGGTAGATATGTGACCATCTTTTTTGATATACCACTGTCTTAGTCCTTTTGAGATGTTATAACAAAATGTCATAGACTAGGTAATAAACAACAGAAATTAGTTTCTCATGGTTCTGGAGATTGGGAAGTCCAAGATGAAGACTGTGGCGAATTTGGAGTCTGATGAGAGACCAGTTCCTAGTTAATAAAAAGGTATCTTTTCCTTGTGTTCTCTAATGGAAGAAGAGGCAAGAAGTCATTCTGAGGGCTTTTCTTATAAAGACACTAGTCCCATTCATGAAGACTCTTTCCACATGTCTCAGTCATCTTCCAAAGGCCCCACTTTCAAATACAACATATCAGAGTTTAGTTTTGAAGAGAGAAGAACCACATGGTCCTCTCAATTGATGCAGAAAAAGCATTTGACAAAATGCAGCATCCGTTCCTGATTAAAATGCTTCAAAGTATAGGGATAGAGGGAACATTCCTGAACTTCATAAAATCTATCTATGAAAACCCACAGCAAATACCATCTTCACTGGGAAAAAGCTTGCAGCCTTCCTGTTGAGATCAGGAACACGACAAGGATGCCCACTCTCACCACTCTTATTCAACATAGTATTAGAAGTCCTAGCAACAGCAATCAGACAACAAAGAGAAATTAAAGGTATCCAAATTGGCAATGAAGAAGTCAAACTCTCTCTTCACAGATGACATGATTCTTTATATGGAAAACCCAAAAGACTCCATCCCCAAACTACTAGAACTCATACAGCAATTCGGCAACATGGCAGGATACAAAGTCAATGTACAGAAATCAGTGGCTTTCTTATACACTAATAATGAAAATACAGAAAGGGAAATTAGAGAATCGATTCCATTTACTAGAGCACCAAGAACCATAAGATACCTGGGAATAAACCTAACCAAAGAGGTAAAGGAACTATACTCGAGGAACTACAGAACACTCATGAAAGAAATTGAATAAGACACAAAAAGATGGAAGACCATTCCATGCTCTTGGATCAGAAGAATAAACATTGTTAAAATGTCTATACTGCCTAGAGTAGTCTATACTTTTAATGCCATTCCAATCAAAATTCCACCATTATCCTTCAAAGAGCTGTAGCAAATAATCCAAAAATTTGTATGGAACCAGAAGAGACCCCGAATCGCTAAGGAAATGTTGAAAAACAAAAATAAAACTGGCGGCATCACGTTACCTGATTTCAAGCTTTACTACAAAGCTGTGATCACCAAGACAGCATGGTACTGGCATAAAAACAGACACATAGACCAGTGGAGCAGAGTAGAGAGCCCAGATATGGACCCTCAACTCTATGGTCAAATAATCTTCGACAAAACAGGAAACAATATACAGTGGAAAAAAGACAGTCTCTTCAGTAAATGGTGCTGGGAAAACTGGACAGCTATATGTAGAAGAATGAAACTCGACCATTGTCTTACACTGTACACAAAGATAAACTCAAAATGGATAAAAGACCTCAATGTGAGACAGGAATCCATCAGAATCCTAGAGGAGAACATAGGCAGTAAGCTCTTCGATATCAGCCACAGCAACTTCTTTCAAGATATATCTCCAATGGCAAAGGAAACAAAAGCGAAAATGAATTTTTGGGACTTCATCAAGATCAAAAGCTTCTGCACAGCAAAGGAAACAGTCAAGAAAACAAAGAGGCAACCCACGGAATGGGAGAAGATATTTGCAAATGACAGTACAGACAAAAGGTTGATATCCCGGATCTATAAAGAACTCCTGAAACTTAACACACAAAAAACAGACAATCATATCAAAAACTGGGCTGAAGATATGAATACAAAAATTTGGGGAGTGGCAGCTATTTTAAAATAAGCTACTATATAGTGTCTGCAAACATACCATTGATTCTTGTACATTGGGATACATTGTTCCATTTTGTGTGAGAGATGAATGCATAGTTTCATAACAGCATTTCCAGTAGAACTCTCTATGGTGTGCCTGGGTGGCTCAGTTAGTTAAGCAGCTGCCTTCAACTCAGGTCATGATCCTGGCATCCTGGGATTGCACCCCCCCCCATCAGACTCATCACTCAGTAGGGACCCTGCTTCTTCCCTCTTCTTCCCTCTGCCTCCCTCCCCCCCCCACATGTACTCCCTCTCTCTCACAAAATAAAAAAAAATAAATAATAAATTTTAAAAATCTTTAAAAAGAACCTCTGAAATAATGAAAATGTTCTAATCTGCGCTATTCACTGTGGTAAGCACCAGCAGCATGTGGCTATTGAACACTTGGAATATGAGTAGTGAGACCGAAGAGCTAAATATTTATCTTATATTACCTCAATTAAAATTAAAATTTAAATAGTTACATGTGACTGGTGGCTCCAATATTAGACAGAACAATTTTGTAATATCATGAATTAATCATGAAAATAATTATTGAAATGAAAATGAAATGAAAATGAAAATAATTATTCCCCAAGTTATGCAGATGTCCCAAATGTTGATATAGTTTATTATGAAATATCAAAAATACTTTTGTTAATCACCACCAGTCTCATCAGAAAAATGTTTAGGTATTAAAAAAGTGTCAAAATTCAATGCTCTTGTTTCTTTATTGATTTTCTGCTTCGATGATCGCCAAACTGTGGAAAGAACCAAGATGCCCTTCAACGGACGAATGGATAAGGAAGATGTGGTCCATATACACTATGGAGTATTATGCCTCCATCAGAAAGGATGAATACCCAAGTTTTGTAGCAACATGGATGGGACTGGAAGAGATTATGCTGAGTGAAATAAGTCAAGCAGAGAGAGTCAATTATCATATGGTTTCACTTATTTGTGGAGCATAACAAATAGCATGGAGGACAAAGGGAGTTAGAGAAGAGAAGGGAGTTGGGGGAAATTGGAAGGGGAGGTGAACCATGAGAGACTATGGACTCTGAAAAACCATCTGAGGGTTTTGAGGTGGCGGGGGGTGGGAGGTTGGGGGAACCAGGTGGTGGGTATTAGAGAGGGCACGGATTGCGTGGAGCACTGGGTGTGGTGCAAAAACAAGGAATACTGTTACGCTGAAAATAAAAAAAAAAATTAAAAAAAAGAATGCAAAAAAAAGAAAGTGTCAAAATTACTACTTTTTTTTTGCTTCAAAGCTCACATTTGCTATTAGAAACTCATATTTTTAGTTGCTTTGCTTGAAGTTACTTGGATTGTTTGTCATTTTGGGGAAAATATCTCACAATCTAACTGAAATTTATCTGCCACTCAGTTTAAAATGATGTTCTATCAAAAACAAATGGGAAAGATGCAGCTAGTGTAGTTTACAATTCATATGATTACACAAGTGTGTTTCCACTAGACAACCATTCCTCCAAATGCAGCAGAAGTGTGATTCATGTAGATTTCCAATCTCTTCACACAAAGTGTTGAAAGATGTCCATGGAAGGTTAAGATTTAATAAAATTAATCTTTTTATTGTTTTTAATGGTATTCTATAGTGAGTTTGGATTTTTTTTTTCTTATAAATGAATGATGGTGAAAAATGCATTGTTCTGCTACAATCTGATGACACAGTGTTAATTTATGTGAAGGCATCAGCAGCTTTACATTGATTTTCCCTACTATTACTGATGTCAAGCTGTTAAAAATAATATTAGGTAACATTATGACATTATTTTGATCTCAGCACTCCCTAAAAGGATGTCAAGGACCCCCAAGAATCCATAGGCAACCTTCTGAAAAATGTAAATCTAGAATATGCTAGGATATCCCTCATGAGGTAAAGGACAAATGTTTCAACCCACTAGCAGTGCATTAGTAATCATATCATTAAGAAAGTGGTACAGCACTTGGGAGATGCCTTTAGATTTTTGAGCTGCTCTCTTGGGAACATGCTTCAACTCATATGCTGCATACCTTGGAAGGCTGAGAGTTTAAAGTGGGATTCACAATCGTAGAGAGCTTTGCAGCAGATCCAGGTCATGGTGCAAATTACCTGATTCACAGACCATCACTTGACAAATTAAATGGTGCTAGAGGTATTTGTGATAGATAAGATCTTTGTGTGGATCCTATCTATGATGTACAGGAGTGTCAGAATGGATTTCCTACCGGTCATTAATAAATCTGACCAGGACCTGGACTGTACAAGACACTCTACTTCATCTGTCCTTGTTCCCCTTGAGTTTGTTTATAGCTGCAATGGACAATTATGGCACACTACCAGTTCCTACTTCAAGTACTGGATTTTCTCATTTTCAGCTTGAGTACTTTTTTTTTAGCACTGTTGAAAATTGACTAGCCTAGTCACTGGGTGTTTAGATGTGCTTCAGTTTTAATGCTCCCAGCATACTTCTAAGAGGAAATAAATTGATGGGTAATATCCCAATTTCTCAGTGGGATGTTATGAAGCTCATTCTACAGTTCCTTCAAATGGTTCTTAAATGGAAATAAGTCTAGTTGTCCACACAGTAAACTGTTAACATTTTTTTTCATTGCCTCCACCCCTTGTCTCCTTCTGTTGCTCTGACTTGTGCAACCTCTTGTTATTCCCCAAGTTAAGCATCCACAAATAGGTACTTGACACAATGTTTTCTTTGTGAGAACTCAAAATAAGACAGTGGTTCAGATAAATTATTTTGTTATAAATATATGTAATTTTCATTTTTTACCTTTACAGCTTCCAGAATGTTAAGCCACAACTAGAACTTTCTTTTTTTTTAAAGATTTTATTTACTTATTTGATAGACAGAGATCACAAGTAGGCAGAGAGGCAGGCAGAGAGAGAAGGGGGAAAGCAGGCTCCCCGCTGAGCAGAGAGCCTGATGCAGGGCTCGATCCCAGGACCCTGAGATCATGACCTGAGCCAAAGACAGAAGCTTAACCTACTGAGCCACCCAGGCACCCCCAACTAGAACTTTCTTTTCTTCACTGTACTTAATTTGAAGCTATAAGGAGGTACCTATCATATTCACAAGCATGTTAGCCTTTGTTCCCCCAGGGCTAGTGTGAAACCACCTAAATAGCTGATAGATTGTGGTACCTATAAACAGCTCCTTATTGACCATAAAATAGATATTTAGTTTGTGGATAACATTCTAATATGGAAGGATAGCATCTTGTATGAAAGGCCACCACAAAATGACTGACTGATAGAAAAACTGTGATTGAACAAAGTAAGAAAAGCCATCCAAAGGATGAATTGCCCACTATTTTCTTTGCAGTGATGGAAGAATTTAGCTATGGTAAGTACCCTCATGTTTGGATTTTTACAAACTCATGGACAGTGGCCAAGGGTCTGGCCCAATGGTCATTATATGCTGGAAAACTGGACTATTAAAGAAATAAACATATGGGTCATCTTGAGGAAAAGTAATATTCAATGACGTGTTAAAGATGGTACAGCATACTTTATTTAGGATCCTTACAAAAGGTATAGGGACCACTACAATGGGATATTACAGTGGGGGACAGAGATTGGGCTCAACTTTAAATATAGCATGACAAGAGGGAATTTGGAGTCAAGGACCAGGATGGGGATCAATGAAAGGAAAATTATTAAGAGGAAACATCAGGGGTAAGGGGAAATTCTGGTTAAACCAACTTAACAACCTGTTGAAGACAGACCAGGTATATCACACTGTATCTGGGGGGAATGCTAAAGAATCAGAAACCCCATCAGAAATTAAGAGTGAGGAATTTTGGCTAAAATGATTTAGCAGGGTTCTTGCTAAAACTCGATTTTAGAGGAAAGTGGATAAATAGGTCAAGGAAAATCTCAGAATCCTGACTAGTTTTTTTTTTTCCAAGTTTTCATTTAAATTCTTGCTACTTAACATATTGTGAAGAGCACTGGGTGTTATATGCAACTAATGAATCATTGAACACTACATTAAAACATAATGATGTACCATATGTTTGCTAACTGAACATAAATAAATAAGTAAAGTTAAACAAAAACATATGATAAAACTGGTTTCAGATACAGAATTTAGTGATTCAGTTTGAATCTTTGTCATCCCCCCCTCCTGTTCGAGGGAAGAAAAAAAAATGTTCTTCTTTCCTTTCAATGATGTAAGTGCATTTCTTATTTGGTAACATTTTGTTTATTAAGGACAAGCTGGATCATTTTTTGAGACTACTAGTAGAGAATATGTGTGGCTGTAGTGTTAGCCATTGGATATTTAATGGGCAGTATTTTTTTTAAAATGCGTGGTATTTCTATGAAAGTAAAAGAAAAACAAAGATTAATAGTGGTAAACTAGGTGAACTTTCTGAGTGGCCCACACGGAAGCAGGCATGAAGGTTGCTCATAAATTATCTATCATGATGATTTCTCCAAAGTTTATATTAAGTCATCCTGCTTTAGTTTGCAAGGCTTCAGTAAAGGGTTGTTTTAGTTCTCAATGACTCCAGGTCAGAAGGGAGAAAATGAGAAACATTAGTTTGGATAATTGTATCCAGGTATTGGAAGAAAGAAGGATTCAGGATCTAGTCCAGTTACAGGTAGGTAACAAAACAAGACAGTGAACAAAACTAGAAATTTTTATTATGTGCAATTAACCAACATATAGTACATCATTAGTTTTTTATGTAGAGTTCAGTGATTCATTAGCTGTGTATAACACCCAAAGCTCATGACACAGGTAGCCTCCTTAATACCCATCACCCAGTTACCCCATTCCCCACCCCCTCCCTTCTGTAATCACTGAAATGATTTTTTTCCTCTACAGTTAACTACCATGTATATCAGAGGTAATCAAAGTGAAGCTAATTTGTCTGCAAACAAACAAAAACATTTTTTTTTTTGCAAAATTTCCCATTAAAGTTGACCTGATTATTTACCTAAGTGCAGCAAAAATAGTAATGGATCACATAGATCTCTAGTCTGCTTATGGAAGGTTTTATGAAGAATCTCAGCTTCAAGTTTTCCAAAGTTCCTTGAAACTAGGAAGCCAAGCCAAGAATTTGGCGTCAGATTTTTGCCTACAATACGTATAGATTTGGGTGAATTCTCTTCTTGAGGACTGCAAAATATAATTGATCTTCCTAACAACTCATAAGGCTGGCAAGAATCCTGTAGATAAGACACCAGATAGTTTTTCCAAAAGGAGCTTTATAAACATTGGCTCCATAAAACTAAGCTTAGTTCCTTAAAGCTGTCTGGCTGATTCCATGTACATCAAATCAAAGTCTTGGTAATATAATCAATATTTCCATTTGTGTCCCATTATAAGGGAAACGGATCCTATTGAACTTATTCTAATAACCATATTGCTATGAAAATAAAAATGTTCACTGAGAGTTTTGAATTCTGGAGGGATCAAGTAATGAAAAACAAAAAAGAATACTTGTTTTTTTCTTTGTTCACCAAGGGATACTTTACCAAATTGCTATGTCATATACAGCTTTATAGAAAGAAAAAAGATTCTCTTAAATCTGAGAATGAAACATTAAAACCCCAACAAAGTTAAAAAGAATTGTAAAAAAATTTATAATCATCTTCATCAGTTCACTCATTTCCATCCAGTTAATTTTTGTTCCATTGATCTTGAGTAAGCAGTTTTATAAATCCATCAGATTCTTCACTAGTTCTATAAATTCTTAATCTAGAGTCATGATCATGAAGTTATTTAAATGATGCCATCATGGAGCACCCTCACCATAGCTAATTTCAAGTGCTTTAAGAGGAGAATCAGAGAAAAATAATAACTTTCTGTGAGTAATAAAAGATGTAAGGTGGTCAAGGTTAAAGAGCTGGGGGAAACACATGTGATAAGGAAAATTATTTATGTGATGTACAGTATTTGTAAATAATAACCAGACAATGAAGGTATTAACAAATTTTAGGAATATCATAGAACTTCTAGAATACTTACATTAGTAACATATATCCATACAATTGTAACCCAAAAAGTTCTATCATCACTATTTAACGTTTCTTACATAATTTAACATAAATTACATAATTTAAAGTAAACCCAATTGCTTTAACATCTCTCTTTCACAAAGTTGCGAGATCAAATTTAATTTGAGATTTTTCAGGGATCTTCTGGGAGTTTTCAAAAATATTCTATTTAGAATTTGATTTGGGGGAACTTGACAAAAATATTAAATGTTCTGAACATTTTATTAACTAGAATTTGGATTATCTGTTTAACCACAGTGACAATAAAAGATTTTGAAAGCAAATACCCAAGGTTATATTAGTGTAAATAACTTAGATCTTTTACAATTGAGAACACTTGGTTTTGTTATGTAATCAAAGTCTTGATAAAGGCACATGAAGCACAGGACATTACTCTAAAACACAAAATATGTTTTCCAGGCAAATTGCTTAAAAAATTAAGAAGAAAACCTTTTTTAAAAATAATTTCTTATTAAGAACAGATTAATAATCTAAGAAAAGTATTTTTTTTACAGAGAAACCCAAATTCTAGTTTTGCACTAGTGTGCTTTTGACATAAATGTTCATTTTTTAGAACTTATAATCTATTAATTCTTATCAGCTCTGACCACACAAGATATCATTCTTTTCCCAAGACTTCTTTCACAATACTTTAAAATATCCAGTTAGTTTTTTGCCTTAATCTGTTCATTTTTCTCATTTTTGGGGAAAAAAGTCATTCTACTCTAGAACAAAATTACTTTTTTATCCCTTAACAAAGATACTTTTTATACTTTTTTTCAGAAAAGGTAGCAAATTTCTGTAGCAAACTTGTGAATACCTAATTTTCTAGTGTCATATCTTTTTTCATATTATAATTTCCCATGTTTACTAACAGATTTAAATATATTTAGCTTCTTTTTATCTTATTAAAATATTTGAAAACCAAATAAATTTATGTTCAGCAAGTTACGCTTCAACATTTTTGATCTAGAGATTCAATAAATATCCATTGTGTATCTTAACTTACTATAGCTTTAATTATCAAATAATCCAAAAGATTTTTTTAACCTACTTTTAAGTAGACATATAAAATGTGATTATTATTAACAAGGTCATTTATAAAATTTTATTCCACTTACATCTATTTAATTCACTTGTTCTAAATAATTATGTTTGAACTGTTCATGAAAATTTCATGAGACATCAAACAAAGCAAGCCATCATTATAATTTTCTTGTTGACAAATTAGGCAACTATAAAAATAATAGAAGCAAAGCATCTAAAAAGTTTAACATATGACCCTACCCATTTTTTTTACTGTTGTGCTTGACAAAATCAATAATTTCAATTTTATTGTATATTTTCTTTTTGATTAGATTTACAGTTTTATGATATTAAAAGTCTACTAAAGATAACATAAGCTAATTTCACTAGTAAACCTAGATAGAATATCTTTTCATTATATTGGATGCTCTGAAGACATGCCTGCTGGGATTTTATCATTAGGTTTAAAACTAGCTTTATTTACTGAAGACTTAAATTACTTAAGTATGTAAAGTACCTAAAAACAAAACAAAACCTTTAGGATAGTTTCTTTATTTCCAAGAGTTTTGGAGATATTTAGCTTCTGTTAACACTCATTTATGTCTAAATCAATTTACACAGAACCTTTGTAGGGCATTTTATAAGTTAATTTGACAATGCCATCTAGAAACAGAAAAATATCACACATACATAATTTATACATGCATACATATGTGCACACATAAACAGACAGGTACAAATAGAGATTTTAGAGCTGCCCTTCTAAAATTTTAGCCATGAGTCAGTTTATTTTTTTTATTTAAATTCAATTAGCTAACATATAGTACATCATTAGTTTCAGATGTAGTGTTCAATGATTCATCAGTTGTGTATAACACCCAGGATTCATCGCATCACCTGCCCTACTTAAGTCCCATACCCAATTACCCAATTCCCTCTCCCACCTTCCTCCACCAACCGCAGTTTGTTTTCCAGATTCAAGAGTCTCTCATGGTTTGTCTCCCTGATTTCTCTCCATTCAGTTTTCCCTCCTTTCCTCTAAACTATTTCTTATATTTCACATATGAATGAAACAATATAATTATCTTTCTCTGATTCAATTATTTCACATAGAATAATAGCTTCTAGTTCTATCCACATCAGTGTAAGTGGTAGGTATTCATCCTTTATGATGGTTGAGTAAGATTTCATTGTATATATGAACCATATCAACTTTATCTATGAATCTACTGAAGGATATCTTGGCTACTTCCACAGTTTGGATATTGTGGACATTGCTACTATGAACATTAAGATGAATGTGCCCCTTCTTTTTACTACCTCTGTATCTTTGGGGTAAATACACTCTAATGAAATTGCTGGGTTGTAGGGTGGCTTTGCTTTTAACTTCTTGAGGAACCCCCATACTGTTTTCCAGAGTGGCTATACCAGCTTGTATTCCCACCAACAGTGTAAGAGGGTTCCCTTTCTCCACATTCTTGCCATTTGTTGTTCCCTGTTTTGTTAATTTTTGCCATTCTAACTGGTGTAAGGTAAAATGAGGTTTTGATTTATATTTCCCTGATGTTGAGTGATGTTGAACATTTTTTCATGTGTCTGTTAGGCATTTAGATGACATTTTTAAAATTCAATTGTATTTTTTTCAGTGTTCCAAGATTCATTGTTTATTCACCACACCCAGTGTTCCATGTAATACATGCCCTCCTTAATGCCCACCACCAGGATCACGCATCCTCTCACCCCCTTCCCGTCTAAAACCCGCAGTTTATTTCTCAGTGTTCACAATCCCTCATGGTTCATCTCCTCTGATTTCTCCCCATTCACTCTGCCTTTCCTTCTCCTAATATCCTCCATGCTACTTACTCCTTATGCACCACAAGTAATTGAAACCACATGATAATTGACTTTCTCTGTTTGACTTATTTCACTCAGCATAATATCCTCCACTCCAACCATGTTGGTACAAAAATTGGGTATTCATCTTTCCTGATGGCTGCATAATATTCCATTGTATATATGGACCATCTCATAGAAGCAATGGCCACAATTGCCAAACTGTGGAAAGAGCCAAGATGCCCTTCAACAGACGAATGGATAAAGAAGATATGGATGTCATTTTTGGAGAAATGTCTGTTCGTGTCTTCTGCCCATTTCTTGACTGGATTATCTGTTTTTTTGTTTGTTTGTATGTTTATTTGTTTGTTTTGTTGCTTGATAAGTCCTTTATAGATATTGGATACTAGCCCTTCTAGTCTGATATGTCATTTGCAAATATCTTCTCCCATTCCATAGGATGCCTTAAAGTTTTGTTCCCTATATCCTTTGCCATGCAGAAACTATTTTTTATCTTGATGAAGTCCCAATAGATCATTTGGCTTTTGTTTCCCTTGCCTTTAGAGATGTGTCTTGCAAGAAGTTGCTGTGGCTGAAGTTGAAAAGGTTACTTGCCTATGTCCTCCTTTAGGATTTTGATGGATTCTTCTCTCATATTTAGGTCTTTAATCCATTTTGAGTCTATTTTTGTGTGTGGTGTAAAGAAATGGTCCAGTTTCATTTTAGTTTTGGATGTCCAATTTTCCCAGCACCACTGATCGAAGAGACTTTTTTCCATTGGATATTCTTTTCTTCTTTGTCAATGATTAGTTGACCAAAGTTGTGGGTTCCATTTCTGGGTTCTGTATTCTGTTCCATTGATCTAAGTGTCCTTTTTTTGTGTGCCAGTACCATGCTGTCTTGATGATCACAGATGTGTAATAAACTTGAAGTCAGGCATTTGATGCTGCTAGCACTGTTTTTTGTTTTCAACATTCCTCTGACTTTTCTGGGTATTTTTTTTGTTTCATACAAATTTTAGGATTATTTGTTTCTGCTCTGTGAAAAATTTTGATGGTATTTTGATGTGGATTGCATTTAATGTGTATTGGTAGCATAGACATTTTGACGATATTTATTCTTGCAATACATGAGGATGAAATGTTTTTTCCATCTTTGTGTCTTCAATTTCTTTCATAAGTGTTCTGTAGTCTCTAGAGTACAGATCCTTTACCTCTTCGTTTAAGTTTATTCCTAGGTGTCTTATGGTTTTTGATGCAATTGTAATTGCAATAGATTCCTTAATTTCTATTTCTTCACTTTCACTGTTAGAGTATAGAAATGCAACTGATTTCTGTGCATTGGTTTTGTATCCTGTCTCATTGCTGAATTGCTGTATGAGGTCTAACAATTTTAGGTTGGAGTCTTTTGGGCTTTCCACATAAAATATCATGTCATCTGCAAAGAGTGAGAGTTTGGCTTCTTTGCCAGTTTGAATGCCTTTTATTTATTTTTGTTGTCTGATTGCTGAGGCTAGGACTTCTAGTATGATGTTAAACTATAGTGGTGAGAATGGGTGACCCTGTTATGTTCCTGACCTTAGGGAAAAAGCTCTTAGTATTTCCCCACTGAGAATGATATTTGCCGTGGGTTTTTCACAAGTAGCTTCTGTGATACTGAGGTATGTTCCATCTATCCTTACACTCTGGAGAGTTTTAATCAAGCAAAGATGTTGTATTTTTGTCAAATGTTTTTCTGCATCAGTTGAGAGGATCGTATGGTTCTTGTCTTTTCTTTGATTAATGTCATGTTGATGGATTTGTGAATGTTCAACCACCCTTGCATCCCAGAAATAAATCTCTCCTGGTTGTGGTGAATAGTCCTTTTAATGTACTATTGGAACCTATTGGCTAGCGACTTGGTGAGTATTTTGGCATTCGTGTTCATTCAAGGATATTGGTCTTTAATTGTCCTTTTTAATGGGGTCTTTGTTTTCAGCATCAAGTCCACCAAGCTGGCCTCATTGAATGAGATTGGAAGTTTTCCTTTCATTTCTATTTTTTGAAACAACTTCAGTAGAATAGGTATTATTTCTTCTATAAATGTTTGATAGAATTCCCCTGAGAAGTCAACTGGCCCTGGACTCTTATTTTTGGGGTGGTCTTGGATTGCTCTTTCAATTTCCTTGCTGGTTATTCATCTATTCACTTTTTTTAAATCATTTTTTTATTTATTTTCAGCATAACAGTATTCATTGTTTTTGTACCACACCCAGTGTTCCATGCAATCTGTGCCCTCCATAATACCCACCACCTGGCTCCCCCAACCTCCCAACCCCCACCTCTTCAAACCCTTCAGATTGTTTTTCAGAGTCCATAGTCTCTCATGGTTCACCTCTCCTTCCAATTTCCCCCAACTCCCTTCTCCTAACTCCCCATGTCCTTCATGCTATTTGTTATGCTCCACAAATAAGTGAAACCATATGATAATTGACTCTCTCTGTTTGACTTATTTCACTCAGCATAATCTCTTCCAGTCCTGCCCATGTTGATACAAAAGTTGGGTTTTCATCCTTTCTAATGGAGACATAATACTCCATAGTGTATATGGACCACATCTTCCTTATCCATTCATCTGTTGAAGGGCATCTTGGTTCTTTCCACAGTTTGGCAACCGTGGCCATTGCTGCTATAAACATTGGGGTACAGATGGCCCTTCTTTTCACTACATCTGTATCTTTGGGGTACATACCCAGTAGTGCAATTGCAGGGTCATAGGGAAGTTCTATTTTTAATTTTTTTTACCTCTTTCTGTTTCAGTTATGATAGTTTAAAAAGGTTCCAGGAAACCATCCATTTCTTCCAGATTCCCTAATTTCTTGGCATTTAGTTGCTTATAATATGTTCTTAGAATTGTATTTTCTTGGTGTTGGTTATGATCTCTCTCCTTTCATTAGTGATTTCATTAATTTGGGTCCTTTTTTTTAATAAGTCTGCTTAGAGGTTTATCAGTCCTGTTAATTCATTAAAAGAACTAGCCTCTAGTTTTGTTGAGCTGTTCTACTGTTCTGGTTTCCATTTCATTGATTTCTGCTCTAATCTTAATTATTTCTCTTCTCCCACTTAGTTTAGGCTATAGTTGCTGTTCTTTCTCCAGCTCCTTTCCATGTAAAGTTAGCTTGTATATTTGAGATTTTTCTAAATTTTTTCAGGAATGCTTGTATTCTAAACTACTTGGCTCTTAAGACCAAAATGTTTGCTATATCCCAAATGTTTTGAAACAATATGTTTTTATTCTCATTAGTTGTGTGAGTTTTATAAATCCTTCTTTAATTTCCTGGTTGATCCATTCATTTGGTAGTAGGATGCTCTTCTCTTTAATCTCCAAGTGTTTGAGTTCCATCCAAATTTGCTCTGGGTTGTTTAATTCAAATTTCAAAGCATTGTGGTCTGAAAATATGCAGGAAATAATCTCAGTATTTTGGTATCAGTTGAGACTTGATTTGTGACCCAGTATATGATCTAGTCTGTAGAAAGTTCCATGTGCACTTGAGAAGAATGAGTGTTCTGTTGTTTTAGGATGAAATGTTCTGTATATATCTGTGAAGTCCATCGGGATCCAGGGTGTCATTCAAAGCACTTGCTTCTTTGTTCATCTTCTACTTAAATGATCTGTCCTTTGTTGTGAGTAGGGTGTTGAAGTCCCCTATTATTAATGTATTATCAATGTATTTCTTTATTTTGGTTATTAACTGGTTTATATAAATATAAATATAAATAATATAAATATAAATATAAAGGTATACCCCTTAATATTTTGTGTAGGGCTGGCTTGGTAGTCACATATTCTTTTATTTTTTTTTTCTGTCCTGGAAACTCTTTATCTCCCCTCCCATTCTGAATGACAGCCTTGTTGGGTAAAGTATTCTTGGCTGCATGTTCTTCTCTTTTAATGCCATGACTATATCTTGCCAGTCCTTTCTGACCTGCCAGGATTCTGTGGATAGGTCTGATGTTATTCTGATGTTTCTCCCTCTATACATAAGGAACCTCCTCTCCCTAACTTTTCTCAGGATAGTGTCTTTTTCTCTAAGATTTGCAAGATTCCTTATTATATGTTGGGGTATTGATCTATTATTATTATCTATTATTATTGATTTTGGGAGGGCTCTTCTCTGCCCCTGGGGCATGAATGCTAGTTTTCTTCCCCAGATTAGGAAAGTTTTTGGCTATGAATTGTTCAAATATACCTTCTAGTGGTGCCTGTGTGGCTCAGTCACTAAGCATCTGCCTTTGGGTCAGGTCATGATTCCCCACATCAGGCCCCCTGCTTGTCAAGAAGCTTATTTCTCCTTTTTCCCTCTGCCTGCTGCTACCCCTACTTGCACTCTCTGTGTCAAGTAAATAAAATAAAAATCGTTAAAAAAATCAAATATACCTTCTAGCCCTCTCTTTCTCCACAAGCCCTCGGGGATCCCAATAATTCTGACATTGGTTTGTTTCAAGGCAACATTCAATTCTTAAAGTCTTTATTCATGAGCTATTAGTTGTCTCTCTCTATTTTCCTCAACTTCCTTCCTTTCCATCAGCCTATCTTCTAGATCACTTATACTCAGAAAGTGACATAACATGGGCATGCAAAATCAGAACACTTAGAAATCTGGTCCAGTGAGAAACATCACTTTCTGAAAGGAGCTCAGGGGATGAAAAGGGCAGAATTCTATGCGGGTCACTGTGGTCTTAGGATCCCAGGAGACACAGAAAGAGCAGGGGTTCCTGAAACAATAGAGTGCCCAAGCAGCAGAGCAGGAAAACTGGTCCAGTCAATGAGCCCAGGAGTGACTTTCAGCTTGGTAGTCATAAACTGTGAGCTAGGCTGATGGGGTGACAGCTCTCTTCCTGGGCACCCTGAAAAGGATTAGAATAAATGGACATCAGACCTATCCACAGAAACCTGGCAGCCAGAAAGGACTGGCAAAATATATTCAGGGTACTAAATGAAAAGAACATGCAGCCAAGAATACTTTATCCAGCAAGGCTGTCATTCAGAATGGATGGAAAGATAAAGACCTTCCAGGACAGAAAGAAACTAGAAGAATATGTGACCACAAACCCAGCCCTACAAGAAATATTAAGGCAGATATCATAAGTGAAGAGAGAGCTCAAGAGTAACATAGACCATAAGTAAGAGAAACAATCTATAGAAATAGGAACCTTACTGTTAATACAATGGCACTAAATTCATATCTTTCAATAGTCAATCTGCATTTAAATTGGTTGAATGCTTCAATCAAAAAACACAGTGTACCATATTGGATAAAAAAGAAAGAGCCATCCATATGTTGTCTACAAGAGATTCATTTTATCCTAAAGTCACCTCCAGACTGAAAGTAAGGGGGGTGGAGAACAACTTATCATAGTAGTGACATCAAAAAAAGCTGGGGTAACAATCCTCCTATTACACAAATTAGATTTTAAACCAAAGATTGTAGTAAGAGATGTAGAGGGACACTATATAACATTAAAGGGTCTATCCCTCAAGAATATCCAACCATTGAAAATATCAATGTCCTCAACGTGGAAGCAGCCAATTATATAAACCCATTAATAACCAAAGTAAAGAAACACATTGATAATAACACATCAATAGTAAGGGACCTCAACACCCCTCTCACAGAAATGGACAGATCATCTAAGCAGATGAACAAAGGAACAAGGGCTTTGGGGAGTGGAGCCCAAAATGGCAGGGGAGTAGGAGACCTTAAAATTGTCTGGTCCCAGGAATTCAGCTAGATAACTATCAAGGCATTCTGAACACCTATGAACTCAACTGGAGATTGAAGAAAAGCATAGCTGCAACTTACAAATAGAAAGGCGACCACTTTCTGCAAGGTAAGAGGTGTGTAGAAGTGAATCTGTGGTGATATATGGGAAGATAGACCACAAGGGGGAGGGAGCCTCCATAAGGCTGCTACCAGCAAGTGATGGAACAGCAGAGCACAAAAATGGAAATTTTAGAAGTCTGCTATGGTGAAGGTTGTCACTCAGACAGCTAAGCATGGTCTTGGAGGGGTGGAGATGGAACCCTCACTGGAACACTGTGGTCTCAGGACCCCTAGGGTCACAGGAAGAACAGGTGAACCTGACTGCAGTGGAGCTCCCAGGTATTGGAAGAGGAAAGTCAGCTACAAAGAGTTAGCCAGGAGTGGGATCTCACCTCAGGGTTGTGAGATACCATGGATATCACAGTTGGGCCACTGCTTTTCACACAGGAGCCCAACAAGCAGCAGAACTGGGGAGACCCCTTTTTTCCCCGGGAGTAGTGGCCTGAGAGTGCACTGCAGGAGTCTTTGGGTTTAGGGACTTGAAACAGTGTTGCATGCCTGAAACAACCACCATTTTCATTCTCATCCTTTAAAATTGCAGGGAAAGTTTTCAGGAAACAAAAGACACATAGAGCAAACCTGAGCAGATTACTTAGTCTGGCCCCCTGACAAGGGCGTTGCAATTCTGCCTGGGCCAAAGACATTCAAAAACCAACACAACAGGCCCCTCCCCCAGAAGATCAGCAAGAACATCCAGCCAAGACCAAGTTTACCAATCCATGAGAACTGCAAACCTCCAGTGCTTGGGGAATACAGCACATAGAATTCATTATTTTTCCCCATGATTCTTTAGTCTTTCAAATTCAATTTTTTTAAAGTTTTATTATTCTTTTTCTTTTTAACATTTTTCTTCTTTTTCAAAAACTTATCAACTCCGTTTTAAAAACATTTTTTTTATTTTCACTTTTACAGTCATAGTCTATCCCTTTATATCCCTATATTTTTCTTTCTTTTTTTTTCCTGATTATATAAAAATTTTAGGATTGTTGCTCCAGCTCTTTGAAATTTCCAGTGGAATTTGATCAGGATGGCATTGAAAATATAGATGGCTCCAGACAGTGTAGACATTTAACAATGTTTATTCTTCCAATCCAAGAGCACAGAATGGTCTTCCATCTTTTTGTGTCTTCTTCAATTTCTTTCATGAGTGTTCTGTAGTTCCTTGAGTACAGATCCTTTACCTCTTTGGTTAGGTTATTCCCAGGTATCTTGTGGTTCTTAGTGCTATAGTAAATGGATTCTTTTCTATAATCTTCCTTTCTGTATTTTCATTGTTAGTGTATAGAAAGAAACTGATTTCTGTACACTGATTTTGGTCACCTGCCACATTACTGAATTGTTGTATGAGTTCTAGTAGTTTGGGGGTTGGGTCTTTTCGGTTTTCCATATAAAGTATCATGTCATATGTGAAGAGAGAGAGTTTGACTTCTTCATTGCCAATTTGAATACCTTTTATTTCTCTTTGTTATCTGATTGCTGTTGCTAGGACTTCTAATACTATGTTGAACAAGAGTGGGCATCCTTGCTTGTTTCTGATCTCAAAGGGAAGGCTTTCAGCTTTTCCCCATTGAGGATGATATTCACTGTGGGTTTTTCATAGATAGGTTTTATGAAGTTGAGGAATGTTCCCTCTATCCCTATTCTTTGAAGTTTTTTTAGTCAGGAATGGGTGCTGTATCTTATAAAATGCTTTTTCTGATCAATTGAGAGGACCATGTGGTTCTTCTTTGTTATCTTATTGATTTGTTCTTTCACATTGATTGATTTGCAAATGTTGAACCACCCTTGCAACCCAGGGATAAATCACACCTGGTCATGGTGGATAATCTTTTTAATGTACTGCTGGATCCTATTAGCTAAGACCTTGTTGAGAATCTTGGCATCCATATTCATCAGGGATATTGGTCTGCAATTCTCCTTTTTGGTTGGGTCTTTTCCTGGTTTGGAGATCATGGTAATGCTGATTTCATAAAAAGAGTCTGGAAGGTTTCCTTGTGCTTCAGTTTTTTGAAACAGCTTCAGGAGAATAGGTACTATTTCTTCTTTGAAAGTTTGGTAGAATTCCCCAGGGAATCCATCAGGTCCTGGGCTCTTGTTTTTTGGGAGGTTTTTGATCACTGCTTCAAAGTTGTTATTAGATATTGATCTATTCAGGTTGTCATTTTCTCCTGATTCAGTTTTGGAAGTTTTGGGTTACCAGGAATGCATCCATTTCATCTAGGTTGCTTGACTTATTGGCATATAACTGTTGATAATAATTTCTGATGATTGTTTCTATTTCCTTGGTGTTAGTCATGATCTCTCCCTTTTCATTCACAATTTTATTAATTTGGGTCTTCTCTCTTTTCTTTTGGATTAGTTTGGCCAATGGTTTATCGATATAATTGATTTTTTCAAAAAACCAGCTTCTAGTTCTGTTGATGCATTTTGTTGTATCTCTAGTTTCTATCTCATTGATCTCTGCTTTATCTTGATTATTTCCCTTTTGCATGTGAGGTTGTCTTAGTTTGTTGTTGATTCTCCAGTTCCTTAAAGTGTAGAGACAGCTGGTGTATTCTGGATTTTTTATAATTTTTTGAGTGAGGCTTGGATGGCTATGTATTTCCCCCTTAGGACCACCTTTGCTGTATCCCATAGGTTTTGGCCCAAAGTGTCTTCATTCTCATTGATTTCCATGAATTGTTTAAGTTTCTTTGATTTCCTGGTTGTTCCAAACATTCTTAAGCAAGGTGGTCTTTACTTCCAGGTGTTTGAATTCCTTTCAATTCAATGTGGTTGAGTTCCAGTTTCAAAACATTTTGGCCTGAGAATAGGCAGGAAATAATCTCAGTCTTTTGGTATTGGTTGAGTCCTGATTTGTGACCCAGTATGTGGTGTATTCTGGAGAAAGTTCTATGTACACTCAAGAAGAATGTGTATTCTGTTGTTTAGGGTGGAATGTTCTATTTATATCTTTGAGGTCCATCTGGTCCAATGTGTCATTTAATGCTCTTGTTTCTTTATTGAGTTTCTGCTTGGGTGACCTGTCTATTCATAAGAGCGGCATGTTAAAATCCCCTACTATTAATGTATTCATATCAATATGACTCTTTATGTTGATTAACAGTTGTCTTACATAGTTGGCTGCTCCTATTTGGGGGAATAAATATTTACAATTGTTAGATCTTCCTGGTGGATAGTCCCTTTAAGAATTATGTAGTGTCCTTCTTATCTCTGACTACAGTCTTTAGTTTAAAATCTAATTTTTCTGATGTGAGAATAGCTACCTCAACCTTCTTTTGAGGCCCATTGGCATGAAAATTGCTTCTCCATCCCTTCACTTTTAGTCTAGATGTATCCTTAGCTATCATCTTCTACCTGTCAGAATAACTAAAATTAAAAAGACAAGAAATATCAAGAATTTACATGGATGTATAGAAAAGGAACCCTCCTATTCTGCTGGTGGTAATGCAATAATATTTCTCAAAGAATTAAAAATAGGAATACCGTATGATGTAATAATTCCAGTATTTAGCCAAAGAAAACAGAAACACTAATTCAAAAAGATATATACACCCCTATGTTTATTGCAGCATTATTTACAATAGTCAAGATATGAAAGAAACCCAAGTGTCCATCGATAGATGAGTGGGTAAAAAAAATTTGAGATATAGATTGATTACACACACACACACACACACACACACACACACACACACACACACACACACTGGAATATTACACAGCCATACAAAGGATGGAATCTTGCCATTTGTGACAACATGGGTGGACCTAGCAGGTATTATGGTAAGTAGAGTAAGTCAGAGCAAGACCAATACCATATTACATCACTTATGTGTGAAATATAAATAACAAAGCAAATGATAAACAAATAAAAAGCATAATCAGACCTATAAATACAGAGAACAAACCAATGGCTGGCAGAGGGGAGGACAGTGTGGGAATGGGAAAAATGGGTGAAGGGAAGTGGGGGATACAGGATTCCAGTTATGGAATGAGTAAGTCATTAGAATAAAAGACACAGCTTAATCATAACGTAATAGAGATGTATTGTAACAGATGGTAGCTACACTTGTGATGAACATAGCATAACAGTATAATGTATAAACTTGTCAAATCACTATGTTTTACACCTGAAACTAATGTAACATTGTCAATTATACTTAAATAAAAATATTTTAAAATAAAGTGAGTCTCTTGTAAAATACTATTCTAGGAGTGGGTAGGAGGGTCCATGGGAGGAGATGCTGTGTCCCCTTGGCAAGGTGCAGTGCATCTGGGGTCACAGAATGAGCACCCCACAGACTTACTCATTCCAAAGCAGCCCAAGTCCCTCATCTCTGCCCTAGGGTGCTCTTAGGAGCCCAGCACTACAACTCCCAGCAAAACATGAACTTGATGTCCCAGCCTCTGGGGCAGCCAGCCCTCCAGATGGCCCCACTCTCCTGCTCTGTCCCCACACTGTCCCAGCTGTAAGAGGACCAAGAAGCAAGCTATGGAGGAGACAACAAACCCAGGCTGCAGCAAGCCATACCTGGAGAAGCTGACTCTGGATCATAGGCATCTTAGAATCTTTCCCAGGTGTGACAGAAGTGACTAGGATAGAAAAGTCACCCACTGAATGCCATCTGATTTCTTCATGGAAACAAAAATTAACTGTGTGCTACATAAGGATGTGAAGAATTTTTACCAGATGACCGATGGCTTCCACATGACGTGGAGTGTGAAACTGCATGAGCATACCATTGCACTAGGCAGCATGGCAATTAACAGTATCTCAAAACTGACTCAACTCAACCAGTCTTCTGTGTTTTCACTCTCTATTGAAGCAACTGTGGTAGACCTGGAATATGATGCACTTGAAGCCAGTGAGAACCAGCCAGAGAACCTTCACAAAGCATTATATCGGAATTTTCTCTCAGATATCTTTACATGCTCCTCATGCACCTAGGCATGCTGCAATGGTAGTATGACTTCATCAGCTATGTCATTAGCCTCAAGCCAAGAAATGGTTTAACATGTAAAAACCCATCACCTACAACACAAACCTGCTCAAAGAGACCAACTCCTTCATGAACAAGCTGGCCCAACAAAGTGTACAAGAGCAAGAACAAGACCTTAATCCCCAAAAGGAACAGACCCGTCCAGTTATGGAGAGTTTCAGAACTTGCTTCAGTAGCTAAATAGCTCTGTTAAGAGTTTTCCTCTCTTTCTACCCCCAAGCCTCTAAAGATGTCAGCAGTGACTAGAGAAGAAACCACTGATTTTGACCCATGTGGTCTTAGAACTATGTTGTTCTTTTGGTAACCATTAGGCACATGTGGCTATTTATATTAAATATTCAGTTCCTCTGAGATGCGTGGGTGTTTCAGGCAGTTAAGTGTCTTCCTTCAGCTCAGGTCATGATCCTGGGGTCCTGGGATAGAGTTCTGCACTGGGGGGTCCTTGCTCAGTGGGGAGCCCACTTCTCCCTCTGCCTGCCACTCCCCCAGCTTGTACTCTCTCTACCTCACTCTCTCTCTCTGGCAAGTATATGAATAAAATAATTTTAAAAATTCAGTTCCTCAATTGCATTAACCATGTTGTGAATGGCAAATAGATTCTGTATTAGACAAAATAAAGATAATGAAACATTTCCATCATCACAGAAAGTTCTGTTGGGCAGCACTATATTAGAATATTTTCATGCTGCCCTTTCTCAGATTTCATTTTCATTCGAGAATGTGGATGCCTTAATTTGATGGGTCATAATGTTCCATGAAAATTCTTGGAGGTATAATTGTATATGTTCTTTTTATTTTCTCATAAGTAATTCTCACTTCACTTCTTTTTAAAAATTTCCTATAAATTTTGTTATTTCCAAAAATATATTCTTGGCAGTCCTGTGATGTTTTTGGATGAGAATTACATTTAAATAAGGAGACTGAGTGAAGTAGGCTGCCCTCCATAATGTGGTCTTCCTACATCCAGTCAGTTGAAGGCCTGAGGGGACTAAAAAGGCTGACCCTGAGTGAGAGAATGTTCTCATCTTTTCTTGCCGGTGATCTTTGACTGGGGCATTGCTGTTTTCCTGCCTCAGACTTGAACAGAAACATTGGTTCTTCCTGGGTTTCAAGCCTCCTGGCCTTCAGGCTTTAGCCACACCATTGGATCTCCTGGGTATCCACCTTGTCCTGCAGAATTTGGCATTTGCCCGCCTTCATTCTAGTGTGAATCAATTCCTTGTAATAAACTCATGTGTGTGTGTTTAAATCCTATTTGCTGTATTTCTCTGGAGAACTCAGACTGATACAGATGGATTAGTTGTTTCTTTAAATCTGTCCCTAAACCACCCTGGCTTCTCCAAATGTTAAACATATTTGTACAGATAGTATTTGATTATATGTTATATAAGTGCTATTCTATATGTTGCTATTCTATATGTTTTATATGCTGAAACAAATTATGATTTTTTTTTTCCTGTAGGAGAGCTAAGCACCTAAACCAAGCCTCAGGAGGATGTTGTAAAAGTTAATGGTATATTTGAGGTGTTCAATCCCTGCACATTCTAAAGAAACTGATATTGGGAGCAGGCTTTGTCATAGGCTGCCTGACAAGAGTGTCTTTGTATACCTGGGGACTTGGGCCTCACGAAAGAGGTTATGTTAAACAGTGTGATTTATGGTGGAGACATTGGGCCATGTTTTATATATATATTTTACCTCCGGAGTAGATGGAGACTGAGTAGTGCAAGAGCATTTTATGTTTACATGACCAAACTCAATAAAAGCTCTGGCTTCAGGCAGAGTTTCTGGTTTACAATAATTTATATGTGTTTCTATACATCATGCTGGGAAAAATGAGCCTTGTTCTAAACAGTTCCACTGAGAGGGAAAACTGAGAGCTCATGCTTTGTCTCTCCTAGACTCTTCTTTTTGTAACTCTTACTTTTACTGATTTAACCTGTATCTTTTTGCCATAATAAATTAGAACCATGATTACAATAGTTGTCTTAATTCTATCTTTCTAGTGAATCATGTAACCTGAGGGTGGTTTGGGGTCCCTGAAACAATATTAGCCAAAAACTTATTATTGGTAACTTTTAAAATGTGTATGTACATACACACATACATGCATTATACTTATACATATATATGTGGGGTAGGAGTGTGTTTGCTGAGATCAGTTCAGTCCCATTGTGGATTAAGTCATTCTCAATTAATGGTTTTTGTCATTATTAAGTTCCAAAGTAATAAAATAACAAATAATATTTATTTAGTTCTAATTATGTTCCAGGCCAGGTGTTATAAACTTTACTTCACTTCCCAAACTAACTTTGAAGTAAAGTTTATCCACTCTATTTTTTTTTACTTTTACAGTTTATTTTATTTTATTTTTATTCCTTTTCAGCGAAACAGTATTCATTGTTTTTGCACCACACCCAGTGCTCCATGCAATACATGCCCTCCTTAATACCTACCACCTAGCTCCCCCAACCTCCCAACCCCCGCCCCTTCAAAACCCTCAGGTTGTTTTTCAGAGTCCATAGTCTCTCATGGTTCATCTCCCCTTCCAATTTCCCTCAACTCCCTTCTCCTCTCCATCTCCCCATGTCCTCTTTGTTATTTGTTATGCTCCACAAATAAGTGAAACCATATGATAATTGACTCTCTCTGCTTGGCTTATTTCACTCAGCATAATCTCTTCCAGTCCCGTCCCTGTTGCTACAAAAGTTGGGTATTCATCCTTTCTGATGGAGGCATAATACTCCATAGTGTATATGGACCACATCTTCCTTATCCATTCATCCGTTGAAGAGCATCTTGGTTCTTTCCAGAGTTTGGTGAACATGGCCATTGTTGCTATAAACATTGGGGTACAGATGGCCCTTCTTTTCACTAAATCTGTATCTTTGGAGTAAATACCCAGTAGTGCAATGGCAGGGTCATAGGGAAGCTCTATTTTTAATTTCTTGAGGAATCTCCAGACTGTTCTCCAAAGTGGCTGCACCAACTTGCATTCCCACCAACAGTGTAAGAGGGTTCACTTTTCTCCACATCCTCTCCAACACATGTTTTTCCTGTCTTGCTAATTTTGACCATTCTAACTGGTGTAAGGTTGATCTCAATGTGGTTTTAATTTGAATCTCCCTGATGGCTAGTGATGATGAACATTTTTTCATGTGTCTGATAGCCATTTGTATGTCTTCATTGGGGAAGTGTCTGTTCATATCTTCTGCCCATTTTTTGACATGATTATCTGTTTTGTCTGTGTTGAGTTTGAGGAGTTCTTTATAGATCCTGGATATCAGCCTTTTGTCTGCACTGTCATTTGCAAGTATCTTCTCCCATTCCGTGGGTTATCTCTTTGTTTTATTGACTGTTTCCTTTGCTGTGCAGAAGCTTTTGATCTTGATGAAGTCCTAAAAGTTCATTTTCACTTTTGTTTCCTTTGCCTTTGGAGACATATCTTGAAAGAAGTTGCTGTGGCTGATATTGAACAGGTTACTGCCTATGTTCTCCTCTAGGATTCTGATGGATTCCTGTCTCACATTGAGGTCTTTTATCCATTTCGAGTTTATCTTTGTGTACGGTGTAAGAGAATGGTCGAGTTTCATTCTTCTACATATAGCTGTCCAGTTTTCCCTGCACCATTTATTGAAAAGACTGTCTTTTTTCCACTGTATGTTTTTCCTGTTTTGTCGAAGATTATTTGACCATAGAGTTGAGGGTCCATATAATGGCACTCTACTCTGTTCCACTGGTCTATGTGTCTGTTTTTATGCCAGTACCATGCTGTCTTGGTGATCACAGCTTTGTAGTAAAGCTTGAAATCAGGTAACGTGATGCCGCCAGTTTTATTTTTGTTTTTCAACATTTCCTTAGCAAGTCGGGGTCTCTTCTGATTCTACTCTATTTTGCTGCAGAAGTAACTGAGGTTCAGATCTGTTAGCCAGTGTGTCCACTGTCTCGCAGCTAATGGGCTCAATCTCAGTTCTGTCTGATTCTATTCTTTCTGGGGAGGTCCAACTTCCTGTTTCCATTGATATTTTGCTGCCCCTATACCTCAGCATTGTTTTGTTTTATTTATTATGTTCAGTACATCATTAGTTTTTGGTGTAGTTTTCAATGATTCATTAGCTGCATATAATGTCCAGTGCTCATCACCACACATGTCCTCCTTAATATGCAGCACCTGGTCAGTGTTTTGTTTTGTTTGTTTTAATTCAAATTCCAGTTAGTTAACATACAGTGTAATATTAGTTTCAGGTGTACAATATAGTGATTCAACACTTCCACACATCACCTGGTGCTCATTACTGTGCCCTCCTTAATCCTCAACACCTACTTCACCTATCCCCCACCCACCCCCTTCACTGAAAACTACATCAGTTTGTTCTCTATAGTTAAGGGTCTGTTTCTTGATTTTCCTCTCTTTCTCTCTTTTCTTTTTCTTTTTGCTCTTTTGTTTTGTTTCTTACATTCCACATATGAATGAAATTATATGGTATTTATCTTTCTCTGACTTATTTCAATTACATAATGCTGTCTAGCTCCATCCACATTTTTGTAACTGGCCAGATTTCATTCTTTTTTTTGGCTGAGTAACATTCATATATATATATGTATACAAATACATGTGTATATATATGTGTGTATACACATTTACGTGTGTGTGTGTGTGTATATATATATATCTATATATATATATACACACGCATCTTCACCCATTCATCAGTCATGCAAATTCATGAATTCATGAATCTTCAACAGTTTTTATAAATATGAATCTAAGTTGTTTCCTTTCTCTGTATATTACCCATTATACTTTAAAATAGACTTTTGCATTAGGTTTTCCAGACTGCCCACATTTCATTCTTGAGGAAACTTGGAGCCTCAAAGAAGTTATTTGACCTACTCAAGTCTACATGGCCAGATTGATGACTTAAACTGAAACCTCTGATTCCAAAGTACACACACTTTTCATGGAAAGAACAAGATTTAAGTCTTTGTTCTTCCTCAGTGACTGAAGATAAAATGACTACTTGGGGGCACCTGAGTGGCTCAGTGGGTTAGAGCCTCTGCCTTCGGCTCAGGTCATGATCCCAGGGTCCTGGGATCGAGCCCTGTATCAGGCTCTCTGCTTAGCGGGGAACCTGCTTCCTCCTCTCCCTCCTGCCTGCCTCTCTGACTACTTGTAATCTCTGTCTATCAAATTAAAAAAAAAAAAAGATTCTCTCTCCCTTTCTCTCTGCCCCCTGCCTGTTCTTTCTAAAAAAAAAAAAAGTGACTATTTGGGTAAACCTCCTATCTGCTATTAAAGTTTAATAGGATCCATAATCTCGAAACCTCTGCAAAAACACTTCGGTACATTACTTTCTGAATTTTCTCAGTTGTTGAGCTTCACTTGAAAATGACTAAATAAGAATGGTCGGCCTTGACTTTGCCTCTCTGTTTAATTTAGCTTGTGTTTGTCACATTAATCCAGAGTGAAATTGAATCCTCTATTAAAACATTTGGTTTGTACAAACCCTAAGCAATGTTGCCTTTACCTGAAAATATCCCTCTCTACTCTTCCCATAATGAATGAACATTTTATTCCTAATGTATGTGGACTCTAGAAGAAGCTCAAAGGGTAGAGTGGCTTGATCCTGATGTGTTATTGTTGTTGCTGTTGTTCTTTTAATATGAAAACACTCCACAAGGAAGACACTAAATATTTATTATTATATACCAGGAAAAGGTAACATTAACATGTTTGCTTATGTATATCTAAGTTTATCTGAAGAAAGGTTTGTTAGCTCTTTATACAGCAGCATATGAAGTGGACTGAGTACAGGCTGTAATGTCAGAAAATGTAGACTTTGCACTTGATACCGTGATGGCGATTAAATATTCTAAACTTTTTTTTTCCATTTCTTTAATGCATTATAAGGAATTAATTTTCCTAAGAGCTTTGTTGAGAGAAAATAAAAATATCATAAAATTCACCCATTTTAAGGGTATAGTTATCTAGATGAGTTTCAGTACATTTACAGAGCTGTACAACCATCAACACAATCCAATTTTAAATACTTCTGTCATGGGACGCCTGGGTGGCTCAGTTGGTTGAGCAGTTGCCTTCGGCTCGGGTCATGATCCCAGCGTCCTGGGATCGAGTCCCGCATCGGGCTTCTTGCTTGGCGGGGAGCCTGCTTCTCCCTCTGCCTCTGCCTGCCATTCTGTCTGCCTGTGCTTGCTCTCTCTCCCTCTCTCTCTGACAAATAAATAAAAAATCTTTAAAAAAAATATTTCTGTCATCTCCCACAAGTCCTTCAATCTATTGTTTCCCTCCAGCCTCACAAAACCACAGCTCCACTTCTTGTTCTAATAGTTTTGCCTCCAAGCCTCCAGCTTTTTTGGGACTATATTCGGCATATCTGACACTGTGAGTTTAAGTTGTACAATGTGATGTTTTGATACACACATATATTGTGAAATTACCACAGTAAGTTTAGTTAACAATTTATTACCTCATGTTATTACCATTTCCCCCCATAATGGGAATATTTAAAATTTGCTCTTTTTGCAACTTTCAGGTATATAATACAATATTATTAACTATAGTCATTATGCTATCCATTACATCCCCAGAACATACTCATCTTACAACTGGAAATGTATATCCTTTGATCATCATTGCTCATTCTTTCCACAATCCAGGCCCTGATAGTCACTAATCTACTTTCTCTTCCTGTGAGTTTTTTAATATTCCACATATAAATGGTGCCATATAGTATTTGTCTTTCTCTGTCTGACTTATTTCACTTCATATTACATTCTCAAGGTTTATCCAAGTTATTGCAAGTGGTATTATTTCCTTCTTTTTATGGCTTGATAGTATTCTAGTGTGTGTGTGTGTGTGTGTTTGTGTGTGTGTGTGTGTGTATGTGTGTGTGTGTGTTTCCCTTTATCCATTTATCCATCAGTGGACACTTAGATTGTATCTATGTAGTTATAAATAACGCTGCAGTGAACGTGGACATATCTCTTCAAAATAGTGATTTAATTTCCTTCAGATATATACTCAGAACTGAGATTGTTTGATCATATGGTAGTAATAAAATCATGCAATATTTTGTGTTTGGTTTCTTTCACTTAGTGCAATGCTATTGATGTTTTATTTATGGTGTAGTGTATAGTTTGTTCCTTTCTGTTTCTGGGTCACATTTCTCTCTCGATTTTAAAAAACTATACCACATTATTTTGGACATAAATTTGGGTTTATAATTTCACATTACAGAGTGCTTTAGGTCCTTACTTTCCTCAAATCTCTGAAGTTGTATGCATCAAATAATGATGTAGCTAAAATGTAGTGTGTAGGGAAAAATAGGTTTTATAGTACAAAATGCCTTTTTTTATAATTTTTTTTTATTTTTTATAAACATATATTTTTATCCCCAGGGGTACAGGTCTGCGAATCGCCAGGTTTACACACTTCACAGCACTCACCATAGCAAATACCCTCCCCAATATCCATAACCCCACCCCCCTCTCCCAACCCCCTCCCCCGATCAACCCTCAGTTTGTTTTGTGACATTAAGAGTCACTTATGGTTTGTCTCCCTCCCAATCCCATCTTGTTTCATTTACTCTTCTCCTACCCCCTCAACCCCCCATGTTGCATCTCCTCTCCCTCATATCAGGGAGATCATATGATAGTTGTCTTTCTCCGATTGACTTATTTCGCTAAGCATGATACCCTCTAGTTCCATCCACGTCATCGCAAATGGCAAGATTTCATTTCTTTTGATGGCTGCATAGTATTCCATTGTGTATATATACCACCTCTTCTTTATCCATTCGTCTGTAGATGGACATCTAGGTTCTTTCCATAGTTTGGCTATTGTAGACATTGCTGCTATAAACATTCGGGTGCACGTGCCCCTTCAGATTACTACGTTTGTATTTTTAGGGTAAATACCCAGCAGTGCAATTGCAGGGTCATAGGGTAGTTCTATTTTCAACATTTTGAGGAACCTCCATGCTGTTTTCCAGAGTGGTTGCACCAGCTTGCATTCCCACCAACAGTGTAGGAGGGTTCCCCTTTCTCCGCATCCTCGCCAGCATCTGTCATTTCCTGACTTGTTAATTTTAGCCATTCTGACTGGTGTGAGGTGATATCTCATTGTGGTTTTGATTTGTATTTCCCTGATGCCGAGTGATGTGGAGCACTTTTTCATGTGTCTGTTGGCCATCTGGATGTCTTCTTTGCAGAAATGTCTGTTCATGTCCTCTGCCCATTTCTTGATTGGATTCTTTGTTCTTTGGGTGTTGAGTTTGCTAAGTTCTTTATAGATTTTGGACACTAGCCCTTTATCTGATATGTCATTTGCAAATATCTTCTCCCATTCTGTCAGTTGTCTTTTGGTTTTGTTCACTGTTTCCTTTGCTGTGCAAAAAAAGCTTTTGATCTTGATAAAATCCCAAAAGTTCATTTTTGCCCTTGCTTCCCTTGCCTTTGGCGATGTTCCTAGGAAGATGTTGCTGCGGCTGAGGTCGAAGAGGTTGCTGCCTGTGTTCTCCTCAAGGATTTTGATGGATTCCTTTCTCTCATTGAGATCCTTCATCCATTTGAGTCTATTTTCGTGTGTGGTGTAAGGAAATGATCCAATTTCATTTTTCTGCATGTGGCTGTCCAATTTTCCCAACACCATTTATTGAAGAGGCTGTCTTTTTTCCATTGGACATTCTTTCCTGCTTTGTCGAAGATGAGTTGACCATAGAGTTGAGGGTCTATTTCTGGGCGCTCTATTCTGTTCCATTGATCTATGTGTCTGTTTTTGTGCCAGTACCATGCTGTCTTGATGATGAGAGCTTTGTAATAGAGCTTGAAGTCTGGAATTGTGATGCCACCAACTTTGGCTTTCTTTTTCAATATTCCTTTGGCTATTCGAGGTCTTTTCTGGTTCCATATAAATTTTAGGATTATTTGTTCTATTACTTTGAAAAAAATGGATGGTACTTTGATAGGAATTGCATTAAATGTGTAGATGGCTTTAGGTAGCATAGACATTTTCACAGTATTTATTCTTCCAATCCATGAGCATGGAACATTTTTCCATTTCTTTGTGTCTTCCTCAATTTCTTTCATGAGTACTTTATAGTTTTCTGAGTATAGATTCTTAGTCTCTTTGGTTGGGTTTATTCCTAGGTATCTTATAGTTTTGGGTGCAATTGTAAATGGGATGGACTCCTTAATTTCTCTTTCTTCTGTCTTGTGGTTGGTGTAGAGAAATGCAACTGATTTCTGTGCATTGATTTTATATCCTGACACTTTACTGAATTCCTGTACAAGTTCTAGCAGTTTTGGAGTGGAGTCTTTTGGGTTTTCCACATATAGTATCATATCATCTGCGAAGAGTGATAGTTTGACTTCTTCTTTGCCGATTTGGATGCCTTTAATTTCCTTTTGTTGTCTGATGGCTGAGGCTAGGACTTCTAGTACTATGTTGAATAGCAGTGGTGATAACGGACATCCCTGCCATGTTCCTGACCTTAGCGGAAAAGCTTTCAGTTTTTCTCCATTGAGAATGATATTTGCAGTGGGTTTTTCATAGATGGCTTTGATAATATTGAGGTATGTGCCGTCTATCCCTACACTTTGAAGAGTTTTGATCAGGAAGGGATGCTGTACTTTGTCAAATGCTTTTTCAGCATCTATGGAGAGTATCATATGGTTCTTGTTCTTTCTTTTATTAATGTGTTGTATCACATTGATTGATTTGCGGATATTGAACCAAACTTGCAGCCCTGGAATAAATCCCACGTGGTCGTGGTGAATAATCCTTTTAATGTACTGGTGGATCTTATTGGCTAGTATTTTGGCGAGAATTTTTGCATCTGTGTTCATCAAGGATATTGGTCTGTAGTTCTCTTTTTTGATGGGATCCTTGTCTGGTTTTGGGATCAAGGTGATGCTGGCCTCATAAAATGAGTTTGGAAGTTTTCCTTCCATTTCTATTTTTTGGAACAGTTTCAGGAGAATAGGAATTAGTTCTTCTTTAAATGTTTGGTAGAATTCCCCCGGGAAGCCGTCTGGCCCTGGGCTTTTGTTTGTTTGGAGATTTTTGATGACTGTTTCAATCTCCTTACTGGTTATGGGTCTGTTCAGGCTTTCTATTTCTTCCTGGTTCAGTTGTGGTAGTTTATATGTCTCTAGGAATGCATCCATTTCTTCCAGATTGTCAAATTTGTTGGCGTAGAGTTGCTCATAGTATGTTCTTATAATTGTCTCTATTTCTTTGGTGTTCGTTGTGATCTCTCCTCTTTCATTCATGATTTTATTTATTTGGGTCCTTTCTCTTTTCTTTTTGATAAGTCTGGCCAGGGGTTTATCAATCTTATTAATTCTTTCAAAGAACCAGCTCCTAGTTTTGTTGATTTCTTCTATTGTTTTTTTGGTTTCTATTTCATTGATTTCTGCTCTGATCTTTATGATTTCTCTTCTCCTGCTGGGTTTAGGGTTTCTTTCTTGTTCTTTCTCCAGCTCCTTTAGGTGTAGGGTTAGGTTGTGTACCTGAGACCTTTCTTGTTTCTTGAGAAAGGCCTGTACCGCTATATATTTTCCTCTCAGGACTGCCTTTGTTGTGTCCCACAGATTCTGAACTGTTGTGTTTTCATTATCATTTGTTTCCATGAATTTTTTCAATTCTTCTTTAATTTCCTGGTTGACCCATTCATTCTTTAGAAGGATGCTGTTTAGCCTCGATGTATTTGGGTTCTTTCCAAATTTCCTCTTGTTATTGAGTTCTAGCTTCAGAGCATTGTGGTCTGAAAATATGCAGGGAATGATCCCAATCTTTTGATACTGGTTGAGACTTGATTTAGGACCAAGAATGTGATCTATTCTGGAGAATGTTCCATGTGCACTAGAGAAGAATGTGTATTCTGTTGCTTTGGGATGAATAATGTCAAAATTTAAAAATACTTAGTATTTTGGCTACAGTGTTCTAGATTCAGAGAATATATCAGTCAAGAGAGCATTTAAAAAAAAAACACAACAACTAATACTGTGGTGTCTGGGTGGCCCAGTCAGTTAAGCACCCAACTCTTGGTTTTGGCTCAGATCCTAGTCTCAGGATTGTAAGATCAAGCTCCATATAAGGCTCTGCGCTCAGCATGGAGTCTGCTTAAGGCTTTCTGTCCCTCCCCCCTGCACTCTATCTAAATTAAAAAATAAATTAAAAAAAATAAGGACTAAGAAAATTCACCTCCCATATGCCCTGAAATAAAACTGCTTATGGATGTGTCCTCCAACATGAGAGGAATTAAAAAGCAACAAAAACTAAGGCTGAATAAGGCTCTCCCAAAGATATCCATATCCTAATCCTGGGAATCTGTGACTGTCACCTAATATGGCACATGTGAATTTTTAGATATGATTAAATTAAGTATCTGGAGATGAGGACATTATCCTGGATTATTTAAGTGGAGCAAATGTAAACACAGGGAACTTATAAAATAGATTTAAAAATGATAGGTAACTAGATAGACAGTTAAATGATAGATGACATGTACATACATACATACATACATACGTACATGAATGAATAGGGTATGTTGAAAATGTGAACTCCAGCCTTGATTTTGTCAGTTGAGTGTATCTTCCCAGATGTTCTTTATTAATTATCTCAAATTCAACATGTAAAAAACTAAGCTTTCAAAATTATTTCTTATTACAAACTACTTTCTCCCCTTGTGTTTTCATTAGCTAATTTATTGTTCCTTTATTTTCCCACATCCAGCGATTGATTTCCTATCGATTATATTTTTAATTTATTTTCAGACACTTTGTATTTTTATTTTATTTTATTTTTTTTAAGATTTTATTTATTTGATAGATCACAAGTAGGCAGAGAGGCAGGCAGAGAGAGGGGAGGAAGCAGGCTTCCCACTGAGCAGAGAGCCCAATGCGGGGCTCGATCCCAAGACCCTGGGATCATGACCCGAGCCAAGGCAGAGGCTTTAACCCACTGAGCCACCCGGGCGCCCCACTTTGTATTTTTATATTATCAAAGTACTTTATTGTGTGATTGCCAATAGTGACAGACAAGAGATTAGAGGTAAATATAGAAATAGAGATGAGAAAATGAGAGATCCCTATGAGTGATAACTAATACTCTCTCATTGTCTCCAGACATTTTTAAATGTATTTTTATAGAAAAAAAAGTTATTTTTCTTTTTTTTTTATTTCTTTTCAGCGTAACAGTATTCATTGTTTTTGCACCACACCCAGTGCTCCATGCAATCCGTGCCCTCTTTAATACCCACCACCTGGTTCCCCCAACCTCCCACCCCCCGCCCCTTCAAAAGCCTCAGATTGTTTCTAAAACATAGATTTAATTATTTTCCTGCTCTCAGTTGGACATGCTACTTTAACTTGCCCTTTATACTTTTTTTCCCCTGATACTACTAGTCAAGTCTTCTGCGTACAAACATACAAAACATCCAAATTTACTTATACTAGGGAATTTCTATCAGGATTTTGGATAGCTTATGGAATTGATTGCCACCAGTAAAACTTAGAAAATGGGCATAAACCAAGGAAGCATGGCAGCTAGAACTACAGTCAAAATCATGCCCCCCCCACACACAAAGCCAGCTGCTGTAGGACACTGGACTTTTTCCTTCTATATAATGGGCTTTGTCTGAAGCTGCTATCCCCGTGAGTCCCCTGACATCACCATTGCTTGGCATGACTTGTTTCAGATCCAAAATACTGGTCAGAAACATTTGTTATCTGGATTATCATTCAGGCACAAACTGCAGTTGCCATAATTAGTAGGGAGGTCATGTCTGGACATTTTGCTACTTGTAGTGATATTCATTGAGACTGAACACCAAGAATTTGTGCTGCTTGAAAAATTCACCAAGTGTTTTCAAGTTGAAAAAAAAGTTACAAGTGTCAAAATATTCCACTCCTTTGGTTGTTCAACACCCATACGTACCTTTCTTCTAAAAATATCCCACCCAAATTAAAATTTCCTCATAAAGTGGAAAATCTGCCCTTATCCTCACCACCAAGATCCAGCAATCAATCTGCATATGTGGTAGCTATTCTGACGACACTAGAATATCTCATCAAAATCTTCTTGTAATAACTCTCATACAACATATGCAGAAATAACAGACTTTTAATTTTGGCATTGATTAAGTAGGTTTTATCAGACTAAGCTTCCTACCAAGAAAGTTGTTTTTTGTTTGTTTGTTTGTTTGTTTTAATCTAATAACAAACAATCACAATAACAATCACCAACTGTTTGAAGAACTCTAAAGCCATCCAGGACATGAGCTGCCATTATCTTGAGAATGAAACCATAATGAGGGAAGTTAGATATTTTCCTCCATGTTTTCCCCTTGGAGCATTTGTTGATTTCCAGTACTGGACATTGAGGCTGTCAGAAGGTCATCTAGTCAATCAAATCTTGATGGGGCAAGATTCCAAAGAAAAGGAACCACAAACAAGAAAGTTCTGCATTCCATGTGGCTTTTTCTGTTTTGTCAATTCCTAAGCTATGGAAGAGTAACAAGCTGGAAAAAAATGAATTAATAAGAAGATATTAAGATGGTCACTGTCTAAGCAGAGCTAAACTAAGCAGAACTCATGGTGCTAGGTAGAAAAAAAATCAGAGTTCAGGGTTCACCAAGGATAAGGGATATTGGGTAAACAAGCTAAAACTTGGATTGAAGTCCTTGAAATGCTATTACTTCCTAGAAAAAAGGCAATCCAGAAATAGCACAGCCTTCAAACAGACTGAAACCTGGAGTCAAAACTACTTACTCTTTGTTGAATTAATTTGCTCTTCTCCTGAGAGAATATTCCCCAAAGCCTCTACAAATTTTCATACACCATTACAAGCTCTTAGTATAAAAGTATAAGGTACATCAACATACAAAACCGAATGACTAAATCTAAGAAACAATGGGAACAGATTAACTAATTATCTATGCATTAGAATGATCAAACATGGCCTTTAATCATAATTAATACATTCAAAATTGAAGACATGCTAAACAATTTTTAAGGAAAACTGTATAAATAGCAAATGAAAATTCTTGCAAAGAAATATATTACTAACATATAACTCATGAGAATAACAATATATTGGGCAGGGAAGAAAAAGGAATGGGGAAACATATTAGTAGAAAATATCTAGATGGAAATTCATAGAAAATAAAGGATGAAAAATTATAGAAATAAATGCCAGAGGCACATGGAATAGGGTGAAAAGCTCTAATATCACTGTAATTCTAGAAGAAAAGAAAAGGCATAAAAAATAGGACAATAAATGAAATAATACTGGCCACAACTTTTCTAAAATAGATACAATATGTCATCATTGCTAACCTTAAAAATAAAAGTGCTAATTATTTTACCAGGAAAAAAAAATTCTTCAGGAACAGGAGAAACTTGCAATGTGAGACAAGCAAGCTATGACAAAACCATAGGCAAGTCCAGGGCACAAAAGAGAGGAATGCTCTCTTTTCTAGAGGAAAAGGGGGAATTAGGAGGACTGTTATAAACAAAATCTCCATTGGAGTAAAGGATGAGTTCAAAGTATAGTGGCTTTTCATTGGCTAAGTTGTGTCAGTGTCTCATTGGCTGGGCTGTTGACAGAGGAGGTAAACCTTTCTTCCTTCTGCTAGGGTAGTAAAGTGGTATCCCTTTGCAGGGTCAGAATCTGGTGTCTGCAGGACAGAATCTGTCCACCATTGAAAACTAGTGGTAGAGTGTGAGGGCTCCCCCTGCTGGCCTCCCAACTTCATTCTAAATGTTATTTCCTTTCTTTTTTTTTTTTTTTATTTTTCAGCGTAACAGTATTCATTATTTTTGCACCACACCCAGTGCTCCATGCAATCCGTGCCCTCTCCAATACCCACCTCCTGGATCCCCCAACCTCCCACCCCCTGCTCCTTCAAAACTTTCACATCATATAATCAACAAACTGAATCCCGTGCAAGATTAAAACAAAACAAAACACACTACACACATTATAGTAAAACTCCTGAAAAGCAAAGACAAGAACAAATCCATATAAGAAGTCAGAGAGGAAAAGACCCATCAATTTCAACAGAGCAACAAAGAAAAATACAACGTAAGTACACATTTTTAAAAAATCAGATTATCCATTACGTTTACAGAATACAGGAGAAGAAAGAAATGATTATCTAATAGATAAATAAAACAGTATTTCATAAATCAACAAGTGTTTATAATAAAAATTCCTAGTTAACTAGTGTAGTAGTTCAGGCTGCTATAACAGAACACTAAAGTGCAAATTTATGAGCACCAAAACTTATTTCTCACAGTTCTGGAGGCTGGAAGTTTGTGATCAGTTTGTGTCAGTATGGTTGTGTTCTAGTGAAGACGTTTTTCTGGGTTGCAGACTTTTTGCTGTGGATAAGGTAGAGAGGGAGCACTGTGAAGTTTCTTATATAAGAACCTAATCCCACTTATTTTACACTATGGGTTATAATCCAATACTATACTACATAATTTTTTGCTCAAATTCTTCCAACTTTGACCAGTGGCAGCTTTTTTGGTTGGTTGCTGTGTCACTTTAACATACCACCATCATGATGGTCTTCTTTTTATCTCATTTACTTAATTTCTGCTACTATAAAATATTCTGTTATCATCTTGTGTATTTTCTGTGTCAATCCTAAAACTGGCCATTTCTCCAAGGCTCTGCTTCCTTTTGTTGGAGAAAGGTTTTTAAAACCCCAAATCTGGGTGGAAGGTGTATTTCATAGCTACTGGGGCATCTCAGTCTGTTTTTGTTGCTATGACAAAATACCACAGACTAGGTGATTTATAAACAATAGAAATTTATTTCCTACAGTTCTAGAGAATAGAAGTATGACAACAGGGTGCAGGCATGTTTGCTTTCTGGTGAATGTCCTTTTTTTGGATGGCAAACTACCAACTGGCTCACTGCACCTTTATATTATAGTGAAAGGGTTTAGGTTGTTCTCTGGGGTCTCTTTCATAATAGCACTAATCCCATTTATAAAAGCTCCATCCTCCCAACCTGAGACATCCTTAATTTCCCACCTACTAACATTGGGCTTTAGGATTTCAACAAATGGTTTCTTGTTGGACACAAGCATTCAGACCATAGCAACTAGAAATAGAAAATTTCAAATACATTAAGGGTATTGATGAGCAAAACTACAGTTCATTGTATAAACAATGATAAAGTTTTGAACGTTTCTCTTTGAGGTGAGGGGCAAGACAGATGTACATTACATCACCCTTATTCAATACTGTACTGGAGGTTGTATGCTCTGTTAAAAGACAAGGAAGAGAAGTAAAAAGTAGGAATGGTAGAAATTAAAATGGTGAATTTTTAGAATTTGCAGATTGTTTACATAGAAGCCCAAAATAATCTACAAACAAATGATTTTTATTTTAAGATTTTATTTATTTATTTATTTATTTGAAAGGAAGAGAGAGAGAGATTGATTCTTGGGATAAGGAGCAAACAGAGAAGGACAAGCAGAATCCACATCAGAGCTCAATCCCATGACCCTGAGATTATGGCCTGACCTTAGGCAAAATCAAAAGTTGGCTGCTTAACAAACTTAGCCATCCAGGTGCCCCCAAATGATTTTGATTTTAGCAAGTCGGCTGATAAAAAGGTCAATATGTCAATTCCATTTCTACTACATATCTATACACCACCAGCAAATAATCTAAGAAATAACATTTAAAAAGCAATTTAAGGAGCACCTGGGTGGTTCTGTCGGTTGAGGCTGCCTTTGGTTCAGGTCATGATCCCAGGCTTCTGGTATTGAGCCCAGTGTCAGGCTCCTTGCTCAGCAGGGAACCTGCTTCTCTTTCTGCCTGCCACTACCTCTGCTTGTGCTCTCCCACTCTTTGATAAACAAACAAACAAACAAACAAATAAATAATTTTTCCCCTGACAGGTATCTTTTCTTTTTTATTGTGCTATGTTAGTCACCATAAATTACATCATTAGTTTTTGATGTAATGTTCCAAGATTCATTATTTATGTACCATACCCAGTGCTCCATGCAATGCATGCCCTCCTTAATACCCACCACCCACCTTAATATCCACCAAATTTAGAAGACTTAAATAAATGGCACTATATACTCAAATAGATTGTACAATTCAATGCTGTTAATACCTCACCCAATCCCCCATGCCACTCCCCTCCCAAACCCTCAGTTTGTTTATCAGAGTCCACAGTCTCTCATGGTTCATCAACCCCTCCGATTTCCCCCAATTCACTTTTCCCTTCCTTCTCCTAATCTCCTCTATGTTATTTCTTATGCTCCACAAATAAGTGAAACCATGTGATAATTGACTTTCTCTGCTTGACTTATTTCACTCAGGATAATCTCCGCCAGTCCCATTCATGTTGATGCAAAAGTTGGGTATTCATTCTTTCTGAGGGAGGCATAATACTCCACAGTGTATATGGACCACATCTTCCTTATCCATTCGTCCATTGAAGGGCATCTTGGTTCTTTCCACAATTTGACGACCATGGCCATTGCTGGTATGAACATTGGGATACAGATGGCCCTTCTTTTCACTATATCTGTATCTTTAAGGTAAATACCCAGTAGTGCAATTGTTGGGTCATAGGGTAGCTCTATTTTTAATTTTTTGAGGAATCTCCACACTGTTTTCCAAAGAGGCTGCACCAACTTGCATTCCTACCAACAGTGTAAGAGGGATCCCTTTTCTCCACGTCCTCTCCAACATTTGTTGTTTCATGCCTTATTAAACTTTGCCATTCTGACTGGTGTAAGGTGGCATCTCAATGTGGTTTTGATTTGAATTTCCCTGATGGTTAATGATGATGAACATTATAAATAAAATTTTTAACAAAGAAAGCAACTTAAAGTGAAAATAATTTTACAACAGTACCAGTCAAATAAAATTTCCTATGAATAAATCTAAATAAAAATGAAAACATTACTAAGGAGAATTTAGAAGACTTAAATAAATGGCACTGTGTACTCAAATAGATTGTACAATTCAATGCTGTTCAAATGTCAATCTCCCTTGCCTTGAAAATTGATCTGTGGAATCAATGCAATATAGTCAAAATGCAAGCATATTTCTCAGGATTCTAAAATTTATGTAAAATAAATAAAATGCAAAAGCCAGATAAATTTTTTAAAGATTTTATTTATTTATTTGACAGAGAGAGAGATCACAAGTAGGCAGAGAGGCAGGCAGAGAGAGAGGGGGAAGCAGGATCCCTGCTGAGCAGAGAACCCAATGCAGGGCTTGATCCCAGGACCCTGAGACCATGCCCTGAGCTGAAGGCAGAGGCTTAACCCACTGAGCCATCAAGGTTCCCCTAACAATCTAAAATCCCCTAACAATCTAAAAAACAAAAACAGAACAAACTAGGAGAATTTATATTACTATATATCAGTAACTATTATAAATCATTAATAAGTGTGGTTACTGGCACAAAGAAAACAATAGGACATTAGAATAGAAAAACAAGGGCACCAGGATGGCTCAGTGGGTTAAGAATAGAAAAACAATAAACAACCTGTAAGTTTTCAACCACATGATTTGCAACAAACAAATGGATGGATTTCAGTGAAAAATTTAGTGATGATAGTTAATATGGCCCAGCAATTTTTGGGTTATACCTAAGAGTAAAAATTGCTTATGCTTACCTCCTCCTCCTCCTCTTCTCCTCCTCCTCCTCCTCCTTTCTCTCTCTTTTTAAATTTAAATTCAATTAGCCAATATACAGTACATCATTTTTGGCATAGTGTTCAGTGATTCATTAGTTGCATATAACACCTAGTGCTTATCACATCATGTGTCCTCCTTAATGCCTTTCACCCAGTTGCCCGAACCACCCACCCACCTCCCTTTCCACCACCCTCATTTTGTTTCCCAGAGTCACTAATGTTTACAGTAGCATTATTTATAATACTGCCAAACTGGAAATGACACAAATTCCCATTAATAGAAAGATTGAATAAGTATATAAAGAACATGAAATGAAGCACAATGATAATAAGTAGTAAACTTTACAACACACTGCAGTGTGAATGAATGTCATGTATATAAAGTTGTGTGCTTGTTTGTATGAAATTCAGAAAGTGTTTCTCTGTTCATAGAGATCACAGTCATGGTTACTTTTTGGGTTGATATCAGCTAGGATGGAGCACAGAGGTATCTGCTGGCATGCTGAAGATGTCCTTAGTTTATTCTAAATGATGATTACATTCATATACCCACATCTAAAATAGTCAGATTCTACATTACAGATTTGTGATCTCTCTATTTGTTATGCTTTTTAAAAAAGAGATTTTATTTATTTATTTGAGAGAGAAAGAGAGAATGATGGAGGAGGGTCAGAGGAGAAGCAGACACCCTCCTAAGCAGGAAGCCCAGTTCAGGACTCTTGGGACTCAATTCTGGGACTCCAGGTTCATGACCGGAGCAGAAGGTAGTCACCCAACCAACTGAGAACCCAGGTGCCCCTTTGTTATGCTTTAATAAAACAGAAACAGAAAAGGAAGATGTGCACAAAAACTACTTGAAAGGCTCAAAAATATTACTGAAAAAAATTAAAGAATACATAAATTAGAGGAATATACCATAGCCTGTAGTTGATGACATAATATTATAAAGATGTCAGCTCTCTCTAAGTTGATCTACAGGTTCAATTAAATCATCAAAATCCTAGCAGGCCTTTTGTGGAAATTTGTAGGCTGAATCATGTAAAGATATAAGAAAAGCCAAAGGCATCTTCAGTGAAGTTAGAGGACTTATCCCATTGGATATCATGCCTTATTTTAAAAGTACTCTAATTTAGGGATGTCCAGGTGGCTCAGTCAGCTAAGCATCTGCCTTCAGCTCAGGTCTTGATCCCAGAGTCATGGGATGGAGCCCTACATTGGGCTACCTGCTCAGCAGGGAGTCTGCTTCTCCCTGGGTGGCTCAGTGGATTAAAGCCTCTGACTTTGGCTCAGGTCATGATCCCAGGGTCTTGGGATTGAGCCCCATGTTGGGCTCTCTGCTTAGCTAGGAGCCTTCTTCCCCATCTCTCTCTCTCTCCCTCCCTCTCTGCCTACTTGTGATCTCTGTCTGTCAAATAAATAAATAAATAAATCTTAAAAAAATAAAACTATTGTAATTTTAAAAGTTCAAGGTTGGCACAAGAAGGGACAAAAGGACTGAAGTAACAAAAAAGACTGAAGTAAAAAAAACTGAAGTAATAAAGACTTTTAAAGAAAAACACACACAAAAAACTATAGCTATATCTATCTATCTATCTATCTATCTATCATCTATCTATCTATCTAATCTTTCTATCATCTTTGTCAGTAAAGTATAACAGGGAAAGATGGTGTTTCCAATATACTGCACTAGATCCACTGAGTATCCACATGAGAAAAATAAATCTTGAACCTGACCACATATTATAGACAGAAGTAAATTCCAGATGGATTATATAGCTAAATGTGAAAGATAAAAAGTAGTTTCTATAAAGTAACACAGAATAACATCTTCATACAAAATAAACAGCATACAAAAAGCATTAAACCAAAAGGAAAAGATTGATAATTTTAGATTCATAAAACCTAAAAATTTTTGTAGCAAAAGACAGCATCAGAGAGTTAAAAGAATAAGTCACAGATTGGTAGAAAATATTTGAAATAAAAATATCCAGCCATAACTAAAGCAAGGTTCTATTTTTTCTTAGTCACATAGAAATAACATATTATATGTTACTACATATTACATTATTATATAATATATATTCTATCTTATATTATATATTGCATATATATTATATGTTTAATATAATTATATTTATATATAAGCTATAAATTATACTAAGGTATTATATATTATTAATAACATTATATATGAAATAATTATAGTAATAATATGAACAAAGGGATTAATAAATGATATTTATTTATTTATTTATTTATTTATTTATTTTAAAGATTTTATTTATTTATTTCACAGAGAGAGATCACAAGTAGGCAGAGAGGCAGGCAGAGAGAGAGAGAGAGAGGAGGAAGCAGGCCCTCCGCTGAGCAGAGAGCCCGATGCGGGACTCGATCCCAGGACCCCGAGATCATGACCCGAGCCGAAGGCAGTGGCTTAACCCACTGAGCCACCCAGGCGCCCCAATAAATGATATTTATTAAAAATATATTTCAGAGGCACCTAGGTGGGTCAGTCGCTTTAACATCCAACTCTTGATTTGGGCTTAGATCATGATCTCAGGGTCATGAGATCAAGCCCTGCATCAGGCTCCATGCTTGGTATAGAGTCTGCCTGTACTTCTCTCTCCCCCCCCATCCTTCCCCTCAATAGCTCTATCTCTCTCTTTCAAATAAATAAATAAAGATCTTTTAAAAAAATAAAAATATATTTCAGAATCTTATCTAACATTTTAATGGATTATCTATTTTAGCTCTGCTAAAAGCTTTATGAAGTTATCCTATGTTTATTTGCAACTTCCCAGTTAGGAAACCAAAGAAGGGTAGATTAGGAGACTTGTCTAAGATGACATGAAATAATGATTTTGAGTGTGAGTCAAGCCCTCCTCTTGGTTCTCACTGGCAATCTCTCTTTGTTCTGAGACCCACTCACATGTGGATATCCGTAGACCACTTAGTAAAAGGATCAGCATGGTATACCCAGGAGTGTGTTGTGTTTCCTTTGAAACTCAGAGATGTTCACAAATGAGTTGTTTATTTCTCAGAAGTCTGGAGTTTGAGACATAAAAATTGTCTTCCACTTGGGAACATTTATCCTAATGTACCTCACAGTACTGCACATCCAGAACTTCTAAGACTCTAAGCTGTTGAATTTTATTAGGATTTATCTTAATTTTATAAGCCTATATCCAACATACCTAAAGAGCATACATGAGGAAAATTCATGTTAAACTGAGTTTATCACCTGGCTCCCACGAGTGTTCTCTTGACTCAGTGGAGACAAATAGAATTCAGAGACTCCAGGAAATAGCATCAACTCAGAGTCACTATCTAATCATTGTAAGAAAGTATGGCTATTCCTGTCGCAGTCCATCAACCAGTCTTCTTTGAAGACTGACAGGAGGAACATTCACAGGAAGATCTTAGGCAACCACAGAGTCATTTCTTTGGTATATTTGGAATCTTCCATTATGTAATCTCTGGGTCTATAGTTCTGAACCTAATCTAGGAAATGGGCAAGAGCCTATAACTGTCAGATATCTATTTGCCAGGCCCAGAGATTTTATTTATTATTATTATTATTGGAATATAACTGACATGCAATATCATATTATTTTAGGTACACAACATATTGATTTAATAATTCCGTGTATTATTCAATGCTCACCACCATATGTATAGTCACCAATTTATTACAATATCATTGACAATATTCTCTATGCTATGCTTTTTATTTCCATGACTTATTTATTTTATACCAGGAAGTTTGTACCTCTCCATCCCCTTTGCCTATTTGGCCCATCTCCCTACCCATCTCTGCTTTGGCAACCATCAGTTTTTTCTCTGTATTTTAAGAGTCTGTTTGATTTTATTTGTTCATTTTTTTGTTGTTGTTTTGTTTAGACTCCATATATAAGTGAGAGATTTTGTTTTTATTTAGGTAAATTAAGTAGGTAACTCAGAACTTTGGATTGACAAGATGACATTGACTCATCTCTCTCTGCTCCTTTCCACTAAGTACAATCATAAACAATAGAAATAATAAAAACAACAACTAAAGGAGAACTCTGAAAGGTGGTAAGATGACAAAAGTTTCGGGAGCCCTAAGTCTGGTGGAACAACCAAACTCCCACCCCACAGGAGAGGTAATCCAGACCTAGAGTTTCCTTAGTAGCAACAGAAGGTAACCCAGGGAGGCTTTTTGCTTCCCCTGAGTTAAATGGACAATGGCAAAATTGCCAAAAACACTAGGAGAACCAGCAAGGGAGATCAACTGACTAGAAGTCTGGTTAACATTAAGCAGCCAAGATAAGGGCTTTCCTTTTCCAGCAAGCTTGATGCCCTTTCCTCTACCCAGAGAAACTGTACAGCCAGGAGCCCAGGAAAGGGGACTCACACAACCACCAGCACCTGGCCAGACTTTATCCTTGCAGACCAGAGACTCCCTTTACCCACTTAGAGATACCCAGGTTGGGGAAGCTCTTCCTTACTCCTTGAACAGCACTATTAGTGTTTAGTTGGAACTGCAGGAGCACAAGATGTACTGAACAAACCAAAATAACACTGAAAATTATATTGTCATTAGAACCAACCCCTCCAAATTAGATAAGAACTGGCATGGTAAGCCTAAAAAAGGTAAATGCCAATTAAAAAAATTTAATTGCCATTTACCTTTTTAGGCTATTAAGGAGGTCATGGATTGCATGGAGTACTGGGTGTTACATGCAAACAATGAATCATGGAACACTATATCAAAAACCAATGATGTACTGCATGTGACTAACATAACAAAATTAAAAAATTAAAATTAAAATTAAAAAATGAAATAAGATCCACAAGTAACATAATATCAACAAATGAGCAAGAAACAGGAAAATAGAAACTTAGGTGACAAAAAAAAAATCAACTGATGCCAACACTGAAATGAATGAATCAAATATGGAATTATCTGACAAAGCAATCATCATAAAAATAACTTGAGAAGTAACAAAAATTATCTTGAAACAAATCCCAATCTATGAAAAGAACATAAGTATATATTACTAAGTGAAAGAAGCCAATCTGAAAAGGCTATGTATAGTATGATTCTAACTGTCTTGCATTCTGGAAAAAGCAAAATGTGGAGACATGTAAAAGATCAGTGGTTTCCAGGAGAGTGTGAGGATAGAAGACTAGATATAGCACAAAGGACATTTAAGGAAGTGAAAATACTCACGTTATACTCTAATGATAGATACATACCATTATACCTTTGACCAAACCTATAGAGCATAGTTTACATCAAGAGTGAATCCTGGGGCGCCTGGGTGGCTCAGTGGGTTAAGCCTCTGCCTTCAGCTCGGGTCATGATCCCAGGGTCTTGGGATCGAGCCCCGCATCAGGCTATCTGTTCAGCGGGGAGCCTGCTCCCCCCCACTGGACTGTCTGCCTGCCTCTCTGCCTACTTGTGATCTCTGTCAAATAAATAAATAAAATCTTTAAAAAAAAAGGAAGAGTGAATCCTAAGGTAAAATGTGGACTTTTGGTGATTATGATGTGTCAGTGTAGATTCATTCTTGGTTTAAAAAAAAAAGTGCTATTCTGGTGAATGATGCTGATTGATAATGGAGTATAAGCATGTGGGGGTAGGAGGTATATGGGAAATCTCTGTACCTCCTTCTAAGTTTTGTTATAATGTAAAACTGCTCTAAAAGATAAAATCTAGAAAAATACCTAGACAGCTCAGGTAAAGTTGTCTAGATTAAAAGTTTAAATCCATGTTTATTTTATCAAAATTTTACTTGATTTGTTATTTTTTTCTTGTTTCATTTACTTGAGAGAGCTAGAGAGAGAGCATGAGTGAGGGGGGCAGGTAGGGGCAGGAGGACAGAGAGATGCAGACTCCCCACTGAGCAGGGAGCTCAACATGAGGCTTGATCCCAGGACTGAAAGCAGATGCTTAATGGACTGAGCCACCCAGGCACCCCTCAACATTTTATTTTAAAATCTCAATTTAACTATGAAATTGTGGCTTGTCAAATATGTAAATGTTACCTTTTCAAATTATTTTTTATTTTGATTGCCATTGCATTGAATCTATATACCAAATTTGGAAGAACTGACAACTGGACAATATTTAATATTTCTATTATGAACGTGGAATATCTCTTGACTTGTTTATTTTTTTAAATTTCCTCTACAAGAATTCTGTACCTTTCTTTATAGAGATATTTTACGTATTTAGTTAGATATATAACTATTATACTTTTTTTTTAACTTTGTAAATTTAATTTTATTTTTTCAGTGTTCCAAGATTCATTGTTTATGCACCACACCCAGTGCTCCATGAAATATGTACCCTCCTTAATAACCACCACCAGGCTCACCTAACCCCCCACCCCGTCCCAAACCTTCAGTTTGTTTCTCAGAGTCCACAGTCTCTCATGGTTTGTCTCCCCCTCAGATTTCCCCCAATTCACTTTTCCTTTCCTTCTCCTAATGTCCTCCATATTATTCCTTATGCTCTACATTTCTTGTGATGTTAAAGTAAATGGCATTCTGTTTTTAATTTGAAATGTCTAGGCATTTTTAAATTCCATTTTTATTTTATCTAATTTTAATCACTTTATTATTAATATATATAGGAAATGAAAGTGCTAAATGAACAAAGGAATAGCCAAAACTTATTATTTTTATTTTTTTCTCAACTTGAAGTGAAAAATTCATAGATGTGGTTGAAATTGTAGCTCTTAAAGAATAACTGTTGTTTAAAATAGACTCTACAAATGACTGATACATGAAAAAATGTTCATCATCATTAGTCATCAGGGAGATTCAAATCAAAACCACATTGAGATACCACCTTACACCAGTTAGCATGGCCAAAATTAACAAGACAGTAAACAACGAGTGTCAGAGAGGATGTGGAGAAAGGGGAACCCTCTTACACTGTTGGTGGGAATGCACGTTGGTGCAGTCACTTTGGAAAAGAGTGTGGAGATCCCAAAAAAAATTAAAAATAAGAGGGTTCCCCTTTCTCCACATCCTCTCCAACACATGTTGTTTACTGTCTTGTTAACTGGCCATTCTAACTGGTGTAAGGTGATATCTCAATGTGGTTTTAATTTGAATCTCCCTGACAGCTAGTGATGATGAACATTTTTTCATATGTCTGTTAGCCATTTGTATGTCTTCTTTGGAGAAGTGTCTTGTTCATGTCTTCTGCCCATTTTTTGACATGATTATCTGTTTTGTGTGTGTTGAGTTTGAGGAGTTCTTTTTTTTAAGATTTTATTTATTTATTTGACAGACAGAGATCGCAAGTAGGCAGAGAGGCAGGCAGAGAGAGAGAGAGAGAGAGAGAGAGAGAGAGAGAAGCAGGCTCCCGACTGAGCAGAGAGCCTGATGCAGGGCTCAATCCCATGACCCTGGAATCATGATCTGAGCCCAAGGCAGGGGCTTTAACCCACTGAGCCACCCAGGTGCCCCTGATTAGCAGCCCTTTGTCTGTATTGTCATTTGTGAATATCTTCCATTCCAGGTGTTGCCTCTTTGTTTTGTTGAATGTTTTCTTTGTTGTGCAGAAGCTTTTGATCTTGATGAAGTCCCAAAAGTTCATTTATGCTTTTGTTTCCTTTGCTTTTGGAGACACATCTTTTTTTTTTTTCAAGATTTTGTTTATTCATTTGACACAGAGAGAGAGAGAGATCACAAGTAGGCATAGGGGCAGGCAGAGAGAGTGGGGAAAGCAGGCTCTCCACTGAGCAGAGACCCTGATGCAGGGCTTGGTCCCAGGACCCTGAGATCATGACCTGAGCCGAAAGCAGAGGCTTAACCCACTGAGCCACCCAGGTGCCCCTGGAGACATATCTTGAAAGAAGGTGCTGTGGCCAATGTTGAAGAGGTTACTCCCTATGTTCTTCTTTAGGATTCTGATGGATTCCTGCCTCACATTGAGGTCTTTTATCCATTTTGAGTTTATCTTTGAGTATGGTGTAAGAGAATGGTCGAGTTTCATTCTTCTACACATAACTGTCTAATTTTCCCAGCACCATTTATTGAAGAGACTGTCTTTTTTCTGCAAGTTGGTACAGGCACTTTGGAAAACAGTGTGGAGATTTCTTAAGAAATTAAAAATAGAGCTACCCTATGATCTTGCAATTGCACTACTGGGTATTTAACCCGACGATACAGATGTAGTGAAGAGAAGGGCCATCTGTACCCCAATGTTCATAGCAGCCATGGCCACAGTCGCCAAACTGTGGAAAGAACCAAGATGCCCTTCAACAGAGGAATGGATAAGGAAGATGTGGTCCATATATACAATGGAGTATTACGCCTCCATCAGAAAGGATGAATACCCAACTTTTGTATCAACATGGGCAGGACTGGAAGAAATTATGCTGAGTGAAATAAGTCAAGAAGAGAGAGTCAATTATCCATACAATGGTTTCACTTACAAACCATACAAATGGTTTCACTTATTTGTGGAACATAAGGAATAACACAGAGGACATGGGAAGATGGAGAGGAGAAATGAGTTGAGTGAAATTGGAGGGGGAGATGAACCATGGGAGACTGTGGACTCTGAGAAACAAATTGAGGGTTTTGGAGGGAAGGGGGGTAAGAGGTTGGGTATGCCTGGTGGTGGGTATTATGGAGGGCACATATTGCATGGAGCACTGGATGTGGTGCATAAACAATGAATTCTGAAAAGAAATAAAATAATTTTTAAAATAGAGCTACCCTATGACAAGCAATTGCACTACTGGGTATTTACACCAAAGATACAGATGTAGTAAAAAGAAGGTCCATCTGTACCCCAATGTTCACAGCAGCCATGGCCACAGTTGTCAAATTGTGGAAAGAGCCTAGATGCCCTTCAACAGATGAATGGATAAAGAAGATATGGTCCATATATACAATGGAATATTATGCCTCCATCAGAAAGGAGGAATACCCACCTTTTGTACCAACATGGATGAGACTGGAGGAGATTATGCTGAGTAAAATAAGTGAGGCAGAAAAAGTCAATCATCATATGGTTTCACTTACTTGCAGAGCATAAGGAATAACATGGAGGACATTAGGAGAAGGAAAGGAAAAGTGAATTGGGGGAAACTGGAGGAGGAGATGAAGCACGAGAGACTGTGGACTCTGAGAAACAAACTTAGGGTGTTGGAAGAGAGGGGGTTGGAGGATGGGTGAGTCTGTGGTGGGTATTAAGGAGGGCATGTATTGCATGGAGCACTGGGTGTGGTGCATAAATAATCTTGGAGCACTGAAAAATTAAATTAAAAAAAAAATAAAAAGACTCTGGGGAGGAGTCAAGATGGCAGAGAAGTAGCAGGCTGAGACTACTTCAGGTAGCGGGAGATCAGCTAAATAGCTTATCTAAAGATTGCAAACATCTACAAATCCAACGGGAGATTGAAGAGAAGAAGAACAGCAATTCTAGAAACAGAAAATCAACCACTATCTGAAAGGTAGGACTGGTGGAGAAGTGAATCCAAAGCGACTGGAAGATAGACCGCGGGGGGAGGGGCCGGCTCCTGGCAAGCAGCAGAGCAGCAGAGCACAACATCAGGACTTTTAAAAGTCTGTTCTGCTGAGGGACATCGCTCCAGAGGCTTAACCAGGGTGGAACCCGCGGGGGGTCAGCGTGGCCTCAGGTCCCACAGGGTCACAGAAGGATCGGGGGTGTCTGAGTGTCGCAGAGCTTACCGGTATTAGAACGGGGAAGCCGGCTACAGAGACAGAGCCGAGGAGTGACTCTCATCTTGGGGTTGCCTTGAACCGGTCGCAGGCTCGGTCAGCTCAGAACGCGGCCAGAGGCCAGGGTGACGGGAGTCATTGGGCGCTGTTCTCTGAGGGCGCACTGAGGAGTGGGGCCCTGGGCTCTTGGCTCCTCCCGGGAGGCCACCATCTTCATTCCCGTCTTCCAGAACTCTACAGAAAGCGCCCAGGGAACAAAAGCTCCCGAAAGCAAACCCAGCAAACCCAAGTGGATTACTCAGCCCGGCCCCAGGTAAGGGCGGTGCAACTCCGCCTGGGGCAAAGATGCTTGAGAATCACTACAACAGGCCCCTCCCCCAGAAGATCAACGAGAAACCCAGACAGGACCAAGTTCACCTACCAAGGAGTGCAGTTTCAATACCAAGGAGAGCGGCGGAATTCCAGAGGAGAAGAAAGCAAAGCACGGAACTCATGGCTTTCTCCCCATGATTCTTTAGCCTTGCAGTTACTTTAATTTTTTTTTTCTTTTTCAATTTTTTTTTCTCTTCTTCTGCTAAATTTCTTTAACTTTTACCGTTTTCTTTGTAAACGTTTTTTTAAAATAGTTTATCTAATATATATATATATATATATATATATATATATATATATATATTTTCCTTTTTATATTTTTTTTTATCGGCTTTCTTTTTTTAATAGTTTCTTTTTTTTTTTTCTTTTGGAACCCCTTTTTATCCCCTATCTCACCCCTCACGATTTGAGATCTCTTCTGATTTGGCTAAAGCATATTTTCCTGGGGTTGTTGCCACCCTTTTAGTATTTTACTTGCTCCTTCATATACTCTTATCTGGACAAAATGACAAAGCGGAAAAATACACCACAAAAAAAAGAACAAGAAGCAGTACCAAAGGCTAGGGACCTAATCAATACAGACATTGGTAATATGTCAGATATAGAGTTCAGAATCACGATTCTCAAGGTTCTAGCCGGGCTTGAAAAAGGCATGGAAGATATTAAAGCAACCCTCCCGGGAGATATAAAAGCCCTTTCTGGAGAAATAAAAGAACTAAAATCTAACCAAGTTGAAATCAAAAAAGCTATTAATGAGGTGCAATCAAAAATGGAGGCTCTCACTGCTAGGAAAAATGAGGCAGAAGAAAGAATTAGCGATATAGAAGACCAAATGACAGAGAATAAAGAAGCTGAGCAAAAGAGGGACAAACAGCTACTGGACCACGAGGGGAGAATTCGAGAGATAAGTGACACCGTAAGACGAAACAACATTAGAATAATTGGGATTCCAGAAGAAGAGGAAACAGAGAGGAGAGCAGAAGGTATGTTGGAGAAAATTATTGGAGAGAATTTCCCCAATATGGCAAAGGGAACTAGCATCAAAATCTAGAAGGTTCAGAGAACCCCCCTCAAAATCAATAAGAATAGGTCCACACCCCGTCACCTAATAGTAAAATTTACAAGTCTTAGTGACAAAGAAAAGATCCTGAAAGCAGCCTGGGAAAAGAAGTCTGTAACGTACAATGGTAAAAATATTAGATTGGCAGCAGACTTATCCACAGAGACCTGGCAGGCCAGAAAGAGCTGGCATGATATCTTCAGAGTACTAAATGAGAAAAACATGCAGCCAAGAATACTATATCCAGCTAGGCTATCATTGAAAATAGATGGAGAGATTAAAAGCTTCCAGGACAAACAAAAACTGAAAGAATTTGCAAATACCAAACTAGCTCTACAGAAAATATTGAAAGGGGTCCTCTAAGCAAAGAGAGACCCTCAAAGTAGTAGATCAGAAAGAAACAGAGACAATATACAATAACAGTCACCTTACAGGCAATACAATGGCACTAAATTCATATCTCTCAATACTTACCCTGAATGTTAATGGGCTAAATGCCCCAATCAAAAGACACAGGGTATCAGAATGGATAAAAAAACAAAACCCATCTATATGTTGCCTACAAGAAACTCATCTTAAACCCGAAGACACCTCCAGGTTTAAAGTGAGGGGGTGGAAAAGAATTTACCATGCTAATGGACATCAGAAGAAAGCAGGAGTGGCAATCCTTATATCAGATCAATTAGATTTTAAGCCAAAGACTATAATAAGAGATGAGGAAGGACACTATCTCATACTCAAAGGAACTGTCCAACAAGAAGATCTAACAATTTTAAATATCTATGCCCCTAACGTGGGAGCAGCCAACTATATAAACCAATTAATAACAAAATCAAAGAAACACATCGACAAGAATACAATAATAGTAGGGGATTTTAACACTCCCCTCACTGAAATGGACAGATCATCCAAGCAAAAGATCAACAAGGAAATCAAGGCCTTAAATGACACACTGGACCAGATGGACATCACAGATATATTCAGAACATTTCATCCCAAAGCAACAGAATACACATTCTTCTCTAGTGCACATGGAACATTCTCCAGAATAGATCACATTCTTGGTCCTAAATCAAGTCTCAACCGGTATCAAAAGATTGGGATCATTCCCTGCATATTTTCAGACCACAATGCTCTGAAGCTAGAACTCAATCACAAGAGGAAATTTGGAAAGAACCCAAATACATCGAGGCTAAACAGCATCCTTCTAAAGAATGAATGGGTCAACCAGGAAATTAAAGAAGAATTGAAAAAATTCATGGAAACAAATGATAATGAAAACACAACGGTTCAGAATCTGTGGGACACAACAAAGGCAGTCCTGAGAGGAAAATATATAGCGGTACAGGCCTTTCTCAAGAAACAAGAAAGGTCTCAGGTACACAACTTAACCCTACACCTAAAGGAGCTGGAGAAAGAACAAGAAAGAAACCCTAAACCCAGTAGGAGAAGAGAAATCATAAAGATCAGAGCAGAAATCAATGAAATAGAAACCAAAAAAACAATAGAACAAATCAACGAAACTAGGAGCTGGTTCTTTGAAAGAATTAATAAGATTGATAAACCCCTGGCCAGACTTATCACACCAGTCAGAATGGCTAAAATTAACAAGTCAGGAAATGACAGATGCTGGCGAGGATGCAGAGAAAGGGGAACCCTCCTACACTGTTGGTGGGAATGCAAGCTGGTGCAACCACTCTGGAAAACAGCATGGAGGTTCCTCAAAATGTTGAAAATAGAACTATCCTATGACCCAGCAATTGCACTGCTGGGTATTTACCCTAAAAATACAAACGTAGTGATCCGAAGGGGCTTGTGCACCCGAATGTTTATAGCAGCAATGTCTACAATAGCCAAACTATGGAAAGAACCTAGATGTCCATCTACAGACGAATGGATAAAGAAGATGTGGTATATATACACAATGGAATACTATGCAGCCATCACAAGAAATGAAATCTTGCCATTTGCGACGACGTGGATGGAACTAGAGGGTATCATGCTTAGCGAAATAAGTCAATCGGAGAAAGACAACTATCATATGATCTCCCTGATATGAGGGAGAGGAAATGCAACATGGGGGTTTAAGGGGGTAGGAGAAGAGTAAATGAAACAAGATGGGATTGGGAGGGAGACAAACCATAAGTGACTCTTAATCTCACAAAACAAACTGAGGGTTGATGGGGGGAGGGGGGTTGGGAGAGGGGGTTGGGGTTATGGATATTGGGGAGGGTATGTGCTATGGTGAGTGCTGTGAAGTGTGTAAACCTGGCGATTCGCAGACCTGTACCCCTGGGGATAAAAATATATGTTTATAAAAAATAAAATTAAAAAAAAATAAAAAATAAAAAATAAAAAAATAAAAAGACTCTGATGAGTATAGAAAGGGAAAAATCTTAAACCTAAGATTAGACTTGTCATATGAACAGTGTATCTAAAGAAGAAGAAGTTATTAGATCCTATAAATAATTTATATAAAATGGTACATTATTTTGCACAATGAAAAATGTTTATAAACAAATGAGGTCCTGACCTTTAAGCTAGGAAACTCTGAGTAAATGTAGTGAGCAATGGGGTATAGATTGAGGCCCGAGGGCTGCTGTAAATGAGCTATGAAGGCCAGATTGAAATAAAGGACTGATTCTTTATTACTAATCTAATTATAAATTTATCACCTATCTCCTATTTACTTTTATACAATGAGAGATGAGGAATAGCACTGATCTAAAGTACTGTAACATCTGTACACAAACGTGTACAAGTCGCTGAAGAGATGGGAAAGGAAGTCTGAAAGACATTTTACAAATTAAAACCTTGGACCCTGTGTATGGGATAGGGGATGGTTTTTAGTCTGGTGCACGTTATTCCTCATGAGAGAATGCTTAGCAGATCAGAAGCCATCATACAAAAACTGAAAAATGTGAACCTTCACTAAACCATTCTCTATGAGTGGAAACTAGTAAGTCAAAAACTATTACAGAGGCTATATGGCCATTCAAGCTGAGTGAAGTAAGTCAAGCAGAGAGAGCCAATTATCATATGGTTTCACTTATTTGTGGAGCATAATAAATAGCATGGAGGACATGGGGAGTTAGGAGAAGGGAGTTGGGGGAAATTGGAAGAGGAGGTGAACAATGAGAGACTATGGACTCAAAAACAATCTGAAGGGTTTGAAGAGGTGGGGGGGTGGGAGTTTGGGGGAACCAGGTGGTGGGTATTAGAGAGGGCATGGATTGCATGGAGCACTGGGTGTGGTACAAAAACAATTAATACTGTTATGCTGAAAATAAATTAAAAAATGATTAAAAAAAAGAATAATGTTACAAACAGAATTCAAGGATCAGATGTGTTTTGAACAAAATGAGTAAATATACATTAAATACCGCATTTGCATACGTATTTCAATTATGCTCAAATCAACATGTTATCTAAGGTATTCAAAACTACATTTGTTTTTCAAGTAATTGTTATATTATTTGACATTCATATTCAAATATGCATTATTTGGCAAATAATTCTGCAAGTTATTTTTATCTTTTATTTGAATACATGAACAATAGAAACATATTAGGAAAACTATTGAAATTAGAATTGTTATAGAATATCAAGATGAATGGGAAGGTACTTGAGAGGAAAAGACCAAAATAAGAAAAAAATTAAGGGTGCATAGAAAAAGACCATAGGAACAAAACCAATTTCTATAGCTGAATTTCAGTTGTGATTCTGAGCTTTCCAATAAGGAAGTAAATGGATTATGTTCAGTACTAATTATCAGAGACTTCAGGAAAGTAAAATTTCTCTCGACTCTATATTCTAAAAGAAATTCCTCACATAGAATTTTCCAGATGATTGGTGGGCAATGTGCTTTGACATTTGAAAAAATAAATGACAGCTTTACTGACACACTAGTATACCATGAAATTCCTCTTAAGAATGTACAATTCTGTGATTTTTAAATATTCACAGAGTTGTCCAAAAATTACCGTTATATAATTTCACATGTTTTTAACATTGCAAAAAAAACCTTATCTCTATTAGTAGTCTATTCCCCATTATCCCCTCTACCACTCTCTGGAAACCACTAATCTATTATCTGCTTCTATCGATTTATCTTTAACATTTTATAAAAATGGAATCATATACTATGTGGCCTGTGTACCCGGCTTCTTCATTTAACATGCTATTTCAAGGTCCATCCATGTGGTTGCATGCATCAGTGCTCATTTCTTTCTAGGGCCATTTTTTTGTTTATCTAATCTACGTTCAAGTTCACTGATTCTTTTTCCAGATTAAATATGTTGTTCAGGGGCACCTAGGTGGCTCAGTGGGTTAAAGCCTCTGCCTTTGGCTCAGGTCATGATCCTAGGGTCTGGGATCAAGCCCAGCATCAGCCTCTGCTCAGCAGGGAGCTCGCTTCCCCTCCTTCTCTCTCTGCATGCCTCTCTGCCTACTTGTGATGTTGGTCAACTAAATAAATAAATAAATCTTTAGAAAATAAATAAATAAATAAATAAATAAATAATATGTTGTTCAATCTCTCTAGTAAATTTTTCATTTCAGTTAGGGTGCTTCCCAACTTCAGAATTTCTATTTGGTTGTTTTTTTTTTTTTAATAATGTCAATCTCTGTGTTGATATTCTCTATCTGATGTATATGATATTCATACCTTCCTTTAGTTTTTTAGATATAGTTATCCCAATTTTTGAGCTTATCTACCTAACTTTGGATATACCTAATTTTTTTAAAGATTTTATTTATTTATTTGACATACAGAGATCACAAGCAGGCAGAGAGGCAGGCAGAGAGAGAGGAAGGGAAGCAGGCTTCCTGCTGAGCAGAGAGCCCGATGCGGGAATTGATCCCAGGACCCTGAGATCACGACCTGAGCCGAAGGCAGTGGCTCAACCCACTGAGCCACCCAGGCGCCCTGGATATACCTGATTTAACATCTTTGTCTAGTAAATCTAAAGTCTGGCTTCCTTAGAGAAAATTTCTATTAACTACTCTTTATTCCTGGGTATGGGCCTGGCTTTCTTGTTTCTGAGCATGTTTCCTAACTGTCCATTGAAAATTGGACAAGTTGGTTATAATTTGGAAGTGAAATCCTCTCAGTGTTTGCTGTTATTGCTGTTGGGTTTGGTTGTTGTTAATTCTATTTGATTGTTCAGTGACTTTCTTCAACTGATTATGTAAAAACTGTTTTTTGTTTATTTGTGTGTGTGTGTGTTGTAACCACTGAAATCTGCTCAGTCTACTGAAAAGCTAATGATTAATCAGAGATTTCCTTAAATGCCTGTGCTTCTATGTCCTTCTATGTCCATTCTATGTCCATTCTTTGCCTTCTATGTCCTTCTATGTCCATTCTTTGCCAAAGGGTCTTGTGCATTCCTTCAATGTTCTAACAGGTAGTTTACATCTTTGATTGTCTTCACTAACTGCCTTTCAGAGCCTCAAGTTCATCCATACATGAGAGATTTTGGCCAACTTTTCCTTGATATGTGCATAACCTTGTACCTGCACATGGACTTCTACATCCCCAGAAATTTGTTACAGATTTTCAAAGAATTGTATGAACATTCTCCTCTTACAGCTTTAATTTACAAGTTTTTACTCGGTCTCTCATTTGCCCCCAAACTAGAAACAGTGCCTCCTGCAGCTGAAGTTAATTGCCTCTGATTTCGTTCAACAAGTTCCCCAGGGAAAAGACTAGCAAGCTGAGCTTCAAGTCAGGTCAAATAAGGACAAACCATGCAGTTGGGGTTTAGTGGCAGCTGCCAGATTGGTCAAATAATGACAATTTTCTGGAAAAGAAGCTTTGGGGGACTATACTGGTGTGTTCTGTGTAGGCTTTAGTCTTTGCTTTTCAGAGCTACTGTAGTTGTGAAGGTGTTTCCAAGGCTACTACAGAGCTGGGAGAGAGAATGGGATGGAGATAGGGCAAAGTAAATGCCACACAATGCCTGCTTCTTGAGATGAGATTCATCCCTGCTTTTCAATAAACACTCCTCAGATTGTTCCAAGGCCTGGGTTGATTGATTATGAGAATTTTTTTTGTCAGTTTTGTTGTTGTTGTTGTTGTTGTTTTAAATAGGCCTTCAGAAGTCTTCACACCACCATTCCTGAAGTGTTCCTTTCCCTACAATTTTTAACTACAAAAGAAAATGATGAATTTTATATGGATAAATTTGCTTTACAGTGACCTTTAGAGAAGCTGGAGACGTTACATTAAAGGCAATTCAGTGAAAGGCAGAATAAACTGTCATCAGGGAGTTTAAAATACAGTTAGTATATAAAACCTATAGAAGTAAAACTCTTAGAGCAAAACACAAAACTATTTGCAATCTGTTGGCAAAACAAAACAAAACAAAAAACAAACAAACAAAAACGATTAAAAAAAAAAAAACCAAAACCCTAGTACTTTTGAGAGCAAAAAGGACCATGGAGACAGAAGCAAAATAAATTGTTTAACAAGGAACAAAGATTGCTGTGGTCTGAGACAATCATGTCTAGATAAAATATGAATGATAACCATTTATATTCACCTTTAATTTTAAAAATATTCTTCATTTTTAAGAGTTTTAAATTTGCATAGAAGTTGTGGAGGTAGAAGAGACTTCTCCTTTACTGCACACTAAGTTTTTTTCCTATTATTATATTGTTATGATGCATTTGTTACTACTGATGATCCAATATGGATAAGTTATTAATAATTAAACCTCATACTTTATTTAGATTCTCTCAATTATTATCTAATCTTACTTTTTTTTGTTTGTTTGTTTCAGGATCCTATCCCGAATGGAAGATTAGTTACCATGTTACATCATAATTAGCTGATCTATTTCCTTAGGCTTCTCTTAGCTACGATAATTTCTCTGACTTACTGTGTTTTTGATGATCTAGAGAGTGTTGAGGAGTGGTCAGAAAGTTTGTAGAATGTCCCTCTATTTGAACTTGTCTGATATTTTTTCAATGATTATATTGTGGATGTGTGTTTGGAGGAGGAAGAATAGAGGGTAAAGTGTCATTTTTATCATATCAAATTAAGGGTACAAACTATCAACATGACTTATCGTTGTTGATCACCTGGCTGAAGTAGTGTTTGTCAGACTTTTCCAAGTAAAGAAACTTTTTCCCACCTTTCTATACTGTAGTCTTTGGAAAGAAGTCTCTAGGTGTAGCCCACACATAAGGAATGGAGTGTTATGTTATGCTTTCTTTTTTTTTTTTTAAAGATTTTATTTATTTGACAGAGAGAGAGAAATCAAAAGTAGGCAGAGAGGAAGGCAGAGAGAGAGGGGAGGAAGCAGGCTCCCTGTGGAGCAGAGAGCCCAATGCGGGGCTCGATCCCAGGACCCTGAGATCATGACCTGAGCTGAAGGCAGAGGCTTTAACCCACTGAGCCACCCAGGTGCCCCATTATGTTATGCTTTCTTGAGAATGAAGTATCTACATGGATTTTTGGAATTCTTTTTTGGTGAAATTTTGGTTTAATCTTTTCTTTTCAGTATAACAGTATTCATTGTTTTTGTATCACACCCAGTGCCCCGTGCAATACGTGCCCTCCATAATACCCACCACCTGGTTCCCCCATCCTACAACCCCCCCCCCCCGCCCCTTCAAAACCCTCAGGTTGTTTTTCAGAGTCCATAGTCTCTCCCGGTTCCCCTCCCCTTCCAATGGAGAGGAGAAGGGAATTGATGGAAATTGGAATTCTTCTACAGAGTAGATTTGTCTTTTCTTCCTTTTAATTTATTTATTTGTTTAACAATTATTTCTTTAATATTTTATTTGGGAGAGAGGGAAAGCACCAGGTGGGGGGCTGGGGGGGGGCAGCAAGAGAGAAGAAGGCTCTTCTCTGGGCAGGGAGTCTTACACAAATTTCCATCCCAGGGCTATGGGATCAGGAGCTGAGCTGAAGACAGATGCTTAACCAACTGAGCCACCCAGGTACCCAGTTCTTTTAGCAATTCTTTTTATCAGCGTGAACTCAAAGATAACTTTTTTTTAATACCGTGGGTTATAATCCAATACTATACTATTATTTTGCCACTAAAATTCTTTCAGTTTTGACCAGTGAGAGCCCTTTTTGCTTGTTCATGTGTCACTTTGACATACCACCAACACTATGGCTTTTTGGGGGTGTGTGAATTTTTTACACTTTCTTATCTTCTTTCATTACAGGATGTTCAAGGCTCATCTTGTGCATTTCCTGTCCCAATCCTAGAATCAGGCACTTCTTCAAAGGTACTGGTTCCTTTTACTGGAAAATGATATTAGAACCCAAGGTCTCTGTGGCAAGTATACTGTTGCTACCAGAGTATCTAAATCCACTTAGGCTACTAGTCTAATGAAATAACCACAGACTTGGTGACTTATAAGCAATAGAAATTTATTTCTTACAGTTTTGGAGGATGGAAGTCCAAGATCAGGCTGTCAACAGATTTGGTTTGGTGAAGGCCCTCTTCCAGGTTGCAGACTGCTGACTTTATGCTGTGTCCATACATGGTGGGGGGAGCTAGGGAGCTCTGAAGGGTCTCTTTTATAAGAACACTAATTCTGTTCATGAGGGCTCTACCTTCATGACTTACTCACCTCCTAGGGACCCCACCTCCCAATTCTATTACATTAGGCATTAGGATCTGAGTATATGAACTTGGGAGAGACACAAACATACAGTCCATAGCATTTTTCTAGGACATCTGAACCAACATACAAGGAAATATATGTGTATATGCTAAACCATGTATTTGCATAGTTAATATGTAAAATAGCTATAAATATTTCCATGTGTACCACTTATTAACATAACGAGTTTATAATGATGATCCAACTGTAATCATTTACTACATGGAATATTATAGTCTCTTCCCCTTTCTTATCTGTAAACTTCCACTCCTTTAGTGTGAAACCTGGCTCCCAGTTGCTTAATTATTTAAGTACACATACAAAGCAATGTAAGAATTATCAACTAACACCACTGCACAAAACTACTTCAACTAGAGTACTGTGCTTCTATACATTTACTTTTGCCATTAGTGTACAGAATTCAGTGATATCCAAAGTTAGTTAGGGAAGCACCTTAATTCTTCACCTCTTTCAAGAAAGTTGTTTCATAAATATACAATGTAGTTTGATTCTTTTGTCACATTCTACATTCCATTGTAGAATTTTCCCAACATTCTGATTCTCACATTCTAACTTAAAAATTCATAGATTATAAAAAATGTATACATAATGAATTTCATACATGATTAAAATTTCATACAATTGTGCTGTAAAATTTCATGTGGTTTGACAAATGCATAGCATCATGTAGCAACAATTACAGTATCACACAGAGCAAGTTTATTGCCCTATGAGTCTCTTGCATTTCACCTACTTAACTGTCACCCCTACAACAGAAATTTGTCAACCAATGATCATTTTACTGTCTTCATAGTTTTGCCTTTCCAGAAGTCATATAGTTAGAATAATACAGGATAAAGTCTTTTAGAATGAGTTCTTTCATTTCACAATATGCATTTAAGATTTATCTAAGTCTTTTTGTGGCTTGATAGCTCATTCTTTTATGTTATTGAGTAGTATTCTATGGTATGAGTGTAACAACTTGATAATTTGCCAAGTGAAATGTATCTTGTTTAATTCCAATTTAGGGAATTATGGATATAGCTTCCATAAATATTTGCACACAGATTTTTGTATGAACGTTACTTTTTCAAGTCCACTGGGTAAAACCATAGGAGTGTGATATATAAGATTATGTTTCACATTGTAAAAAACTCAAAATATCTTCCAAAGCAGCTGTACCATTTTACATTTCCACCATACAAGAATTCCTGTTATCTACATCCTTGCTAACAATTAATATTATTTTGGGGGGGTTCAGCCATTCAAATGTATATATTAGTACCTTTTTGTTGTTTTAATTTGCATTTCCTTAAAAACAAATTGTGTTGAGTATCTTTTCATATGCTTATCTGTCATCTGTATAACTTTTTTTTTTTTCAGATTTGTGTGTTTATATCTTCTACCCATGTTCAAATTGGGTTATCTTGTTTCTTATTGTTAAGTTTTAACTTATTTGTGTATTTTGGATATGTCTTTTTTTTTTTTTTTTAGTGACAAAAAATACTTATTTATTGAGTCTGCCTTTTTTGGGGTATATTTTTAAATTTAATTCTCAGAAAAACCCTAGAATTATTCTTATTTTAATATAAGGAAACAAACACAGAAAGGAATGTGCCCTAGGTCTCTGAAAGTAAATGACAGATCTGGAAATCAAATCCAGGCCTGGTTGATGCTGAAGTCCTTGCTGGTAACCTTCCCACTAAATTCTGAGATCTTCTCCTCAGGGCCTGTTGGAGCCAAATTATTCTCTGGGCTGGAGCACCAATAACAAGAGCCACACTCACCTCAGTAGTGATGAAGTAACTCAAAGACTAAGTCCTGCTCAAGAGATGGAGGTTGTCTACCTTTAGACCTCTTATGCTGTAACAACTTCTATCTCATTGATCAGAGTCTCCTGAGATTGCTTCTTTAAAAATTTATTTTTTATTTTTTTATTTTTTTCAGCATAACAGTATTCATTATTTTTGCACCACACCCAGTGCTCCATGCAATCCGTGCCCTCTACAATACCCACCACCTGGTGCCCCCAACCTCCCACCCCCCACTCCTTCAAAATTCTCAGATCGTTTTTCAGAGTCCATAGTCTCTCACGGATCACCTCCCCTTCCAATTTCCCTCAACTCCCTTCTCCTCTCCATCTCCCCTTGTCCTCCATGCTATTTGTTATGCTCCACAAATAAGTGAAACCATATGATAATTGACTCTCTCTGCTTGACTTATTTCACTCAGCATAATCTCTTCCAGTCCCGTCCATGTTGCTACAAAACTTGGGTATTCATCCTTTCTTTCTTTCTTTTTTTTTTTTTTTTTTTACAGCTTTATAAACATATATTTTTATCCCCAGGGGTACAGGTCTGCAAATCGCCAGGTTTACACACTTCACAACACTCACCATAGCACATACCCTCCCCGATATTATTTTGGATATGTCTTTTATCAGATATTTCCCCCAAATATTTCCCCCAGTCTATCATTTGTTGTTTCATTTATATCAGTATCTTTCACAAAGAATTTTTATTATAATAAAGCATAATTCACAATTTATTTTTAAATTAATTAGTTAATTAATTTTTTGGCTATGGTTCATGCCTTTAATGTTGTATTTAAAAATACAATTTCCATAGAATCACAACTCTGTCCTTTGTACCTCAGGACTGCCACTCTTCTGTCCCCATAGAGATCCCAACTTATAATCTTATATCTCAGGCTTATTTTGTGGGTGTTCAGAATGGCTTGATAGATATCCAGCTAAATTCAGGGGACTGGTTGAAACAGAGTCCCCCACCCCTCTGCCATCTTGCCTCTCCTAGAATCAGTCAGCCAGTTTACACTTGCAATGTCTTCCCTATTAAAAATAGGAACAGGGGCGCCTGGGTGGCTCAGTGGGTTAAAGCCTCTGCCTTCAGCTCGGGTCATGGTCCCAGTGTCCTGGGATCGAGCCCCGCATCTGGCTCTCTGCTCGGCGGGGAGCCTGCTTCCTCCTCTCTCTCTGCCTGCCTCTCTGCCTACTTGTGATCTCTCTCTGTCAAAAAAAAAAAAAAAAAAAGGAACAAACTATCCTAAAATTTGTATGGAACCAGAAAAGACTCTGAATTGCCAAGGGAATGATGAAAACAAACAAACAAACAAATCTGGGTGCATCACATTGCCTGATTTCAAGCTATATTACAAAGCTGTGATTACCAAGACAGCATCGTATTGGCACAAAAACAGGCACACGGACCATTGGAACAGACTACAGACTCCAGAAATAGACCCTCAGACTCGATGGTCAATTAATCTTTGACAAATCAGGAAAAAATATATCCATTGGAAAAAGTCTTTTCAATAAATCGTGCTAGAAAAATTGGACAGCTACATATAGAAGAATGAAACTGAACCATCCCCTTATACCATGCCAAAGATAAACTCAAAATGGATGAAAAACCTCAATGTGAGACAGGAATCCATCAAACTCCTGAACATAAGCAGTAACCTCTTTGACATCAGCCACAGTAACTTCTTTTGAGACACGTCTCCAAAAGTAAGTGAAACAAAAGCAAAAATGACGTTTTGGGATTCCATCAAGATAAAAATCTTCTGTACAGCAAAGGAAACAGTCAACAAAACTAATGACAGTCTGTAGAGTGGGAGAAGATACTTTGAAATGACATTGCAGATAAAGGGCTTATATCCAAGATCTATAAAGAACTTATCAAACTCAACACACAAAAAACAAATAATAACTCAGTCAAAAATGGGCAGGAGACATGAACAGACACTTCTCCAAAGAAGACATACAAATGGCCAGCAGACACATGAAAACATTTTCAACACCACTAAACATCGGGGAAATTCAAATCAAAACCACAAACAAAAACAAAACAAAAACACCAATTAGAATGGCAAAAATTAACAAAACAGGAAACAACAAATGTTGGTGAGGATCTGGAGAAAAAGAAACACCCTTACACTGTTGATAAGGATGCAAGCTGTTACAAACACTCTGGAAAACAGTATGGAGGCTTCTTAAGATGTTAAAAATAGAGCTATCTTACAACCCAGCAATTGCACTTCTAGGTAGTTACCCTAAAGATACAGAGGTAATGAAAAGAAAGAACACATGCATCCCAGTGTTCACAGCAGCAATGTCCACAATAGCCAAACTGTAGAAGGAGCCAAAATGCCCTTCAACAGATGAATGGATAAAGAAGATCTGGTACATATATATAATGGAATATTATTCAGCCATCAGAAATGATGAATACCCACCATTTGACTGATATGGATAGAACTGGAGGAGATTATGTTAAGTGAAGTAAGTCAAGCAGAGAAAGACAATTATCACATGGTTTCATTGACATGTGGAACATAAACAATAGCACAGAGGACCATAGGGGAGGGGAAGGAAATCCGAAGGGGGAGAAATCAGAGAGGGAGATGAACAATGAGAGACTATGGACCCCAGGAAACAATCTGAAGGCTTCAGAGGGGAGGGGCTACAGGAAGGGGGTAAGAGGGTGATGGGTATTGATAAGGGCACGTGCTATGATGAGCACTGGATGTTATACATAACTAATGAATCATTAAACATTACATCAAAAACTAGTGCTATACAGTGGCTAACTGAACATAATAATAATAATAATAGACAGTAATAATAAAAATAAAAACACAATTTCATTCTATGCTGTTTTTTCATTTGTTGTTTGTTTTTATTTTTGTTTTTGTAAAGGCAATTAACTGTCCCAGGAAGAATCCTTCAGTTATATAAAAGTTTGTTTCATGAAAAGCCATGGCTCCATTCATAATTTTGTCTTGTTCTTCCAATTGGTATATACAAATTTTAGAGCTCTCATATTGGGAAGGCTGGAGGGGCCCAGACTTTGAAATAGTGTCTTGTTTTCACTGTTTTTGTTATTGTTTTGTTTTGCTTTTTGTTTTGTTTTTGCTTTTTGTTATTGTTGTTTTAAACTAAAGTTGTTGTTTTAAACTAAAATGTGGTCAATAACCACATATTGTATTAGTTTGTGGATTAAACAGAATAAATTTCTAAATTAAAAAAATAAAAATAAAAACATCACTGGGGGTTGCTGGGTGGCCCCGTTGGTTAAGAAGCTACCTTCAGCAAGGGTCATGATCCTGGGCTTCTGGGACTGAACCCAGCATGGGGCTTCCCGCTTAGCAGAGAGTCTGCTTTCCCTCTGCCCCACACCAAACCTACACTTTGCCTCCCCCCATGGTGTCTCTCTCTCTATCTCCCATGCCTGTGCACACGCACTCTCAAATAAATAAAAATTTTAAGAATATAAATAATAGGAGAGGAGTCAAGATGGCAGAGAAGTAGCAGGCTGAGACTACTTCGGGTAGCGGGAGATCAGCTAAATAGCTTATCTAAAGATTGCAAACACCTACAAATCCAACAGGAGATTGAAGAGAAGAAGAACAGCAATTCCAGAAACAGAAAATCAACCACTTTCTGCAAGGTAGGACTGGCGGAGAAGTGAATCCAAAGCGACGGGAAGATAGACCGCGGGGGGAGGGGCCGGCTCCCGGCGAGCGGCAGAGCAACGGAGCAAAATCAGGACTTTTAAAAGTCTGTTCTGCTGAGGGATATCGCTCCAGAGGCTTAACTGGGGTGAAGCCCAGGCGGGGTAAGCGCGGCCTCAGGTCCCACAGGGTCACAGAAGGATCGGGGGTGTCTCAGTGTCGCAGAGCTTACCGGTATTAGAACGGGGAAGCCGGCTGCAGAGACAGAGCCGAGGAGTGACTCTCAGCTCAGGGTTGCCTTGAACCGGTCGCAGGCTCGGTCAGCTTGGAGCGCGGCCGGAGGCCAGGGTGACGGGAGTCATTTGGCGCTGTTCTCTGAGGGCGCACTGAGGAGTGGGGCCCCGGGCTCTCGGCTCCTCCGGGACGGATACCGGGAGGCCGCCATCTTTATTCCCGTCCTCTGGACTCTACGGAAAGCGCTCAGGGAACAAAAGCTCCCGAAAGCAAACCCAGCAAACCCGAGCGGATTACTCAGCGCGGCCCCGGGTAAGGGCGGTGCAACTCCGCCTGGGGCAAAGACGATTGAGAATCACTACAACGGGCCCCTCCCCCAGAAGATCTATGGGAAACCCAGCCAGGACCAAGTTCAACTACCAAGGAGAACGGCGGAATTCCAGAGGAGAAGAAAGCAAAGCACGGAACTCATGGCTTTCTCCCCATGATTTTTTAGCCTTGCAGTTAATTAAATTTTTTTTCTTTTTCAAATTTTTTTTCTTTTTCTCTTCTTCTGCTAAATTTTTTTTAACTTTTACCGTTTTCTTTTTTTAACGTTTTTTAAATAGTTTATCTAATATATATATATTTTTTCCTCTTTTTATATTTTTTCTTTATCGGCTTTCTTTTTTTTAATAGTTTTTTTTTTTCTTTCTTTCTGAACCCCTTTTTATCCCCTTTCTCCCCCCTCACAATTCAGGATCTCTTCTGATTTGGCTAAAGCATATTTTCCTGGGGTTGTTGCCACCCTTTTAGTATTTTACTTGCTCCTTCATAAACTCTTATCTGGACAAAATGACAAGGCGGAAAAATTCACAACAAAAAAAAGAACAAGAGGCAATACCAAAGGCTAGGGACCTAATCAATACAGACATTGGTAATATGTCAGATATAGAGTTCAGAATGATGATTCTCAAGGTTCTAGCCGGGCTTGAAAAAGGCATGGAAGATATTAAAGCAACCCTCTCGGGAGATATAAAAGCCCTTTCTGGAGAAATAAAAGAACTAAAATCTAACCAAGTTGAAATCAAAAAAGCTATTAATGAGGTGCAATTAAAATGGAGGCTCTCACTGCTAGGATAAATGAGGCAGAAGAAAGAATTAGCGATATAGAAGACCAAATGACAGAGAATAAAGAAGCTGAGCAAAAGAGGGACAAACAGCTACTGGACCACGAGGGGAGAATTCGAGAGATAAGTGACACCATAAGACGAAACAACATTAGAATAATTGGGATTCCAGAAGAAGAGGAAACAGAGAGGGGAGCAGAAGGTATGTTGGAGAAAATTATTGGAGAGAATTTCCCCAATATGGCAAAGGGAACAAGCATCAAAATCCAGGAGGTTCAGAGAACCCCCCTCAAAATCAATAAGAATAGGTCTACACCCCGTCATCTAATAGTAAAATTGACAAGTCTTAGTGACAAAGAAAAGATCCTGAAAGCAGCCCGGGAAAAGAAGTCTGTAACGTACAATGGTAAAAATATTAGATTGGCAGCAGACTTATCCACAGAGACCTGGCAGGCCAGAAAGAGCTGGCATGATATATTCAGAGTACTAAATGAGAAAAACATGCAGCCAAGAATACTATATCCAGCTAGGCTATCATTGAAAATAGACGGAGAGATTAAAAGCTTCCAGGACAAACAAAAACTGAAAGAATTTGCAAATACCAAACCAGCTCTACAGAAAATATTGAAAGGGGTCCTCTAAGCAAAGAGAGACCCTCAAAGTAGTAGATCAGAAAGAAACAGAGACAATATACAATAACAGTCACCTTACAGGCAATACAATGGCACTAAATTCATATCTCTCAATACTTACCCTGAATGTTAATGGGCTAAATGCCCCAATCAAAAGACACAGGGTATCAGAATGGATAAAAAAACAAAACCCATCTATATGTTGCCTACAAGAAACTCATCTTACACCCGAAGACACCTCCAGGTTTAAAGTGAGGGGGTGGAAAAGAATTTACCATGCTAATGGACATCAGAAGAAAGTAGGAGTGGCAATCCTTATATCAGATCAATTAGATTTTAAGCCAAAGATTATAATAAGAGATGAGGAAGGACACTATATCATACTCAAGGATCTGTCCAACAAGAAGATCTAACAATTTTAAATATCTATGCCCCTAACGTGGGAGCAGCCAACTATATAAACCAATTAATAACAAAATCAAAGAAACACATCGACAAGAATACAATAATAGTAGGGGATTTTAACACTCCCCTCACTGAAATGGACAGATCATCCAAGCAAAAGATCAACAAGGAAATCAAGGCCTTAAATGACACACTGGACCAGATGTACATCACAGATATATTCAGAACATTTCATCCCCAAGCAACAGAATACACATTCTTCTCTAGTGCACAGGGAACATTCTCCAGAATAGATCACATTCTTGGTCCTAAATCAAGTCTCAACCGGTATCAAAAGATTGGGATCATTCCCTGCATATTTTCAGACCACAATGCTCTAAAGCTAGAACTCAATAACAAGAGGAAATTTGGAAAGAACCCAAATACATCGAGGCTAAACAGCATCCTTCTAAAGAATGAATGGGTCAACCAGGAAATCAAAGAAGAATTGAAAAAATTTATGGAAACAAATGATAATGAAAACACAACAGTTCAGAATCTGTGGGACACAACAAAGGCAGTCCTGAGAGGAAAATATATAGCGGTACAAGCCTTTCTCAAGAAACAAGACAGGTCTCAGGTACACAACCTAACCCTACACCTAAAGGAGCTGGAGAAAGAACAAGAAAGAAACCCTAAACCCAGCAGGAGAAGAGAAATCATAAAGATCAGAGCAGAAATCAATGAAATAGAAACCAAAAAAACAATAGAACAAATCAACGAAACTAGGAGCTGGTTCTTTGAAAGAATTAATAAGATTGATAAACCCCTGGCCAGACTTATCAAAAAGAAAAGAGAGAGGACCCAAATAAATAAAATCATGAATGAAAGAGGAGAGATCACAACGAACACCAAAGAAATACAGACAATTATAAGAACATACTATGAGCAACTCTACGCCAACAAATTTGACAATCTGGAAGAAATGGATGCATTCCTAGAGACATATAAACTACCACAACTGAACCAGGAAGAAATAGAAAGCCTGAACAGACCCATAACCAGTAAGGAGATTGAAACAGTCATCAAAAATCTCCAAACAAACAAAAGCCCAGGGCCAGACGGCTTCCCGGGGGAATTCTACCAAACATTTAAAGAAGAACTAATACCTATTCTCCTGAAACTGTTCCAAAAAATAGCAATAGAAGGAAAACTTCCAAACTCATTTTATGAGGCCAGCATCACCTTGATCCCAAAACCAGACAAGGATCCCATCAAAAAAGAGAACTACAGACCAATATCCTTGATGAACACAGATGCAAAAATTCTCGCCAAAATACTAGCCAATAGGATTCAACAGTACGTTAAAAGGATTATTCACCATGACCAAGTGGGATTTATTCCAGGGCTGCAAGGCTGGTTCAACATCCGCAAATCAATCAATGTGATACAACACATTAATAAAAGAAAGAACAAGAACCATATGATACTCTCCATAGATGCTGAAAAAGCATTTGACAAAGTACAGCATCCCTTCCTGATCAAAACTCTTCAAAGTGTAGGGATAGACGGCACATACCTCAATATTATCAAAGCCATCTATGAAAAACCCACTGCAAATATCATTCTCAATGGAGAAAAACTGAAAGCTTTTCCGCTAAGGTCAGGAACACGGCAGGGATGTCCGTTATCACCACTGCTGTTCAACATAGTACTAGAAGTCCTAGCCTCAGCAATCAGACAACAAAAGGAAATTAAAGGCATCCAAATCGGCAAAGAAGAAGTCAAACTATCACTCTTTGCAGATGATATGATACTCTATGTGGAAAACCCAAAAGACTCCACTCCAAAACTGCTAGAACTTGTACAGGAATTCAGTAAAGTGTCAGGATATAAAATAAATGCACAGAAATCAGTTGCATTTCTCTACACCAACAACAAGACAGAAGAAAGAGAAATTAAGGAGTCCATCCCATTTACAATTGCACCCAAAACTATAAGATACCTAGGAATAAACCTAACCAAAGAGACTAAGAATCTATACTCAGAAAACTATAAAGTACTCATGAAAGAAATTGAGGAAGACACAAAGAAATGGAAAAATGTTCCATGCTCCTGGATTGGAAGAATAAATATTGTGAAAATGTCTATGCTACCTAAAGCAATCTACACATTTATTGCAATTCCTATCAAAGTAATATCCATTTTTTTCAAAGAAATGGAACAAATAATCCTAAAATTTATATGGAACCAGAAAAGACCTCGAATAGCCAAAGGAATATTGAAAAAGAAAGCCAAAGTTGGTGGCATCACAATTCCGGACTTCAAGCTCTATTACAAAGCTGTCATCATCAAGACAGCATGGTACTGTCACAAAAACAGACACATAGATCAATGGAACAGAATAGAGAGCCCAGAAATGGACCCTCAACTCTATGGTCAACTCATCTTCGACAAAGCAGGAAAGAATGTCCAATGGAAAAAAGACAGCCTCTTCAATAAATGGTGTTGGGAAAATTGGACAGCCACATGCAGAAAAATGAAATTGGATCATTTCCTTATACCACACACGAAAATAGACTCAAAATGGATGAAGGATCTCAATGTGAGAAAGGAATCCATCCAAATCCTCGAGGAGAACACAGGCAGCAACCTCTTCGACGTCAGCCGCAGCAACATCTTCCTAGGAACATCACCAAATTCAAGGGAAGCAAGGGCAAAAATGAACTATTGGGATTTCATCAAGATCAAAAGCTTTTGCACAGCAAAGGAAACAGTGAACAAAACCAAAAGACAACTGACAGAATGGGAGAAGATATTTGCAAATGACATATCAGATAAAGGGCTAGTGTCCAAAATCTATAAAGAACTTAGCAAACTCAACACCCAAAGAACAAATAATCCAATCAAGAAATGGGCAGAGGACATGAACAGACATTTCTGCAAAGAAGACATCCAGATGGCCAACAGACACATGAAAAAGTGCTCCATATCCCTCGGCATCAGGGAAATACAAATCAAAACCACCATGAGATATCACCTCACACCAGTCAGAATGGCTAAAATTAACAAGTCAGGAAATGACAGATGCTGGCGAGGATGCGGAGAAAGGGGAACCCTCCTACACTGTTGGTGGGAATGCAAGCTGGTGCAACCACTCTGGAAAACAGCATGGAGGTTCCTCAAAATGTTGAAAATAGAACTACCCTATGACCCTGCAATTGCACTGCTGGGTATTTACCCTAAAGATACAAACATAGTGATCCGAAGGGGCACATGCACCCGAATGTTTATAGCAGCAATGTCTACAATAGCCAAACTATGGAAAGAACCTAGATGTCCATCTACAGACGAATGGATAAAGAAGATGTGGTATATATACACAATGGAATACTATGCAGCCATCACAAGAAATGAAATCTTGCCATTTGCGACGACGTGGATGGAACTAGAGGGTATCATGCTTAGCGAAATAAGTCAATCGGAGAAAGACAACTATCATATGATCTCCCTGATATGAGGGAGAGGAGATGCAACATGGGGGGTCGAGGGGGTAGGAGAAGAGTAAATGAAACAAGATGGGATTGGGAGGGAGACAAACCATAAGTGACTCTTAATCTCACAAAACAAACTGAGGGTTGATGGGGGGAGGGGTTTGGGAGAGGGGGTGGGGTTATGGATATCGGGGAGGGTATGTGCTATGGTGAGTGTTGTGAAGTGTGTAAACCTGGCGATTCGCAGACCTGTACCCCTGGGGATAAAAATATATGTTTATAAAGCTGTAAAAAAAAAAAAAAAGAAAGAAAGGATGAATCCCCAAGTTTTGTAGCAACATGGACGGGACTGGAAGAGATTATGCTGAGTGAAATAAGTCAAGCAGAGAGAGTCAATTATCATATGGTTTCACTTATTTGTGGAGCATAACAAATAGCATGGAGGACAAGGGGAGATGGAGAGGAGAAGGGAGTTGAGGGAAATTGGAAGGGGAGGTGAACCATGAGAGACTATGGACTCTGAAAATCGATCTGAGAATTTTGAAGGGGTGGGGGGTGGGAGGTTGGGGGCACCAGGTGGTGGGTATTGTAGAGGGCACGGATTGCATGGAGCACTGGGTGTGGTGCAAAAATAATGAATACTGTTATGCTGAAAAAAATAAAAAAATTTAAAAAATAATATAAATAATAATAATAATAATAATAACTCATCACTGAATCCATGTCATGAAGATTTCCTTTTAAGCCTTCTAGAATTTTTAGAGTTTTGTATTTTACATTTGCTTCTATAATACATTTGAACTAATTTTGTGTAAGACTTTATTTATTTATTTATTTATTTTAAAAATATGGTTGTCCAGCTTAAGGCATTTTTGCAAAGACTGCTCCTATGTCACTGAATTGCCTTAATGCCTTTGCCAAAGATTAATTGACTATATTTTGGGGGAGTCTACTTCTCTGTTCTGTACTCTGTTTCATTAATCTTTTGTGTATATTATTTTGCCAATTACATTATGATGCTGCCTTCAATACTGTAAGTCTTGAAATATTGTGTGAGTCTTCAAATTTTTTTTCTTCCTCATTATTATGTTGGCTATTCTACATACTTTGACTTTTCATATACATTTTAGAATAATATTGTTGATATCTGAAAAACAGCTTGCTGAAATTTTTATTGGGATTACCTTGAATCTATAAGTCAAAGTAGGAAAATTGACAGTTTAATAATATTAAAATTTCTAATCTATGAAGATGAATTGTTTATTTATTTAGACCTTCTTTTATTTATTTAATCAGTATTTTACAGTTTTCCATTTAGCTACCTTATATGTATTTTGTTAGATTTAGATCTCAGTGTGATGGCTAATTATATGTTTCAACTTGATTGGACTAAGTGGTGCCTAGATAGCAGGTAAAATATCATTTCTAGATATGTCAGTGAGGGTGATTCTGGAAGGGGCTAGTTTTTATTCAGTAGACCATATACAGAAGATCCAGTATCACCAACGTGGGTGAACATTATCCAATCCATTTAGGGCTCAAACAGAACAAGAAGGTGAAAGAAGAATGATCTCTTCTTCTTTTTCCTTGAGCTGACATTCATCCTCTGCCCACATACATTGGAGTCTCTGGTTCTCAGGTCTTCAGACTCCAGGACTTAACATCAATGGTCCCTTGGTTGTCAGTCCTTAGGTCACAGATTTAGTTATACAACTGATTTCCTGGTTCTGAAGCTTGTAGCTTGTAGACTGTGGGATCTCTCAGCCTCCATAAGCATGTGAGCCAATTTCCATAATAAATCTAAAAAAAAAAAAAGAACTATTCACTAGTGACATAAGTTAGACCCAAAATATTTGGAAATTTTCTTTCTTTAAAGGTTTATTTATTTGTTTTAGAAAGAGATCATTCACATAATGGGGAGGGGCTTATGTAGAGGGAAAAAGAGAGAGTATCTCAAGCAAACTCCCTGCTGAGCATGGAACCTGATTAGGGATCCAGTCTCACCAACCTGAGATCACAATCTGAGCCAAAATCAAGAGCTGTATGCTTAACCAACTGCCCACAGAAGCACCCCTTTGGAAGATTTTTTTTATACTAATTCAATTTTTTTTAATTATGTATAGCCCTATTCAGGTTATCTATTTCTCCTTGGGTAAGTTTATTCGTTTATGTCTTTTAAGTAATTGGTACATTTTATTTAAGGTATCAAATTTGTGTGTCTAGTGTCTATAGATTCCTTTAGAATAGTTTTGATGTACATAGAATCAGTAGTCAGTAGTGATGGTCCCACTTTCTTTTTTTTTTAATAATTCTTTATAGATTTTAAGTATTAGCCCTTTATCTGATAAAAGACAACTGACAGAATGGGAGAAGACATTTGCAAACGACATATCAGATGGTCCCACTTTCATGTCTGATACTGGCGATTTGTATCCTTTCTCTCCAGATTTTGGGTTTGTGGAATTTCTTTCTAGTTTTTCTGTTTTTTTGAAAAGTTTCCATGTGTGTGCTGACATTACCCCTCTGTTCTTACACATTGTCTACTTTTTTCATTAGAGTCCTCAACATTTTTAATATAGTTACTTAACATTCTCTTTCTGGTAATCCAACATCTGTGTGATATTTGGGTCTGATTCTAATAATTAATTTATCTCTTCCATTTGTGTTTTTTTTTTCCTTGCCTTTGATATGTTTTGCAATTTTTAGTTGATAACTAGATATTTGTATTAGGCATTAGGAACTGAAGTAAATAAGCCTCAAGTGCAAGAATTTATCAGTCTGACTAGGTGTTAGGTTGTGTTTATGTTTGTTGTAGCTATAAGCATCAGAAGTTTCAAATTCCTTTCAAATTCTTTTTTTTTTAAAGATTTTATTTATTTATTTGACAGAGAGAGATCACAAGCAGGCAGAGAGGCAGGTAGAGAGAGAGGAGGAAGCAGGCTCCCTGCAGAGCAGAGAGCCTGATGCGGGGCTCGATCCCAGGACCCTGAGATCATGACCTGAGCCGAAGGCAGTGGCTTAACCCACTGAGCCACCCAGGCGCCCCTCCTTTCAAATTCTTATTTGTTTCTCCTCTTGGCTTTGTGGTTTTTCCATGCACTGCTCCTTGTAGACAATCTAACAGCTGTAAGTATCTATGCCCCCAACATGGGAGCAGCCAACTACATAAGCCAACTGTTAACCAGAATAAAGAATCATATTGGGAATAATACATTAATAGTAGGAGACTTCAAAAAAATAGTAGGAGACCTCAACACTCCATTCTCAGCAATAGACATCATCTAAGCACAAGATCAACAAAAATATAAGAGCTTTAAATGATACTGCTCCTCATGAAGTCTGTGTCTTTCTGTTCTTTGCTCTAATCAGTTTTATTTTTTTTTAAGATTTTATGTATTTATTTGAGAGAGAGACAGTGAGTGAGAGCATAAGCAAGGGATAGGGGCAAGGGAAGAGGTGGGGCAGAGAGAGAGGTGAGAGCAGGGCTCCATCCCAGGACCCAAGGATCATGATCTGAGCTGAAGGTAGACACTTAGCTGACTGAGCCACCCAGGTGCCCCTGCTCTAATCAGTTTTAAGCTTGAGTCTTATTGGTCCAATGACAGGATTCAGCGGGAAAGGAACATTTTGTAATCTTCTGATAAAGTCTTGGCTGTATCTCATGGCTGTGGCTGTTCCAAGGGTTTCCACCCCTCCTCCAGTGGTCTGCTTTTACCCTTAGCTTCATCCTCTATTCCCTAGCTGCAGAATTCTCAATATATTTTCTTGATGCCCTCTCCACTGCTGATTATGTTTTGTTTGTTTGTTGTTTTGTTTTGTTGTTGTTTTGGGGTTTTGTTTTTGTTTTTGTCCTTTTTAGGAGAAATAGGAAGGCTTACAGAGGGGCTGTGTTTAACAGGAATTCCTCTCCCAAACTTGGATAAGGTTTTAGAATGGAGCTCTGGTCAAGTCCTTCCACTGGAGAGTAGGCATTTTGGGGAAGGCTGTTGTTGTGTTTCCTAATCGTTACTCTTCTCTCCTTGCCAGGGTCACAAAGGGATCGTTTTGTAATTCTCACTATGTTGTCATGGTGGGGTGCCCCCACTGAGACTCTCAGCATCTAACAATTTGTTGAAATTGCCACTTCAGTGGTATATTGCCACTGGTATATGGCTCCAAAAGCCTCTACTCCAGGAAGCATATCTCAGTTGCTATGGCTGTCCAGTCTCTCCAGTTTTGAATGGTGATTTGTCCTGTGCAATGCAATTGTGATGCTAACTGCACTGAAAGGCCAAACCACACAGGTGAAGGGCACCACTCCCCATAAGACTGTTGTCACTTCAGACACAGCTGTTCCCAGACCACACATACTTTTGACCAGCTGGTATAAAATCAGGGGTTCCCACTTCTCAGATTAGATAATTTGTTAGAATAATTCAGAGACACTCAGGAAAGTGTAATAGTTATTATTACAAATGTATAATACTGGCTATAAAACAGAATCAACCGAAAGAAAAAGTCCACAGGGTGAGGTCTGGAAAGGTCCTAAATGCAAAACTCCAGTTTCTTAGGATATTATATTCCTGGCATGTCTATGTGTATTGCCAGCCAGGAAGGCTTGCCTGAACTTCTGTGTTATGTGTTTTTATTAGGATTTGATCTCATGACTGATTTGAGCACATTATTGAGCTCAACTTCCAATTCTCTTAGCTGGACTTTCCTGAAGGTCAGTCTGACTGTGCTTGGAAGTCTTAGCCTTCCAATCACATAGTTGATCTTTTTGGACTGAATTCTGCCACAAGTAGGCTAACGGCATCGGGTAGTGACCTTGCTAAAAGGATTGGTCACTTTGAAATGTCATTTTTTCTGTCTATATGCCCATCTCTTGCAATTCTGTAGCCTTTTCTTTTTTATACCCTTAGGCTCAACCCAGTACATGTTAGCTAAGTATTTTCTAGAGTCAAGTGCTATTAAATTCTGAGTTTTATTTGGGACTACTTTGTAGTGGAAGTTGTATCAGTCTGGCTCTGCTTTGATTGCTATTAAAAGAAATATGACTGTGCTGAAATGGAGTTTCTGAGGGGCAAGGCCTTTGTCACACTGATCTTGTAAAGTGTTGACATCTTCTATTTTGAATCCTAGTTATGGCAGATGTGAATCATAAAGACCTGTGAGATATATTTCTTCTGGGGTGAACTGTCATTCTTTGAGAAGGGCCTTGTCAGCTGTGTAATAACCATGAGGGATAATACATTTACAGTCTTTCCTGAAACCAAATGGAGAAGTCATATGAGCCTTGTGGCCTATTATTATGTAAATCTTTGCCGAGATTGTAAAGACAATCTGGAATGAGTAAGAAGCAAGATAAATATCCAAATTAGTGGTTGTGACATCAAGTAGGAACATGACCTTTCTTGAAATAGAAAATATAAATAAAGCTTATCTAAAGCATTCAACCCTTCTAGATTGGAAATCACATCAAGAATTCATTAATAAACATAAATATGTCTTTTGCCTTTTAAGGAGTTTGGTAAGCAATTTTCTCCCTCCAGAATTCTATATATCTTGTCAGTTGCTTCACACTTCCTGGAATTAAATCCTGGGATACATTGGAATTATGATAAAACAGTGTCACTTAGCATAGCATTGCATAGCATAGAATAGAATAAAAAGAATCCCTTTATATCAAAAAGTCAAACTATGTATATTTATGTAAATGAATTAATATATGTAAATAATGATATGGACAAACCAGAACAAGGTAACTTATTTCTTGTATCTTGGAAAAAAACAAAATCAACCTCTCAACAGTTAACAATTGGTAAGTTCTGATGAGAAAACAGTTGTTTTGAGTTGCTGTCTGTGCATTTCAAGCATGACAACCTGCTCACATCTAAACTCTGCATATTTAGGTAAGTACCTGAGCCTAGTCTTCCTGCTACAAGTTCCCATTTTGCTTTCCCCTGGGCACATTTTTTTTAATGTATGTAACAGAATTTATTTTTGCCCTTAACTAAAAAGTACTGAACTGGAGGCAGCTGTAACAGACATGCCAAGTTCTGGCTGAACTCAAGAAAAGAGTGAGAGGTCACAGACCTAGATCTTGGGTGATGTGGCAGATTGAATTTTCCAAATATGGCCACAATGCTGCCTTCCCTCCCACTCACTCTTCTTGCGAAGTGACTTTCCCACTCCGCTCATTAAGTGATAAGAGTCCCATCTCATCCCTGGACACCTTTTAAAATAACCACTTAGAGGAGTGCCTAGGTGGCTCAGTGGGTTAAGCATCTGCCATTCGGCTCAGGTCATATCTCAAGGTCCTGGGATCGAGCCCTGAGTCGGGCTCTCTGCTCAGCAGGGAGCCTACTTCCCCCCCTCTCTCTCTGCCTGCATCTCTGCCTACTTGTGATCTCTGTCTGTCAAACAAATAAATAAAATCTTTAAAAAATAAATTAAATAACCACTTAGAATAAATATAATAAATAAATAAATAAAATGAAAAAATAAAATATCCACTTAAAGAGTGGAGTTCCACAGCAAGTTAGTGACCTCCACCCCATCCACCATAATCGTTATAGTTGCTTACTACCTTACTTTATCTCTCCTGCTTGCTTGTGACTTGGGATAGACAGCTACTTTTCCCACAGCTCTGTGGGCCCCTGATCTCCATTTCTGTGATTTCTGAATATAAGTCTTTGATTTTATTTCTTTTATATAAATGTACTGAAACTGTGTCTTTAATCAAAATGACTTCAGGGTTTTCACTTCCTCAAAGTGGCAGCTTGGATGCTGAGGGGGCTGCTTTCTAGTCCTATGTGGGTGGATTATGCCCCCTCATTCAGCAGATCATAATTTGCATATTCTTATTTAGTATGCCAGTTACAGCCACACACACAATGGGATGAGATTATGGGCACAATTTGTACCACCCACACAAAACCTTTTAGCCATGCGTGGCTCACTACCTCTCCCAGACCACTTGTGCTCTCTGGGAAAAAACCGCTGCTTGCTGGTTTGTAGTGTTCCACACTGTTGTTTATTGCTGCTGCTGGTATTCCAACTAATCCCCACCCTAAACTGTCAGTGCTGGTGCTGTGAAAGTTCAGGCTTCTCTTAGGAGACCAACCTGGAGGCCCCAGGCTGGGTACATTTTCTATTAACCTCTAAATTGTCAGGAATGGAACTAATCAGCTATAATCATATGCAAAAGTCCTGGCTTTGAGCCAAGATGAGCTAACCTGTATGGTAGGGCTCTGCCTCTCTTCCCCCAAGGAGAGTACCCCTAGATTAGTGCTGGAGGGGGAGGCTGGCTGTTATGTTGGTGGCCAAGATCAGAGTGTTGAGCTTGGAAAGCCTGCTCTGACCAGTGACAGAAGCATTTCTACCAGGGACATAGTGGCACCCTGGGTGGGCAAATGCTGCTGAAGAAAGTGCATTTTATGTTGCTACATTCCTCCTATTGTCACAAGTTGTACCCTGACCCCTTTGAGGCTGATTGGGACTCCCAGAATGGGAGGCATATGACTCCAGGAGGAAGCAACACCCTTGCAAGCATTCCCTGTCACCATCCATTGTACCAAAACATCCAATGGCCAGCATCAATGAGTAAAAGAGGCATGTAACTATACCATTCTAGAAATTCATTTTTTTAAAGAAAAATTTGTCTAAAGGGAGGAGGAGAAGGAAATTTCTCCTAATTATAAGGTTATGCCATTACAAATAATAGAAGTGCCAATGCAGTACAGCAGGCATTAGACTGCATTGATGCTGACAAAGTAGACATGACAAAGAGAATTTTTCTAAAGCCCAAAATCTTGTTTGCCAGTAAAGGTGAAAGACCTCCTGTGTCCCTTTGGGCAGTAACCCAACAGAGGGGCCCTAGAGATTATAGGGTTTTTTTGTATTTTGTTTTTTGTTTTTTTATATAGGACATGTTTTGGTCTCCCTAAAGTGTAGTATCTTGACCCAGCTCCCTCCCTTACAAGATGACCAAACAATGGGCCTCTCTGAATTAGAAGTTCCAGAGATTGGGGTTCCCTAATGATTTAACTTTAGGACAGTCTGAACATAAGTTAGAAACTTTTGCTCAGGCACTATGGGCTCTTTAAGAGACTGTCAGCCCTCTCTCATGGGTAGATGCCTTCATCTATGAAAATCCCCCAGCCCCAGCTGCAATAGCTAGGATCCTGTACCTTAACCTCTAAGAGTGACAACACCAAAGCCCTTTACTTAAGGATCCAGAAGTTCTGGGAGCTTGTTCCTCCTCCAGGGGACAACCACCTAAATACTTCTTTAATTATCCATTGGAATGCACATAAACTATTTTTTACAACTCTCATTGACACAAGAATCAATTACGCTGCTTCCTAGGAGTTCCTAGGAAGCAGAGGGCACCCTTTAAGTAACAAGATATAACAAGCAGGATAGTAGGCGCTCAACTTCCATTGGATATCACTACTGGAACAATGTTTATTAAAAAATCTTTTACTGGTTTTGGCCCTTTTGGCCCTACCCTTTCTTGTTATAAGTATGGATGACTTGACACACCACCACACCATTTGGAACAAACCCAAAGTCTTGTTGGAAGCTGCACATTGAAAGACCATGAGACTGGCACTCCCAGTTAAGATTGTAAATATTCCCTGATATCATTTGTGACAGGGGACTGAGGAATTACAACCCATAATTCAAGATTTATCAAAGGAAGGAGTCACTAAACATACCATTTCTCCTTTCAATTCCCCCTTTTGGCCAGTATTAAAGCTCTCTACTAATGAGTGTTGTCTTATAGTTGACTACCAAAATTTAAATGTTTAGATGCCCTGCATTAAGACTCCCTTCCCAACATTATTTAGTTAATTGAGGACATCCAAAGGACTACAAGGAACTACTTTGCCATGATCGATCTAACTAACATATCCCATTCAGTATTGATCGTGAGGCGTCCCAGCTGCAGTCCACTTTCCCTTTTGATGGCATGCAATACACCTTTACCCAGCCTCATATAGGCTATCTTAACAGCCTCCTCTTGCCCACAGTCATGGCAGGCAAGACCTGGATGCCCTTACAGTGTCCCTGGCACCATCTGGCACTATATGAGTGACATTATAATCCAGGGTCCCTTGAAGGATATGGTGCATGAGACTGTGACATGGTTAGTGACCAGTCTGCAACATAGAGGTTGCACTGTTGCTCACATTAAATTCAAAGGCCAGCCACAATTGTGAAATTTCTGAGCATTAGCTGGTCCTGTGAAGGCTGGAAAATTCTGCTCACTGTTAAACATAAATTATTAACTGTCCAGCCTCCCACCATGTGAGGGCAAGTCTGACACATCTTAAATCTCTTCTCTTCACATTTTGGAAGCAATACATACCACACTTACCCATCATTCTTAGATACATTAACCCAGTCACATTATATTGGGGAGATGTTGAACAATAAGCAGGCACAAAAGCAAATTCGCCAAGTTTGTCCTGGTTCCCACTGGCTTCTTATTCCTGGTTGAGCACCTGCCACTGTGGACTATACATCCTAGAGTCAATAGACTAAACACAATTTTCCTGGCTGCCCAAAAGCTTTTTTGTCTTTTTTTCATCTTCCACAGCTGCCTGAAACACTCCATTAAAATGTCAAATTCTGGCTGCTAATTGGGCTTTGTTGGAAACAGAGGCCTTCATAGAATCAGAGCCTGTTCTCCCATGTACTCACATTACTATTATGTCATGAGACATACTATTATGTCATGAGACATCCCCCAACAACTATTTTTCACAGCCACAAATGCCTCTTTGCTAAATTGGAAATGATACTTTCAAGAATGGGCTAAACTTGAAAGGGCAGGTCTTTCCAAATAACAAAAGGATATGACCTCTTCACAACTCAGCCACCTGCCCATAAACCTAGAGAAACTGGTGGCATCACCTCCATTGCTTAAGCCTCATGTGACCTGGGTTAGCCCCTAGGAAGAGTTACCAGGTAAGAAAGAGGGAGTCTGTGTACCTCACAGTGGAGCTACCTCATGATACTCAGTAAAACCTCTTTGAGAGTGGCAGTGTACCACTTGGCCAGTGACACCACACTTACCAGAGACAAGTAGGTTAGATGGGGTCAGCTTGCTGGGTCTGTGGTAGTACAAATGATGTACAGAGAACTATTGTCCATAACAAGCTTTTGTACATATTTTCACTGACTCATGGGCAGTTGCTAACAAGATGGTCTTTTGGTCCAGCCAATGGCAGTGAGATGATTTTCACATTTAAGGACATCCCATTTGAGGTTTCCCAATTTGGAGGAATATTCTCCAGGTACCAGCCACAACCAAAATTCCCTAGGTTTCAGCACATGCAAATGCTACCTCACCAGAGGATATTTTTAATCATAAATCAGATGCCCTTTCTAGAATCCAGATCACTACCACTTCAGGGCTCTTAGTCACCTACCTAGACCAACAATTTAGTTGACCCCACCAGCTACCATGAAACCATGGTCTCCCCATCATTCTCCTCAATCAGTCCCCAACTCCATCGTTCTGGAATTTGTCACCACATCTATTCTCCTGATTCCCTAGGCAAATGGTCCCATATGTCTTTGGATCATGGGGGAAATGCTGCCACACTGGCCTGAGTCTGCCATAGGAGCTTTCCAGTTATGTCAGTGCTTTCAAAACACATTACTTTGAATTGCAATTTATTGCCCAAACCAAACACTGGAGACCTCATGCTTCCCTCAGAGAAGAAACTGCCCTTTTAGCTGCTGGCAGGTTGATTTCATAGGGATGCTTCCTACATCTTTGGACACTACCTGTTCCACCATTACATATGTGCATACTTTTACTGGCCTAGTGCTTGCTACACCCACCAGAAATACCTTTGCAGAGCAGGTGATTTCTTTCTTTTTTGACTACATCTGATAAAGGATCTCATTTTACATCCATATATCACAGCATTGAGATCTCCTACAGGAGATACCTCCTACAGAGTATCCAATGGAAAGTTCAACTTCCATCCTGGCTACAGGTCTCTGGCATTATTGAATTCCATAATGGTATTTTAAAATTCTTTTTTTTTTTAATTTCTTTTCAGCATAACAGAATTCATTTTTTTTTTAATAGCATCTGGTCAATTTGAAATAGGCTAGCAGTAGGCTTTCTGCCAGCGTTCTCATTTCTTTTTTTTTTTTTTTAAGATTTTTTATTTATTTATTTGACAGAGAGAGAGAGATCACAAGTAGATGGAGAGGCAGGCAGAGAGAGAGAGAGAGAGGGAAGCAGGCTTCCTGCTGAGCAGAGAGCCCGATGCGGGACTTGATCCCAGGACCCTGAGATCATGACCTGAGCCGAAGGCAGCGGCTTAACCCACTGAGCCACCCAGGCGCCCCCAGAATTCATTTTTTATTCACCACACCCAGTGCTCCATGCAATACATGCCCTCCATAATACTCACCACCTGGCTTCCCAACCTCCCACCCACGCCCCTTCAAAACCCTCAGATTGTTTTTCAGAGTCCATAGTCTCTCATGGTTTGATCTCCCCTTCCAATTTCCCTCAAATCCCTTCTCCTCTCCATCTCCCTATGTCCTCCATGTTATTTGTTATGCTCCACAAATAAGTGAAACCATATGATAATTGACTCTCTCTGCTTGACTTATTTCACTCAGCATAATCTCTTTCAGACCCGTCTATGTTCATCCTTTCTGATGGAGGCATAATACTCCATAGTGTATATGGACCACATCTTCCTTATCCATTTGTCCGTTGAAGGGCATCTTGGTTCTTTCCAGAGTTTGGTGACCATGGCCATTGTTGCTATAAACATTGGGGTACAGATGGCCCTTCTTTTCTGTATCTGTATCTTTGGTGTAAATACCCACTAGTGCAATTGCAGGGTCATAGGGAAGCTCTATCCTAAGAATATCATTGAACAGAAATATATGGAGACAATCTACAGAAAGAAAGACTTCAAAGGTAATACGACGTCAATAAAAATGTATCTATCAATAATCACTCTCAATGTGAATGGCCTAAATGCACCCATAAAAGGACACAGGGTTGCCGATTGGATAAAACGACAGGACTCATCCATATGTTGTCTACAAGAGACCCATTTCGAACTTAAGGATACACCCAGACTGAAAGTGAAGGGATGGAGAAGCATCTTTCATGCCAATGGGCCTCAAAAGAAGGCCGGGGTAGTGATTCTCATGTCAGGTAAGTTAGATTTTAAACTGAAGACTGTAGTCAGAGATACAGAAGGACACTACATCATTCTTAAAGGGACTATCCACCAAGATGATCTAACAATTGTAAATATTTATGCCCCCAATATGGGAGCAGCCAATTACATAAGAAAACTATTAATCAAGATAAAGAGTCATATTGATATGAATACATTAAGAGTAGGAGATCTTAACACACCTCTCTTGTAATAGACAGATCATCGAAGCAGAAAATCAATAAAGAAACAAGAGCATTGAATGACACATTGGACCAGATGGACCTCATAGATATACACAGAACATTCCACCCTAAAACAACAGAATACTCATTTTTCTCAAGTGCGCATGGAACCTTCTCCAGAATAGACTACATACTGGGTCACAAATCAGGGTTCAACCAATACCAAAAGACTGAGATTATTCCCTGCACATTCTCAGATTGCAATCTTTTGAAACTGGAGCTCAATCACAAGGAAAAGTTCGGAAGGAACTCAAACACCTGGAAGCTAAAGACCACTTTGCTTAAGAATGCTTGGATCAACCAGGAGATCAAAGAAGAACTGAAACAATTCATGGAAACCAATGAGAATGAAGACTCTTCAGTCCAAAACCCATGGGATACAGCAAAGGTGGTCCTAAGGGGGAAATACATAGCCATCCAAGCCTCCCTCAAAAAAAAAAAAGAAAAAGAAAAATCCGGAATATACTAAAATTCTTGCTCCTTAAGTTACAGAACAATAAATGTATTCCCAAATGGGTGGGCCTAGCCATGCTATTTATGATTGTTATTACAGGGGAATCTGATTACTTCATCTTATAGGACAATATTATTTATATTTTTCTCAACATTTTGAGCTTTACATATTTAAAATGGCAGCCATCTCACCTTCAGTATTTACTGGTGACCCAACCAGGGACAGGTAGTTAGTTATGATTCCCTCATCATCAATAATCCTGGTGCACTGGAAGAATAGAGACACATTATGTTGCTGCTAGAACATGCTTACTCAATTTGATATAAAAATTCCAGTTGAATTCCAATGTATAGTGGTTTTAGTAGATGGCTTATTTCTTCTAACATACCTCCCACAGAAAGTGGAAATAATTCCAGGCACTGGCCATTACATTGCCATAATTTCAACTCTAATTGGCTAAGAGATGTGTTGAATTCAGACACATCTCTTACGATATGTGGTCAATCATTAGATTGTAAGGAGAATATAACTAAATTTTCTTCAAACCAAGACTATGTGTGTGCCTCTAACCCATATTACTTATGATTGAGAACTCTTATGCCTCACAGGAGAATACCAACTAATCATTTTGATGGTATTCCAGAGGCCCCCAAAACTTCCTGAGAATTTCTGATACCAGTAGATGTTCCCAGTGGTGCAAGCAAACTTTAATCAGGGCATCCCAAATCCATGTGACTCTGTTAGATGCCTTGGCCCCTCAGTTCTCCTTGGTAGCTCCCTGGCACAACCAACTATCTCTGAAATAGATTCTTCCACCTACAACAATGCTGGAGATAACAGTGTGCCAGCCCATGATGGTGCAGGACATGACAATCCAACATATAACAACTCTGACAGCATGGGACATCAAGATTTGAAAGATGAGAATGTTCCAGCCCACAACATGGAGGGATACGATTCATCCTGAATACTGCCTCCATAAGATTCCATCATAGCAGAAATGAAACCTAGGAAGACCTGACAGCTGATGGTAGTGAGGACTCCCTGGGACTTTTTTGCTGAAACAAACACTTGTTTTTCTAAGTTCCTTGCTGATGACTCCCTTGAGTGGTATTTTACAGAATTAACTATGTGATCCCCCCAGGGTCCCCTTGCTTACTACAATGCTTGCAGTTGGAGTGTGAGGCAATACTGTCATTGCCAGGTTCTTTCCACTGCATCTTTGAGCTTTGAACACCCAAGGTATTGCCTAGCCTTATAACCTTTATGGTCATGCGGACCCCTTTAAAGCACTTTGCTTAGTTGCTTTCCCTCACCATACCCATTAGATTGGTCCATATTATGTATCCTACGTGGATTAGTGAATTTAATTTCTTGTGGAAAGTCTCCTCCCTGGCTGTAGATGTTGCCCCTACCAAACAACACCAGGTGTTGGGGGTTCTGGACCCCAGATTTAGGGTCTTTCAGGACCTACATGGCCTTAAGAGGACCTTTCCCTGCAGTCACCACCCAGGGATTCACAATCCTCCTGTCCCTCTCCAATTGTCTTAATATTGTTATACAATGGGCAGAAACCAGAGCTCATTTGGGGGTCTGCTGTGATTACTGGGCATGTTATAGGCTCAACAAAGTCTTTTTTCCTAGTTAGTGGCCTACTGGCTGACTTACTAACTCATCCCCGTTTGCCCAACTGAAGACACCTCTGCAGCTTGCCACCACACTCTCTGGTACTCAACTTTTCCCATATAATATACTGCTAAATAGTATGTGGCACTTGGCAGGAGCCCCCATAGGCCCTTCATATTCCTCTGTATCTTCCCAGGCCAATACCACGTGCATGAGTATGAACTATATCTAACTGCAAGGAGCATAGTCCCACTGCCTTGGACTTCATGGCCCAACCATACTGGGGAATCACAACTTACTTCATCTTCCTCATCAAATGCTTCATTTCCACTGTGTGTCCAGTGCCCCTGGGGTCATCACACATACCTAGTTCTCCATAGGTATACCTTTCCTTCCCTCAACCTCCAATGAGTTTGCATCCCTGCCAACTCCAAGGGAGTCCTGTATGTCACACCAATGTAATTATATTCCTTGGGACTATTCTAAATAATCATTGAATAGGACCTGCAATCTGTCTCTCTGCCTTCTTATGTCACAACTGTACAGTTACTCATCCCCATTATGTTGGGGATGCTACTGTCCCTCACAGGGACTGGGTTAGGTGCGATTGTTATGGGCACATAACAACAAAGTAATAAGGCAAATACTAACCTATCAGCCACCCTGGCTGAACACATTGGGCTGTTACACTGAACCCTAGCCTTAATACACAGCTTCATGATTCTTTAGCACAGGTGGTTTTGAATAACTGTTTAGCTTAGGCTGCTTATTGGCCAAGGAAGGATGTGTGTGCACTATAAAGGGCACCACCTGTTGCATGTATATTAATAATTCTGGACAAATTCAGACAAATTTACAAAAGATGGCCTAACAGATGTAAGTATCTCACCTAAGTTCTAATCAAAAACCTACCTTAACTGTATCTCAAGACTCAGATTTATTTTCTTGGCTGGACCCCAGCAAATGGAGGGAGGATGGTTATGAATAGGATTTCAAACTATCATGTGTCTATATTGTTGATTAGCATTTTTGTTTTTCTTAGACAGTTCATGAACTGGGAGGCCAAAACCCTGCTGGTGGCTTTTCAATGTCTCCAGTCTAGACCATATCCATGATTTTCCCTAAAGACTAATGAGTAGGCACCATGGGGTTATTTGTGATAAGAAAACAGCTAGCTATTCTGAGTTGCTTTACTTTATGACAATAATGGTCACATTCAAAATTTAGAGATTTAAATAAAGATCTGACCTGAATTTAGGATTCCACCCCTAAGTTCTTGCTTTGCTTTTCTTGGGGCACCTTTTAGAATAAACACTTAGAGCTGACCTGATGAAATATTAGTGACCTCTGCCCTAACCACATTAGAAGTAACCTGTACTTGCCACCCTGCTCTCCATCTTCTGATGGCTTGTGACCTTGGATGGAGGGCTGATTGTGTCCTTCTCCTGGTTCATTGCCTTCCCCTGTTTCTGGAATTGATAAATAATAAATCTTGTGACTTTACTTCTTTTGTGTGAATGCCTTGAAACTGTCAATCGTAATGACCTGAGGGTTTTCACTTCCCCAAAGTGGCAGCTAGGATGCTGAGGGAGTTGTTGGCTGACACTGTGTGGGTGGTTTGTCCTTCTTCATACAGAAGACCATAATCTGTGTATTCTTAATTTATCAGCTACAGCCCCCCCAATATATGAGCAAAGTGTATAAATTTTCCTGAACAATTACATTTATTTCCATTCTCTTAATGCTGTGGATCTTATACCGATACTTATTTTTTGTTGCTGTTTTGTTGTTGTTGTTGTTGCTGTTGTTGTTGTTGTTGTTGTTGTTTTTAATTTTAATCTAATTTTATTTTATTTTTCAGTGTTCCAAGATTCAATGTTATGCACCACACCCAGTGCCCCATGCTATATATGCCCTCCTTAATACCTACCAGCAGGCTCACCCAACCCCCCCCCACCCTTTTGCCCTCCAAAACCCTCAGTTTGTTTCTCAGAGTCCACAGTCTCTCATGGTTTGTCTCCCTCTCTGATTTCCACCAACTCACTTCTCTCCAACTCCCAGTGTCCTCCATGTTATTCCCTATGCTCCACAAGTAAGTGAAATTGTATGATAATTGACTCTCTCTGCTTGACTTATTTCACTCAATTTCATTTTATTTTTTCAGTTTTCCAAGATTCATTTTTTATGCACCACACACAGTACTCCATGCAATATGTGCCCTCCTTAAACCAAAACTTCTTATTTGCCACTTGCTAGTTGGCCTTGAGCAAATTATCTGATTTTTCTGTGTTTTGGTTTGCTTCTCTGTAATTTGGAAGTACAGTGACCCTTGAACAGTATGAGGGCTAGGGGTGCTGATACCCACACAGAGTGGAAAAATCCATGATTAACTTTGAGTCCCCCAAATTCAACTACTATCAGCCTACTGTTGACCAGAAGCCTTACTGATAACATAAATAGGAAACACATCTTCTGTATGCTATATGTATTATGTACTGCATTTTTACAATAAAGCAAGAAAAAAGAAAAGTGTTATTAAGAAAATCATGGAACGACAATGAATCATGGAACACTACATCAAAACTACATCAAAAACTACATCAGAAACTTATGATGTGGACTGAGACAAGATGGCGGGAAAGTAGGAGGCGCCATTTCAACCTGTACCCTAAAGTGAGCTGATGACCTACCAAAGAACTCCGATCACCCATGAAATCAGCCTGAGATCAGAATTGTACATATCTGGATATCTACAGGGGAAGAAGACGCTAGTGGACAGGTAAAGCAGAGTGGGAATGTTGGACTGATATCAGAAGATAAACAGAAGGGGGAGGGAGCTACCAGAGGCGACCAATTGGAAAGTAATACCCCAATATGGGAGTCCCCTGCATCTGGGGACCAGCATTAACGTGGAGTCTGGTTGAAAGCACTCAAAAAGAGCAAAGGATCGCAGGGGAAATTGTGGGAACCGGGGCGGTTAGGGACAGGGGCTTAAGTCCCCGGACCCAGGACAGCCTCTCCTGGCATTGAGCCAGAGAGAGTGTGACAGAGAAACCAGGTCTTGGTCCTGAGCCGCCAGCGCACCCAAGAACGCATGGGGTCTGGGTCCCATGAGGGGCTAGGAGCTTCACCAGATGGAAGAACACCGCACTGTGCTATCAGAACCTGAGACGCGCGCGCCCCACACCCTCCCCTGAGAGAGGTGCACGTAAGCTCTCAGACCTGGAAAGACCAGGCACTCCCAGCCCAGGCCAGCAGGAAAATCTCAGTGTGCAATCAGTGCTTGGATCCTCTCTGGCAGTCTGGAGCTGCCCAGACAGCGACCGCTGCCGTGGTTTGGGGAAAAAGCAGGAGATCCTGCGTGTCCAGGGACCACGACTCGGAACCTGCTCTGCCAGCTTCTGAGGGGAAGCTTAATGTGCTCTGGAGACCCAAAGGGGAACAGACTGAGGCTTCTCTTTGAGAGGGAGGTTGGGGTGCAGTTTGCTTTCCTCTAAACCTCTAAAAACCATCAAAAGCTATCAAGGCAAGAGAACAAATGAACAAACATAAAAACCTCCAGAGAACAAAAGCGTGAAAAACTGTTTTCCTCAGAGCCCACCCCCTTGAGGGGGGTGGGAGGACTTAACTCAGGGAACATCATTGACTGAAAACCCATGTGGCAGGCCCCTCCCCCAGAAAACCAACCAGGAAAGAAAAAAAAAAAAAGACAACAAAAGAACAACCACCACTACTTCATAGATACAACTTTTATTTTTAACTCGTTCTGGTTCATATATATATATATATATATATATATATATATATATACATACATATATATATGAAGATATGTATATCTTCATATATATATATGTTCATATATATATACATATATATATGTTCATATATATATATACATATATGATATATATGATAATTTTTCAACCTATTTACCATCACAGTGAGATGTCCAGTACATCAAATTCCATAATAACCTTCTACCTGAACTTTTTGATATATACACCCATGTTTTTCCTTTGCTTCTCTATTTTTTAATTATTTTTTAAATTTTAGTTTAGTTTAGTCTAGTTTATTCTTTTTTTATTTTTATTTTCTAATATTCATATAGAGTTAAACGGCAAGGTAATCCCCTTTCCCCAATCAATGCTACCCCTATAGGTAAACCAGTTTTTAATCCCTCTTTATCTTAGAAAAGTTGAGTCCTTTAACAAAGATATCAAGATACATCCAGGAAGAATCAAAATAACCTTCCTCGCCCACACTGAGAATTTATAACCACTCTCTCATCTTTTTCTTCTGCCAGTGTTTCTGTGTACTTGTGTTTGTACTGGTAGTATATAAATCTTGTACTTGGGGTTCTTTTTGACAAGGTTCTTCCTCTTTTTTTTTTTTTTGCTTTTATATATATATATATTTTTCTCTTGTCATATACTTTTATCAGGCTTTTTGTTTGTCTGTTTTTGTTTGTATACTTCATAAACCTTACCTTGGGGCCCATTTGGGCTAAACCTTCTTTTTTACCTTCCCTTTCTTTCCTGTCTCTCTTTCTCTCTCTCTTTTTCTTCTTTTTCTTTTCTTTTTTCTCTCATTTGGGTGGGGAATCCTGATTGCTCAGAAGCGTTCCAGGGTGCCCCTTGACTGCACCATGGTCGATACATCCAGCTACATCCATTCAGTCATCCCTCACCAAAATGACTAGGAGGAGGAATGCCCAACAGAAGAAAAATACAGAGAATGGGACCTCTACAACAGAGCTAATGGCTATTGACATAGACAATATGTTGGAAAGGGAATTCGGGCTAATAATTATCCAGGCAGTAGCTAGGTTGGAGAAAGCCATGGATGACCAAATGGAATTGATTAGGGCAGAACTGAAAGCCACCAGGGATGATGTTCACAATGCTCTCAATGAGTTCCAATCTAATCTAAATTCTCTAGTAGCTAGGGTAACTGAGACAGAAGATAGAATTAGTGATCTGGAGGACAAGCAGATAGAAAGGATCAGGAGCAAGCCTGGAATAAACAACTTAGAAGCCATGAAAACAGAATAGGGGAAAAAATATGCCATGAAACATTCCAAAGTCAGAATTATAGGAATCCCTGAAAGGGAGGAGAAAGAAAGAAGTCTAGAAGACATAGTGGAACAAGTTGTCCATGAAAATTTTCCCAACCTCACAAATGGAACCAGCGTTCATGTACTAGAGGCAGAACAGTTTCCCCCTAAGATTATAGATTCTCAAAAGTCCTCGAGACACCTAATAGTAAGCATGAAGAATTATAATTGTAGGCAGACCCTCTTGAAAGCAGCTAGGACAAAGAAGCTCCTTATGTACAGAGCAAAGCCCATCAGAATAACATCATACCTGTCCACAGAGACCTGGCAAGCCAGAAAGGGCTGGCAAGATATATTCAGGGCACTAAATGAGAAGAACATGCAGCCAAGAACACTTTATCCAGCAAGACTGACATTCAAAATGGATGGAGAGATAAAGAGTTTCCAAGACTGGCAAGGCTTAAAAGACTATGCAACCACCAAGCTGACACTGCAGGAAATATTAATGGGGGTTCTATAAAAGAGGAAAAATCCTAAGAATAGCATTCAACAGAAATATAGAGACAATCTACAGAAAGAAAGACTTCAAAGGTAACACTCTGTCAATAAAAACGTATCTATCAATAATCATTCTCAATGTGAATGGCCTAAATGCGCCCATAAAACAGCACAGGGTTGCAGGTTGGATAAAATGACAGGACCCATCCATATGTTGTCTACAAGAGACCCATTTTGAACCTAAAGATACGCCCACTGAAAGTGAAGGGATGGAGAAGCAGCTTTCATGCCAATGGGCCTCAAAAGAAGGCCGGGGTAGCGATTCTCATATCAGGTAAATTAGATTTTAAACTAAAGACTGTAGTCAGAGATACAGAAGGACACTACATCATTCTTAAAGGGACTATCCACCAAGATGATCTAACAATTGTAAATATCTATGCCCCCAATATGGGAGCAGCCAATTACATAAGAAAACTGTTAATCAAGATAAAGAGTCATATTGATATGAATACATTAAGAGTAGGAGATCTTAACACGCCTCTCTCAAAAATACACAGATCATCGAAGCAGAAAATCAATAAAGAAACAAGAGCATTGAATGACACATTGGACCAGATGGACCTCATAGATATATACAGAACATTCCACCCTAAAACAACAGAATACTCATTCTTCTCAAGTGCACATGGAACCTTCTCCAGAATAGACTACATACTGGGTCACAAATCAGGGTTCAACCAATACCAAAAGACTGAGATTATTCCCTGCACATTCTCAGATCGCAATCTTTTGAAACTGGAGCTCAATCACAAGGAAAAGTTCGGAAGGAACTCAAACACCTGGAAGCTAAAGACCACTTTGCTTAAGAATGCTTGGATCAACCAGGAGATCAAAGAAGAACTGAAACAATTCATGGAAACCAATGAGAATGAAGACTCTTCAGTCCAAAACCCATGGGATACAGCAAAGGCGGTCCTAAGGGGGAAATACATAGCCATCCAAGCCTCCCTCAAAAAAATTGAAAAATTGAGAACACACTGTCTCTACACATTAAAGAACTGGAGAATCAACAACAAATCAAACCAACTCCACACATGAGAAGGGAAATAATCAAGATTAGAGCTGAGATCAATGAGGTAGAAACCAGAGATACAGTAGAATGTATCAATGAAACTAGAAGCTGGTTTTTTGAAAGAATCAATAAGATCAATAAACCATTGGCCACACTAATCCAAAAGAAAAGAGAGAAAGCCCAAATTCATAAAATTATGAATGAAAAGGGAGAGATCACAACTAACACCAAGGAAGTAGAAACAATCATCAGAAGTTATTATCAACAGTTATATGCCAATAAACTAAGCAACCTAGATGAAATGGATGCATTCCTGGAAAAATATAAACTCCCAAAATTGAACCAGGAAGAATTTGACAACCTGAATAGACCAATATCTAGTAATGAGATTGAAGCAGTGATCAAAAACCTCCCAAAAAACAAGAGCCCAGGACCTGAAGGATTCCCTGGGGAATTCTACCAAACTTTCAAAGAAGAAATAACACCTATTCTCCTGAAGCTGTTTCAAAAAATTGAAGCAAATGGAAAATTTTCAGACTCTTTCTATGAGGCCAGCATAACCTTGATCCCCAAACCAGGCAAAGACCCTGCCAAAAAGGAGAATTTCAGACCAATTTCACTGAAGAATATGGATGCTAAGATTCTCCACAAGATCCTAGCAAACAGGATCCAACAGCACATTAAAAAGATTATCCACCATGACCAGGTGGGATTCATTCCTGGGCTACAAGGGTGGTTCAACATTCGCAAATCAATAATGTGATAGAACAAATTAATAAGAGAAGAGAGAAGAACCACATGGTCCTCTCAATTGATGCAGAAAAAGCAGTTGAAAAAATCCAGCATAAGTTCCTGATTAAAATGCTTCGAAGTGTAGGGATCGAGGGAACATTCCTGAACTTCATCAAATCTATCTATGAAAGACCCACAGCAAATATCATCCTCAATGGGAGAAAGCTTGCAGCCTTCTCGCTGAGATCAGGAACATGACAAGGATGCCCACACTCACCACTCTTGTTCAACATAGTATTAGAAGTCCTAGCAAAACCAATCAGACAACAAAGAAAAATAAAAGGTATCCAAGTTGGCAATGAAGAAGTCAAATTCTCTCTCTTCGCAAATGACATGATTCTTTATATGGAAAACCCAAAAGACTCCACCCCCAAACTACTAGAACTCATACAACAATTCAGCAACGTGGCAGGATACAAAGTGAATATACAGAATTCAGTGGCTTTCTTATACACTAACAATGAAAATACAGAAAGGGAAATTAGAGAATCGATTCCATTTACTCTAGCACCAAGAACCATAAGATACCTGGAAATAAACCTAACCAAAGAGGTAAAGGATCTGTACTCAAGGAACTACAGAACACTCATGAAAGAAATTGAAGAAGACACAAAAGGATGGAAGACCATTCCATGCTCTTGGGTCGGAAGAATAAACATTGCTAAGATGTCTATACTGCCTAGAGCAATCTATACTTGTAATGCCATTCCAATCAAAATGCCACTGGTATTTTTCAAAGAGCTGGAGCAAATAATCCTAAAATTTGTATGGAATCAGAAGAGACCCTGAATCGCTAAGGAAATATTGAAAAACAAAAATAAAACTGGCGGCATCACGTTACCTGATTTCAAGCTTTACTACAAAGCCGTGATCACTAAGACAGCATGGTACTGGCATAAAAACAGACACAGAAACCAGTGGAACAGAGTAGAGAGCCCAGATATGGACCCTCAACTCTATGGTCAAGTAATCTTTGACAAAACAGGAAACAATATACAGTGGAAAAAAGACAGTCTCTTCAATAAATGGTGCTGGGAAAACAGGACAGCTATATGTAGCAGAATGAAACTCAACCATTCTCTTACACTGTACACAAAAATAAACTCAAAATGGATAAAAGACCTCAACATGAGACAGGAATCCATCAGAATCCTAGAGGAGAACATAGGCAGTAAGCTCTTCGATATCAGCCACAGCAACTTCTTTCAAGATATGTCTCCAAAGGCAAAGGAAACAAAAGCGAAAATGACCTTTTGGGACTTCATCAAAATCAAAAGCTTCTGCACAGCAAAGGAAACAGTCAAGAAAACAAAGAGGCAACCCACGGAATGAGAGAAGATATTTGCAAATGACAGTAGAGACAAAAGGTTGATGTCCAGGATCTATAAAGAACTTCTCAAACTCAACACACACAAAACAGACAATCATATCAAAAAATGGGCAGAAGATATGAACCAACACTTCTCCAATGAAGACATACAAATAGCTATCAGACACATGAAAAAATGTTCATCATCACTAGCCATCAGGGAGATTCAAATTAAAACCACCACTTGAGATACCACCTTACACCAGTTAGAATGGCCAAAATTAGCAAGACCGTAAACAACATGTGTTGGAGGGGATGTGGAGAAAGGGGAACCCTCTTACACTGTTGGTGGGAATGCAAGTTGGTGCAGCCACTTTGGAGAACAGTGTGGAGATTCCTCAAGGAATTAAAAATAGAGCTTCCCTGTGACCCTGCAATTGCACTACGGGGTATTTGCCCCAAAGATACAGATGTAGTGAAAAGAAGGGCCATCTGTACCCCAATGTTTATAGCAGCAATGGCCATGGTCGCCAAACTGTGGAAAGAGCCAAGATGCCCTTTAACGGACGAATGGATAAGGAAGATGTGGTCCATATACACTATGGAGTATTATGCCTCCATCAGAAAGGATGAATACCCAACTTTTGTAGCAACATGGATGGGACTGGAAGAGATTATGCTGAGTGAAATGAGTCAAGCAGAGAGAGTCAATTATCATATGGTTTCACTTATTTGTGGAGCATAACAAATAACATGGAGGACATGGGGAGATGGAGAGGAGAAGGGAGCTGAGGGAAATTGGAAGGGGAGGTGAACCATGAGAGACTATGGACTCTGAAAAACAATCTGAGGGTTTTGAATGGGCGTGGTTGGGAGGTTGGGGGAACCAGGTGATGGGTATTGGAGAGGGCATGTATTGCATGGAGCACTGGGTGTGGTGCAAAAACAATGAATACTGTCACGCTGAAAATAAATTTTAAAATTTTTAAAAAAAAGATTGTATTGTCTTCGTAATATAACAAATATGAAACTTAGAACTGGATCACTTGGTCCTTCCTTTTCTTATCTCTCCCCATTTCAAAATGCTTTTATCTCTTTTTAAATTTTTTTATTTAAATTCAATTAGTTAATATATACTGTATTATTAGTTTCAGGGGTAGAATTTAATGATTCATCAGTTGCATATAACACCTAGTACTCATTGTATCAAGTACCCTCCTTAATGCCCATCACCCAGTTACTCCATCCCCGACCTACCTCCCCTCCAGCATCCATCAGTTTGTTTCCTGTAATTAAGTGTCTCTTATGGTTTGCCTCCTTCTCTGTTTTCATCTTATCTTATTTCTCTTTCCCTTTCCCTATGTTCATTTGTTTGGTTTCTTAAATTCCACATGTGAGTGAAATAATATGGTATTTGTCTTTCTTTGACTGACTTATTTCACTTAACATAATACACTCCAGCTCCATCTATGCCATTGCAAATGACAAGATTTCATGCATTTTGATGACAATTAATATCTAATTTTTTGTGTGTATATTGTATGATACACACACACACAATATATATATATATTTTTTTCCACATCTTTATCCATTCATCTGTTGTTATACATCTAGGCTATTTCCATAGTTTGGCTATTGTGGACACTGCTGCTATAAACATTGGGGTGCATGTGCCCCTTCTAGTCACTATGTTCGTATCCTTTGGATAAATACCTAGCAGTGCAATTGCTGGGTAGGGTACTTCTATTTTTAACTTTTTGAGGTAACTCCATACTGTTTCCCAGAGTGCTTGCAAGTCTGTATACCCACCAACAGTGTAATAGGGTCCCCTTTACTCTGCATCCTCACCAATATTCATTATTTTCTGAGTTTTTAATTTTAGCCATTCTGACTGGCATGAGAAGTTATCTCATTGCAATTTTGATTTGTATTTCCCTGATGCTGGGTGTGTTGAGCATTTTTTTTCATGTGTCTCTTGGCCATTTGTATGACTTCTTTGGGGAAATATCTGTTCAATAAGTTCTTTATAGCTTTTGGATACTAGCACTTTAACAGCTATGTCATTTGCAAATATCTTCAATATCTTCTCCTGTTCCATAAGCTGCTTTTTCATTTTGTTGATTTTTTTCATTTGCTGTGCAAAAGCTTTTTTGTCTTGATGAAGTCCCAATAGTTCATTTTTGCTTTTGTTTCCCTTGTCTTTGGAGATGTATCTAGCAAGAGGTTGCTGCAGCCAAAGTAGAAAATGTTGCTGCCTGTTTACTCCTCTAGGATTTTGATGGATTTCTGCCTCACATTTAGGTCTTTCAACAAATTTAAGTTTATTTCTGTGTATGGTGTAAGAAAGTAGTCCAATTTTATTCTTCTGCATGTGACTGTCCAATTTTTCCAACACCATTTGTTGAAGAGATTTTTTTTTCCACTGGATAGTCTTTCTTGCTTTGTAGAAGATTAGTTGACCATAGAGTTGAGGGTCCAATTCTGGGTTCTCATTTCTGTTCCATTGATCTATCTTTCTGTTTTTGTGGCAGTGCCTTACTGTCTGGATGATTACAGCTTTATAATACAGCTTGAAGTCCAGAACTGTGATGCCTCCAGCTTTGGTTTTCTTTTTTTTTTTTTTTTCAACATTCTTTTGGTTATTCAGAGTCTTTTCTGGTTCCAAACAAAATTTAGGATTGTTTGTTCCAGCTGTATGAAAAATGCTGATGGTATCTTGATAAGGGTTGCACTGGCTATGTAGATTGCTTTGAGTAGCATAGACATCTTAACAATATTTCTTCTTCCAATCCATGAGCATGGAGTGTTTTTCCATTTCTTTGTGTCTTCCTCAATTTTTTTCATAAGCATTCCATAGTTTTCAGAGTATAGGTCTTTTACCTTTTGGGGTAGATTTATTCCAATTATCTTATGGTTTTTGGTGCAATTGGTAAATGGGATTGGCTCCTTTATTTCTCTTTCTTCTACTTCAGATTAGTGCACAGAAATGAAACTGACTTCTGTGCATTGATTTTACACCCTGCGACTGTTAAATTTTTGCGTCAGGTCTAGCAATTTGTGTGGAATCTATTGGGTTTTCGACATAGAGTATCATGTCATCTGCAAAGAGTGAAAGTTAGACTTCTTTGCCTATTTGGATGCCTTTAATTTCTTTGTAACCTTTTTATATTATTATGCTCAGTTAGTCACTCTATATCATAGTACAGCTTTAGTTTTTGTTGTAGTGTTCAGTGATTCATTACTTATGTATAACACCCAGTGTTCATCACAACATGTACCCTCCTTAATACCCATCACCTGTTGCCCCATCCTCTCTGAACCCCTCAGTTTGTTTCCTGGGATCCATAGTCTCTCATGGTTCATCTCCCTCTCTGATTTCTTCCCCTTCAGATTTCCATTCCTTCCTTTATGTTCCTCCATGCTATTGCTTATGTTCCACATACAACTGAAACCATATGGTAATTGCCTTTTTTTCTTTTTGTTGTCTGATTGCAGAGGCTAGGACTTCCAGCACTATGTTGAACAACAGTGGTGATAGTGGATAGCCCTGTTGTGTTCCTGACCTTAAGGCTAAAGTTCTCAGTTTTTCCATATTGAGGATGATATTATCCATGGGTCTTTTGTATATAGCTTTTGTGATATTGAGTTATGTTCCCTCTATCCCTATATAATAGAGAATTTTTAACAACAAAAGATGCTGTATTTTGTCAAATGCTTTTACTGCAGCCATTCAGATGATCATATGGTTCTTGTCCTTTGTTTTATTAATGTGGTGTATCATACTGATTTGCAGATGTTGAACTGCCCCTGTAGCCCAAGAATAAATACCACATGGTTGTGATGAAAAATCCTTTTAATGTACTGTTGAATCCTATAGGCTAGTATATTGATGAGAATGTTTGCATTCATGTTCATCAGGGATATTGGTCTGTAATTCTTCTTTTCAGTATGCTCTATGGCTGGTTTGGGGATCAAGGTAATATTGGCTTCATAGAATGAGTTTGGAAGTTCTTCTTCTACTTCTATTTTTTTCTAAAGTTTCAGAAAAATAAGTATTAATTCTTCTTTAAATGTTTGGCAGAATTCCCCCTGGGAAGCCATCAGGCCCTGGATTCTTGTTTGTTGGGACTTTTTTGATTACTGACTTATTTGTTGGTTATGGGTCTATTCAAGTTTTCTATTTCTTCCTGTTTCAGTTTTTGTAGTTTATATGTTTCTAGGAATTTATCCATTTCTTCTAGATTGCCTTATTTGTTGGCATATAATTGCTCACAATATTCTCCTATAATTGTTTGTATTTCGTCAGTGTTGACAAAATGCTTGAATCACTTAATAGTCAGCATTGTCTTACAGTTGTAGTTGTATGAAACACATTCAAGGCTCAGCACCATCTTTCCTGCAGCTTTATAACCTCTTTCCAGAAAATGCCTTAGTCTTCCCATCAAAGATCATAAAAATATTACTACTAGGTGGCTGTACCAATGAAAGACAAGTTGGTTTCATCATGTTTATATGTGAGATAAACTGGTGGGGGCTATTACAGTGCTGGCTATTTGTTCTTATTCCCATGGAAAACCCAAGGTATATCTTCCCAGCTACCCTGAGGACAGCCAAGGCCAAAGATTATTATCACAGAGCCAGTTAGTACCATTAGGAGTTCCCTAATATATTCCTGGTCTTTGTGTCCAATATGTTGCATGTCAGTTACTACTTAAGTGTATGCATCTTACACTGATGTCTTGGTAATTGTCCCATGTGTCAGGTCCTAATTTTCCATGTATCTTTAGTATTATTTAATTTTTCCAAGTGTAATGGGTCTTAGTGACTTAACACGCCACATAAACCCATCCCAGATTTGATTAACACCACTTTTATCCCAGCACATCTAGTTCTTTAGTTGTGGCAAAGCAGTTTGAAATGCTGTTTCTCCTGAAATGCTGTTTTAGTATAGCTTACTGAGACTGGCTTTTTATGCCCCTATTTAGACATGGTATCATTCATTGGCCAGTGGAATATTTTGTCATTGTTTATACAGTGTCTTATTCTTGAGATATGTTGCTTGGTTTCATTGATAAGTCCTTGGCAAGCTAAGGATCAGTACCCTGTAGGGGTTACACCCACCATGGTACCCAGAGATACTTGTAAAAGGGAGCAAATACCTTCTCCCATTCCGTGGGTGGCCTCTTTGTTTTGTTCACCATTTCCTTTGCTGTGCAGAAGCTTTTTGTCTTGATGAAGTCCCAAAAGTTCATTTTCACTTTTGTTTCCCGTGCCTTTGGAGATGTGATTTTTACTGTGGCTGATGTGGAAAATGTTACTGCTTATGTTCTTCTCCAGGATATTGATGGATTCCTGTCTCATATTGAGGTCTTTCATCTATTTTGAATTTATCTCTGTGCATGGTGTAAGACAATGGTTCACTCTTCTGTATATAGCTGTCCAATTTCCCCAGCACCATTTATTGAAGAGACTATCTTTCTTCCATTGGATATATTTTTACTGCTTTGTCAAAGATTATTTGACCATAGAATTAAGGGTCCATATCTGGTCTCTCCACTCTGTTCCATTGGTCTGTGTGTCTGTTTTTATGCCAGTACCATGTTGTCTTGGTGATCACAGCTTTGTTCACTGTTGGTGAGAATGTAAGTTGGTGAAGCCACTTTGGAAAACAGTGTAGAGGTTCCTCATAAAATTAAAAATAGAGCTACCCTATGATCTGGCAATTGCACTACTGAGTATTTACCCCAAGGATACAGATGTAATGAAAAGGAGGGCCACATATGCCCTAATGTTCATAGCAGCAATGTTCACAATAGCCAAACTGTGGAAAGTGCTGAGATGTCCTTCAACAGATGAATGGATAAAGAAGACGTGGTCCATATACACAATGTAATATTACTCAGTCATCAAAAATGATGAATACCCAAATTTTGCATCAACATAGAGGGGACTGGAGGAGATTATGCTGAGTGAAAAAAGTCAAGCTGAGAAAGTCAATTATCATATGGTTTCACTTACTTGTGGATCATAAGAAATAGCATGGAAGACATTAAGAAGAGGAAGGGGAAAATGAAGGGGGAAAATCAGAAGGGGGGAGATGAACCATGAGAGACTGTGGACTCCAAGAAGCAAACTGAGGGTTTTAGAGGAGGAACGAATCATCCTGGTGATGGATATTAAGGAGGGCACATATTGCATGGAGCACTAAGTGTTATATGTAAACAATGAATCTTGGAACACTGTATCAAAAACTGATTGCTGTATGGTGACTAACATAACATAATAAAAAATAATTTAAAAAGGAAAAGAAAAAGGGAGCAAACCACATATCTAGCATGAATCCTATTATAAACCACTTCCATAAATCTGTGTCTACTGCAGAAAAATGTTTCCTTCACTAGAATGAGAAAGGAGCAGGGGAGGGGGGCTAAGGATGAAAAAAGAAATGTTTGGTAGGTACATGTCTAGGTAGATCCTCTCCTTCTGCTTAGATGAGTCTAGTGGCTTCACACTTTGTTGTGAGGACAGAGGTGGCCTGGCATGCATGAGTGAGGGAGACACACTACACATATTGCCCAGGAGCTGAAGAGTTAACCTGAACATGTAAGATTAAAAGTGTTGCAAATGACCATGTTAGGCAACCAACTGTAGTACTTCATGGTATGGATGCCTGTCCAGAATACATATGTGTTGACTGCTTTGGTCCTGACTCCAACAGGATGGATGGGGACCATGTCCAGGACATTTTTCACACTCTGGAAAGAAATGACTTATCCATCCAGGGGAGAGTTGCCATTCCAACTCCCATTTAAGTGTACCCTCCCCCTGAGAGGATGGGCTGAGGAATGAGGAACCACATTTGTCACTGGCCTGCTATAAGTTCAGGAATGAGCATCTCAGGCCTTGTTTTCTGGGTGGCAATAACCCTAGGTATGCTGACTATGGTACCTAACTATGCATATGGGGAAATGTCATACTGTATCTCTGTTGAATTTAGTAAGTATATGTTTTCTGGAAAGGCTTTTTGGCCATCGTTTTTGCAACTGTAGTATCTGTAGGAGGGCTCTGAATTAACTTTAAGAATACCATTCTTCCTTCCAATTAGCTTGGTGGCCTCTGAAATATAGGGTAAATGAAATAACCAGTGTATGTCATATTAATAAGCCCAGTCCTTCACATCATATCCAGTAAAATGTGTCCTTCTATCACTATATATCTTTCAGGAATATCCATATATGACACTAAATTGTTCTAAGACATTGACAGTGGCCCTTTTTTAAAAAAAAAATTTTATTGTGTTATGTTAGTTACCATACAATACATCGTTAGTTTTTGGTGTAGTGTTCCAAGATTCATTGTTTACATAGACAGCAGCGTTTTAATTGGCCCTTTTACAGGTGAGGGCTTTCATGAGCTCAGTGGCTGTGTCTGCACAAATTAAGAAATACCTTTCCCCTTGACTCATGGGTAAAGGGCTAATATTACCAATTTTCCAGTCTAAAACTGGTTGGGTCACATAGTGAATGGATCCTGTGGCATGCAGAACTTTGTTGGGTCTCTCATGGGGCAGTTCCTGAAAGATGTTAGGATGTCAGTATGGCAAAGAGGTATGCCAGCTCCATTCAATATGTTCCAACCCATCTTGGTACAGTGGCATTCACTGTGCTTGTAAATCCATGCAGCCAATCCTGAACTTCATATAGGGGTAAGAGCTGTTACCTTTGCTAAGGTGTCTGCCTTAGTATTCCTAGAATGGGAATAGTATCCTTAGTATCCTCTGGAATGAGGATAGGCCTATGCACTGAGACATGGAAAACAGTAAGGGAGGAAGTAGGATCTGTATCCTTTCCCATATATCTTTCCATAATTCTGTTCCCCATAATGGTTTCTGTTAAACTTTCCAGCCATACTGAGCGCGCTGGGGCACCCAGGTTGTCAAACCCTTAGAGATGGCCCAACTGTCTATGCAAGAGATAAGGGGCCAAGGTTGATATATGCATATCATCCAGGCAACCCTCAGTTCAGCCCATTACCTGCTTTTATTTGGTCTAGTCTCAAAAGAGTATCAGTCTGAGGTTAGATTGTTAATATAGTCCAGGGACTAGGATTCCCCCATTACCCCTATTAGAGCCATCCACATACCAAGCATCTTCAGGAATTGGGTATTTGTCTTCTTTGTTTGTAAGAGGCCTCCATTGGAGGCTCTAGAAGAGGGGCATTAAAGGTTCCATATTCTACAGGCCCCAGGACAGCATGTAATTTAATCCCCAGTGGAGTAGTAGATACTTCTGCATGTAAGTAAGCATACCATCTTTGCCACATAGGGGCTTGTACTATTGTAGATTCTGGACTTGCAGATATACTATCTATCCATTATTTCATAGGTAACTTAGTCTGGACAATTACTGGAAGAATGGCTATTAAAGACTCTACTTATTGAAGGGCCTTATTGACTCCCAACACTTGTTGTTCAATAGGAGAATATGTATCTCTGCTCTCTTCCAGAGTTTTGATCAAAAGCCCAATGGGATTAATTTTTCATTCTGTCCCTGCCATAATGACCAACTCATCCCATCTAGCATAGCAGTCACAAGTAGGGTTGTGAAGATACTAGGTAAAGGCATTCCCAAGAACTGAGAATGAGCAACAAATAACTTGGTCAGTGGTAGTTTGATTTTCTTCTACCCAGGGTCAAAGCATTCCTCTTTTTTTTTTTAATTTATTTTCTTATTTTTTTTTAAATTTTCAGCATAACAGTATTCCTTGTTTTTGCACCACACCCGGTGCTCCATGCAATCCGTGCCCTCTCTAATACCCACCACCTGGTTCCCCCAAGCATTTCTCTTTATTATCAGATGGCAGAGAGGGCACAGGCACTGTGCTAAATGCGGTATAAAAGCCCTCCTATAACCCCGGAGACCTAGGAACATTTGTAGTTGCTTCAGTGTCTTAAGAATGGGAAACTGTGGGATCTTGTCAGTTATAAAACTCAGTATAAGACATGTCCTACCTGACTAGGCATCCCCCAAAAGCTTTACTGCTCGCCCTTGGTGTTATATTTTCTGTGGCTGATGGCTTCTCCTTGCTTGTTTAAATGAGAACAGAGACTATTGAAATAAGACTGTAACAAAGACAAGTCTTCAAAGATTAGCATGATATCATCAATATAATGGAAACTTCTAACTGCGCATAGTGGCTGGTATAGACAAATTATGAGCAACCATACCATGACAGATAGGATAATGCAAATAGCCTCATGGAAATACCTGGAATGTCCAGTTTCAACCTTCCCATGTGAAAGAAAATTGGTGTCATGATTCAGAATGTAAAGGAGTATTAAGAAAGCATTGGCTAAATTCAAAACCACATGATAAGAGCTGCAGCATGTACTCTTTGTCCAATGATTTGTGTGATATTTGGGAGAGCAGCATTTATTTCACAGACAACCTTATTAAGTTCTGTGTAATCAAAAGTCATTCTCTAGGTGCCATCCAGTTTTTTCACAGGCAATATAGAAATATTATACGGACTTTTGTTGGCCTGATTATTTGCACTTTTGCCCATTCCTGGACAGTGGCAGATATTTCCTCAAATCCTCCTGGTAGTCAGTATTGCTTTACATTTACAACCCTGCTTGGGGGTAGCAGGGAGGGGGTAACACAGGGAGTAATTTTTATTCTCCCATATGATAGCTTTAATTACTCTAACTCAAAGGTGAATTCTACAGAGATTTTTAGCTTCTTTTCCAGTAGAATATCCACACCTAATATATTCTCAGGTATTAGAGAAATGAAAATCTCATTAGGGGCAGGTGGGATTTTGTCTTTTCCCAAGTGCACTGTTTATGTCTCACCCTTATGATTTTCCCTCCAGAACCATCAATTGTTGCCCCGATCCCTGAGGGCCATTCTGGATTGCCATGAATTAGAGTGGATTCTGCTCTGGTATCCATTGAGATCATGTTACTTTGCTTATTTTTTTGGTGGCCAGTGAATTGTGAGCTCTACATGGGGCCTCTGGTTGCCCCCAGTTGCCCTCACATGGAGGCAAACTTGGCCCCACCTCTAATCTCTCAGGTGAGAGGTTACCCATGGCTTAGTTGCTTCTTTTCTAGAGATGGTATGGGGGCCAGCAGCCTAAACAGTGAACAGGGGTAAGCTCCTTCTATAAAGCCACTAAAATGGAATTCAGCAGGCAGCATATTTTTTTCTCTGCCTACCACGAGCATGTCATGCTTCATTTGCTTTTGGATTACTCTAAGGGGGCTCTTGTTTGCTTTAGAATTTCCTTTTTCAGCCCTTTGTGAAAGTTCTTTAGTTTTTCTCTTGGTTGCTAACTGTACTCAATCTGTCCCCTTTCTCTCCTAGGTCAGCTATTGTCTCTCCTATATTATATACCTCTTGCCTTAGAAGGGGGTTAAGCAGAGAGATGAGAGGACCATGCTATTCCTTGAGGATATTTGGAACAATCTTTTCTTTATCCCTGTTATAAATACAGCTTTGTCTGGCTCTTCAAATACTTGGGCATAATTGCTGGCTGATGCCAATTCTCTTAAAAGACTCTGTGCCTCTTCTAAGGATTTCCTGGGAAATCTTCATTTGATCAAGCCTCCCTCATAACCATTATTCAGTCCATAAAACTATGATTACCTTGAACTTGGTGGGCATTACTTAGACACTGCCACAGGCAGGATTTTCTCAGCTTCATTCCCTGCCAGGAATATGCCATCATTTCCTATGTCCAGAGTCTAATCATCTATGTAGCAAGTGTTTCTATCAGCAGATGTTTGAAGGCTTTAGAGATGTGTAAAAAATTCTGCTGCAGTATACTCTAATTTTCAGTTTCTTACACCGGTTGTCCATCTGTTTTTTCTGCTATGCTTGTTGAGCTTTTCCTTTCTGCTGCATCAGTGATTTTTGCCTGAGCAACAGAGGCTCTGGCTCTTCCTCATCCCCAAAGATGACTGCCATGTCATTCTCTGTATCACTAGTTTCCCATTGGCCCCATGTTTTAGCATCCCAGTCCAGCTGAGCAATAACAACTCTAATGTGAGGCCACCACATTTTACAACCTTCAAGGCACAAAAAGTCACACACTAAGGCCTTGTTTTGTGTATCCTTGGTCTCAATCTTATTTACTAAGTGAGAAGCCAAATGGGACATGGATAGTCTCAGGTCCTTTTCCAGTTGTAATATTTCTTCCAACTTCCTTACTTTTTCTTCTGCCACTAGTTGGGCATCAATGGCCAGATGACTAGCCCATAGAAGTGGCCAATCCACCACTGCTTGGTGTCCTTCTGGACCCCAGGGGGGCATGCAACTTTCTAACAGTTGGCACTCTAACCTAGCTGGTGTTTTAGGGGAATCCTCATATTCTTGTGGTGTTTTCATCAAGCAAATAAGCTGTGCTTCTTTGCATTGAGGTTGTTAGCCACCCCAGGATCTCCCCCCGAAGAAAGCTTCATTCCCTTGCCCATTCTTCAGTCTCCAGGCTCCTCCTGGCTAGCTGGCCAGTAAGTTGTTCCATGAAATGGTGGTATCTGTAAAATTACCTCTAAAGGTTGAAGGTTATAAACTGAAGAAAAAGACTGAAAAGTCCAACTTGACAATAAATGATTTATTAAGGGAACTTATGGACATACTGCAAGACAAGTAGATCTCTTTAGCCCACCTCCCATCAGACTTGCTTTTATAGCCCTAGAGGCTGGGAGTATATGCTGGAGGACCACTCAGGAGAAGAATATTTGGAATGAGTGTGTGCCATATTTGTATTTCTAAGGAAGATCAAGAATGTTATACCATGAAGATGTGCTTAAGAGTGTGATTAAATAAAAGGAAAGCAGGGCAGGGGGCTGGATTCTATGCTCAAGAATGCTTCAGGTCACAGGATTATTATCATGACAGATTTGTCCAATGTGGCATTAGTCTGGCTCACACAAAGTCTTTACTCCATTTTGAATTTATTTTTATGTATAGTGTAATAGGGGTCCAGTTTCTTCTAAAGGAAGTTTGAACATTATGTATGTCTGTGATACACATTGAAGGGACAGGTCTAGTCATAGCATAGGGACTGGGATTGCTCTCTTCTGTGGGAACTGCTCTCCCTCTCAGAGCTCAGTGATGTATGTGCACATGAACCACTCATCTCACATGTGATTTCTGCAGGATAGCCACTTATCCACATGCTCAGTGTGAGTCAGTCTCCCACCAAGAATTGGATGGGATTGGGAAAGGAAGAGAAGGGAGAGAGAACCATAATGCGTCTTGAGTATCTGGTGTGCAAATCAGGGGTAAATATGCTACTATGAGAGAGAGAAGCTGAGCAGAGAGAGAGAGAGAAGGAGAGAGGGAATTTCTTGCTTCCCCAGTAGCTTTCCTTGTCCTATGTCCAGTGTCTCCTGCCCTTGTGAAGGAGAGGGGGAGAAAGAAAGCTGGATTAGTCAGAGTTCTACATAGAAACAGAAGTAAAAGTATGTGTATGGATAGAGAAACTTATTTAAGGAATTGGCTCACACAATTCTGTAGGTTAGCAAGTTCACAATCAGCAGACTAGAGACCCAAGAAAAAACCGCAGCTCCAGTTGAAAGCCAATTTGGAGGCAGAATTCCCTTTCCCAAGGAACCTTAATCTGTTTTTTCTTATGGTCTTCAACTGACTGGTTGAGGCCCTCACCCATTATGGAGGGTAAACTGTCTTACTCAGAATCCACTTATTTAAATGTTAATCTCATCTAAAAAATGTCTTTGCAACAACACTCAGACTGGTGTTTCACCAAATATTTGGGTAGTATGGCCTAACTAATTTGACACATAAAATTAATAATCACATGCTAAAGTTATTAAAATACACAATAAATGTATAAGAATGCTAGGATATTCCAGAATAAACTTGTTTATATTTGCATTTATCATTAAAGCTCAATTCACTTTTTATATAGACAATCAAATCTGTCACTCTAGGCATCCATTATTGATTTAACTCAAAATCCTAATAGATAAGATACATTTTTATTTTTCCTTTTCTAAAACTAATAGATTGGGGAAATAAGATTAGAAGTACTTCTCTCCAGATTTCAGAGTATAATTACCTGTTTAGAATAACAAGCATGTACACAACATTCATTAAAAAATGAGATCTAGGGGCGCCTGCGTGGCTCAGTGGGTTAAAACCTCTGCTTTCAGCTCAGGTCATGATCCCAGGGATCGAGCCCCACATCAGGCTTTCTGCTCCACAGGGAGCCTGCTTCCTCCTCTCTCTGCCTGCCTCTTTGCCTACTTGTGATCTTTGTCTGTCGAATAAATAAATAAAATCTTTAAAAAAAATGAGATCTAAGATTTGTGTAATATTTTATGATTCTTTGTATGCATATTATACCCTTTAATTTTTTAAAATAATTGTAAGATCAAACCAATTTCATCCATATATGATGAAAAATAATCCTGAAATACCTTTTGCTAAAATGCATATAAAGAAGTTTCTGAGTCTAGAAGAGGCTGAGAGGCTAGTAGAGGACTTTGTCCCTAACTGAAGTGGGCCCCACACCCCCTCTGGCCTCTGGGATTTGCTTTTCCATTCACAGAGAGGGTATTGAAAAATACAAAGATGATTTAAATTCTGTGCCATCTGGTGCATATATACAAAATGCCAGTACAGTAAATGGGGCTTTTCTTATTTTGAAAGAGTAGAAATCAGTGTTCTCTGGCTTAACATGATATTTCAGGGCCTGGAATAAAACTGCAATTCTAGGGGTGCCTGGGTGGCTCAGTGGGTTAAAGCCTCTGCCTTCCACTCAGGTCGTAGTCTCAGGGTCCTGGGATCGAGCCCCGCATCGAGCCCCGCATTGGGCTCTCTGCTCAGCGGGGAGTCTGCTTCCCCCTCTCTCTCTGCCTGCCTCTCTGCCTACTTGTGCTCTCTGTGTCAAATAAATAAATAAAATCTTTAAAAAAAACCCTGCAATTCTATGGTTATCTTAGCCTTAAAAATTATTGGGAGATTGTGACTAGACAGAAGGGCAGGGAGCTAGAGACTGTGTGGGAGGAATTCCAGTGATCAGATTGCCTCTTCAGGATGCATGTTTGGGCAACAGATGGTGAGGGAGGTGCTGGTGCAGGTTGCCGAAGTAGTAGAGGGATAACTGGGAATTACCATTGTATGGCTTCAGGTCATAGCACATTTGTGAAATGTGCATTTCATGAACATGCACATTTGTTTTAACATGGGTATTCTGTCTTTGGAGGACATCTCTCAAAGCCAATATATACATTTAGGTTATTTAAATTGCAAATGATGATCATATGTGAAAGATGATGTTACAAATTAGAAAATAAATCATTAAGTTTCACTTATTTGTGGAGCATAAGAAATAACACGTATGACATACAGAGAAGATGGAGAGGAGAAGGGAGTTGAGGGAAATTGAAGGGGGAGATGAACCATGAGATACTATGGACTCTGAAAAACAATGTGAAAGTTTTGAAGGAGTGAGGGGTGGGAAGTTGGATAAGCCTGGTGGTGGGTATTATGGAGAGCACGTATTGCATGGAGCACTGGGTGTGGTGCATAAACAATGAATTCTGTTACACTGAAAAGAAATTTAAAAAATAAAAATACTTCATAAAAAATAAAAATAAAAAAAATAATACAAGTGCACCTATGTTTATAGGTTCTGTTTATTAAAATGACTTTTAGAGAACGCTGATTAGAAGCATCAAGTAATCCTGGTTTCTGTAAAATTTGTCTGTAGTCAGTTGACATTACATTAGTTAATTGAAATGAATAAAAATATTTTTTTAAAAAGCCTGAAGCAAAAAAAAAAAAAAAAAAAAAAAGCCTGAAGCAGGACTCATATATATTGATTTAGAGGAAAGAAGACTTTGATTCTTATCAAAATAAAAAATAACTTAGCTCAATAAAACTGAGATGCTCCTTTTTTTTTAATTTTTTATTTTTTTCAGCATAACAGTATTCATTATTTTTGCACCACACCCAGTGCTCCATGCAATCCGTGCCCTCTACAATACCCACCACCTGGTGCCCCCAACCTCCCACCCCCCACCCCTTCAAAATTCTCAGATCGTTTTTCAGAGTCCATAGTCTCTCATGGTTCATGTCCCCTTCCAATTTCCCTCAACTCCCTTCTCCTCTCCATCTCCCCTTGTCCTCCATGCTATTTGTTATGCTCCACAAATAAGTGAAACCATATGATAATTGACTCTGAGATGCTCCTTTTTTTGTGATCATTTTTTTACAACACCATTTTATTTCAACAAAGATTTTAAATTAAGACTATTTTTCGGGGGAGGAGTCAAGATGGCGGAGAAGTAGCAGGCTGAGACTACTTCAAGTAGCGGGAGATCAGCTAAATAGCTTATCTAAAGATTGCAAACACCTATAAATCCAACAGGAGATTGAAGAGAAGAAGAACAGCAATTCCAGAAACAGAAAATCAACCACTTTCTGCAAGGTAGGACTGGCGGAGAAGTGAATCCAAAGTGACGGGAAGATAGACCGCGGGGGGAGGGGCCGGCTCCCGGCGAGCGGCAGAGCAACGGAGCACAAAATCAGGACTTTTAAAAGTCTGTTCCACTGAGGGACATCGCTCCAGAGGCTTAACTGGGGTGAAGCCCAGGCGGGGTCAGCGCGGCCTCAGGCCCCACAGGGTCACAGAAGGATCGGGGGAGTCTGAGTGTCGCAGAGCTTACCGGTATTAGAACAGGGAAGCCAGCTACAGAGACAGAGCCGAGGAGTGACCTCTAAACTCGGGGTTACCTTGAACCGGTCTCAGGCTCGCTCAGCTCGGAGTGCGGCCGGAGGCCAGGGTGACGGGAGTCATTGGGCGCTGTTCTCTGAGGGCGCACTGAGGAGTGGGGCCCCAGGCTCTCGACTCCTACGGCCGGACACCAGGAGGCCGCCATCTTCACTCCCGTCCTCCAGAACTCTACGGAAAGCGCTCAGGGAACAAAAGCTCCCGAAAGCAAACCCAGCAAACCCGAGCGGATTACTCAGCCCGGCCCTGGGTAAGGGCGGTGCAACTCCGCCTGGGGCAAAGACGCTTGAGAATCACTACAACAGGCCCCTCCCCCAGAAGATCAATGAGAAACCCGGCCAGTACCAAGTTCACCTACCAAGGAGTGCAGTTTCAATACCAAGGAGAGCGGCGGAATTCCAGAGGAGAAGAAAGCAAAGCATGGAACTCATGGCTTTCTCGCCATGATTCTTTAGCCTTGCAGATAATATAATTTTTTTTTCTCTTTTTCAATTTTTTTTTCTCTTCTTCTGCTAAATTTTTTAAACTTTTACCGTTTTCTTTTTTTAACGTTTTTTAAATAGTTTATCTAATATATATATATTTTTTCCTTTTTATATTTTTTATCAGCTTTCTTTTTTTAATAGTTTCTCTTTTTTTTTTCTTCTTCTGAACCCATTTTTATCCCCTTTCTCCCCCTCACGATTTGGGATCTCTTCTGATTTGGCTAAAGCATATTTTCCTGGGGTTGTTGCCACCCTTTTAGTATTTTAATTGCTCCTTCATAAACTCTTATCTGGACAAAATGACAAGGCAGAAAAATTCACAACAAAAAAAAGAACAAGAAGCAGTACCAAAGGGTAGGGACCTAATCAATACAGACATTGGTAATATGTCAGATATAGAGTTCAGAATGATGATTCTCAAAGTTCTAGCCGGGCTTGAAAAAGGCATGGAAGATATTAAAGCAAACGTCTCAGGAGATATAAAAGCCCTTTCTGGAGAAATAAAAGAACTAAAATCTAACCAAGTTGAAATCAAAAAAGCTATTAATGAGGTGCAATCAAAAATGGAGGCTCTCACTGCTAGGATAAATGAGGCAGAAGAAAGAATTAGCGATATAGAAGACCAATGACAGAGAATAAAGAAGCTGAGCAAAAGAGGGACAAACAGCTACTGGACCACGAGGGGAGAATTCGAGAGATAAGTGACACCATAAGACGAAACAACATTAGAATAATTGGGATTCCAGAAGAAGAGGAAACAGAGAGGGGAGCAGAAGGTATATTGGAGAGAATTATTGGAGAGAATTTCCCCAATATGGCAAAGGGAACAAGCATCAAAATTCAGGAGTTTCAGAGAACCCCCCTCAAAATCAATAAGAATAGGTCCACACCCCGTCACCTAATAGTAAAATTTACAAGTCTTAGTGACAAAGAAAAGATCCTGAAAGCAGCCCGGGAAAAGAAGTCTGTAACGTACAATGGTAAAAATATTAGATTGGCAGCAGACTTATCCACAGAGACCTGGCAGGCCAGAAAGAGCTGGCATGATATCTTCAGAGTACTAAATGAGAAAAACATGCAGCCAAGAATACTATATCCAGCTAGGCTATCATTGAAAATAGAGAGATTAAAAGCTTCCAGGACAAACAAAAACTGAAAGAATTTGCAAACAGCAAACCAGCTCTACAGGAAATATTGAAAGGGGTCCTCTAAGCAAAGAGAGACCCTCAAAGTAGTAGATCAGAAAGAAACAGAGACAATATACAATAACAGTCACCTTACAGGCAATACAATGGCACTAAATTCATATCTTTCAATACTTACCCTGAATGTTAATGGGCTAAATGCCCCCAATCAAAAGACATAGGGTATCAGAATGGATAAAAAAAACAAAACCCATCTATATGTTGCCTACAAGAAACTCATCTTAAACCCGAAGACACCTCCAGGTTTAAAGTCAGGGGGTGGAAAAGAATTTACCATGCTAATGGACATCAGAAGAAAGCAGGAGTGGCAATCCTTTTATCAGATCAATTAGATTTTAAGCCAAAGACTATAATAAGAGATGAGGAAGGACACTATATCATACTCAAAGGAACTGTCCAACAAGAAGATCTAACAATTTTAAATATCTATGCCCCTAACGTGGGAGCAGCCAACTATATAAACCAATTAATAACAAAATCAAAGAAACACATCGACAAGAATACAATAATAGTAGGGGATTTTAACACTCCCCTCACTGAAATGGACAGATCAACCAAGTAAAAGATCAACAAGGAAATAAAGGTTTTAAATGACACACTGGACCAGAGGGACATCACAGATATATTCAGAACATTTCATCCCAAAGCAACAGAATACACATTCTTCTCTAGTGCACATGGAACATTCTCCAGAATAGATCACATTCTAGGTCCTAAGTCAAGTCTCAACCGGTATCAAAAGATTGGGATAATTCCCTGCATATTTTCAGACCACAATGCTCTGAAGCTAGAACTCAATCACAAGAGGAAATTTGGAAAGAACCCAAATACATGGAGACTAAACAGCATCCTTCTAAAGAATGAATGGGTCAACCAGGAAATTAAAGAAGAATTGAAAAAATTCATGGAAACAAATGATAATGAAAACACAACGGTTCAGAATCTGTGGGACACAACAAAGGCAGTCCTGAGAGGAAAATATAGAGCGGTACAAGCCTTTCTCAAGAAACAAGAAAGGTCTCAGGTACACAACCTAACCCTACACCTAAAGGAGCTGGAGAAAGAACAAGAAAGAAACCCTAAACCCAGCAGGAGAAGAGAAATCATAAAGATCAGAGCAGAAATCAATGAAATAGAAACCAAAAAAACAATAGAAGAAATCAACAAAACTAGGAGCTGGTTCTTTGAAAGAATTAATAAGATTGATAAACCCCTGGCCAGACTTATCAAAAAGAAAAGAGAAAGGACCCAAATAAATAAAATCATGAAGGAAAGAGGAGAGATCACAACGAACACCAAAGAAATACAGACAATTATAAGTACATACTATGAGCAACTCTACGCCAACAAATTTGACAATCTGGAAGAAATGGATGCATTCCTAGAGACATATAAACTACCACAACTGAACCAGGAAGAAATAGAAAGCCTGAACAGACCTATAACCAGTAAGGAGATTGAAACAGTCATCAAAAATCTCCAAACAAACAAAAGCCCAGGGCCAGATGGCTTCCCGGGGGAATTCTACCAAACATTTAAAGAAGAACTAATTCCTATTCTCCTGAAACTGTTCCAAAAAATAGAAATAGAAGGAAAACTTCCAAACTCATTTTATGAGGCCAGCATCACCTTGATCCCAAAACCAGACAAAGATCCCATCAAAAAAGAGAACTACAGACCAATATCCTTGATGAACACAGATGCAAAAATTCTCGCCAAAATACTAGCCAATAGGATTCAACAGTACATTAAACGGATTATTCACCACGACCAAGTGGGATTTATTCCAGGGCTGCAAGGTTGGTTCAACATCCGCAAATCAATCAATGTGATACAACACATTAATAAAAGAAAGAACAAGAACCATATGATACTCTCCATAGATGCTGAAAAAGCATTTGACAAAGTACAGCATCCCTTCCTGATCAAAACTCTTCAAAGTGTAGGGATAGAGGGCACATACCTCAATATTATCAAAGCCATCTATGAAAAACCCACAGCAAGTATCATTCTCATTGGAGAAAAACTGAAAGCTTTTCCGCTAAGGTTAGGAACACGGCAGGGATGTCCGTTATCACCACTGCTATTCAACATAGTACTAGAAGTCCTAGCCTCAGCAATCAGACAACAAAAGGAAATTAAAGGCATCCAAATTGGCAAAGAAGAAGTCAAACTATCACTCTTCACAGATGATATGATACTATATGTGGAAAACCCAAAAGATTCCACTCCAAAACTGCTAGAACTTGTACCGGAATTCAGTAAAGTGTCAGGATATAAAATAAATGCACAGAAATCAGTTGCATTTCTCTACACCAACAACAAGACAGAAGAAAGAGAAATTAAGGAGTCCATCCCATTTACAATTGCACCCAAAACTATAAGATACCTAGGAATAAACCTAACCAAAGAGACTAAGAATCTATACACAGAAAACTATAAAGTACTCATGAAAGAAATTGAGGAAGACACAAAGATATGGAAAAATGTTCCATGCTCATGGATTGGAAGAATAAATATTGTGAAAATGTCTATGCTACCTAAAGCAATCTACACATTTAATGCAATTCCTATCAAAGTACCATCCATTTTTTTCAAAGAAATGGAACAAATAATCCTAAAATTCATATGGAACCAGAAAAACCTCGAATAGCCAAAGGAATATTGAAAAAGAAAGCCAAAGTTGGTGGCATCACAATTCAGACTTCAAGCTCTATTACAAAGCTGTCATCATCAAGACAACATGGTACTGGCACAAAAACAGCCACATAGATCAATGGAACAGAATAGAGAGCCCAGAAATAGACCCTCAACTCTATGGTCAACTCATCTTCGACAAAGCAGGAAAGAATGTCCAATGGAAAAAAGACAGCCTCTTCAATAAATGGTGTTGGGAAAATTGGACAGCCACATGCAGAAAAATGAAATTGGATCATTTCCTTACACCACACACGAAAATAGACTCAAAATGGATGAAGGATGTCGATGTGAGAAAGGAATCCATCAAAATCCTCGAGGAGAACACAGGCAGCAACCTCTTCGACGTCAGCCGCAGCAACATCTTCCTAGGAACATCACCAAAGGCAAGGGAAGCAAGGGCAAAAATGAACTATTGGGATTTTATCAAGATCAAAAGCTTTTGCACAGCAAAGGAAACAGTGAACAAAACCAAAAGACAACTGACAGAATGGGAGAAGATATTTGCAAATGACATATCAGATAAAGGGCTAGTGTCCAAAATCTATAAAGAACTTAGCAAACTCAACACCCAAAGAACAAATAATCCAATCAAGAAATGGGCAGAGGACATGAACAGACATTTCTGCAAAGAAGACATCCAGATGGCCAACAGACACATGAAAAAGTGCTCCACATCACTCGGCATCAGGGAAATAAAAATCAAAACCACCATGAGATATCACCTCACACCAGTCAGAATGGCTAAAATTAACAAGTCAGGAAACAACGTGTGTTGGAGAGGATGTGGAGAAAGGGGAACCCTCCTACACTGTTGGTGGGAATGCAAGCTGGTGCAACAACTCTGGAAAACAGCATGGAGGTTCCTCAAAATGTTGAAAATAGAACTACCCTATGACCCAGCAATTGCACTGCTGGGTATTTACCCTAAAGATACAAACGTAGTGATCCGAAGGGGCACGTGCACCCGAATGTTTATAGCAGCAATGTCTACAACAGCCAAACTATGGAAAGAACCTAGATGTCCATCTACAGACGAATGGATAAAGAAGATGTGGTATATATACACAATGGAATACTATGCAGCCATCAAAAGAAATGAAATCTTGCCATTTGCGACGACGTGGATGGAACTAGAGGGTATCATGCTTAGCGAAATAAGTCAATCGGAGAAAGACAACTATCATATGATCTCCCTGATATGAGGGAGAGGAGATGCAACATGGGGGGTTGAGGGTGTAGGAGAAGAATAAATGTAACAAGATGGGATTGGGAGGGAGACAAACCATAAGTGTCTCTTAATCTCACAAAACAAACTGAGGGTTGATGGGGGGAGGGGGGTTGGGAGGGGGGGTGGGGTTATGGATATTGGGGAGGGTATGTGTTATGGTGAGTGCTGTGAAGTGTGTAAACCTGGCGATTCGTAGACCTGTACCCCTGGGGATAAAAATATATGTTTATTAAAAATAAAATTTAAAAAAAAGACTATTTTTCAACCTTAAGTTATGAAATAAAAAAAACTGTGGAAAGAGCCAAGATGTCCTTCAACAGACAAAGAGATGAAGAAGATATGGTTCATATATACGATGGAATATTATGTCTCCATCAGAAAGGATGACCGTTTATAAGGGTTTTTTTTATTTCTTTTCAGCATAAGATTTTTATTGAGACTCCATTGCATCTATAGAAGGCTTTGGATAATTTGGACATTTTAACAATGCTAACTCTTCCAGCCATGAACATGGATGTTTTTCCATTTATTTGTATCTTTCTTAATGTCTTTCCCAGGAAAACTTTTTTTTGATGCTATTGTAAATGGGATTCTTCTCATCATAAACAACAACACAAATTGGTAATGTGAGATGAAAGATTTGGGTTTTTTTCTGTTTGTTTTTTCAGGGTAACAGTATTCATTGTTTTTGCACCACACCCAGTGCTCCATGCAATCCGTACCCTCTCCAATACCCACCACCTGGATCCCCCAACCTCCCACCCCCTGCCCCTTCAAACCCTCAGATTGTTTTTCAGCGTCCATAGCCTTTCATGGTTCACTCTCCTTCCAATTTCCCTCAATTAACCCTTTTGTGATAATTATTTTGCAATATACACAGGTATCAAGTCATCACATTGTACACCTTAAACTTATATAATGTTATATATCAATCATTTCAATAAAACCGGAAACATTAAAAAAAAGAAAAATCATGGAAAAGAGGAAAATAAAAATAGGAACAGTAAGCTAAATTTAGAATGAGGTAAAATAACACCAACAAATATCTTACTCAGGTCCTAGACACTTTGCTGGAACAGAGAACACAAATCACAACGAGACCTTCCTTGTAATTAGTGTAAGAGGAAAGCATCATGGTTTATATAATTCAGAGAGTAGAAGGTGATGGACAGGGCCCAGAGGAAAAAGAAAAGGGTAGCTGCTAATCATTGAGCATAAGGTTTTAATCATGTAAAATGAGTAAATTCTAGAGATCTACACAGCATTGTGCTTATAGTCAACAATAATGTATTGTCCACTTAATATAAGAAGGTAGATATCATGTTAATTGTTCTTAAAACAATTAAATTTTTAAAAAGAGATTACAAGTAAATGATAATGGCCTAGGTATAGCTTTTCCAGACACACCTCCATTCAGAGGCCTCAGCACCCCACAGATAGTGAAAGAACACCAGGACAGAGGGTCCTGGAACCACAGGCCTGCAATGTACATTGTATAGGGGAAAGGATGAACATGCCACATGGGGCTGAGGATCTGGGATTATGATCCATGGCAGCACCAAAGGCACTACCCTAGACTCTTTGGGGGCTTTATTTCTTGCTTTGCCTTTGGGTTTCTGAGGAGTTTCTGTGCATTTTCCTAGGCCAAGGCCCCTATATCTAGTCTATAAACACCCAAAAAAGGAGACTTAAAATCTTGCAGACCATTTCTACTTTATTTTCAGCAGGATTAACAACACTCATTGAATTCCTATCTCCTCAAAACTTAGCAAAATGGAAAATTGATTGTAGCTTAGTTAGAAATACTTCAGTCTGAATTTCAAATCCCCATATAACTGAAGTAAAGAAACTGCATGCTTTTCTCAATCAAAGTTCATATGACTTAGTTTGAAATAGTCTCCTACTGGCTTCTTATTTTAGTACATTAAATACTCTTTGAGATTATTGTCCTTTTTTATATTCAGGAAGTCACAGTAATACATGCTGTTTCCTGGGGCTGAGCTATTGCAGTAGTCTTCTGATGACTCATCTTTAATTTCTTTCACCCATTCTGTATGATATGCCATGTCTGAGTATTTTTTCTGATGTTTGGCTCATTTCCACTTATCTTGCAACCCTTCTCCAAGCATTGTGATGTCTTATTGTCCTTCATATATCTTTAAAATCCCCATTGTCACTCTAATCCACTCTTTCCCACCATGGCACCATTATTCACACTGTTGCCAAACTCTGTCGTGTCTGCTGGAACTTCCCACAGTTCTTTGGTACTAAAACTTCATGATGGTAGAGAAAATAATGGCTTTGGAAGAATATTAACCTCATGATGTCCCAAATTTCTCTAGAGAGTCAAATATACCCTTCCCTCAATTTTAACTCAGAGAAATAGCATTCATAAAGAATTTAATGATCCCCAAATTACAATACCTTCTTCAGTGTGATAATTCCACAGCCCTTCCCGTTATCATGACAACCCACACTGCAAAAGAGTTAATTTACTTAGAGGCCAAGAAGGAAACTTCTGGCATTTCTCTTATCTGTTTCTGTTTCATACTTTATAGACCATAGTTAAACCCCTCTTTGCCTCATACCATATATCAAATCCCTAAGTTATGTATATTTTATATAAAAAGCTACTGAACACATACATTCTTCAACTACTCCTTATTTTGTCCTCTAAATTACAGAGACTAAAAACCAGTCATAAAGCAATTCCCTTTAGAATTTATCTTAGAGACAAATATTATACTTTTTAAAAAATTATAATAACAAAGATAATTGTGTAAACCAAGGTTTGGCCCTAGAAGCTTCCTAGTTTGAACACAAAGAAGAGAAGGTACAGTGGTTACCTACCTTTAATCTTTAATCTGAGAACCTGGAATATTTTCCTCCAGTATTGTTGAAAGCTTACTTTTACATTGCCCCTCACCATGTCCAATTTGCTTCAAGGCACATCACAAATATCACTTCTGCCTCTCTGCTTTCCAGAGTAAGCACATAAGTCAAGACTTGGAAACCACCTGGGTGTGGCTTGGGAAATGTTGCCTACTTGTTCCATTATGACTGACCACAACACCTAATGTGTAGCATGAACTATAATCAGGATTCAAAGAACTAGTGAACCAGTACTACATACCCAAAGGAAGATTTTACCATAGAGGTGAGAGGAGACCCAAAACCAATTCACTGTAATAAGTGTCAGTAGGAAAGAAGACATGTCCTCAGGAGAGTCCTCCATTTCTGGAGCTGACAAACGCCCTGAGCTGTTGTGGGTAAAATCATCTAGATATAATTTTCACCAATCCTCAAAATTAGCTCTTTTTTCTAGTTTCTAGTTTCTAGTTTTCTAGTTTCTAGTTTTTCTAGAAAAAATTAGCATTTTTCTAGTTTCAACTCTCATGTCACTTAACTGTTATCTCTCTGTTGCATTTGACATATTCCATCTTTTATTGTGCACACTTGTTTAATGTCCTCCCCATGCATAATTTGATACCACTTACCTGAGCACAGACATTAGACCACTTATTTTTCTGCCTCTATAACCAATGGTAGTGACTTGTACTTGACAAGCATTTATAGATCTTTTTTTGACTTGAATTCAGATGATGAGACTCTAGTAACAGATATCCCTAAGAACACATTCAAATGACCGTTTAGAAAAATTTTAATGATCTTTATAAAAATTGTTACTGAAATTCCAGTTAACATACTGTGTAATATTCGGTTCAGGTGTATAATATAGTGATTCAACACTTCTTGATGACCTTATTCTATTAGATGTTTGGAAAGAATGATGCGGGAGCATCTATGCTAAGCCCCATACTTCAAGTTAGAAAACTGAGAGAATGATAATGCTTACCACAATTTTGGTATTTTATAACATTGCATTTGCAAGCTTAACATTCAATGTTTCTCCACTTAGGGTCCACCACAATTATTGGTCACAGTGCTTGGGTGTTGGCAGTGAACTCTGGACTTAAGGCACTATTGCACACATATTTCACCGCATATTGAGATAAACACAGCTGCTGTTAGGCATCAAAATTCAACACTTTAAAGAAATTTTTAAAAAAAAAATAAATTTCTAATTGCCATACTGGTTTTTAACTTTCTTATCAACCAGAACTGACTTCCTTTTCCTCTTATATCCAGAAGTATAGATTATTTCAGAATAATTCTAGTTGGTACAGCCACTTTGGGAAACAACATGGAGCTTCCTTAAGAAATTAAAAAGAGAGCTACCTTATGACCGTGCAATTGCACTACTGGGTATTTACCCCAAATTTACTGATGTAGAGAAAAGAAGGGCCGTCTGTACACCAATGTTCATAGCAGCCATGGCCACAGTCACCAAACTGTGTAAAAAATCAAGATGCCCTTCAATGGATGAAAGGATAAGGAAGATGTGGTCCATATACACTATGGAGTATTATACCTCCATCAGAAAGGATAAATACCCAAGTTTTGTTCAACATGGAGGGGACTGGAGGAGATCATGCTGAGTGAAATAAGTCAAGCAGAGAGAGTCAATTATCATATGGTTTCACTTATTTGTGGAGCATAAGAAATAACACAGAAGACATGGGGAGATGGAGAGGAGAAGGAAGTTGGGGGAAATTGGAGGCGGAGGTGAACCATGAGAGACTATGGACTCTGAAAAAAAAATCTGAGGGTTTTGAAGGGGTGGGGGGTGGGAGGTTGGGTGAGCCTGGTGGTGGGTATTATGGAGGGCACATATTGCATGGAACACTGGGTGTGGTACATAAACAATGAATTCTGGTACACTGAAAATAAATTAAAAAAAAAAAACTTAGCATGTATATTAGTTATCTATTGCTGCATTTAAAAAATCACCCCAAAGCTTAGTGGCTTAAATGTTATTTCACAGTTTCTGTCTGTCAGGATTGTGGACATGGATTAAAGCCATTTTTCATCTCAGTCTCTAATTATGCCACCATCAAGGTGTCAGCTGAGACTAGTCTTACTGAAAACCTGAGTAAGGATCCACTACCAAATTCACTCATGTAGTTGTTGCCAGGATTCAGTTCCTCATAGGTTGTGGGATGAGGAATTCAGGTCCTTGTTGGGTTTTGATCAAGGCCACTATGTAGACCTCTTCATAAGGAAGCTCTTAATATAGCAGCTGGTTTCCTCCAATAGGGTGAGGGAGAGGGAGAGAAAGCAAGAAAGGAAAAAGAAAGAAAATAAAGAAAGGGAGAAAAGAAAGAAAAGGAGAGAAAGAGAGAGAGAAAGAAAGAAGAAAGAAAGAAAGTAAGTAAGTAAGAAAGAAGCAGGCAGCCACAATGTTTTGTAACACAATCTCAGAAATGACATCTCATCATTATTGTTGTATTCTCTATGTTAGAAGATCAAGCTCACAATTTCCAAACACTACCTAAGCATTCTGTTTAGAAAAGTGGTATCAGATCCAGGTATTATCAGCCATTAACAATTTAGTATGAAACACAGAATAGGTCAGGTATATCTTGGTAGAAGAAAGAAAAGAGAATTGTTGATTGTAGAATTGGACTAAGGATAAGTAAAAGTGGTAGCGAATGGCCCTGGTTGCAAATAACCCATGTCTTCCTCCTCCAAAGTCTATTATTTCCCATCTATTATGATAGATGGCCTCAAAAGATTACTCCAGCTTGAAAAGTTGCACCCATTCCCTTGTTAATACTCTTCAATGAAGGAGAGATGGAAAAGACTCTCCATTACTCCTTAAAAAAAAAGTAGAAATTTTCATGTGTCTGATAGCCATCTGTATGTCTTCATTGGAGATTGGAGAAGTGTCTGTTCACATCTTCTGCCCATTTTTTGATATGATTGTCTGTTTTGTGTGTGTTGAGTTTCAGGAGTTCTTTATAGATCCTGGATATCAATCTTTTGTCTGTACTGTCATTTGCAAATATCTTCTCCCATTCCGTGGGTTGCCGCTTTGTTTTGTTGACTGCTTCCTTTGCTGTGCAGAAGCTTTTGATCTTGATGAAGTCCCAAAAGTTCATTTTTGCTTTTGTTTCCTTTGCCTTTGGAGACATATCTTGAAAGAAGTTGCTGTGGCTGATATCGAAGAGGTTACTGCCTATGTTCTCCTCTAGGATTCTGATGGATTCCTGTCTCACGTTGAGGTCTTTTATCCATTTTGAGTTCATCATCACTAGCCATCAGGGAGATTCAAATTAAAAACACATTGAGATACCACCTTACACCAGTGAGAATGGCCAAAATTAGCAAGACAGGAAACATGTGTTGGAGAGGATGTGGAGAAAGGGGAAGCCTCTTACACTGTTGGTGGGAATGCAAGTTGGTGCAGCCACTTTGGAGAACAGTGTGGAGATTCCTCAAGAAATTAAAAATAGAGCTTCCCTATGACCCTGCAATTGCACTACTGGGTATTTACCCCAAAGATAAAGATGTAGTGAAAAGAAGGGCCATCTGTACCCCAATGTTTATAGCAGCAATGACCACGGTCGCCAAACTGTGGAAAGAACCAACATGCCCTTCAACGGACAAATGGATAAGGAAGATGTGGTCCATATACACTATGGAGTATTATGCCTCCATTAGAAAGGATGAATACCCAAGTTTTGTAGCAACATGGACGAGACTGGAAGAGATTATGCTGAGTGAAATGAGTCAAGCAAAGAGAGTCAATTATCATATGGTTTCACTTATTTGTGGAGCATAACAAATAACATGGAGGACATAGGGAGATGGAGAGGAGAAGGGAGTTGAGGGAAATTGGAAAGGGAGGAGAACCATAAGAGACTATGGACTCTGAAAAACAGCCTGAGGGTCTTGAAAGGGTGGGGGCAGGGGGTGGGAGGTTGTGGGAACCAGGTGGTGGGTATTAGGGAGTGCATGTATTGCATGGAGCACTGGGTGTGGTGCAAAAAACAATGAATACTGTTATGCTGAAAAGAAAAAAAAAAGAAATTGGAAGGGGAGATGAACCATGAGAGACTATGGACTCTGAAAAACAACCTGAGGGTTTTGAAGGGGTGGGGGGTGGGATGTTGGGGGAAACAGGTGGTGGGTATTAGGGAGGGCACGTACTGTATGGAGCACTGGGTGTGGTGTAAAAACAATGAATACTGTTACGCTGAAAAGAAGTAAAGAAAAAAAAAAAGAAAAGAAACAAGAAAGGTCTCAAGTACACAACATAACTCTACCTAAAGAAGCTGGAGAAAGAACAGCAAGGAAAGCCTAAACCCAGCAGGAGAAGATAAATAATAAAGTTCAGAGGGAAAAGAAATGAAATAGAAACCAAAAGAACAATAGAAAAGATCAACAAAACAAGGAGCTGGTTCTTTAAAAGAGTTAATAAGATTGTTAAACTCCTGAACAGACCTATCAAAAAGAAAAGAGAAAGGACCCAAATTAATAAAATCATGATGGAAGAGGAGAGATCACAACCAATACCAAAGAAATACAAACAATTAGAAGAACATATTATGAGCAACTATACACCACCAAATTTGACAATCTGGGGGAAATGGATGCATTCCTACAGACATATAAACTACCAAAATTGAACCAGGAAGAAATAGAAAACCTGAACAGACCCACAACCAGTAAGGAGATTGAAGCAGTCATCAAAAATCTCCAAACAAACAAGAGCCCAGGGTGAGACTGCTTCCCAGAGGAATTCTACCAAACGTTTAAAGAAGAATTAATTCCTATTCTCCTGAAACTGTTCCAAAAGATAGAAATGGAAGGAAAACTCCCAGACTCATTTTATGAGGTCAGCATTACCTTGATCTCCAAACCAGACAAAGACCCTATCAAAAAGGAGAATTACAGACCAATATCCTTGATGAACACAGATGCAAAATTTCTCACCAAAATACTAGCCAATAGGATCCAAAAGTACATTAAAAGGATGATTCACCACGACCAAGTGGGATTTACTCCTGGGCTGCAAGTTTGGTTCAACATTCACAAATCAATCAATGAGATACAATACATTAATAAAAGAAAGAACTAGAACCCTGTCATATTCTCAATAGCTGCTGGAAAGGCATTTGACAAAGCACAGCATCCTTTTTTAATCAAAACTCATCACAGTGTAGGCATAGAGGATACATACCTCAGTATAATCAAAGCCATCTATGAAAAACACACAGTGAATGTCATTCTCAATGGGGAAAAACTGACAGCTTTTCCCCTAAGGTCAGGAACATGGCAGGGTGTCCATTATCACTACTGCTATTCAACATAGTACTAGAAGTCCTATCCTCAGCAATCAGACAACTAAAAGGAATAAAATGCATCTGAATTGGCAAAGAAGATAAACTCTCCTTCTCTGCAGATGATATGATACTTTACATGGAAAACCCAAAAGAATCCACTCCAAAACTGCTAGAAGTCATAAAGGAATTCAGTGAGGTGTCAGGATATAAAATCAATGCACCGAAATCAGTTGCATTTCTATACACCAATAGCAAGACAGAAGAGAAATTAAGGAGTCGATCCCATTTACAATCATACCCCAAACCATAAGATCCCATTTACAATTGCACCCAAAACCTAACCAAAGAGACAAAGAATCTGCACTCATAAAGCCACAACGTACTCATGAAAGAAATTGAGGAAGACACAAAGAAATGGAAAATGTTCCATGCTCATGAATTGGAAGAACAAATATTGTGAAATAACTATGCTACCTAGAGCAATCTACACATTTAATGCAATCCCTATCAAAATACCATCAATTTTTTTCAAAGAAATGGATCAAATAATCCTAAAATGTATATGGAACCAGAAAAGACCCTGAATAGTCAGAAGAATGTTGAAAAGGAAAACCAAGGTTGGTGACATCACAATTACAGATGTCAAGCTCTATTACAAAAGCTGTAATAATCAAGACAGTAAGGTACTGGGAAAAAAAAAGAAAAAAAAAAAACAGACACCTAGAAAAATGGAACAGAAAAGGGAGCCCAGAAAAGGATTTTCAACTCTATGGTCAACTAATCTTCAACAAAGCAGGAAAGAGTGTCCAGTGGAAAAAAGACAGTCTCTTCGACAATTAGTGTTGGCAAAATTGGACAGCCACGTGCCGAAGAATGAAACTGGGCCATTTCCTTACACAACACATACACAAAAACCACTCAAAATGGATGAAAGGCCTCAATGTGAGACAGAAATCCATCAAAATCCTTGAGGAGAACACAGGCAGCAACCTCTTTACCTTAGCCACAGCAACTTCTCCTAGAAATATCACAAAAGGCAAGGGAACGAAGGGCAAAAATAAAACTATTGGGACTTTATCAAGATCAAAAGCTTTTGCATAGCAAAGGAAACAGGCAACAAAACGAAAAGGCAACTGGGAGAAGAATGGGAGAAGATATTTGAAAATGCCATATCAGATAAAGGGCTAGTATCTAAAATCTAGGAAGTACTTAACAAACTCAACACCCAAAGAACAAATAAGCCAATCAAGAAATGGGCAGAAGACACAAACAGACATCTGCAAAGAAGACTTCCAGATTGACAACAGACACATGAAAACGTGCTCCACATCACTCGGCATCAGGGAAATACAAATCAAAACCACAGTGAGATATCACCTCACACCAGTCAGAATGGCTAAAATTAACAAGTCAGAAAAACGACAGATGTTGGCAAGAATGTGAAGAAAGGGGAATCCTCTTACACTGTTAGTGGGAATGCAAGCTGGAGCAGCCACTCTGGAAAACAGTATGGAGGTTCCCAAAAAATTTGAAAATAGAGCTACCCTAGACCCCAGCAATCACACTACGGGGTACTTACCCCAATGATACAAATGTAGTGATCCAAAGGGGCATGTGCACCCAAATGTTCATGATAGCAATGTCCACAACAGCCAAACTATGGGAAGAACCTAGATGCCCATAAACAGATGAATGGATAAAGATGTGATAAAGAAATGAAATCTTGCCCTTTGCAATGATGTGATGGAACTAGAGGGTATCATGCTAAGCAAAATAAGTAAAAAGGAGAAAGACAATTATCATATGATCTCTCTGATATGAGGAATTTGAGAGGCAGGGCTGGGGTCGTGTATAATAGGGAGGGAAAAAATGAAACAAGATGAGATTGGGAGGGAGAAAAACCATAAGAGACTCTTAATCTCATGAAAGTAACTGAGAATTTCTGGGAGGTGTAGGGGGTAGGAGAGGGTGGCCAGGTTATGGACATTGGGGAGGGTATGTGCTATGATGAGAGACTGATGATTCACAGACCTGTATCCCTGGGGCAAATAATACATCATAAGTTGGCATAAATAAATAAATAAATAAATAAATAAATAATAAAATCTAAATGGGAATTTAGAAAATAGAATCTATAAGTATTTGGCAAAATACATGTAAAAACAAAAACAGAACCCAAAGCAATCTACACATTTAATGCACTTCCTATCAAAATACTAATAGCATTTTTCACAGAAGTAGAGCAATCATAAAATTGTGTGTGGAACCACAGAAGACCTCAAATAGCCAAAGCAATGTTGAAAAAGAAAAGCAAAGCTGGAGGCATCACAATTCCAGATTTCAAGTTATATTACAAAGCAGTAATAATTAAAACAGTATTGTACTGGCACAAAAATAGTCACATAAATCAAAGGAATAGAACAGAAAACCCAGAAATAAACCCACAATTGCATGGCCAACTAAGCTTCAACAAAGGAGGAATGAATATAAAATGGGAAAACAGTATCTTCCACAAATGATTTTGGAAAACCTGGATAGCCACATGCAAAAGAATGAAACTATTTTTTTTTCACTATACACAAAAATAAACTCAAACTGGATTAAAGACCTAAATATGAGACCCAAAACCATAAAAATCCATGAAGGAGAGTGAAGACAGTAATCTCTCTGACATTTGCCATAGCAATGTCTCCTGAAGCAAGGGAAACAAAAGCAAAAAGCAAACTATTGGGACTACATCAAAATAAAAAATTTCTGCACAGTGAAATAAGCAATCAACAAAACTCAAAGCAACTTACTGAATGAAAGTAGATATTTACAAATAGCATATTCAATACGGGATAAAATCCAAAATATATCAAGAACTGATACAAATTATTACCCTAAAATACAAATAATCCAATAAAAAATGGCAGAAGGCTTGAACAAACTTTTCCCCCAAAGAAGACATACAGATAGCCAACAGACACGTGAAAGATGTTCAGCATCATTTCATGATCAGGAAAACAGAAATCAAAACTACAATGAGATATCACTTCACACCTGTCAGAGTGGCTAAAATCCACAACACAAGAAACAAGTGTTAACAAGGATGTGGAGAAAAAGGAAGCCTCTTGCATTGTTGGTGGGCATGCAACTGGTACGAACACTGTGGAAAACAGAATGGAGGTTCTTTAGAATGATAAAAATAGAGGTGCACCTGGGAAGCTCAGTTGGTTGGGCTACCAACTCTTGGTTTCAGCTCAGATCATGATCTCATGGGTCAGGGAATCAAGACCTACAAAGGACTCTGTGTTTAGTGGGCATCTGCTTGAGGATTCTCTCCCTCTGCCCCAACCCCTCCACTCTATCACACACTCTGGTAATCATGGTACTATTTACCTTAAAAATACAAAAACACTAGGAGCACCTGGGTGGCTCAGTTGGTTAAGCATCTGACTCTTGATTTCAGCTCAGAACATGATCATAGAGTCATGAAATTGAGCTCCACATTGGACTCCATGCTCAGAGGGGAGTCTTCTTTCTTTCTCTCCCTCTCTTCTTCTGCCCCTCCCCTGCTTGTACTCTCTCTCTTTCTCTCTCTCCAAAACAAATAAATAAATCTTTAATTAGGGGCGCCTGGGTGGTTCAGGGGGTTAAATCCTCTGCCTTCAGCTCAGGTCATGATCTCGGGGTCCTGGGATTGAGCCCCACATCGGGCTCTCTGCTCAGCAGGGAGCCTGCTTCCCTTCCTCTCTCTCTGCCTACTTGTGATCTCTGTCTGTCAAATAAATAAAATCTTTAAAAAAATAAATCTTTAATTAAAAAAATAGAAAAGTACTAGTTCAAAATGATACACTAACCCCTACATTAATTGTATTATTTACAGCAGCCAAATCATGGAAATAGTCCATGGGTCCACTGATATATGAGTGGATAAAGACGATGAGGTATATATAGACACACACACACACACACACACACACACACACACACACACACACTGGAATGTTGCTTAGCTATAGAAAAGAATAAAATCTTTCCATTTGCAATAACATGGATGGAGCTAGAGAGTATAATGCTAAGCAAAATAAGTCAGTCAGGAAAAGATATATGCTACATCTTTCTTATTCAACCATCTATCAACGGGCACTTAGGTTGCTTCCTTATCTTAGCTATTGTAAATAATGCTGCAATAAATATAGAGGTCCATGTATCTTTTTGAATTAGTGTTTTCATTCTTTTTGGATAAATACCCAGTAGGGAAATTATTGGATCTTGCAGTAATTCTATTTTTAATTTTTTGAAGAACATTCATGCTGTTTTATACAGAGGGTGTACTAATTTACATTCCCACCAATACTACCACAGTTCTTTAGAACTAAACAGAAATACAAGCATCACATTGAGGATTTAAAGCAAATCACATGGAGCTTAAAATAACTAACAGTAAAAAGAGATTAAATGGGAATATTAGATGGATGAAATGCATTAGATAGGTGGTATTAGTGAAATTAATAAAAAAAGATGGTAAAGATTTAAAAGTAAAGTTAAAGCCAAAGTTGAGTATTTTGAAAGACTAATATAATAGATGAATCTTAGCCATATACCCTTATAATAAAGAGAAAGGGCACAGATGATTAACACTTGGATTTTAAATCCTTATATACATAAAGATGTATTTAAATAGTATTTAATTTGAGAAATAGATACTTCTAGTCTTATATCATCTGTTCCAGATGGCCATAGCAATGTCTCCTGAGGCAAGGGAAACAAAAGCAAAAAGCAAACTATTGGGACTACATCAAAATGAAAAATGTAATAAAAAGGAATAGAAAAATACAGAAGTAATAAAACAAAGCATTACAGTCCAAGCTCACTTATAAAGAGGGATGAAAATATCCTAATTAAGAAACATGGCATATAATTTGTTACACACACAAAAAAGTGATATACCTAAAAATAAATGTGACATATATACACTACACTCCTGTGGAGAAATAAATATAATATTTTCTTTAAAAGATGGAAAGAAATCAAAATAAACAGGAAGATAAAGTTTTTACCTCAGAGATCTAAATATCACAAAGATATTTAATCCTTAAATATAATGCAATTCGAATATAAAAACCAACAGGATATTTTATTGAACTCAATAGTACATATCTAAAATTCATATGAATGAGCATGGAGCCAAGAAAAATTAGAATAATTTTGAATAAGAAGAACTGCCATAAAGGGTTAACTTGGCAGCCTGAATACCCATACCAAGCATGTCCCAAATGTCTTCAAGACTGACCCTTTATGAGCTTCTGGAGATAACTTCTGAGCTCTTGGAATATGCTGCCTGACATGTCTTCATACACTTAGAGTACCAGATGGTGCTAACATGCTAACACTGTGATTCATGGTGAACATCTATTTTTGTATGCCTGGAGCTTTGGGTCATGTATCACTTTGACTTCTGAGGGGTTGGGCCACTGGAGACTGAGCAGCTAAGGTCGGTTATGTGTGTGGTTCCTGTCTATGCTAGCAACACCAATAAAAATCTTTGACATCAAGGCTTATGTAATCTTTCCCAGTTGACAATATTGTGCATATTTTATTACATATAGATGTTTTCTGCTGTTTAAGGGACAGCAGAAAACTGTCCCCTATGTAACTCCACTGGGAATGCACAACTGGAAGTTCATGCCTAGTTGATGCTGGATTTTGTTGTACATACCTTTTGCTTGGATGATTCTAATCTGTACCCTTCTATCATCACAAACAGTAACTGTTGAGTGGGAATTCCTGACACAGGAACCAAAGTATGTGGGCACTGACTAGCTAAAATCTATCCAAACCTATAACGAAGCTATGGAAATAAAAACAGTATTACAATGGAATAGAGACAACAAATAGGCTGAAAGAAAATCAAACCTCAAATGTGAAGAAATGTTATTGCAGATCAGCAGGTGAAAGGTAAATTATTGAAGAAATTAATCCAAATTACCCATTCAGGGCAGAAAATGTAGATTACTGACAGACACCATTTATAAAAATGTTTCTGTGAAATGCAATATTAAATACAGCCTTACAGGAACATATAGATTTTTTTTTTATATATTCTCAGGATAGGGACAGACTTTTAAGTAGATAATCACAAAAGAAAACTTTTATTAGTTTGACAGCATTAAAATTAAAACACCTGGAGTGCCTGGATGGCTCAGATGGTTAAGCACTGCCTTCAGCTCAAGTCATTATCCCAGGGTCCTGGGATCAAGTCCTGCATTGGACTCCCTGATCCTTGGGGAGACTGTTTCTCCCTCTGCCTCTGCCTCTCTCTCTCTCTCGGTATCTCATGAATACATAAATGAAATCTTTAAAAAAATTTAAAAAATTAAATTAAATTAAAACACCTGTACAACAAAAGGCATCATAAACTTACATAGTTTGGAGATTTGTGAAGTAAGTGACAAGGCCTTAGTATATCCAGATTAAAATATCCAAAATATGTATCAATCTAGTACAAATCAATTAGTTTCTACAACAAACTTTTATTAAATGTCTATTATGTACAAGGTGCTGTTCTGGCCAATAAGACACAAATCAGACAATAACTTTATTTCATAGGGAAGACAGACAATAATAAATAAATGAATAGGTATATAATAAACCTCATATTTTAGCAAGTGCCATAGAGAGAAATAAAACAAGAAAGGGAATGTAGCACTTGATAGGAGATGTTATTTTAGAAAGCTGTCCATGGAGGGCCAATGTAAAAAATTACATATTTTTTTCTCTTTCTTTTTTCTTTTTTTTAAATTAATGTATAATGCATTATTTTCCTTCAGGGGTACAGGTCTGTTATTTATCAGTCTTACTTCACAGCACTCACCATAGCCCATACCCTCCCCAATGTCCATCACCCAGTTACCCCATCCCTCCCCCCCTCCCCCCCAGCAGCTCTCAGTTTGTTTCCTGAGATTAAGAGTTTCTTATGGTTTGTCTCCCTCTCAGTTTCATCTTGTTTCATTTTTCCCTCCCTTCCCCTATGATTCTGTCTTGTTTCTCAAATTCCTCATATCAGTGAGGTCATATGATAATTGTCTTTCTCTGGTTGACTTATTTCAATTAGCATAATACCCTCTAGTTCCATCCATACTGTTGCAAATGGCAAGATTTCAGTTTTTGATGGCTTCATAATATTCCATTGAAAAATACATCTATTTTTGAACCTAATAGGTCAAAAGTCAGTATGAAAAGGAAAATAACCCAACAGAAAATGTCTATTCTCATAAAGACACTTATAAATAGTATTTATAAATTATGAGAAAATAGGGGTACCTGGGTGGCTCAGTGGGTTAAAGCCTCTGTCTTCGGCTCAGGTCATGATCTCGGGGTCCTGGGATTGAGGCCCATGTTGGAATCTGCTCAGTGGGGAGCCTGCTTCTCCCTCTCTCTCCACCTGCCTCTCTGCCTACTTGTGATCTCTCACTCTCTGTCAAATAAATAAATAAAATCTTTTTAAAAAAAGAACTTTGTATCATTAAATTAAGAGAAAAATATAATTAACTAAATGGCCAAAAGGTTTCTGTTTATTTAAAAATAATTTTGCATATGTGTTCATGTTAAGTGGATTTACAGAATTTCAGAGAAAACATTTAGGTATGAGTTTAAATTTTTTTTTTAATTTTTTATTTCTTTTCAGCATAACAGTATTCATTGAGTTTAAAATTTTTGAAGCTGGGTGATAAGTGAATGGCAATTTATCATACTAGGCTCTTATTCATTTTTATTTCTTTTCCTCTTTCTCTATATATAAACATATATAAAATTATATAACTATAGAATTAGTAGAGAGACAAGATGGTGGAGAAGTAGGAGGCGCTGTTTCAACCTGTCCCTTAAAGTGAGCTGATTTCCTACCAAAGAACTCTGAGCACCCATGAAATCAGCCTGAGATTAGAATTATACACTTTGGATCTCTACGGGGGCAGGAGATGTCAGTGGACAGGTAAAGCAGAGTGGGAACATTGGACTGATATTGGAAGATAAACAAAAGGGAGAGGGGGCCACCAGAAGCAACTCATTGGAATGTAATACCCAGAATTAACTTGGAGTGTGGTTTAAAGCACTCAAAAAGAGCAAAAGAAAGACCTTGAGACCGAGACACCTGATTGTGAAAATGATGAATCATAATTTTAGACAGGAGCTCTTGAAAGCAGCTAGGGGGAAGAGATTCCTTATGTACAGAGGAAAGCCCATCAGAATAATGGCAAACCTGTCCACAGAAATCTGGCAAGCCAGAAAGGGCTGTTTTCAGGGCACTAAATCAGCAAAGAATACTTTACCCAGGAAGACTGACATTCAAAATGGATGGAGAGATAAAGAGTTTCCAAGACTGGCAAGGTTTAAAAGAGTATGTGACCACCAAGCCAGCACTGCAAGAAATATTAAGGGGAGTTCTATAAAAGAGGAAAAAACCCAAGAATATCATTGAACAGAAATGTATGGAGACAATCTGTAGAAACAAAACTTCACAGGTAACATGATGTCAATAAAAACCTATCTCTCAAAATCACTCTGAACGTGAATGTCCTAAATGTGCCCATAAAAGGGCACAGAGTTGCAGATTGAATAAAACAAGACCCATCCATATGTTGTGTAAAAGAGACCCATTCTGAACCTAAGGATACATCCAGACTGAAAGTGGAGGGATGGAGAAAATCTTTCATGCCAATAGGCCACAAAAGAAGGCTGGGGTAGTGATTCTCATATCAGATAAATTGCATTTATACTAAAGACTGTAGTCAGAGATACAGAAGGACACTACATCATTCTTAGAGGGACTATCCACCAAGAAGATCTAACACTTGTAAATATTTATGCCCCCAATATGGGATGAGCCAATTACATAAGAAAACTGTTAATCAAGATAAAGAGTCATATTGATATGAATACATTAATAGTGGGAGATCTTTTTTTTTTTTTAAGATTTTATTTATTTATTTGTCAGAGAGCAAGAGCGAGCACAGGCAGACAGAATGGCAGGCAGAGGGAGAAGCAGGCTCCCCGCCAAGCAAGGAGCCCGATGTGGGACTCGATCCCAAGACGCTGGGATCATGACCTGAGCCGAAGGCAGCTGCTTAACCAACTGAGCCACCCAGGCGTCCCAATAGTGGGAGATCTTAACACACCACTCTCAGTAACAGACAGATCATCGAAGCAGAAAATCAATAAAGAAACAAAAGCATTGAATGACACATTGGATCAGATGGACCTCATAGATGCATACAGAGCATTCCATGCTAGAACAACAGAATATTCATTCTTCTCGAGTGCACATGGAACCTTCTCCAGAATAGACCACATACTGGGTCACATATCAGGACTTAACTGATACCAAAAGACCGAGATTATTCCTTGCATATTCTCACATCACAATGCTTTGAAACTGGAGCTCAATCACAAGGAAAAGTTTGGAAGAAATTCAAACACCTGGAAGCTAAAGACCACCTTGCTTAAGAATGCTTGGATCAACCAGGAGATCAAAGAAGAACTTAAACAATTCATGGAAACCAATGAGAATGAGGACACTTCAGTCCCAAACCTGTGGGATATAGCAAAGGTGGTCCTAAGGGGGAAATATGTAGCCATCCAGGCCTCCCACAAAAAAAAAAAAATTGAAAAATCCAGAATACACCAGTTGTCTTTAAACCTTAAAGAACTGGAGAGTCAACAATGAATTAAGCCAACTCCACACACAAGAAAGGAAATAATCAAGATCAGAGTAGAGATAAATGAGATAGAAGCTAGAGATACAATAGAAAACATCAATGAAACTAGAAGCTGGTTCTTTGAAAGAATTACTAAGACTGATAAACCATTGGCCAAACTAATCCAAAAGAAAAGTGAGAAAGCCCAAATTAATAAAATTATGAATGAAAAGGGAGAGATTACAACTAATACCAAGGAAATAGAAACAACCATCAGAAATGATTATCAACAGTTATATGCCAATAAATTAAGCAACCTAGATGAAATGGATGCATTCCTGGAAAACTATAAAATTCCAAAATTGAATCAGGAAGAAATTGACAACCTGAATAGACTGATATCTAGTAATGAGATTGAAGTAATGATCAAAAATCTCCCAAAAAACAAGAGCCCAGGACCTGATGGATTCCCTGGGGAATTCTACCAACTTTCAAAGAAGAAATATCACCTATTCTCCTGAAGCTGTTTCAAAAAATTAAAGCAGAAGGAAAACTTCCAGACTCTTTTTATGAACCCAGCATTACCCTGATCCCTAAACCAGGCAAAGACCCCAAAAAAGAAGAATTTCAGTCCAAGATCCCTGATGAATATGGATGCCAAGATTCTCAACAAGATCCTAATAGATCTAATAGAATAGATCTATTAGAATAGAATCCAACAGCACATTAAAAAGATATCCACCATGACCAAGTGGGTTCATCCCTGGTTTGCAAGAATGGTTCAACATTCGCAAATCAATCAATGTGATAGAATAAATTAATAAGAGAAGAGAGAAGAACCACATGGTCCTCTCAATTGATGCAGAAAAAGCATTTGACAAAATCCAGTATCCGTTCCTGAGTAAAACACTTCAAAGTGTAGGGATAGAGGGAACATTCCTGAACTTCATAAAATCTATCTATGAAAGACCCACAGCAAATATCATCCTCAATGGAAAAAAGCTTGCAGCCTTCCCGCTGAGATCAGGAACACGACAAGGATGCCCACACTCACCACTCTTGTTCAACATAGTATTAGAAGTCCTAGCAACAGCAATCAGACAACAAAGAGAAATAAAAGGTATTCAAATTGGCAATGAAGAAGTCAAACTCTCTCTCTTCACAGATGACATGATACTTTATATGGAAAACCCAAAAGACTCCACCCCCAAACTACTAAAACTCATACAGCAATTCAGTAATGTTGCAGGATACAAAGTCAATGTACAGAAATCAGTTGCTTTCTTATACACTAACAATGAAATCACAGAAAGGGAAATTAGAGAATCAATTCCATTTACTATAACACCAAGAACCATAAGATACCTGGGAATAAACCTAACCAAAGAGGTAAAGGATCTGTACTCAAGGAACTACAGAACACTCATGAAAGAAGTTGAAGAAGACACAAAAATATGGAAGACCATTCCATGCTCATGGATTGGAAAAATAAACATTGTGAAAATGTCTATAGTGCCTAGAGCAATCTATACTTTCAATGCAATTCTGATCAAAATTCCACCGGCATTTTTCAAAGAGCTAGAGCAAATAATCCTGAAATTTATATGGAATCAGAAGAGACTTGGAATTGCTAAGGAAATGTTGAAAAAGAAAAACAAAACTGGGGTCATCATGTTGTCTGATTTCAAGCTTTACTACAAAGCTGTGATCACCAAGACAGCATGGTACTGGCATAAAAACAGACACATAGACCAGCAGAACAGAGTAGAGAGCCCAGATATGGACCCTCAACTCTATGGTCAAATAATCTTTGACAAAGCAGGAAATAATATACAGTGGAAAAAAGACAGTCTCTTTAATAAATGGTGCTGGGGAAATTGGACAGCTATGTGTAGAAGAATTAAACCCATCCATTCTCTTACACCATACACAAAGATAAACTCGAAATGGATAAAAGACCTCAACATGAGGCAGGAATCCATCAGAATCATAGAGGAGAACATAGGCAGTAACCTCTTCGACATTGGCCACAGCAACTTCTTTCAAGATATGTCTCCAAAGGCAAAGGAAAACAAAAGCGAAAATGAATTTTTGGGACTTCATCAAGATCAAAAGCTTCTGCACAGCAAAGGAAACGATCAAGAAAACAAAGAGGCAACCTACGGAATGGGAGAAGAAATTTGCAAATGACAGTACAGACAAAAGGTTGATATCCAGGATCTATAAAGAACTCTTCAAACTCAACACACACAAAACAGATAATCATGTCAAAAAATGGGCAGAAGACATGAAGAGATACTTCTCCAATTTTGATATACAAATGGCTAACAGACACATGAAAAAATGTTCATCATCACTAGCCATCAGGGAGATTCAAATCAAAACCACATTGATATACCACCTTACAGCAGTCAGAATGGCCAAAACTAACAAGACTGTAAAGAATGTGTTTTGGAAAGGATGTGGAGAAAGGGAAACCCTCTTACACTGTTGGTGGGAATGCAAGTGCAAGTCATTACAGCCACATTGGAAAACAGTTTGGAGATTCCTCAAGAAATTAAAAATAGTGCTTCCCTATGACCCTGCAATTGCATTTCTGGGTACTTACCCCAAAGATACAGATGTAGTGAAAAAAAGAGCCATCTGTACCCCAATGTTCATAGCAGCAATGGCCACAGTCACCAAACTGTAGAAAGAACCAAGATGCCCTTCAATGGACGAATGGACAAGGAAGATATGGTCCATATACACTATGGGGTATTATGCCTCTATCAGAAAGGATGAATACCCAACTTTTGTAGCAACATGGATTGGACTGGAGGAGATTATGCTGAGTGAAATAAGTCAAGCAGAGAGAGTCAATTATCATATGGTTTCACTTATTTGTGGAGCATAAGAAATAACACGGAGGACATGAGGAGATGGAGAGGAGAAGTGAATTGGGGGAAATTGGAGGGAGAGACGAACCATGAGAGACTATGGACTCTGAAAAACAATCTGTGGGTTTTGAAGGGGTGGGGGGTGGGAGGTTGGGTGAGTCTGGTGGTGGGTATTATGGAGGGCACATATTGCATGGAACACTGGGTATGGTACATAAACAATGAATTCTGGTACACTGAAAAGAAATTAAAAATAATAATAATAAAATTATATAACTATAGAACTAAAAATAAAACATAATTAAGCATAGATTTTAAATATGTTTATATAATTATAATGTAATTACTAGTATAAAAATACATGAATTTTATCTTCATGTATTATTAAATTCGTAAGTATGTAATTATTGTATTCTATAGTTAATGTACATTAATGTACATAATACAAAATTGTATTAATGTAATTAATGTAATGTACATTATATGTATGTTATATATATTATATACATATGAGAGAAAGCATGAGTAAAAAATATTAGGAATAAAGAAAGATCATCACAGTTTCTTTTCTACAGGTATAAAATACTTAGTTAGCAAATATTATGAACAACGTAATATCAAAATTTTGAGAAAGAGACCTATTACTGGAAATTATTATTTATTATAACCAATAAAAAAGAAATATAAAATCTTCACAACCCTGTCATTATTAATGAAATAGAATCCATAATTAAACACATTGTTATGAAGAAACTCCAGATCTAAATTGATTACCAATTTAGATCTAAATTACCAAACATTTGAGAGTTAATACACATAAAGTTCTAGAGAATATAAAAAGAGAAAAACTTCTGTCAATTAATTTTATGAGGAAAAGATCATCTTGGTACAAAACCGAAATGAACATTAAAGAAAAGAAAAATTACTCCTTAGTTTTTTTTTTAAATTCTTTTCAGTGTAACAGAATTCATTGTTTTTGCACCACACTCAGTGCTCCATTCAATACGTGCCCTCCTTAATACCCACTCCTTAGTTTTTTAAAAGTTTCTCTAAAGTCTTGAAAGAAAAAATATTTCTCTTGAACACAATTTAAAAATAAATCAAAATAAAGGAATTAGCAAGCAGAATCTAGTGATATACACAAAGAAAAGTTATATTATAACCAAATTGAGTTCCTTTAGGAATTCAGTGTTGGTATAACAATTGAAATAAATTAACATAATTATTCATGTTAGAGAAAACTTTTCATATTATTTCTAAATTTGATCTAGTCATGATTTAAAAATCTATCAAAAAATAGAGATAGAGGAAATTTTCTTTTTAAAAAAATATTTTGTTTATTTGTTTGACAGAAAGAGAGCACAAGTAGGGGAAGCAGCAGAGGGAAGAGGAAGAAGCAGGCTCCCTGTTGAGCAAGGAGCCCCATGTGGTGCTTGATCCCAGGACTCTGGGATCATGACCTGAACCAAAGGCAGATGCTTAACTGACTGACCCCTCAGAGCCCTGAGATAGAGAAAATTTTCTTAATCAGATACAAGCTATTTAATATTGAATATGAAAATGTTTTAAGAGCATTCTCTGAAATTATAATAAAAGCCCACTATTACCACTGCTATTCAAAATCATACTGGAGATCCTAACTTACCCACTGAGACAAGATATAACCATTAAAGATATAAGGGTTTCATGGAGTACCTTCAGTATTTCCTTACAGAAATCAAGGAAATAATTGAAAAAAAAAAACTAAAAGAATAGAGGTATATTAAAGAGACACAAGTGACAATCTAAAACAAAAGAAATAATGCAACATCAGATTACAACCCAATGTGTAAATATACAATAGACTACATTTTTATAAGTTATTAGATAAATAAGTGTATCAGTAAGGGAAAGAGATAAATCTTTACAGAACTATTCTAAATATTATAAATGGTTACTGTCTTCTCCAGGAAGTAGATCTTAATGTCCATTTCCATCCTTCACCTTGAGTGTGGACTAGTCTTAGTGATCCATGTCCAAAGAATGAAGTATTGAAAGGAGGGAAAGAATATTTTTTATAATGGAACAACCTAGAGAAAGCCACCTAACCAAATTATCAAGGTTAACATCAGCAGTTGTATGTAGGTACTGTTGATATCATGCATTCTTGATATGACATTATGAGGAAAGAACTTAACTTCTGTGGAATTCTTTCCCAAAAGTCATAACCCCAATCTAATGAAATAAAAATATGACAAATCCATGTTGAGGAACACTTTACTAAACACCTGACTTACCAGTCTTCAAAATTATCATGTCATGAAAGACAATGAGAGATTAAGAAACTCACAGATCAAAGGACATCAAGGAAACTATGCTAAATATAGAGAACAAATTGATGGTTACCAGAGGGAAGGTGGGAGGTGAGGGGTGATGGGATAAACAGGTTATGGGGATGAAGGACTGCACCTGAAACTAATATAACACTTTATGTTAACTAACTGGCATTAAAATAAAAACTTAAAAAATAAATGCAATATGATATCCTGGATTAGATCCAGAAACAGGAAAAGAACATTGGTATAAAATCTGGTGGGATCTGAACCAACTCTGGATTTTAGTCAACAGTAATGACTATTGGTTTCTTCTAATAAATTTTGTTGTAACAAATATGTCATAGTTATGGAAGATGTTAACTTTAGAGGAAGTTGGATAGGTTATCTCTGTACTATATTTGCAACTTTTCTGCAAATCTAAAATTATTCCAAAAGTAAAAAAAAAACAAAACTTGTTACATAGAAGGGTTGGAAAGAAGGTTTAACAAAGCTCTTGTTATTCCCAGAGAACATGATTGAACAACAACAACAAAATTCTGCAGAAAAGAAATTTGGCAAGATTGTTAAAAGTAAAAGTCAATATAGAAAACTAAATTGTACTTCATTAGCAATAATTAGAAAATAAAATTTAAAAAAATAAATTAAAAAACCTCATCAAAAACTATCAAATATCTGGGGTGCCTCAGTGCCTCAGTGGGTTGAGCCTCTGCCTTTGGCTCAGGTCATGATCTCAGGGTCCTGGGATCGAGCCCCACATTGGGCTCTCTGCTCAGCGGGGAGCCTGCTTCCCCCTCTCTCTCTCTGCCTGCCTTTCTGCCTACTTGTGATCTCTGTCAAATAAATAAAATCTTTAAAAAAAAACTATCAAATATCAAGAAGTTAATAAAATGTACAAAACCTCCACACTTAAAATTATAGAGAATAAAATATTCATGTTCATGGATCAGAAGTATTAACAACTCAATTTTATAAGGAAATCAATTCTTCACAGATTGATTGATTTAATGCAATCACAATAAACTGCCTGTTTGTTCACTTATTAATTTTGTAAACTTTGCTAAGCTGATTTTAAAACTTTTATGGAAAGTCACTTTGGCTTTGTAATATAACCTGCAGTCCAAAATTGTGATGTCTTCAGCTTCGATTTTCTTGTTCAAAATTACTATAGTTATTCTGGGACTTTTGTGGTTCCACACAAATATTAGGATTGTTCTAGCTCTGTGAAAAATGCTGATGGTAATTTAAAAGAGATTGCAGTAAATGTGCAGGTTGCTTTGGATATTAGAGACATTTTAACAATATTTGTTCTTCACTTTGGAAAACATTGTGGAGGTTCCTCAAAAAATTAAAAATAGAGCTATTGTATAACCCAGCAATTGCACTACTGGATATTTACCACAAAGATACAGATGTATGAAAAGAATGGTCATATGCACCCCAGTGTTCATAGCAGCAATGTCCACAATAGCCAAAATGTGGAAAGAGCCAAGATCCCCTTCAATAGACGAATGGGTAAAGAAGATGTGGTCCATATACACAATGGAATATTACCCAGCCATCAGAAAGGACGAATACCCAACTTTTGGATCAACTTGGATAGGACTGGATATAATCTTATATTAAGTGAAATAAGTCAAACAGAGTACTGGATATAATCTTATATAATCTTATATTAAGTGAAATAAGTCACTTAATAAGTGAAAAACAAATTATCATATGGTTGCACTTATTTGTGAAACATAAGGAAAAGCATGGAGGACATTAGGAGAAGGGAAAAATGAAAGGGGAGAAATGGAGTAGGAGACAAACCATGAGAGACTATGAACTCCAGGAAACAAACGGAGAGTTTTAGAAGGGTGGTAGGTGGGGGGGGGGGGCTGGTGATGGATATCAAGGAGGGTACAGATTGCATGGAGCACTGGGTGTTATGTGCAAACAATGAATCATGGAACACTACATCAAAAATTAATGATGTACTCTATGGTGACTAACAACACAATTAAAGAAAAAACCCACAATATTTGTTCTTCCATTTAATGAGCATGGACTATTTTCCATCTTTTTGTGTGATCTTTGATTTCTTTCATAAGTGTTTCATAGTTTTCAGGGTACAGATCTGTTACCACTTTGGTTAGGTTTATCTAATTGAGTGTATTAATGATACTTGTTTAGAAAAAATTTCTTAAACACTGTACAAAAAGTTTTAAACATTAAAAAAGATGGATAAATCAGACCACTTTAAAATTTTGTAATATATATTTATTGAAATATAATATTAGAATCATAAAAATGTCAGTCACAGCATGGGAGAGAATATCTAAGGACATGCAATAGACAAAAGCCATTATCTAGATTACATAATGTGCTTCTACAGATCAGTAAGAAAAAGACTCAAAAAATTAAAACGAAAAACACTTGAAGCAAGCACTTCACAAAAGGAGCATATTCAAATGATCAATGTTTATATCAAAAGTTGCTCAACATCATTAGTCATCAGGGAAATGCAAATTCAAACCACTAAGAGATAATGCTACATATCTACCATGGCAGCTAAAATTTAAAGAATGTCAGGATCTGCATTATATTGCTAGTACAAGTATAAATTGGCACTATCAGAAGATTATTTTGCCATATGCCAATTTATAGCAAAAGTATACCCTATGATCTGGCAACTCTATTCCTATGTACAGAACCAGAACATGTGTCAAAAGACATATGCAAGTGTTATTTTATACATATCTAAGGCTGTGGATTAAAATTCAAATCTGCTACAGAAAATTAGTAGTTAGAAAGTCTAGAAGCAGAGTGAAGTGTTATTTTTCATTACTCAGCTGTCATGGACCAATTGCCTCTGGAGATGAGGCAGGTTGGCCAGTAGCTGAGAGGGGACGATATGAGGGAACAAGAGCAGTGGCCCAGCTGTCACTGCTGGATGAAGTCCAATCTGAAGAATAGTACATCTGTATTGAGATATAATTCAATACATGGTACAACAACACTGTGATGGAGTGCTGAGATGGGGAAGAATCTGGCATCACAAAAAAAGTATTTCTCTAAACCCAGCTAGGTCATGGGATAAGTAATTAAGGATGTTTGAAAGGCTTAGTACTCTATGCAAAAGGTCTGCATTAGGGATGCCTGCTAGATGAGAAAGAATGGAGAAGGGGCTATAGTCATTAAGTTTACGTTCAGAGGGTCAATCCCCTTGACATGAACCTGGCAAGAGAATGGTAATATCTACCAAAAGAATTAGGGTTCCAAGAAATTCTGCCACATTTTTCAAAATGATATCACTGGATTAAAATTTGTTTAGCAGGAAAAGTGGCTGAAGGCTTGTGGGCAGACTGAGTTATCACTCCCATTTGCTACTCTTCTCCCTATTGACATGTTAAGGTCAGCAACTCCTTACAAGTAGACAACATTTGCCTGCTTTATGGTTGCTAGCTTAGGCTGATAAAATAAAATATGATAAAATAAAATATGAAGTGGCAGTGCATCAGGTCCAAACAGAGATTTCCTTCTCCTACAAGCATGGTATTCCTAGGACAGGTCAGCTCCTTCAGCTTGGACCCTGGAGGAAAAGAGATATGTGGGTCAGACCCACAGCCAACATTCAGATATTTTGTAACACAAATGGAGAATAACTGTTGGTATAAGCTACTGAGATTTTATGGTTGTCTTTTCCCACAAGAAAATTGACTAGCACCACATGGAATTCATGAATAAGTGGATAAGGCTGATTAATAACTCTCTGTCTTGAGCTACCCTGGATGTGCAAGGAATCCTAGAGTGTGCAGGTTGAGGACAAATGACACAGAGATGAAAAGAGGCACAGAGGGGCCTGGATACAGCAAAGCCAGGCCCAAAAGTAACTGTATACTCTTAAAGCCTATTTCTTATTTTTTTAATTAACATATAATGTATTATTTGCTTCAGGGGTATAGGTCTGTGAATCATCAATCTTACAAAATTCACAGCACTCAACATAGCACATACCCTCCCCAATGTCCATAACCCAGCCACCCTATCCCTCCTCCCCCACTCCAGCAACCCTCAGTTTGTTTCCTGAATTTAAGAGTCTCTTATGGTTTGCCTCCCTACCTGGTCCATCTTGTTTTATTTTCTCCCCCCCTTCCTCCTAGGGCTCCCAACCCTGCCTCTCAAATTCTTCACATTAAAAAGATCATATGATAATTGTCTTTCTCTGTTTCACTTATTTTGCTCAGCATGATACCTTCTATCTTTTGGGTAAATACCTAGTAGTGAAATTGCTGGGTCACATGGTAGCTCTATTTTCAACTTTTTTGAGGAAACTCCATACTGTTTTCTAGAGTGGCTGCACCAGCTTGCATTCCCACTAACAGTGTAGGAGGGTACCCCTTTCTCCACATTCCTGCCAACATCTGTTGTTTCCTGACTTGTTAATTTTAGCCATTGTGACTGGTGTGAGGTGATATCTCACTGTGGTTTTGATTTGTATTTCCCTGATGCTGAGTGATGTGGAGCATGTTTTCATGTGTCTGTTAGCCATTTGTATATCTTCTTTGGAGAAGTGTCTGTTCATGTTCTCTGCCCATTTTTTTGTGCATGGCATAAGGAAATGGTCCAGTTTCATTCTTCTGCATGTGGCTGTCCAATTTTCCCAACACCATTTGTTGAAGAGATTGTCTTTTTTCCATTGGACACTCTTTCCTGCTTTGTTGAAGATTAGTTGACCATAGAGTTGAGGATCCATTTTGGGGCTCCCTATTCTGTTCAATTGATCTAGATGTCTGTTTTTGTGCCATTACCATACTGTCTTGATTTTTACAACTTTATTATAGTGCGTGAAGTCTGGAATTATGAGGCTGCCAACTCTGGTTTTCTTTTCCAACATTCCTTTGGCTATTTGGGGTCTTTCCTGGTTCTATATACATTTTAGGATTATTTGTTCCATTTCTTTGAAAAAAAGTTGATAGTATTTTGATAGGGGTTGCATTAAATGTGTAGATTGCTCTAGGTAACATAGATATTTTCACAATATTTGTTCTTCCAATTCATGAGCATGGAACATTTTCCATTTCTTTGTGTCTTCTTCAATTTCTTTCATGAGTACTTTATGGTTTTCTGAGTACAGATTCTTTGCCTCTTTGCTTAGGTTTTGGGTGCAGTTGTAAATGAGATCTTATGGTTTTGGGTGAGATTGTAAATGGGATCGACTCCTTAATTTCTCTTTCTTCTGTCTTGCTGTTGGTGTATAGAAATGCAATAGGGGGGGAGGAGTCAAGATGGTGGAGAAGTAGTACGTTGAGACGTCAGATAGCAGGAGATCAGCTAGATAGCTTATCAAACCATTGCGAACACTACAAATCCAACAGGAGATCAAAGAGAAGAAGAGCAACAATTCTAGAAACAGAAATTCGACCACTTTCTGAAAGGTAGGACCAGTGGAGAAGTGAATCCAAAGTGATGGGAGATAGACCGTGGGGGGAGGAGCTGGCTCCCAGCAAGCGGCAGAGCAACACAGCACAAAATCAGGACTTTTGAAAAAGTCTGCTCCATTGAGGGACATCACTCCAGAGGCTAAACTGGGGTGAAATCCACGCATGTACAATGTGGCCCCAGGTCCTGCTGGGTCACAGATGGATCGGGGGTGTCTGAGTGTGGCAGAGCTCACAGGTATTAGAGCGGGGAAGCTGACTACAGAGACGGAGCTGAGGAGTGGGCTCTCTACTCCGGGTTACCTTGAACCATAATCCATGGCACAGGCCCCTGCTCTGTGAGTGGGGTCCCCACAAGATCCGGGGAGACACCCCCTGGAAGAGCTCAGGGATCTGTGGGCTTTGAAGACTCCAGACAGAGCTGTGAGCCAGAGACAGAGATGCTTGGTCACAGGCTGAGTAAGCTTGGAGCACAGTCGGAGACACTCCGGAGACGGGAGTGATTGAGCGCTTTTCTCTGAGGGTGCACTGAGGAGTGGGACCCTGAGTTCTCGGCTCCTCTGGACCAGAGATTGGGAGGCCTCCATTTTCATTCCAGTCCTCCGGAACTCTATGGAATGCGTCAGGGAACAAAATCTCCCAAAAGCGAACTCAAAACTCGAGTGGATTACGTAGCCTGGCCACTGGTAAGGGTGGTGCAGTTCTGCCTGGGGCAAAGACACTTGAGAATCACTACAACAGGCCCCTCCCCCAGAAAATCAACAAGAAATCCAGCCAAGACCAAGTTCACTGACCAAGGAGAACAGCAGAATTCCAGAGGAGGAGAAAGCAAAGCATGGAATTCATGGATTTCTCCCCCTGAATCTTTAGTCTTGCAAAGTTATTTAATTTTTTTTAATTTTATTTTTTTCTGCTAATTTTAAAAAAATTTTACCCTTTCCTCTTTTAACTTTTTTAACTAGTTTAATACCTTTCATTAAAAAAGTATTTTTTGAAACTTCCTTATTATAGTCATATTTTATCCTTCATTGTATCTAACTTTATTTTTTGTATACACATAGAGTTTTTTCTTATAAAAAATTTGGGGTGCAATTTTTTCTAATAGATCAAAATATACCTTAAATCTAGCACTGGGCTAGTTCTAGTCTCCAGCCCAAGCAAATTCTCTCCACTTCCTTTTTCTTTATTCTCCCAACCAACTTAACTTATCAACTCCCTTTTTAGAAATTAACATTTTTTTTCATCTTTATAGTCATATTCCATCCCTTCATTGTGTTTACCCTTATATGTTTTTCATTCTTTAAAATTTTGGGAGGTTGTTTCTTATAAGAGACCAAAATACTCCCCAAATTAAGTGGGTTACCCTGTTCTATTCACCAGTCTAATATATATATATATTTTTCATTTTTATATTTTTTCTTTATTTGTTTTATTTTTTTTATTATTATTATTTTACTTTTTATCCCCTTTTCCCCCCCATGATCTGTGTTCTCTTCTGATTTGGTTAAAGCACATTTTCCTGGGGTCTTTGCCACCCTTTTAGTATTTTATTTTCTCCTTCATATATTCTTACTGGACAAAATGACAAGGCAGAAATGCTCACGACAAGAAAAAAGGACGAGGCAGTACCAAAGGCTAGGGACCTAATCAATACGGACATTGGTAATATGTCAGATCTAGACTTCAGAATGATGATTCTCAAGGTTCTAGCTAGGCTTGAAAAAGGCATGGAAGATATTAGAGAAACACTGTTTGGGGAAATAAAAGTCCTTTCTAGAGAAATAAAAGAACTAAAATCTAACCAAGTTGAAATTTAAAAAGCTATTAATGAGGTGCAATAAAAAATGGAGGCTCTTACTGCTAGGATAAATGAGGCAGAAGAAAGTATTAGTGATGTAGAAGACCAAATGACAGAGAATAAAGAAGCTGAGAAAAAGAGAGACAAACAACTACTGGACCACGAGGGGAAAATTCCAGAGATAAGTGATACCATAAGACAAAACGACATTAGAATAATTGGGATTCCAGAAAAAAAGAAAGAGAGAGGGGAGCAGAAGGTATATTGGAGAGGATTATTGTAGAGAATTTCCCCAATATGGCAAAGGGAACAAGCATCAAAATCCAGGAGGTTCAGAGAACCCCCCTCAAAATCAATAAGAATAGGTCCACACCCCGTCACCTAATAGTAAAATTTACAAGTCTTAGTGACAAAGAAAAGATCCTGAAAGCAGCCCGGGAAAAGAAGTCTGTAACATACAATGGTAAAAATATTAGATTGGCAGCAGACTTATCCACAGAGACCTGGCAGGCCAGAAAGAGCTGGCATGATATATTCAGAGTACTAAATGGGAAAAACATGCAGCCAAGAATACTATATCCAGCTAGGCTATCGTTGAAAATAGAAAGAGAGATTAAAAGCTTCCAGGACAAACAAAAACTGAAAGAATTTGCAAATACCAAACCAGCTCTACAGGAAATATTGAAAGGGGTCCTCTAAGCAAAGAGAGAGCCTAAAAGTAGTAGATCAGAAAGGAACAGAGACAGTATATAGTAACAGTCACCTTACAAGAAATACAATGGCACTAAATTCATATCTCTCAATAGTTACCCTGAATGTTAATGGGCTAAATGCCCCAATCAAAAGACACAGGGTATCAGAATGGATAAAAAACCAAAACTCATCAATATGCTGCCTACAAGAAACTCATTTTAGACCCTTCCAGAAAAACACTTCCAGATTTAAAGTGAGGGGTAGAAAATAATTTACCATGCTAATGGACATCAGAAGAAAGCTGGGGTGGCAATCTTTATATCAGAAAAATTAGATTTTAAGCCAAAGACTATTAATAAGAGATGAAGGAGGACACTATATCATACTCAAAGGGTCTGTCCAAAAAGATCTAACAATTTTCAATATCTATGCCCTTAACGTGGGAGCAGCCAACCATATAAACCAATTAATAACAAAATCAAAGAAACACATCAACAGTAATACAGTAATAATAGGGGACTTTAACACTCCCCTCACTGAAATGGACAAATCATCCAAGCAAAAGATCAACAAGGAAATAAAGGCCTTAAGTGACACACTGGACCAGATGGACATCAGAGATATATTCAGATCATTCCATCCCAAAGCAACAGAATACATATTCTTCTCTAGTGCACATGGAACATTCTCCAGAATAGATCACATCCTGGGTCCTAAATCAGGTCTCAACCAGTATCAAAAGATTGGGATAATTCCCTGCATATTTTCAGACCACAATGCTCTGAAGCTAGAACTCAATCTCAAGAGGAAATTTGGAAAGAACCCAAAAACATAGACACTAAACAGCATCCTTCTAAAGAATGAATGGGTCAACCAGGAAATTAAAGAAGAATTTAAAAAATTTATGGAAACAAATGATAATGAAAACACAACGGTTCAGAATCTGTGGGACACAGCAAAGGCATTCCTGAGAGGAAAATATATAGTGATACAAACCTTTCTCAAGAAACAAGAAAGGTCTCAAGTACACAACCTAACCCTACACCTAAAGGAGCTGGATAAAGAACAACAAAGAAAGCCTAAACCCACCAGGAGAAGAGAAATCATAAAGATCAGAGCAGAAATCATTGAAATAGAAACCAAAAAACAATAGAACAAATCAATGAAACTAGGAGCTGGTTCTTTGAAATAATTAATAAAATTGATAAACCCCTGGCCAGACTTAACAAAAAGAAAAGAGAAAGGACCCAAATAAATAAAATCATGAATGAAAGAGGAGAGATCACAACCAACACCAAAGAAATACAAACAATTATAAGAACATACTATGAGCAACTCTACACCAACAAATTTGACAATCTGGAAGAAATGGATGCATTCCTAAAGACATATAAACTACCTCAACTGGACCAGAAAGAAATAGAAAACCTTAACAGACACATAATCAGTAAGGAGATTGAAACAGTCATCAAAAATCCCCAAACAAACAAAAGCCTAGGGCCAGATGGCTTCCCAGGGGAATTCTATCAAACATTTAAAGAAGAATTAATTCCCATCCTCCTGAAATTGTTCCAAAAAATAAAAATTGAAGGAAAACCCTCAAACTCATTTTATAAGGCCAGCGTCTCCTTGATCCCAAAACCAGACAAGGGTCCCATCAAAAAAGAGAGTAATCAATATCCTTGACTAACACAGATGTGAAAATTCTCACCAAAATAGTAGCCAATAGGATCCAACAGTACATTAAAAGGATGATTCACCACGACCAAGTGGGATTTATTCCTGGGCTGCAAGGTTGGTTCAACATCCGCAAATCAATCAATGTTATACAATACATTAATAAACGAAAAAACAAGAACCATATGATACTCTCAATAGATGCTGAAAAATCATTCAACAAAGTACAGCATCCCTTACTGATCAAAACCCTACAAAGTGTATGGATAGAGGGCACATACCTCAATATTATCAAAGCCAGGACGGGAGGAGATTATGCTGAGTGAAATAAGTCAAGCAGAGAGAGTCAATTATCATATGGTTTCACTGATTTGTGGAGCATAATAAGTAGCATGGAGGACAAGGGGAGTTGAGAGGAGAAGGTAGTTGAGGGAAATTGGAAGGGAGGTGAACCATGAGAGACTATGGACTCTGAAAAACAATCTGAGGGTTTTGAAGGGGCGGGGGGTGGGAGGTTGGGGGAACCAGGTGTGTGGGTATTGGAGAGGGCATGGATTGCATGGAGCACTGGGTGTGGTGCAAAAACAATGAATACTGTTACACTGAAAATAAATTAAAAAAAATTTTTTTTTAAAGCCATCTATGAAAAACCCACTGCAAATATCATTCTCAATGGAGAAAAACTGAAAGCTTTTCCACTAAGGTCAGGAACACAGCAGGGATGTCCATTATCACCACTGCTATTCAACATAGTACTAGAAGTCCTAGCCTCTCCAATCAGACAACAAAAAGAAATTAAAGGCATCCAAATTGGCAAAGAAGAAGTCAAACTATCACTCTTTGCAGATGATATGATACTATATGTGGAAAACCTAAAAGACTCCATTCCAAATCTGTTAGAACTTGTACAGGAATTCAGTAAAGTGTCAGGATATAAAATCAATGTACAGAAATCAGTTGCATTTCTTTACACCAACAACAAGATAGAAGAAAGAGAAATTAAGGAGACAATTCCATTTACAATTACACCCAAAATAATAAGATACCTAGGAATAAACCTAACCAAAGAGGCAAAGAATCTATACTCAGGAAACTATAAAGCACTCATGAAAAAAATTGAGGAAGACACAAAGAAATGGAAAAATGTTCCATGCTCATGGATTGGAAGAACAAATACTGTGAAAGTATCTATGCTACCTAAAGCAATCTACACATTTAATGTAATCCCTATCAAAATCCCATCCATTTTTTTCAAAGAAATGGAACAAATAATCCTAAAATGTATATGGAACCTGAAAAGGTCCAAATAGCCAGAGGAATGTTGAAAAAGAAAGCCAAAGTTGGTGGCATCACAATTCTGGACTTCAAGTTCTATTACAAAACTGTCATCATCAAGACTGTATGGTATGGGCACAAAAACAGACACATAGATCAATGGAACAGAATAGAGAGCCCAGAAATAGACCCTCAACTCTATGGCCAACTAATCTTTGACAAAGCAGGAAAGAATGTCCAATGGAAAAAAAGACAGCCTCTTCAACAAATGGTGTTGGGAAAATTGGACAGCCACACACAGAAAAATGAAATTGGACCATTTCCTTACACCACACATGAAAATAGACTCAAAATGGATGAAGGACTTCAATGTGAGAAAGGAATCCATCAAAATCCTTGAGGAGAACAGAGGCAGCAACCTCTTTGACCTCAGCCAAAGAAACGTCCTCCTAGGAACATCGCCAAAGGCAAGGGAAGCAAGGGCAAAAATGAACTATTGGGACTTCATCAAGATCAAAAACTTTTTCACAGCAAAGGAAACAGTTAACAAAACCAAAAGATAACTGATATAATGGGAGAAGATATTTGCAAATGACATATCAGATAAAGGGCTAGTATCCAAAATCTTTAAAGAGCTTAGCAAACTCAACACCCAAAGAACACATAATCCAATCAAGAAATGGGCAGAGGACATGAACAGACATTTCTGCAAAGAAGACATCCAGATGGCCAACAGACACATGAAAAAGTGCTCCACATCACTCGGCATCAGGGAAATACAAATCAAAACCACAGTGAGATACCACCTCACACCAGTCAGAATGGCTAAAATTAACAAGTTAGGAAATGACAGATGCTGGTGAGGATGCAGAGAAAGGGGAACCCTCCTACACTGTTGTGGGAATGCAAGCTTGTGCAACCACTCTGGAAAACAGCATGGAGGTTCCTCAAAAAGTTGAAAATAGAGCTACCTTATGACCCAGCAATTGCACTACTGGGTATTTACCCTAAAGATACAAACATAGTGATCCAAAGGGGCACATGCACCCGAATGTTTATAGCAGCAATGTCCACAATAGCCAAACTATGGAAAGAACCTAGATGCCCATCAACAGATGAATGGATAAATAAAATGTGGTATATATACAATGGAATACTATGCAGTCATCAAAAGAAATGAAATCTTGCCATTTGCGACAATGGATGGAACTAAGGGTATTATGCTTAGGGAAATAAGTCAATCGGAGAAAGACAACTATCATATGCTCTCCCTGATATGAGGAAGTGGAGATGCAACGTGGGGGGTTTAGGGGGTAGGAAAAGAATAAATGAAACAAGATGGGATTGGGAGGGAGACAAACCATAAGAGAATCTTAATGTCACAAAACAAACTGAGGGTGGCTGGGGAGGGGGTAGGGAGAGGGTGGTGTGGTTATGAACATTGGAGAGGGTATGTGCTATAGTGAGTGCTGTGAAGTGTGTAAACCTGGCAATTTACAGACCTGTAACCCTGAGGCTAAAATGTTTATTAAAAAATAAAAAGAAAAGAAAAGAAAGAAATGTAACTGATTTCTGTGCATTGATTTTATATCCTGACACTTCACTGATTTCTAGCAGTTTTGGAGTGGATTCTTTCGAGTTTCCCACATAAAGTATCATATCATCTACAGAGAGGGAGAGTTTGTCTTCTTCTTTGCTGATTCAGATGCATTTTATTTCTTTTAGTTGTCTGATTTCTGAGGCTAGGACTTCCGGTACTGTGTTGAATAGTAGTGGTGATAATGGACACCCTGCCATGTTCCTGATCTTAGGGGAAAAGCTGTCAGTTTTTCCCCACTGAGAATGATATTTGCTGTGTGCTTTTCATAGTTGGCTTTGATTATACTGAGGTTAAGTATCCTCTATCCCTACACTGTGATGAGTTTTGATTAAGAAAGGATGCTGTGCTTTGTCAAATACCTTTTCAGCAGCTATTGAGAGTATCATAGGGTTCTCGTTCTTTTTTTTTTTTTTTATTGTATCCCATTGATTGATTTGTGGATGTTAAGCCAACCTTGCAGCCCAGGAGTAAATCCCACTTGGTCGTGGTGAATCATCCTTTTAATGTACTGTTGGATCCTATTAGCTAGTATTTTGGTGAGAATTTTTGCATCCGTGTTCATCAAGGATATTGGTCTGTAATTCTCCTTTTTGATAGGGTCTTTGGTTTGGGGATCAAGGTAACGCTGGCCTCATAAAATGAGTTTGGAAGTTTTCCTTCCATTTCTATCTTTTGGCACAGTTTCAGGAGATTGGAATTAATTCTTTAAACGTTTGATAGAATTCCCCTGAGAAGCAGTCTCACCCTGGGCTCTTGTTTGTTTGGAGATTTTTGATGACTGCTTCAATCTCCTCACTGGTTGTTGGTCTGTTCAGGTTTTCTATTTCTTTCTGGTTCAATTTTGGTAGTTTATATTATTGTAGGAATGCATCCATTTCCCCCAGATTGTCAAATTTGGTGGTGTAAAGTTACTCATAATATGTTCTTCTAATTGTTTGTATTTCTTTGGTATTGGTTGTGATCTCTCCTCTTTCCATCATGATTTTATTAATTTGGGTCCTTTCTCTTTTCTTTTTGATAGGTCTGGCCATGGGTTTAACAATCTTATTAACTCTTTCAAAGAACCAGCTCTTCGTTTTGTTGATCTGTTCTACTGTTCTCTTGTTTTCTATTTCATTGATTTTTCCTCTGATCTTTATTATTTATCTTCTCCTGCTGGGTTTAGGCTTTCTTTGCTGTTCTTTCTCCAGCTTCTTTAGGTAGAGTTATGTTGTGTACTTGAGACCTTTCTTGTTTCTTGAGAAAGATATGTATTGCTTTATACTTTCCTCTCAGGACCACCTTTGCTGTGTCCCAGAGATTTTGAAGAGTCGTGATTTCATTTTCATTTTTTTATGAATTTTTAAAAATTCTTCTTTAATTTCCTGGTTGGCCCACCCATTCTTTAGCAGATGCTCTTTAGCTTCTATGTATTTGAGTTCTTTCCATCTTTCCTCTTGTAGTTGAGTGTTTGTTTCAAAGATTGTGGTCTGAAAATATGCAGGGAATGATCCCAATCTTTTGGTACTGGTTGAGACCTGATCTGTGACCCAGGATGTGATCTATTCTGGAGAATGTTCCATTTGCATGAGAGAAGAATGAGTATTATGTTGCTTTGGGATGGAATGCTCTGAATATATCTGTGATGTCCATCTGGTCCAGTGTGTCATTTAAGACCTTTATTTCCTTGTTGATCTTTTGCTTAGATGATCTGTCCACTTCAGTAAGGGGCCTGTTAAAGTCTCCTACTATTATTGTATTATTGTCATGTTTGTTGATGTTGTTATTAATTGGTTTATATAATTGACTGCTCCCATGTTAGGGGCATGGATATTTAAAATTTTTAGATCTTATTGTTGGACAGACCCTTTAAGTATGATATAGTGTCCTTCCTCATCTCTTATTATAATCTTTGGCTTAAAGTCTAATTTATCTTATAAAAGGATTGCCACCCCAGCTTCATTTTAAGGTCTGTTAACATGGTAAATTGTTTTCCACCCCTCACTTTAAATCTGGAAGTGTTTTTGTGTCTAAAGTGAGTGTATTGTAAGCAGCATATCTATGGGTTGTTTTTTATCTGTGTGATACACAGATGTGTCTTTTGATTGGGGCATTTAGCCCATTTATATTCAGGGTAACTATTGAGTGATATGAATTTAGTGCCATTGTATTGTTTGTAAGGTGACTGTTACCGTATGTTGTCTCTGTTCCTTTCTGGTCTGTCACTTTTAGATCCTCTCTTTGCTTAGAGGACCCCTTTCAGTATTTCCTGTAGGGCTGGTTTAGTGTTTGCAATTTATTTTAATTTTTGTTTGTCCTGGAATCTTTTTATCTCTCCTTCTATTTTCAATGACAGCCTAGCTGGATATAGCAGCTGGATATAGCTGGATATAGCTGCATATTTTTCTCATTTAGTGCTCTCAATATATCATGCCTGTCCTTTCTGGCCTGCCAGGTGTCTGTGGATAGGTCTGCTGCCAGTCTAATATTTCTACCATTGTATGTTATAGACCTCTTGTTCTGAGCTGCTTTGGGGATTTTCTCTTTGTCACTGAGACTTGTAAGTCTTACCATTATATGAGGGGGTGTGGACCTAGTTTTATTGATTTTGAGAGGGGGTTCTCTGTGCCTCCTGGATTTTGATGCTTGTTCCCTTTGCCAAATTAGGGAAATTCTCTGATATAATTTGCTCCAATATACCTTCTGCCCCCCTCTCTATTTCTGCTTCTTTTGGGATCCCAATTATTCTCATATTGTTTCATCTTATGGTATCACTTATCTCTTGAAGCTTCCTCTCATGGTCCATTAGTTGTTTGTCTCTCTTTGCTCAGCTCCTTTATTCTTCATCATTTGGTCTTCTATATCATTAGTTCTTCTACCTCATTTAATCTAGCAGTAAGAACCTCCATTATTTATTGCATCTCATTAATAGATTTTTTTCTTTCAACTTGGTTAGATTTTAGTTCCTTTATCTCTCCAGAAGGGGATTTTCTAATATCTTCTATACTTTTTTGAGCACAGCTAGCACCTTGATAATTGTCGTTCTGATCTCTAGTTCTGACATATTATTAATGTCCGTATTGATTAGGTCCCTAGCCATCAATACTGCCTCATGTTCTTTTTTCTTTCTTTTTTTTTGTGTTGAGTTTTTCTGCCTTGCCTATTTATCCAGATAATAGATGAATGAGAGGGGGGAAAAAAAAACTAAAAGGGTAGCAAGGACCCCAGAAAAATATACACTAACCTAATTGGAAGAGAATCAATACCAAGGGTGGAGAATACATACATATATATATATATATATATATATATATATATATATATATATATACTGCTGAATAAAACAGAGCCATGCACTTCAATTTGAGTATATTTTGGTCTGTTAGAAGAAACTGCCTCCCAAATTTTAAAGAAATAAAAACTTGTATATATACAAAAATAAGAGTAAATACAGTGAAAAGATGGAATATTACTTTAAAGATGAAAATTTAAAAAGATTCTAAAAAAAGAATTAATAAGAAGTTCATTGGGTGATGGGTATTAAGGAGGGCACATAGTGCATGGAGCACTGGGTGTGGTACATAAACAATGAACCTCAGAACACTGAATTAAATTAAATAAAATTAAATTAGGAAAAAGAAAAAGAAAAAAAGAGGAAAGAATGTGATCAGGATATTGCGTATTTCTTATGGGTCATAAAAACCTGGATAATTATCCCAGATCCAAATTGGTATGAAGAAAAAGACCATTGGAAATACTTGCTACCCAACTTCTTTTTTAATCAGCTGCCAAATTCAATTCAGCATATCACAGTTCATTTTTTTGTTCGTGATGTTTTCCTGAGGTAGCTCTTTCCATACTTGAGAATCCTCTACTTTCATATTTTCGTAGTATTTAGTAGATTATCCCCGTTTTATATTCCAAATTATTTCTGTGTTTTAGGACCAGAACCAATGTCTCATCTTTAATACAGCCATTTCATATCTCCCTGGTTAAAAGGAGAAGGTATCCCTTCTGTGAGATTTAAGGATACTAATTTCCTCCTTGCTTGGGGGCAAGATTTAGGCTGTAAGATTTTCAGGGATAGATATGGCTTATTAGCCCAATTCTCATCCAGTATCATTTTGTGATTTCTGTACTTAATTTTTTTTTAAGATTTTATTTATTTATTTGATAGAGAGAGATCACAAGTAGGCAGAGTCAGGCAGAGGGGAGGAGGAAGCAGGCTCCCTGCTGAGCAGAGAGCCAGATGAAGGGCTCGATCCCAGGACCCTGAGATCATGACCTGAGCTGAAGACAGAGGCTTAACTCACTGAGCCACCCAGGTGCCCCTGTACTTAATATTTTAATAACTATCTGTTTATATTTTGTAAGTCCTATAAAATATAATTTATGGGGAAATTCTCCCAAATTCTGTTTTCAAATTCTGTTTACCACTAGGATACTATTGTTCTTTTAGCCTGTTACATGAACTTGACTCTAAAGCCTATTTCTTGAGATACATTCAGGGTCATTCTTAAAATCATTTTTGCCCAGAGAAAAATGATGGTCAAAAACTGAGTTGTTCAAACCTGAAAACGCAAGTGCTCTAATCTCATTCTATTACATATAGCTGTCTAGTTTTCCCAGCACTATTTATTGAAGAGTCTGTATTTCCCCATTTGTGTACTCTTACGTCCTTTGTCATACATTAATTGATCATGTAACTTTATTTCTGGGCTTTCTGGTCTGTTCTATTGATCCATTGTCTATTTTTGTGCTAGAACCATGTTGTTTTGATTACTACAGCTTTGTAGTATATCTTGAAATCCAGAATTGTGATATCTCTGGATTGTTCTTCCTTCTCAAGATCACTTTGACTATTTGGGGTCTTTTGTAATTCTATACAAATTTTAGTATTATTTGTTCCAGTTTTGTGAAAAATTCTGTTGTTATTTTAATAAGGATTACATTGAATCTCTAGATTGTTTTGGATAGTATGAACATTTTAACATGGACTATTTTTCCATTTGTTTGTGTCATCTTTAATTTCTTTCATCAGTGTTCTATAGTTATGAGTATAGGTCTTTCATCTTTTTGGTTAAGTTTTTTGTGGGTATTTTATTCCTTTTTTGCAATTGTAAATGGGATTGTTTTCTTAATGTCTCTTTCTGCTTCTTCATTATTGGTGTACAGAAATGTTACAAGTTGTACAAATTTAGTGAATTCATTTATTAGTTCTAGTAGTTTTTTGGTGGAGTCTTTAGAGTTATCTATTTATAGCATTATGTCATCTACATATAGTGACAGTTTAATTTCTTTTTCTCGTCTGATTCCTGTGCCTAGAACTTCCAGTACCATGTCGAAGAAGTGTTGCAAGAATGTCCACTCTTGCATCTTGTTCTTTCCCTGATTTTAGAGGAAAATCTTTCAGTTTTTCACAGTTGCATATGATGTTAGCTGTGCAATTTTCATATATGGCCTTTATTATGTTAAGGTGTGTTCCCTGTCAACCCACTTTGTTGAGAGATTTTATCATGAGTTGATGAAAAGTTTTATCAAACTTTTATGCATCTATGGAGAAAATAATATAATGTTTATCCTTCATTTTGTTTCTGTGGTGTATCACATTAATTGATGTACAAATATTGAACCATCCTTGTATCCCTGGGATAAATCCCATATGATCATGGTGAATGGTTCCTTTTAGTGTATTTTCATATGTGGCTTGCTAATATTTTTGAGGGGTTTTGCACCTATGTTCATAGGGGATACAAAGTCATTAAAAAGGATGAGATCATGTCATTTGAGACAACATAGGTGGACCTAGAAAGTATTATGTTAAGTGAAGTAAGTCAGGCTGAGAAAAACAAATACCATATGATTTCACTTCTATGTGGAATATAAATAATAAGACAAATGAATAAAAAACAAACAGAAAACAGAATCATACCTATAAATACGGAACAAACTAATGGTTGCCAGAGGAGAGGAAGGTGGGGCAATGGATAAAATGGGTGCAGGGGAGTGGGAGATACAGGCTTCCAGTTAAGCAATGAATGAATAAGTCATGGAAATAAAAGGCACAGCATAATGAATATAATCTAAAATATTGGAATAGCAATGTATGGTGACTAATGGTAAGTACATTTGTGGTGAACATAGCATAATGTATAAGCTTGTTGAATCATTATGTTTTGCACCTGAAACTGAGGTAGCATTGTGTGTCAACTATACTAAATAACAAACAAACAAACCCTGAAAAACCAGGTAAAGAAGTTATGGTGACTTGACTTCCTTCAAATTTATAGCAAATATATTTTCTCATGGGATGAAACAAGTATACTGATACCAGAAGCACTTTGTTTTTTATGCAACCACCACTCCAAAATCTAGCCATTTCCCACAAGTTAATCTACTTTTACCCAGATAGGTATGTATCTATATACAGGGAGGGAAGCTGAATCTAAAACATTGCTGGAAACCTCAAGTCATTTGTATATTCCAGAAGTTGCCTTGAACAAGGAATACAGAATTTGTTCAAACATTTCAAAACAGCCAAATTAACTTTATAAATAAATGTTTTGGAATTCAGACAAAAAGTGGTTCTCATGGGAGAAGTGAGTCCAGAGAGTAATCTAGCATCAAAAGGCATGGTCATGAGGGAGGACAAGCTTATAGTTGGAAAGGACCTTCCTTGTGAATTAGCCCACTGATTCTCCTAAAATGCAAAGATTCCCTGCAGAGCCTATCCGGTAGAGAAAGCTACACTGGGAGGCATTCTATCTCATTCTGAAAAAGGTTGTTTTTTTTTTTCTTGTTATATGTTCATTTCTTATTACTGGTCTTATTCATTCTTCTTGAGGCTTCCTCTTCTTGATCCTAGTTCTGGCATTTGCAGATATATAGAATACAGAGATTACTTCATTGCAGAATATGTTTTTACATAGATGAAGACTTTTATTATGTATGACTCCTAGGATAAATATTCTAGGTTTCTCTATATAAGATGGTTTTCAGATTCCCTTTTACCTTTTTTTACATTATCTTTGTCATTCCTGAAAATAAACTGCCCTGTTCCCACAAAAATGATTCACCTAAGGATGTTTCTATGAGTTTCCTGAATGAGTCATCATGACTATATCTCAATTCCACTTTTTTCTTTATGAAAGGAATTTATGATCTTTTTCCATTTTTTCAGAGTTAACAGAACTAATAAAAATCTTTTTAAAGTGTGTATATGAATAAATGTTACAAATTTTTCAACACTGATGGATATTAAGAGGAGAAAAAGTATTCTAATATTCTCTAGAATTTATTTTTTAAAGTATTAATAAGGTACATTTAATTTTTCCACATCCACTGGAGATATATTGCAATGTATATGTTGATGAGAATGTTTTCAATAGATGTATTTTAGAATGAAAAAAAAATTCTAGCTATAGTAATGCCTACAGAGAACTCAGAACTATTGAAACCTTTTGTTTCAATCATTGTCACTATTTTGACAACCTTGTCACAGGAGTTGTTCCTGTGATGTGTCACTTGTCTAAAATCCCATTCCTTCCTCAAATGAATCATCACCAAGCCAGGAGTCTTTTATACCTTGCAAGTGACTTTTTGTAATACAGGCTATCACTTTTTTTTTTTTTCAAATAAATTACATTTCATTTTTCTGTTGCTAATCCTTTTTGTTTATCAGTGTTGGTTTATTTATTTTTTCATTTTGATTCTATTTTCCGCAGCTGTGACAGCAGCAAATATATCTTCACTTGAACTTCTGATAAAAGTACTAACCATTGTGTACTGGTGACACACCATTAAGGATCCTCTTTCAATCTGACATAGATCTGGTAAGTATTCAATAAAGATGTAATGAAGTATTTCTTTCCTACCCACAGCGTTAATTGGTCCATCAAGATACAGATTCATTTGTCAAGTACTCAGCTAAAATTGACATATACAACACATTCTAGTCTAAAGGTAATAGCCACACATTCAATTGACCCTGACTTACTCCTAGTGAACTCCACTAGGAGTGGTGGACTCCACTCTGGACCAGTAAGACTGACTTGGAGGAATCATTCAATAATTTTAGCTATTAATATCACTGCTGTCCATTCATATCAAACAACACACTATTACCTAATTGCTCCCAAATACATTGCTTTATTTTTTTTTCTTTTTATTTAATTTAAATTCAATTAGCCAACTTATAGTACATCATTATTTCCAGATTTGGAGTTCAGTAATTCATCAGTTGAGTATAACACCCAGTGCTCATCCCATCACATGGCCTTCTTAATTCTTGTCACCCAGTTACACCAACCTCCCACCCATCTCCCCTCCAGCAACCCTCAGTTTTTTTTCCCCAAACTTAAGAGTCTCTCATGGTTTGTCTCCTTCTCTGATTTCTTCCCATTCTGTTTTTCATTCAGTTCCTCTATGATTTTTTGCACTGTTTCTTATATTCTTTACATGAGTGAAATCATATGATAATTGTCTTTCTCTGATTGACTTATTTAACTCAGTGTAATACCCTCCAGTTCCATCCACATAGATGTAAGTGGTGAGGTGTCATACTTTCTCTTGGCTGAGATATATATATATATATATATATATATATATATATATTCTTTCACATCTTCTTTATGGATTTTATGTATATATATATATATATATATATATATATATATATATATATTCACATCTTCTTTATGGATCTATCTGTCAATGGGCATCTTGGCTCTTTCCATAGTTTGGCTTTTGTGGATATTGCTGCTATAAACACTGGGGTGCAGATGCCCCTTCAGGTCACTACATTTGTGTCTTTAGGGTAAATACCTAATAGTGCAATTGCTGTGTTGTAGGGTAGCTCTATTTTTAACTTCTTGAGGAATCTCCATACTGTTTTCTGGAGTGGCTGCACCAGCTTGCATTCCCAACATCAGAGTAAGAGAGTTCCCCTTTCTCCATATCCTCACCAACATTTGTTGTTTCCTGACTTGCTAATTTTAGCCATTCTGACTGGTATGAGGTGTTATCTCATTGAGGGTTTGATTTGTATTTTTGTGATGCCAAGTGATGTTGAGCTTTTTTTTCATGTGTCTGTTGGCCATTTGTATATCTTCTTTGGAAAAATGTCTGTTCATGTCTTCTGAGCATTTCTTGACTGAATTATTTGTTTTGGGGTGTTGCATTTTGTAAGTTCTCTACAGAGCTTGGATACTAGTCCTTTATCTGATCTGTCACCAAACACATTACTTTAAAAACCTGACAGACTGTCAGTTTAAAAAGACAAGCCTTTATTTTCTGAAACCAGAGGCTAGTTAAGATGGACTTCAGTTTAGCTACCCAGCTCTACAAACAATCTAGCACCAAGAATATACTGGGCCACATTTACAGATTTAGTCTTGAAATTCCTTAACTCCAAAAATATCTCATTTTACACATCTGATGACCTTAGAACTGTTCTAAGTTCAAGGGTAATGGTGCAGAGAATAGCTTAACATTAGGTCTTTACTCTCAGGTAACTCTTAATCTGGCAAATAAATACAAGTTAAATATGAAGGTAAAGTTTTCTTCATTCTTATACCTCAGTTTGTGGCATAGAACCTTGCTTGGTAACAGGTGCTTAGATAAGTCTGATGAATGGGTAATTAGCAATCAGAAGAGAGCTTGTTGGTGTGGCAACTACTGTGTGTGTGTACAGTGTATTCTGCATTCCAGCTCTTCAAATGCTTCCAAGTTCTCAGAATCCGCATTCTGGTGTGAAGCGCACAGTCTGGGGATACCGAATGCTCAGAGTTAGAGTGACTTGCAGACATTCACCTGGCAGAAAGTAACAGAGCTGAGGTCACACTCTGATCTACAGAATATGTCATCTGCAGATTCTAAATCATTCTCCTCCAAAGTGGAAAAAAAGATAGGAAGCTTCTATATTTTTACATACTTATGCCTTTTCTTATGGAAGAGGCTGATAAACTATTTTTTATTCATTACCATTGCATCAAGACAACAAAACTGCTCCTATGTGACTTGAAATAGTAAATGCAAAGAGAACCCAACCTGGGCAATATGGAGATCAGGCCAAAGAACTCGTCAGTGAGCACCATCAGGCCATCCAGTTAGGGTAGGCAGGCAGTTTAGTGCACATCCTTGGGGGCATAGTAACTCATAGACTTTCATGTATTTTATAGCAATTCTCTGGCAGATGGCAGTAGAGGGTCTTATTCTAACAAGAGCAATGCATTATGTCAGTATTCTGAAAGACAGAAGTTGGGTGTTTTGTAAAAGATATGTCTTCTTTTTCTTATCTTAATACAGGTGGTTTTTTTGCAGGGGGGGGCTGATGATTATCTAGTGCTAGTCCTTCTTTTTAAGTTTTCTTTAACATATTATAAATTTTTTTGAAAATGAGATCTATATTACTAAAAAATAATCTATTTTATTTTTCATTTATTTTTTAAGATTGTATTTATTTGTGTGTGTGTGTGTGTGTGTGAGAGAGAGAGAGAGAGATAGCATGCACGCACAAGCAGGGAGAGGCACAGAGTGAGAGAGACAAGCAGACTCCCCACTAAGCAGGGAGCTCCCACTGTGGAGCTCAATCCCAGGACCCCGAAATCATGACCTGAGCTGAAGTGAGATGCTTCACCAACTGAGCCACCCAGGTGCCCCCCAAATAGTTTATTTTTAGTACTTCATTTTAATCAGGTTCCTCAATGTAATACACTTCTATTTAATTTTTCCCAATGTAATTGTCTAAGATCTTAGAGTTTGGAAAAATTGCAGTTGCAGTTACCAATAACAGACTACCATATATGGCACATACACAGAAAATGAAAAAGTAGTTTTCAAATATTATTTATATTGTTCACGTATCTATATGAGTTATTGCTCTATACCCAAGACAATAATTTTCTTAAATGTTTTTTTCAGTTTTCCTAGGTTATTATTAATATTTGATATCACTGTGCTTTGTTTCTTCAAAGTAGGATGAAAGCAACATTTTAAAAAATCTAACAATTTTTTTTAAAGAATCTATTTTTTTATTTAAAATAAGAACAAGAGGAAATGGAGAGCCCATTATGCTTTGAAATCCCACAAGGATAAATGGAAAGAACTGGTAAGAACTTGGACAGTATATAATAAGCCTTTAAAATTTTACACATTTCATTCTCTTCATTGTTCATTTTAGAGAGCCTACTGCTCTCTAAATATCTCTCTATATCATTGCCCAGCAGAAAACAACATGAGAAATGTTTGCATTTCATGTATCTTGTGCAGTGTAGTCATTTAATTCATATTTATTAAATCCAGAGCTGTACTAAGTCTCCCAGGGATTTCCCAAAGTAAAACCAAAGAACATAGGCTTTGGGGTCAGAGACGCTAAGGTTTAATTTCCAACTACTGTTACGGATATAGAATATTACTATCTTCATTTTCCTCATGGTGAGATTCATGGACCTCATTGGTGAAATGGGATGAATAAAACCTGCAGGTTTGGGAGCAATAAAGGATATAAATTATGCAAGTGTTGAGTGCAGTATTTCATACATTGTTGGGCTCAGTCAGGTGAAGCTTAGAGATAGAAATGTGTGATGGTGAAGAGTTCAGATTGAGTGAAAGCCAAGCTCTACCTCTCCTAGCCTGTATGACCTATGATAGGTCCCTACAGCTTTCAGAGCCTCATTTCCTCTCTGTAGAATAGCTGTTTGGGAGTTATTAGACACAATGTATGCCCAAAGGTCATTGATGCTACCCCCTAGCATTTCTGATCCAGACTCCCAGGCATGGCTGGCTCCCCTTGACACTAGGCTTGGACATGTGACATGGACATTAGCCCATGACACCCAGTCACATGTCACCTTTAGGTGAATGCTTTGAGGCAGGATTTGATTTGGTATACCCTTCCCTGCCTCTGCCAAGCAGTAAAAAATAACAGAGCTCGGTCCATGGCCAATCCAAACTGAACACAGAGAATGAGTGAGAAATAAGCCTTTCTTGCTTTCCACCACTGAAAATTATGAAGATATTTTATTATTACAGGATAGCCTGCCCCATCTTAACTAAAGGAGCACATGGAGTGCCTGCACTAGTGCCTGACACATAATCAGTGCTGAGTAAATGTTTATTATTAGTAGCAGTAACAGTAATATTTATATTTGAAAAAGCCCCAGCTCTACCTAGCTGTATCTAAGCTGGTAATGAACTTCATGATTTTAAGGTCTCTGGATTCTCATGGAGAAATGGGTTTAGGATTTGGCATAAGAAAACTTTTTAGGGTTTTGGAGGGGAGGAGGTGGAGGGATGGGTGAGCCTGGTGGTGGGTATGAAGGAGGGCACGTACTGCGTGGAGCACTGGGTGTGGACCATAAACAATGAATCTTGGAACACTGAAAAAGTGAAATAAAATTAAAAAAAAAAAGTACAAAAACCCTACTTCAAACATATTGACTGATCATGTAGGCATCTAACCGTGACTCATTTCTGAGCCATAATTTCCTTACCTGTAAAATGAGGATGAATGGTGATGGTGGACAAAATCGACAAGATGGACATAGAGTGCAGTGCCAAAGTGGGGTCAGCACCTAACAGTCTTTGCTGCCCTTCTCTTTCTTTCTCCCTGTGATGACCTATTTTGTAGCCACCAACTGCAGCTCCTCCTACTTTAACAACTTATGTCCCTCCCAACTTATCCAGATCTCTCCTCCTCATCATTGGCTCCTCCATGAGGAGATGGAGAGCATATTGCTAATTTGTTAATTTTGCTATCAGCAACTTGAAGAAACATTATGTCCAGTGAGAGACTAACCAAAATATTCTATGGACTGGGGCACCTGGGTGGCTCAGTGGGTTAAAGCCTCTGCCTTCAGCCCAGGTCATGATTCCAGAGTCCTGGGATCGAGCCCCACATCAGGCTCTCTGCTCTGCGGGGAGCCTGCTTCCTCCTCTCTCTCTCTCTGCCTGCCTCTCTGCCTACTTGTGATCTCTGTCTGTCAAATAAATAAACAAAATCTTTAAAAAAATATATTCTATGGATTTTAGTTAGTTCCATTGGCCTTAGTCCACAGAGATAGCTATGAAACAAATGGAAAATAGAGTCATTTGTGACTTTAAAATAACAAAATAATGCATTCAGTGTGTTTGCCTGTGTGTGATGAAACATTTTCAGACTTAGCTAAGCCAAGTGAAAATTTTTCCACTGTCTTGGCTTATTTCTGGGTAGATCTGATCAATGATTCTCTGGGCACATGGGAAGAAAGGTCATGACCTGGACCTCTTTGCTTACAGCCAAATATTAAGTGTAATTGTGCTTCCACATCCTAGTGAAAGTAACTTTTCCAATAACTGAAGGAAAACTAATTAAACATGTAAAACTTTAATCATTTCTGGAGGATAACCAAACCCAAACAGTGATGCCAGTTGGTCTTAACATAACTTTTTAATTTAATGGTAATTTTCATAGAGAATTATATCACTATATGAGGTGGGCCTGGCAAGATTTTCATCAGGTTCAGATGAGAAACTTAATTGATCTGCTCAAATTTGTCCACAAAGTCTTAAGGTGTGAAACAAGACCCAGAGGTAAGACTCTTAACTTTCCACCTGGGCTCTGAGTCCTCACCACGGGGCCACATACTCTTTCTGGAGACCAGCAGAGAAGAAATAGACCCTGATTTGTGTTCAAGATTTAAAAACACACTAATGTTCTTTGTTAAAGATTTTAAAAATTTAGAGGATATGGTAGCGGATATCTTAATGTCCTTTTTCCCTCTTCTCCATTTTCCTTCACTCTGTTTTTTATGTTATAGTTTGCATAGGTTGACATATGCATGTTACATTGTGAAGAAGGTATTGAATACTTGATGCAGTATTTTTTAAAGATTACCACATTTATATGCTAACTAGTGAGAAAATAAATATACTTTACACTTTTTTATTTTTTTAATTTTATTTTCTCAGTGTTCCAAAATTCATTGTTTATGCACCACACCAGTGCTCCATGCAATATGTGCCCTCCTTAATACCTACCACGAGGCTCACCTATCCTTCCATCCTCCTCCTTTCCAAAACCCTCAGTTTGTTTCTCAGAGTTCACAGTCTCTCATGCTTCATCTCCCCCTCCGATTTCCCCTAACTCACTTTTCCTTTCCTTCTCCTAAAGTCTTCCATGTTATTGCTTATGCTCCACAAGGTAAGTGAAACCATATAATTGACTTTCTCTGCTTGACTTATTTCACTCAGCATAATCTCCTCCAGTCCCATCCAGGTTTATACAAAAGTTGGTTATTCATCCTTTCTGATGGAGTCATAATATTCCATTGTATATATGGACAAGTGGGTCATTTGAAATGGTAATGGTAACTTATGAGAGCAAATTGGTGAAGCAGTATGAAAAATAATGTTTCATATACCTTATTGCCACTTATTATCAATGAAGTAGATTTAAAAAAAAACAGTAGTTTGTCAATGTGTATAAATATGTCTTGACTTAGCCATTCAATTACTAAAAATTTATTCTAAGTAAACAAGAATAGATATAGATATTTAGCTGTAAAGATGGTGATTATATATGGTTAGCCCAGTGATGGGTATTGAAGATGGCATGGATTGCATGGAGCACTGGGTTTTATGCACAAACAACGAATCACGAAACACTACATCAAAAACTAATGATGTACTGTATGGTGAATAACATAGCATAATAAAACATTTTAAAAAGAGAGAGAAAAAAAAAGAAAAATCAAATCATATAGTTCCAGACAGAATCACTCTACATTCATTAAAATGGTACTATAGAGATTTCTTCATTTTTATGAATATGGAAAATGCATTTAACTCCAAAGCAGGTTGCAGAGCAGCATGGATGTACATATTCTACTTTTAACAAAATGCAGGTGGAGAGACAGAGACATGGTCAGAAGCACAGATTCTCAGATATCAGTTATATGGTGGTTTTCATTTTCTTCTTATTGTTTACCTGTATCTGAAAATTATCCTGCACTTAACATGGATTTGTTTGTGGAATCTCACACAAATCCATGTTAAGTGCAGGATAATTTTCAGATACAGGTAAACAGTAAGAAGAAAATGAAAACCACCATATATGTGTAATAAAAATGTCTTTTTAAAAAAAAGTGTACAAATTGTATCAATCACTTTCTTTTCTTGGACTGACTTTGCTAACAACTCTATTATAAAATTTAAAGAAATACATGTAGACGGGGCACCTGGGTGGCTCAGTGGGTTAAAGCCTCTGCCTTCAGCTCAGGTCATGATCCCAGGGTCCTGGGATCGAGCCCCACATTGGGCTCTCTGCTCAGCAGGGAGCCTGCTTCCTCCTCTCTCTGACTGCCTCTCTGCCTACTTGTAATCTCTGTCTGTCAAATAAATAAATAAAATTTTTTTTAAAAAAGAAATCCATGTAGAGTTATTTTGCATCTGACTCATTCTGGCAGTTCTGGGTCCAGTAAGTTTCCAGAGGGTTAGGTGCACATGTTAATCATGGTAACACCAACCCTATATGTGGACTCTCAGCTACTGGGCTGAAATGGGAACTTGGATTCAGAATTAAAGAAAGTGTATCCCATTTATTGACTGTGTGCTCCTGGAGATTGGGGACATGTCTTTGTTCATCACTGGGCTCCTATCCTCCTTCCCACCAGCATGTAAGCCAAGGGCTACCTCATAGCAGTCATGCAACAGAAGACTATCCAATTGATCCAAATCTTCTTACTGATGAGAAGACTGAAACCTATGGAAATTAAATATCTTGTTTTTGATTAAATAACACTTGTTCTTGTTCCACTCACTGCATTCTGGACTAACAGATGAGCCTCCTGGACAAGAGGGGGACTCCGAAAGCCTCTCTAAAGAAAAATTTTTCCTTTTACTACACACCTACAAACAAAAACAATAAATTTTGTTTCTCATTTTTCTTCAGGGTTCAGGAAGAAACAACTCTTCCAGCAATCAGGGTAAAGAAGCCTCAATGGAACCACAAGACTTTAAGATGTCATCACTGATTACCAAACAGCAATTGCTAGAATGTTCTCCTGAGGTTTGCATAGAGGAACAGCTCCATTAACTATTTAACAAGTGCCAAGCACTTTGTGGTCGATGCCTTGGACACTGATCAAGTATTCTCCTCTAGAGTTGAAACCACATAGCTAGTATCCCACAGGACTAGCATGTGAACTTTGGTATTGCTTTGATGGGTGTCTCTTCTAAGTGAGTGCAAGGATTTGAGCCAACCCAGAAATTAACTCTGTCTTTATTTTCATAGGACATTATGTCCAAGTTTATATTACCTTATTTTTTCTGATTATTAGAGAGTTCTTCCATTTTCTCCATGCCTTTATACATTGCTTCCCAAGAATATGGCTTGTTTGGGTCTGAAAATCTTCAAAACCTGATCTTTGCTATGCTTTTCTACCTGTTGACATAAATGAGGTTTTGTGTTTGTCATCATCTGTGATGATTATTTCATTTTAAATCCTCATCTTCAGAGAGGCTCTGTCAATCACTTATGTGCCCCTAACAATTAAATGGATCTTTTTTGTGCATTCTGAAGATGATGCATTCCCACAGGCTTCTAGGAAGAAGGCCAAGTCATAGAATGTTTGTAAGTAACTACTATAATTATAATTATAAACTTCAGGAGCCAGAACTCAAGTCCTATTCTACACATTTACACAGACCCCAGAACTGGACCACAGATTATGAGTGGCAATGGTTGGAGAGATGAGGATGAGGATAGAATTCAAGGAACCAAATATCTGAAACATGAGCTATTTGGAGCTAAATGCCACACAGATGATGAAATCACAACCAAGGGGCACCCACCAGAGTCTGGGACAGTTCCTGCAGGGCCATGCAGCTGTATAGCTAATGGAGACTCTGAAATGGGCCTCAAAGGATAGTGCATTTTAAGCAGAGCGGGAGACATTTCAGAGGGAAGGGACAAAATTTGCAAAGGCATGTTTCCATAAAACTCCCTCCCTCATCAATCAGGCAGAGAAATAGTCATTCTTTAATTTCTACTGTAATTTGCATTTCTGGGGCCCTCTGGGCTCACAATATCCATTTAATGAGATCCCTGGATAATGACTCCCATAAGATCTTTCTGTAGAAAGTTTTACCAAGAGGCCTACATTTCTCTCAAAGATCTTACAATCCAGTTGCCAAAATGAAATGTACATTAAAAAATCAAACTAAAATAAAAGAAGTAACTAACAATTCAAAGCAATAATGCAAAAAGTATTACAATTCAGAATATTGTTTATAGTCAGAATAATGGTGTTAACGTTGTTCTGTAGACAATGAGCTGAAGTTGCTCAGCAGAAATAAGTGTGTTGGGAAAGGAAACTCTGTAAGGAAGAAACCTTCACCATGTAAACAGCTTTGGGCCACCCAGGGATATTGGCACTGACAATGGTCCTCAAAGTATTTGCTCCAGCAACTTCTAAGGACAGTTCTTCCATTCTGGTGACAAAGACAGGACCCAGATCACCTGCTAGAGCATATTTAAATGCAACTCCCCCAAAGGGAGTGGAGAGAGTGAGAATAGTAGGACAAAAAGAATAAAGAGAAATAAATGTCTGGAAACTTCCCAAATTTGGCAAAAAAGGCATAAATCTATAAATCCAAGAAGTTTAATAAAACCCAATTAGGATAAACCTAAAATAATTCATATCAAGACATAATAATTAAACTTTTAATAGCTAAAGAAAAATTTAAAAATCTTGAAGGCAGCCAGAGAGAAATGATGCATTACCTATAGTGAAACACCAAAGTAACTGCATATTTCTCATAGAAAACCAAGAAGGAAGTAGCACAATATTTTTCAAGTGCTCAAGAAAAAGAATTATCAGAATGTATTTTATATATAGCAAAATTATCCTTCATAAATGAAAGAGAAATAAAGATGTCCTCAGTAAATGAAAACTAAGAGAGTTAGTTACTAGCAGAACTACTGTTAAGATGTAATAAAGATGCTCTTCAAACAGAAGGAAATGACAGAAGAAAAAATCTTAGAACAGCCAGAAGAAAAAAAAAATGGGTAGAAATGTGATTACATGGAAGAGACTATTCATTTCATCATGAGATTTATAAATCTGATTTGATGATGGAAACACAAATTAGAATATCATTTGATACTCAAAACAATGATATTTAAAAGTGGGAAGGAAAAAGGACTTAGTTATAAGGATTCCACACTTTCCTGGAAGTGATAAAATGTTGACAACATAGGCTGAGATAAGTTTCATATCTATATTGTAATACCTAGGGAAACCATTAAGAAAACTATCAATTATATACAAAGAGATATATTCAAACATACTAGAAGTAAATCAAAATAAAATCCTACCCAGTATTCAAATAACTCACATGAAGGCAAAAAGAAAGAAACAGAGAAACATGAACCAAAGAAACAAATAGAAAACAAAGAATAACATGGAAAATGGAATAACTAACATATAAATAATTCCTTTAAATGTAAATGGTCTAATTAAACAATCAAAAAACAGAAATCAGAGTGACATAAATAAAAATAGTAGAAAAAAATAAAATAAAATAAAAATGGTAGAATAAGGACATTTTAAGATTCTTTTCATAAAAAAACAAGGGAAAAAACTACGAAACTTGTGAAAATCAGCTTTCTCAGAACTCTGTAAATTTACTAAGGGTTTATGCCAATCTGGGGAATAGTTATTCAAAACAAACATTAATATCGGTAAAAACAGTGAGTTTGCAGTATCCTCAGTCTGCCCTCATGAAGTTTGTGGCAGCTTTGAAAATGAATGCTCACAATGGCAATAAAAAACAGCAGCGTAGGGGCTCCTGAGTGGCTCAGCGGGTTAAGACCTCTGCCTTCCGCTCAGGTCATGATCCCAGGGTTCTGGGATCAAGCCCTGTGTCAGGCTTTCTGCTCAGCGGGGAGCCTGCTTCCTTGCTTCCTCCTGTCTCTCTGCCTGTTCCTCTGCCTACTTGTGATCTCTGTCTGTCAAATAAATAAATAAAATCTTTAAAAAAAACAAAAACAAAAGCAAAAAAAAAAAAAAAAAAACAGCAGCTTGCCAGCACCAGGAGGGGTAGAAAGTGATTGGAGCTCCTTCAAATCCTCACACTGGAGTATTTGTCATTAAGAGAATTGTCTGATGGTTCCCTGTAAAACTACACTCACAAAGCTGTTTTTATTTGACTTGACCTGGACTTTGCCAAATGTTAAAAACATTTTCCCCAGGGGAACTTGTCAAAAACAATTAGAGGCAATAGTTTAACTTCATGAATACTGGAGGCAGTGGATAATGTGCCCAATAATGGACCAATAAAAATACTTAAAACAAAAAGCTAAGGAGTGAGATTTCCATGGCGACTTTGAAGAACTCTGGCATATACCTATTAATCTAAATGACCATAAGCACATGCAAATGTACTCTTTGCATGCCCAGGGCTGTGTGCATGCTTAGGAAAGACCTAAGAATTTCTAACCTCTCATCTCTGACTGTCCTTGAGGCTGTGTGCAAGTAGAATATGAAAGCAAAAGCTATGGTGTCAACTGCCTGGCTGAGGGTTGAAGGCATATCCCAACCTTCACACAGAGTCTCTTGGTCGTCTAAGAAACTTATTGATGGCAGGCACTTAAGGAAATCTCTATCTAAACATTGGCAGACCCCTAAACTAAACGAGCAAAGATTTCATTAAGAAAACGGGGGGGGGGGGGGGTGGGAATCAGACTTTATAGAATTATGCCAGAAAAATTATTTATCAAACAAATAATAATACAACAAATAACAAAACAACAAATCATGTGGAGGGAGAAGAATATGAGTTCCAGGATTTCAACATTATATTGTTTAAAATGTCTGATTTTCATAAATATGAGACATACAAAGAAGTATTGTGCACACGCAAACACATACACACAAAACGCAAATAAATAAAAACTAAATAAAATAAATAAATGTAAATCAATAACAACTGTTCTGAGGAAGCCAAAAAGTTAGACTTCCTAGATAATGACTGTACATCAGTTACTTTTAATATGTTAAAAGAACTAAAGAAAACCATGCCTTGATACTTAAGCAGAGAATGATATCTCCCCAAATATAGACTATAACTAAGAAGCTATAAATTGTAAAAATTTATTAGAGTAGCCCTAGAGCATATTTGAGCAGACAGAAAAAATAATCAGTAAGTATAAAGATAGGTCAATTAACATTACCAGTTTTAGGAACTAATAAGAAAAAAAGAATGAAGAAAATTTAACTGAAACTTCAGAGACCTGAGAAATATCATAATGGTGTTAGATACATAATGAGAGTCCTAGAAGAAAAAGGGAGAGAGAAAGGTGGAGAAAGAACAGTTGAAGAAATAATCTATACATACAAGAAACTCAATAAACTCCAAGGAGTACAAACTCAAAGAGATTTATAAAGGGACACATCATAATAAAATTGTCAAAATCAAAAAGAGAGAAGTGGTTTTCACATAAAAGAGATTCTCAATAAGATTTATAGCTGATTTCTCTCACAAATCATGGAGGACAGGTATCATATTCAAACTGCTGAAAGAAAATGATTATCAGTCAAGAGTTCTATACCCAACAGAACTACCCTTTAATAAATGAAGAAAAAATAAAGACATTTCCAGATAAACAAAGAGAATTTATTAAAAACTGGCTTATCCTGCAAACAATACTGAAAGGAGTTCTTCATGTTAAAATGAAAAGACAACAGACAGCACATTGTAAGCAAAATAAAATGAAAAAATACTGGTAAAGGTAAATACATAGGTAAAATATAGGAGACAGTATAAATGAATATTTGTTTATAACACTTATTTTTCTATATAATTTAAAAGACAATTGCATAAAACAACTGTCAAAGTTGGTACTGGGCATACAATGAATAAATATGTAATTTTATGACAGTCACAGCCAAAAAAAGAGAAGGAATGGAACTATAAATGAAGAATGCTTTTTGTTTACTATTGAAATTTTTGGTATTACTTAATTATGGTATTAATCTAATTTCCTTATTATTGATCTAATTAATTTAGATGGTTGTAAATTAAGACATTAATTACAATCCCCAGGATAATAACTCTGATGATAACTCAAAAATATAGTTAAATAAGAAAAAAAGGAATTAGATACACATTAAACATCTACTTAACCCAAAAAGACAGTAATGGAGGAATAGAGAAACAAGAACCATATAAGACATATAGAACACCAATAGCAAAATTACAGATATAAAATCCTATGTTACCAGGAATTACATTAGTATAAATGGATTGAGCTTCAATTAAAAATGAAGATTGGTGGAATGGATTAAAAAAAAAAAACAAGATCCAACTGTATGCTGTTAACAAGGGACATATTTCAAAATTCAAGAAGACAAATGGTTTGAAAGTGAAAGTGTAAAAATATATACCATGCACACAGTACCTTAAAAAATGTTGGAGAAGCTAATAACAGGAAGGGAAGAAAAGGACTTTAAGTTGAAAATTGTGACTAAAGACATAAGAGGTCATTTTATAATGATAAATGTCCACATGTTGCATCATTCTATTTATACATCCATGTATACTTCAGAAAGTAGTTTGGGAATGATATGTTTAAAATAGCCAAATCCATAGAGACAGAACATAGATTAGAGCCTGTCAGGAACTTGGAGAAGGCCAAAGGGGGAGTGAACACTTAATGAGTATGAGGTTTCTTTTGAGAAATATAAACTCAAAATTGGACAATGTTCTAGAATTACCCAGTGGTGATGGGAATAAAACCTGCTGAATTTACTAAAACCATAGATATTCCTTTCAATCGGGTGAATTTTATGGTCTGTAAATTAAATTTTTAAAATTCAGAGATTGGCAGAGTGGATTAAAAAACATACACAGTATTTAACTATGAGCTACTTACTAGGAACTCACTTCAGATTAAACACATAGACTCTAAAAAAGTAAATGGGAGAAGATATTTGCAAATGACACTTCAGACAAAAAGCTGATATCCAAGATCTATAAAGACTCCTCAAATTCAAAACTCAAAAAACAGATAATCACATCAAAAAATGGGCAGAAGACATACAAATGGCTAACAGACACATGAAAAAAATATTCATCATCATTAGTCATCAGGGAGATTCAAATCAAAACCACATTGAGATACCACCTTACAGGAGTTAGAATGGCCAAAATTAACAGGACAGGAAACAACAAGTGTTGGAGAGGATGTGGAGAAAGGGGAACCCTCTTACACTGTTGGTGGCAATGCAAGTTGGTGTAGCTACTTTAGCTATGTGGGGAGCCATATGACCCTGCCATTGCACTACTGGATATTTACCCCAAAGATACAGATGTAGTGAAAAGAAGGACCATCTGTACCCCAATGTTCACAGCAGCAATGACCATAGTTGCCAAACTATGGAAAGAGCCACAATGTCCTTCTAAAGAAAAATGGATAAAGAAGATATGGTCCATATATACAATGGAGTATTATGCCTCCATCAGAAAGGATGAATACCCAACTTTTGTATCAACATGGATGGGACTGGAGGAGATTATGCTGAGTGAAATAAGTCAAGCAGAGAGATTCAACTATCATATGGTTTCACTTACTTGTGGAGCATAAGGAATAACATGGAAGACATTGGGTGAAGGAGAGGAGATGTGAGTTGGGGAAAATCAGAAGGGGAGATAAACCATGAGAGACTGTGGACACTGAGAAACAAACTGAGGGTTTTGGAAGGGAGGGGGGTACGTGGTTGGAAGGGCCTGGTGGTGGGTATTACGGAGGGCACGTACTGCATGGAGCACTAGGTGGATGCATAAACAATGTATCTTGGAACACTTAAAAAATAAAATAGAATTTTTTAAAAAAGAAAGAAAAAATGAGAAAAGGAAAGTGGAGAAACACTGGATCTTTCAATCATCACTGATGGGAATGTAAAATAGAATAGTCATTCTGTAAAACAATTTGGCCATTTCTTATAAAATCAAAACTATGATTACTACATGCCCCAACAATTGCACTCTTGGGCATTATTCCAGAGACATGATACATTATACTCACAAAAAAACCTAAGCAAGAATATTCATGGTTTTATTTAAAATATCTAAAAAAAGAATTAATCTGGATATCTTTCAACAGGTGAATGGTTAAACAATATTGGTGTATCCATACCATGAAATGCTATTCAGTAATATAAAAAGGAATGAACTATTGATACACACAATTAAATGAATTCCAGGGAATTATGTTGAGTAAAAAATTTTTTTAAAAAAAAGCTCCTTAAAGTTTACAGACTGTATGGTTCCATTTACATAAAATTTTGAAATGTCAAAATTTTAGAAATGGGTGAAATCGGAGGGGGAGACAAACCATGAGAGACTGTGGACTCCAAAAAACAAACTGAGGGTTTTGGAGGGGAAGAGGTGGGGGGTTGGGTCAGCCTGGTGATGGGTATTATGGAGGGCATGTATTGCATGGAGCACTGGGTGTGGTGCAAAAAAACAATGAATTTTTTAAAAATTAAATTTAAAAATTAATTTTTTAAAATTAAATTTAAATTACATTAAAAAATTAAATTTAATTTAATTTTACAAAAAGAAATAAAGGACATTAATGGTTGTTTGGAGATAGAGATTGGGTGAGGTGTGAATGTTGGTTCTGAAAAGTAAGTATGGTTATAAAATGGCAATAGGAGGGATTTTTTTATGGTGGTGGATGGAACTCATATATCATAACTGTGCTGGTGGATGCATAAAATTGCACAGTTGCTAACTTTGTAAAGAACTAAATCCACACAGGGAACCTGGGTGGCTAATTAGGTTAAGTGTCTGCATTTAACTCAGGTCATGTGATCTCAGAATCCTGGGATTGAGCTCCACATCAGGCTCCCTACTCAACAGGGAATTTGCTTCCCCCTCTCCTTCTGACCCTCCCTCCCACTCATGCTCTCTCTCTCTCAAATAAATAAATAAAATCTTTTTAAAAAGAACGAAATGGACACAAACACAAAGACACACAAATAAATACGTTACATTGGGAAAACCTGAATAAAATCAGTGGTGAATTGTATTAACATAAATTCAATTAATGTAATATAATTTTCTTTATTTCAAGTTTTTACTTAAATTCTAGTTAGTTAAAATATAGTGTAATATTAGTTTCATGAGTAGAATTTAGTGATTCATCACTTACGTATAACACCCAGTGTTCCTCAGAATAAGTACTCTCTTTAATACCCATCCTCCCACCCAGCTCCCTTCCAGCAATACTCAGTTTGTTCTCTGTACTTAAGATTTTGTTTTATGCTTTGCCTCTCTCTCTCTCTTTTTCCCTTGCATTCATATATTTCATTTCTTAAATTCCTCATGAATGAAATCAGATATTATTTATCTTTCTCTGACTGAATTATTTTGCTTAGCATAATACACTCTAGTTCTATCAAGGTTGTTGCAAATGGCAAGATTTCATTATTTTTATGGCTGAATAACATTCCATTATATATGTATACCACACCTTCTTTATTCATCAGTCAATGGACATTTGGGCCCTTTCCATAATTTGGCTATTGTTGATAATGTTGCTATAAACATTGGGGTGCATGTATCCCTTCAAATCAGTATTTTTCTTCCAAACTTTCAAAGAAGAAATAACACCTATTCTCCTGAAGATGTTTCAAAAAATTGAAGCAGAAGCAAAACTTCCAGACTCTTTTTATGAAGCCAGCATTACCCTGATCCCCAAACCAGGCAAAGAACCCACCAAAAAGGAGAACTTCAGACCAATATCACTGATGAATATGGCTGCTAAGATTCTCAACAAGATCCTAGAAAACAAAACCAACAGCACATTAAAAAGATTATCCACCATGACCATGTGGGATTCATCCCTGGGTTGCAAGGATGGTTCAACATTAGCAAATCAATGTGATACAACAAATCAATAAGAGAAGAGAGAAGAACCACATGGTCCTCTCAATTGATGCAGAAAAAGCATCTGACAAAATCCAGCATCTGTTCCTGATTAAAACGCTTCAAAGTATAGGGATAGAGGGAACATTCCTGAACTTCATAAAATCTGTCTATGAAAAACCCACAGCAAATATCATCCTCAATGGGAAAAAGCTGACAACATTCCCTTTGAGATCAGGAACACGACAAAGATGCCCACTCTCACCACTGTTGTTCAACATAGTATTAGAAGTCCTAGCAACAGCAATCAGACAACAAAGAGAAATAAAATGTATCTAAATTGGCGATGAAGAAGTCAAACTCTCTCTCTTCACAGGTGACATGATTATTTATATGGAAAACCCAAAAGACTCCACCCGCAAACTACTAGAACTCATACAGCAATTCAGTAACGTGACAGGATACAATGTCAATGTACAGAAATCATTGGCTTTCTTATACACTAGCAATGAAAACACAGAAAGGGAAATTAGAGAATCAATTCCATTTACTATAGCACCAAGAACCATAAGATACCTGGGAATAAACCTAACCAAAGAGGTAAAGAATCTGTACTCAAGGAACTACAGAACACTCATAAAGAAACTGAAGAAGACACAAAAAGATGGGAGACCATTCCATGCTCTTGGGTCGGAAGAATAAACATTGTTAAAATATCTATACTGCCTAGAGCAATCTATACTTTTAATGTCATTCCAATAAAAATTCCACCAGTATTTTTCAAAGAACTGGAGCAAATAATCCTAAAATTTGTATGGAATCAGAAGAGACCCCAAATCGCTAAGGAAATGCTGAAAAAGAAAAACAAAACTGGCGGCATCACGTTACCTGATTTCAAGCTTTTTTTTTTTTCCTTCAAAGATTTTATTTATTTATTTGACAGAGAGAGATCACAAGTAGACGGAGAGGCAGGCAGAGAGAGAGAGAGAGAGGGAAGCAGGCTCCCTGCTGAGCAGAGAGCCTGATGCGGAACTCGATCCCAGGACCCTGAGATCATGACCTGAGCCGAAGGCAGCGGCTTAACCCACTGAGCCACCCAGGCGCCCATCGAAATGACTGGAGCCTAAATCCAGTGCCTTAGACCACTCGGCCACGCTACCGCCCCCTGATTTCAAGCTTTACTACAAAGCTGTGATCACCAAGACAGCATGATACTGGCATAAAAACAGACACATAGACCAGTGGAACAGAGTAGAGTGCCATTATATGGATCCTCAACTCTATGGTCAAATGATCTTCGACAAAGCAGGAAAAAATATACAGTGGAAAAGAGACAGTCTCTTCAATAAATGGTGCTGGGAAAATTGGACAGCTATACGTAGAAGAATGAAACTCGACCATTCTCTTACACTATACACAAAGATAAACTCGAAATGGATAAAAGACCTCAACGTGAGACAGGAATCCATCAGAATCCTAGAGGAGAACATAGGCAGTAACCTCTTCTACATTGGCCACAGCAACTTCTTTCAGGACATGTCTCCAAAGGCAAAGGAAGCATAAGCGAAAATGAACTTTCGGGACTTCATCAAAATCAAAAGCTTCTGCACAGCAAAGGAAACAGTCAACAAAACAAAGAGGCAACCCACGGAATGGGAGAAGATATTTGCAGATGACAGTACAGACAAAAGGCTGATATCCAAGATCTATAAAGAACTTCTCAAACTCAACACACACAAAACAGATAATGATGTCAAAAAATGAACAGACACTTCTCCAATGAAGACATACAAATGGCTATCAGACATATGAAAAAATGTTCATCATCACCAGCATCAGGGAGATTCAAATTAAAACCACATTGAGATATCACCTTACACCAGTTAGAATGGCCAAAATTAGCAAGACAGGAAACTACATGTGTTGGAGAGGATGTGGAGAAAGGGGAACCCTCTTATACTATTGGTGAGAATGCAAGTTGCTGCAGCCACTTTGGAGAACAGTGTGGAGATTCCTTAAGAAATTAAAAATAGAGCTTCCCTATGACCCTGAAATTGCACTACTGGGTATTTACACCAAAGATACAGATGTAGTGAAAAGAAGGGCCCTCTGTACACCAATGTTCATAGCAGCCATGGCTATGGTCGCCAGATGGTGGAAAGAATCAAGATGCCCTTCAATGGATGAATGGATAAAAAAGATGTGGTCCATATATGATGGAGTATTATGCCTCCATCAGAAAGGATGAATACGCAACTTTTGTATCAACATGGACGGGACTGGAAGAGATTATGCTGAGTGAAATAAGTCAAGCAGAGGGAGTCAATTATCACATGGTTTCACTTATTTGTGGAGTATAACAAATAACATGGAGGACATGGGGAGATGGAGAGGAGAAGGGAGTTGAGGGAAATTGGAGGGGGAGATGAACTATGAGAGACTATGGACTCTAAAAAACAATCTGAGGATTTTGAAGGGGCAGGAGGTGGGAGGGTCAGGCAGGCTGGTGGTGGGTATTATGGAGGGCACATATTGCATGGACCACTGGGTGTGGTGCATAAATAATGAATTCTGTTACACTGAAAAGAAATTAAATTTAAAAAAAGTTTTAAAAATCAGTATTTTTATATCCTTTGGTAAATATTTAGTAGTGCAATTGCTGAATAATAGGATAGTTCTATTTTTAACTTTTTGAGGAAACTGCATACTGTTTTCCAGGGTTGATGCACCAGTTTTTATTCTCTTCAAGATTGTAAGACTGTACCCCTTTCTCCACACCCTTGACAACATCTGTTGTTTCCTGTGTTGTTAATTTTAGCCATTCTGAATGGTGTGAGGTGACATCCCATTGTAGTTTTGATTTGTATTTCCCTGATGATGAGTGATGTTGAGCAATTTTCATATATCTGTTAGCCATCTGTCTTCTTTGGAAAACCATCTTTTCATATCTTTGGCCCGATTCTTAACTGGATATTTTGTCTTTTGAGTATTGAATTTGATAAGTTCTTCATAGATTTTGGTTACTAATACTTTATCAGATATGTCTTTTGCAAATATCTTCTCCCATTCTGAAAGTTGCCTTTAATTTTGTTGATTGTTTCCTTCACCAAAACTGGACCATACACAAAAATCAATTCAAAATGATGAAAGACCTAAATGTGAGACAGGAAACCATCAAAATCCTAAAGGAAAACATAAGCAGCAACCTCTTTGACATTGGCCATGGCTACTTCCTACTAAATATGTATCTGTAGGCAAGGGAAACAAAAGCAAAAATGAACTATCAGGACTTCATTGAGCTAAAATCTTCTGTAATGAAAAAATAAATAAATAAATTAAATAAAATAAAATCTTCTGTAATGTAGTTTTTAATAAAAAAATAAAAACAATATATACTTTTAAATGACATACTTAAGGGAAGTCTTGTGAATTTACTTTCATAGAGGAAGGGAACAATAGTGAATGATTTCCACATCTCTTGGGATTAATTTACCAGGAGATATTTTAAAGTTAGTATGCATCATTTATATCATGTGTCCCAGAAGTGCTGGGTGGTAGATGATACGCAGTTAGCTTTTATACTATTTATTTAGGACTTCTACAAACATAATCTTAACTGAGCTATATAATAATACTGTGAATTAAACTATTTAAACCCCATGTTAAAAGAAACCAAGAGTGAATGTGGCAAAATGCCCTGCTAATTGCCCCACAGATGATAAGCAATAGGCAGGGAGTCAAATACAGTTCTTTACCCCTACATAACCACTACTGTTTTGGACCTGTTCTTAACCAGTGGTTCTATCACCCAGATTTGAAGTGTTAGTGTTGGTCTTCTTCTACAGAAAAAAAAAATCATAATACCATTTACAGTAAAGCTAAAAGTGCAGAAGTTTTCTTTTCCATCACACCAACATTTAACCTTGTCATAATCTTTTGTTGTTGATGCTGTTAAAATCAAAGATGGAGACCAGCCTTGAGGTTTCCCTGATCAGACAGAACCAGTTTAGTCATGCAGGCAAAGCTTAATTGAGATTACTTCACAAACCTATCTTGACTTGGATCATTTCTTGCTTGTGCATCTGGAAATGATATGCAAAACTATTTCCCAAGGTTGATATGAGGGAGCCCCTGAAAACTGTAATATTTTACTCAATCACTGTGAAGAATTAATACTCACCATTTTCTCAGTCTATAAGATATATATCCATCTATCTATATATCTATATCTATATAATCTATATCTATATCTCTATCTATCTATATCTGTATGTCCGTGAGCCTCAATCCATATTCTGGTTTGAGAGCTCCTGGTTTGCAAGCCATCTTTATGGTATGTGCACAATAAATTTCTGCTAATTATGACTTCAGTGACTCATTGGTTTAACTTTGGCTACTATGAACCTTTTTCATTTTATGGTGTCAGAAGCAGGATCCAAAGACCTGAGGTTGGTAAGCAACCAGGTGTTGGTATCCCTGGACCCAGTGAACTTATTGATTTCGTTCTGACCCCAGAGGTTAAGGGTCGATCTCTTCTGGGCCTGAGCTATGTTCTCTGCATTCTCAATTCTCTGACTTTATTGTGCACACTGGCTTTCTGTTTTCTGTTTTGCTTCTGGTTTCAGTTTCTGTTTGTTGAAGCTCCTTGGTAAGTAACCCATGCTGTGCTAAAGGGAAGGAAACCTGTGATTCTTAGTGTTTTAAAATAGTTCTTGGAAAACAAGGGCCTCTCATAGTTAAAACATTTTAGGGAATCTAACAGCAACATAGATTGCATCTCATCCTTGGACCAGGATCTTGTACCTTACTGGAAAAATCGATGAATTTATGTAAAATTTAGAATTACTTTGGCCATTCTGGAGAGACTTTGTTTTTAGCTAAGTCCACCTTGAAGATACCCTTAAAAGAGAGGCTTGCAAATCTCTAGGAGACAATAGAATTCATTTTTTATTGTTTTGCAGAAGTTCCTAAAAGACAAAATGACCACAAACGCAGTTCTGAAAGAATCTGTACATCATACAAATAGAAAATAAAATCCTTAGTAAAAAATTTGGCCATCTGAGCATCTAGGCAGGTAATCTTAACTTAGTCCCTCTACCAGAAAAACAATTTGAATCCAATTATCCTTTTTTTTTTTTGTACCTGAGGCACGGCTAAAAATTTTAAAATAAAAGATACAAGATCTATATGTTATATAGATGTTTTATATATATATACATACACATATATATGTCATATACATATATGTTTATAGATATGTGACATTTATATATATAATATTGTATTTTATATATAATATGTTATATATGTGTTTATTATTCTACTTCTGGATGGTATTGCCAAAATTAATTCATAAAGAGCTCTATTTAATTGGCTTAAAGAAAATTAGGTATTTATATAAATTAAGTATACTTTCAGCAACATAGAAAATAACCCAAGTGTTTTTCAGTTCATGTGATCTGGCATAATCTCTGGTAAGTAAAAGGTAATTTAAATGTATTGGTTTAATAGAAGCAGGTATGTCTTCAGAATTTGTCAACATGAAAAATAATGTAAGATGATGGTAAACTGTTTGATGACTAATTCAAACATAATTTTTAGAAACAAGTTATTTGAATAAAGATTAATAAGATCAGAGGGTATACTAAGTTAAACTAGATAATGGATATTTGTTGAATATCTAAGTCATTTCCAAATAAAATAAATATTAAAAGCTAAGCATAATATATCTATTTTTTGCTTTTTAAATTTTTACAGAGATAAAACATACTCAAGTTTTTAATAAACATGATTTGTACCACATTAAAAAACTTATTATGAGGAAGATTATACAGTTGATCCTTGAGCTCTGCACAGCTGAAAATCAGCATATAATTTTTTAAAAAATATTTTATTTTTGGGGCGCCTGGGTGGCTCAGTGGGCTGAAGCCTCTGCCTTCAGCTCAGGTCATGATCCCAGAGTCCTGGGATCGAGCCCCACATCGGGCTCTCTGCTTAGCGGGGAGCCTGCTTCCTCCCCTCTCTCTCTCTGCCTGCCTCTGTGCCTACTTGTGATCTCTGTCTGTCAAATAAATAAATCTTTAAAAAAATATATTTTATTTTTAAGTAATCTCTACTCCCAATGTGGGCTCAAACTCATGACCCCCAAGATATAGAGACATATGCTTTACCAACTGAGCCAGCCAGGTACCCCATGAAAAAAAGCATATAATTTTTGACTCCCCCAAAATTTAACTACTAAACATCTACTATTGACAAGAAGCCTTATTAATAACATAATCAATTAACATATATTTTGTACATTTTCTGTATTATATAATGTAATCTTTAAGTTAGAGGAAAAAATATTATTGAAAAAATCATAATAAAAATACATTTATAATACTGTGCTGTATTTATAAAAAAAATTTACATAAAAGTGAACCTGCACAGTTCAAACACATGTTGTTTAAGGATCAACTTTATTTCTCAAATTTGGAAGTGTATTTGTAAATTTGCTAATCTATAGCATGCGAATATGTGATAAACAATTCAAAATTGCCTCTTTCCTTGTTTTCAGTGGAAAACAAAGATGATAATTTTTTTTAGAAGTTGGAAGAAGAGCTAAAAATACAAAGTAAACTGAAGAGAAAATGTCAGAACACTTAGATTAATAAGCATAAATTTACTCTGTACAAACTATGTGCATTGGGGCTGGAAGAATGCAGACAAAGCAGCAGGAACACCTTTGGAAGGTGAGAAGAGGGCTACTATGAAAACTTCCTCTTACTATGAATGGATTTATGGAAACTTCTTGTTCTCCAAACTGTGGTCATGAGTAAGTTATGATTAGCATTTATTCAAGCAGAAAAAATATATATTATCCATATGTATCTAGAGATAATACATTGTCTTCAATTTTATTTATAATTTATACATTGATTTGTTGTAGAGCTATTTGTTATTTATATGTTAATTAAAGAACAATTTCATAAAGTACAAAATAAATTGTATGCATGGCATATACTAAAAATAAGAAATATGTGTCAGTTTATTCAACTTTTATTCCAGTTACTTATCTGGTTTTATATGTATACTATGTGCTGTGCTGTAATATATACTTTATTTTTTACTATGGAATGATCCAACATATTCAAAAGTCAGTGCTCTTATACCACAGTAACCTAAACAACAAAAGGGTCTGTGTGGTCAGCTGAAAAGGCCAATACGAGAACATCCACCCTTTCTGTGCTGTAAAAACACAGTGATAACTTCTCAAGGCTAGGCTATAATCAGTCTTTCATAGGCTCATAGTTTATTGCTTTGGCTTTTCAGATTTGCAACCAGGCAGCAATCTTTGTTTAAAAGAACTTCCCCAATTTCATCTAACTACCTTCAAGACTAGAAATTCTGGTGGCAGGTTCCCAGATATTTACAGCTGTGCCATCAGTTTAGAAAATGCTGTCCCATCTTTCAAATCTTTATTCTGCCTACTCAACATAGAACAAACTTCTTCACCAAAAATGTGGGATACCGCTGTCTCTGCCTGTTCTATCAGTCCAGTTCCAGCCTAGCAAAGCAAGGTCAGGATGAACCTATAAACGTGAGTGAATCTTATACTGTAATTTCCAAAAGATATATGGTTTATTTTAACTATATTATGTGGAAGGAGTTTATATTCATTTAATATGATACATAGGCAACTATTCTATTTTCTGTAAGTAAACCTGTAATTATTTTTTTTATTATGTTATGTTAGTTACCATATGATACTTCATTAGTTTTTGATGTAGGGTTCCATGATTCATTCTTTGTGTATAACACTCAGTGCTCCATGCAATCTTTGCTCTCCTTAATAATACCCATCACCAGGCTCACCCATCCCCCTGGATAATGAAGATATGGTGCATATACACAATAGAATATTACTCAGCCATCAGAAAGGATGAATACCCAAATTTTGCATCAACATGGGTGGGACTGGAGGAGATTATGCTAAGTGAAATAAGTCAAGCAGAGAAAGTCAATTATATGGTTTCACTTACTTGTGGAACATAAGGAATAGCATGGAGGACATTAGGAGAAGTAAGGGAAAAATGAAGGGGAGGAATTAGAGGAGGAGGAAAACCTGTAATTATTCTGTAACAAATGTCTTGTATCATTTCTTTTCTAGAGAAGGTTTGTAAGTTTTTGAAATTGAAAAGACAACATTTGAACTAATATAGTTGAAATTGTCAGAAAAATAGGGGTTTTTTTTAAAGATCTTATTCATTTATTTGACAGAGAGAGATCGCAAGTAGATGGAGAGGCAGGCAGAGAGAGAGAGAGAGGGAAGCAGGCTCCCCGCCGAGCAGAGAGCCTGATGCGGAACTCGACCCCAGGACCCTGAGATCATGACCTGAGCCGAAGGCAGCGGCTTAACCCAATGAGCCACCCAGGCGCCCCAGAAAAATAGTTTTTTACAAAACTACTAGAAATAATAATAATAAAGGAAGGAGAACATCAGAAAACAACTGCATGTACAAAAGTGAATGTGTTTTTCCCATAAAAGAAAGAATGATAAATGAAAATGCATTTTTGATAAGGGAAAAAATAAAGAAATTTTATCCTAAAGTAAAATGATTGTTTCAGAATAAGAAGGGAAAAAGATAAAACAAAACCTTAATGAATATAGAAAGTTGTAGATGGTGTGTGGAAAATAAATCTTAAGAAAAGGATTTTATATGTGGCCAAATTGACTAAATTAAGAATAGATTTATTTATGTTAAAACAAGGAAAAATTTTAATATAAAAAGTACACCGGTGCAAAGTTAGAACATGATTTTTTTCCCTGTTAAAAGGACAAAGTTTTCTTAGGTTATTGATCTGCACTTAATAAGAAATTGTAAACAGATTTTCTTCATCTTTAATATATGTAATCTGTCCAGAAAACAAAGATTCTGTGTTTTGTCTTTGTCAGGTCTTTGATTACTTAAGAAACTGAACCTTCCTATTAGAAGACCTAAGTTTTTTTTTGTTGGTTGGTTGGTTGGTTTGTTACAACTATGTAACTTTTTGTATATGTGAAATTTCTTTTTTTTAAGATTTTATTTATTTATTTGAGAGAGAGAGAGAAAGTGAGAGAGAGCATGAGAGGGGAGAAGGTGAAAGGGAGAAGCAGACTCCCCATGGAGCTGGAGCCGGATGTGGGACTCAATCCCAGGACTCCAGGATCGTGACCTGAGCCGAAGGCAGTCGCTTAACCAACTGAGCCACCCAAACACTCCTGTATATGTGAAATTTCATGGAAAGCATTGTCAAATAAGAGGTGATGCTAAACTTTCTTTAGGAAATATCTATTTGAAATGTATAAGTATAAATGTTCCAGAAGCTATATAAAGTTCCTAGGAATCTGAAGTGTCCTGATATAATGTTATCAGTCATAATTCTAGCTGTTGTTTTAAACATTATATAGACCAGAAATAACTCATTTCCTGTATCAATTTTGTTATAATGAATTCTCATCTGATCTTACCTTTGCCATTTTTAAGGTTTTTGCTGTTTACAGACAATTATTGTTTTACTCCTTTAAAAAAAAGGTTTTTATTTATTAATTTGACAGGGAGAGACATAGTGAGTGAGGGAATACAAGCAGGGGGAGTGGGAGAGAGAGAAGCAGGCTTCCCGCCGAGCAGGGAGCCCAATGCGGGGCTCGACCCCAGGACCCTGGAATCATGACCTAGGCCAAAGGCAGACACTTAAAGACTGAGCTGTCCAGGTGCCCATTTTATTCTTGATGTTTTTATAAATATATTTCATCTTCAGATAAATTTATAGAAAATACCCTTATTAGTACTCTAGAATGCAAGTTTCTGATAACTACGATTGTAACACTGAGCTGGATAAGAATTTCAAAAACTGGACACAGGGGTGTCTCAGTTGGTTAAATGTCTTCCTAGGGCACAGGCCTTGATCTCAGGGTCCTGGGATCCAGCCCCAGCATCTAGCTCCCTGCTCAGTAGGGTGCCTGCTTCCCTCTCTCCCTCTTCCCCTCCCCACTTATGCACACTCTTTCTCAATTTCTCAAATAAATGAATAAAATCTTTTAAAAAAAAGAATTTCTAAAACATTGATGAAAATTTCCAAATTCATAAAATTGCTAACAAAAGATCAAGATCAACAATCATTAATTACAGGAGACCGAATGAAATAATGAACATGATTATAATTTTTATGACTTCATTTAAAGCATTAATCATTCTTTAATGTTTTGTTTCCCAGATTTAACAGTGTCTATATGGCCAATCATTATTCTTCCTGCCCTTGAATAAGTAATCAGGCCAACTTTATTAAAGCTAGACTTAATTTGCTGACAAATTAGTCTTGCTATGGTTGTCTGTGATGGAAATGGAAATACTGTGGAGGAAAAATTACATTTCAATAATATAACCTTATGGTTGTCAGATTCTGGTACTGTTCATTGTCTTTGGAGATTTTTTTTTCCTACCTATAAAATGGACTGGGTCCTAATTTCTAATTTTCTCCAGTATGTGGCTAGAATTCTATAAATCAACATTTCCAATTTTTTCCCACTATTCTGGTTTGGAATCACTATGTAGCTGAAATTGTGCTTTTCCCAAAGCTAAGCTAAAGCTGGAGAACTTGATACACACCTCAGAGATGTCACCACAATAGCACATGTGTGGATGATCTTTACAATTGTTGCTATGAGGCCACTCAGAAAGATTGCCAGTGACATTCACACTCCTAACTGGGAAAATCTGTGTGATGGCCACTGCTTTGCCCTTCCTCCATCTAAACATGCTTAGAATCCAACATTTAAAAATCTTCTCAACTGGCTAGCTCTCCAAACTTAGAAAACTGAATGTATCATTTGCTCAAACTATTAACATTTAGTTTTCCTCAGTTTCAATAAAAATGTCTCTCATTATATTACCTGATTGCTCACATCATAAAAAGGCCTGATTTCAATGAAAGCCCACCCACAACACCTCTTCCTGAAAAGAAACACCCTGATAGTCATCCTATCCTATGTAATCATGAGCGTATGTGTTTGCTAATACATCACATTGTGTCTATGCAAATAACATGAAAAGCAATTTGTAAATTAACTTAGAAAGGTAAAACCTGAATCTGATTATAATCCTCTTGATTTATTTGATTGGTTAAATCTTGGCTCCTGGAAATCTCTGTTCTGGGGAGCTGTTCAATCGTGGGTTATTATGTATTCTTTTTATAGTCATCATATTGTGTTGTACACTCTCAAAGGTATTAAATGCCTGTCGGCAGCTGCTCACATGCAAGTGGTATCCATCACGATCAAACAACTAGATGAAACCAACAGTAATAACCACATGAATGATGAAGATGGTGCTGGTATGGCCCTCTAGCCTAATGACTCAACTAATAGAAACAGGAAATGTGTGAATCTTCAGGTTGACTATATCAACAGTGATAACTGAGAAAAAAAAAACCAACAACAACAACACTCTAATGGTCAGTCATACTCTCAGCCTGCTGATAGAATGACCAAAAGGGGGGGGGACTTGTTAATAATGACAGATGGGGGCGCCTGGGTGGCTCAGTGGGTTAAAGCCTCTGCCTTCGGCTCAGGTCATGATCCCAGGGTCTTGGGATCGAGCCCCGCATCGGGCTCTCTGCTTAGCGGGGAGCCTGCTTCCTCCTCTCTCTCTCTCTCTGCCTGCCTCTCTGCCTACTTGTGATCTCTGTCAAATAAATAAATAAAAACTTAAAAAAAAAAATAATAAGGACAGATGGAGACTAGGCTTGAAGATTCCCTGGGGAGACAGAACCAGTTTAATCATGCAGGCAAACCTTGAGATTACTTTGCAAAGCTAACTTGACCTGCATCATTTCTTGCTTGTGCATCTGGAAATCATAAGCAAAACTTGAACTGTTTCCCAAGATTTATATGAGGGAACCACAGAAAACTGTAATATTGTAATCAATCACCATGAAGAATAATCAGCCATTGCTTTCTCGCTATTTAAGCTGTTTTATAACAATATACCCCTGAGCCTCATTCTTTGTTCTAGTTTGAGTGTTCCCAGTTTGCAAACAGTCTTTTTGGTGCATGCATGACAAATTTTTACTCATTACTACTTTGGTGATTCACTGGTTTTACTTTAGCTGTTTTGAATTTTTTACAAAGCTATGAACCCTGGGCTCAAGCTGTATAGTTGTGTGGACTCCAAGTGATGCCACCTCCTGAGATGGGATTCATCAGCTGCAGAGACCTCCTAGACCAGGTTTGGAAAATTCCAATGGTAAGAGCTCCATTTGTGTGGAGCTGAATATTTCCTCCATGTAATTTTGAACTGTGGGTCCTAGCCCCAAGGTCTGGAAATGCCACAACAAATGGAATTTTCTTTTCTATGATGGCTCTTCCAACCTTTGTCCTGGTAGAAGTGGCTGGTACTGTGAGAGGCATCTGTGAGCAGAGGACTCTGGGGCCATTCATCTTGGTGCACTGTGACCTGGAGGGGACAGCCTGAAGGTGTCTGGGCTCTGCTAGCAACTGTCACATGCAGATGTTCAACCTGAGAAGGAAGAAAAGAGTTACATTTGGAGAAAAGTAGTGGAATTGCAGATATAATCTTCTAGGAATCCAATTTCTTCATATTTGGGAAAATGACTTCCAGGTGTGCAAAAAATATCTTTTGAATATACTATAAGCTTATATTGATAGCATGACCAAGGCAAGCTTCAGGCATCTGGTCAATGGCAGAAATGAAAATGATACCCCAAACCCAATGCTTTTTTCCAGCACTTGATTCAACTCTCTAACTCAATTTTTTCTGTCAAAATGCTGGCTTCCCTTTCAGTATCCTAGACATAGAGACCAGCTTAGAGCTGTCTCCCTGACTGATAGTTTAACACATGGTAAATATCATCATTCTAGTTTTAAGGTTTCTCCCTAAATCCCCCTCCTTTCCCACCTCTCTACCCACCTGTCATTTCTACGTCATTCCATTTCCTTCCTTCTTTACCCTTTTTAGCTCTTGTCCTCTTCATCCTCATCCTTATTCCAGAAGGACATGTCCAGGTCCCTTTGCCTAGAATCTATTCTCCTTTCCTGCCACTGCTTTTTATCCTCATGCCTCTTTTTCCTTCCCTCTTTCCTTTCTAGCAGCTTGCTCCTCACCATAAGAGATGAGGAAATGCAGACACAGACACTGGCAAGTTTACCTAACACAGTCCAGCAAAGAGCCCCTTTCCTGCACATCTGGGAATCTCCAGGTTCTCCTCACACTTGCATTGTGGGAACGGTGAGAATGAGACTCTCCTCCACTATCTTCCATTATCCTTTGCTGCAAGTCCAGACTGGCATCATAGAATCCAGGGTTCAAATAGCTCCATATTAGGAGCTCTCAACCCTTTTTTACTTTGCCAGCATTCCCTTTCTGAGTCTAAATGTTCCTGTCCTCCCTTCTTTACCTCCTCCTCTTCAATTCTTCCAAATATCAGCTCTCCCAAGAATTCATGTCCCAAGTCCTTAACTATGTAGAAGAAACACCAACTGAAGCACTAACCAAGCAAAATGGACCCTGGTGCTGCTTCCAGACAGTTGGTGTGGGGTGGGTTAGGAAAGATCTTGAGGAAAGCCAGGATGAGCAGAAGGTCCTGGGGAATCTCATTCTTTTAACAAGTAGACCACAGGAGTGCCTGTTGAGTGTCAGATCTGCTCATCAGTGCTATTAGGTCTCCTGTACTTTTGTCCTTCAAAAGGTAAGTTTGGAGGAAGGAATCTGCAGGCTTCCTAAATCAATTCCCCAGTCCACTCAACCTGAGAACCATTCCTGGCTGCCACCAGGGGGGATCGCCCCTACTTCAGCACCAGTCAGCAAATCCTAACCCCAACAAAGCTCTTTGTCCCTGAGACTTCTGTCTACTCTTTCTCAACTAGCAAAGATGGTAGCCGTCTTTCCTCTGGCTGGAGGAGGTTCTAAGAACTGCTGACAGGGCAAAAAACAGAAATGAATTTCACCATGAGGGCAAGATTGCTGCTGCTTCACCCTGTCACCTGTTCTACCTAAACATTGCTAAATAACCTAAAATATTTAATTATGTTTACCTCACTTTTTTTTTTATTTTTTTAAGGTTTATTTACTTATTTATTTGAGGGAGAGAGAGAACAAGAACAAAAGTAGGGAGGAAGGGCAGAGGGAGAAGCAGACTTCATACAGCAGGGAGCCCAATGCAGGACTCCATCCAAGACTCTGGGATCATGACCTGAGCTAAAGGCAGACACTTAACCAACTGAGCTACCCAGGTGCCTTGTTAACTCATTTTTTCCTTTTTTTAATTAATTATTTTTATTAACATATAATGTATTATTTGCCCTAAGGGTACAGGTCTGTGAATTGTCAGGCTTACATACTTCACAGCACTCACCATATTGTTACCTCATTTTTTAAAAGGACTTTTTAAGAGGCTAACTTGGACAGAGGAGACTCTGTCTCCAACCTCCTTCTTTGGTCAATAAAGAACTCTAGTTACTACAGCATCATGCTTGCTCTTTTTTAATCAATACATTTTCCTATTAGAATATATTGGGTAATCAAAATACCCTCCACATGGCATTCCTTTTAAATCCCACAGTATTCACCAAAAACACAAGATTTGTAAAAAATGTCAGCTCAGGATTATAAAAATCAAGTGGCATTTGGTTGGTTGATGTTGAAAGACCTGTAGCTGACAGAAGTGAGAAAGAACATTTGATGTAATGTGTGGATTTTTTGAAAAGTCAAATTTAAAAGCTGCATCTGTGACTAGTGTATGAGAACCTCTTTTTTAGTCTTCCATTTTTAATTGGATTAATTTGCTATGAGGTTGATCGAGCAGACTTACAAACTTGCTCACAAATTCTCACATTTTCATTCCTATCTTTTCAGAATTGAGTGAAAGTTTCCAAAGTTTTGTGAAGGCTGAAGAAAATGGCTGCTGACTTTACAACCTGTTTCAGCCCAATTGCAAGGCTCAAAGGGTGAGCCAAGTTCCTCCCTGGGATCATCAATCATTACATTTAGGAGGGGAAGGCTGGACCCTCAGCCTCATGTTCCCAGTGATGTTTGAAAAACAGTTATTTTCTTTTTCAAGTTTTGGTGTTCAGCAGTCTGGGAAGTATGCTATGCTGCTCTTCTCCAAGGTCATAGGTAGAAATTTCAATGTTTTTCTCTCCTTTTTCTCTGAGAGCTTTTCTCTCTCATGGCTTACACCCCACCTCTCTGGGCAAATGACCCTCAAATCAATTGTTTTTTATACTAGTCTCTCAGCTGTTTCAATGACCTTACTTCAATTCTTTGTTTGCAGAATGTTCTGATGAAAACAGTAACCAGTTCTGCATACAACTGAAAGGTCTGCTTGCAGTTTGTAATGAAGGTCAATGCACCCTCCCAACTCATTCCCTTCAAACTTTTACTTGAGTAGTTCCTTAAAATGAGGTTTTGGTGGTGTTTACTATAGCAATCCAGCATTCATGCAGCACAGCAGGGGCTGGTGACCCACCCCAGCTGCTTCTGTGCATGCCCCAGAGATCCCCTTCCCTGTCATTGAAGTGGTGGCACATATGTCCCCATTGATACTTGTCAAATTATTTCCTAGCTCAAAGCTGGATCTCAAAGGTAATTTTCACTAAATTACAAAGCAGATCCTCTGACATGTCCCTGGAAACTGCCAGTTTCAGCTGCCTACATGGAGGAGATGACAGGAGACATCTGCAGATGTCACTAGGAAGGCAGACAGACCCAAACTTGTCAGGCCAGTCTGCATCCCCCTTTCCTGTTGCCATACTCATTAACAATCCTGGCAAACTTTCCCCTTGAGATTGAAAGATCATCTTCCTGTGAGCATTGTGATGACCTTTCTTCCTGTGCCTCTGTGCAGGAGCTGAGCCATGGCAGAGTAGCGTAGGCCTTTTGTGGAAACCTGCCATCAAATTTCACCACTTCCTGTAACAAGTGTTGACTGAGCACTTACTTTATAGCAGGCGTTGGATGAGTCATTGCTGGTACAGGGGCCTACAGCCAGATAGTCTGTCTAAAGTCTAGTTGCATATGAAGAACATTCAACAAATAATTGCATATACTGGTAATAAGCAATTCAGGATAGGTTCCTGAATTGGGGTAGAGATGGGATGTCTAAAAGGTTCTCTCAGAGAAGTGTCATTTTAGAGGGAACCAAGAAATAATGGACCTGAGCCAGCCAGAAAATATAGGCCCTCCTCACTGGACCCTGCTATGGGGCAAATCCAGAACACTCTGAGAAATGGGGCCTGGGGTGGCAGGAACAGAGGCCATAAAGATAATGATGCAGGGTCATTGAGTTCAATGGTCAAGAAAGAATTCTTGAGATATTTTATGTTGAAAAGGATGCTTTTATTATGGCATGAGGATGGCAGTTATGGTCAGAAAGAGCACTGCCTGTGATTATGAGATGGGACTGATTATATATATTTTTAAGTTGGGAGGGCAGGTAGAGATAATGGAAGCCTCCAAGGGATTTCTGTATATTAAAGAAGACTTAAAGGATCCTGGAGGTCTGGCTATTGTCAAGATAAACTTGCTTTTAGTCTCTAGCAAGAATTTACATTAACACAGTTGTGAGTTCCTTGAGGAAGGTCACCCTCTGCATGTCTCAGGTATTTATCAATGAGCTGCAGGCTGTAAGGAAATTTAATTTTGTCTATATTCCTCTTGCCTTTGTTCTCCTCATCAAAGAGGAGTCGGGTAGCTGTGCAAGTCAGGGGTAAGACTTTGGAGTAGGCACAGATTGTTTTGGTGAAATTTAGTGAATTTGAGAATAGCAGGTAATGGGAACACAAGGAAACCTTTGGGGAAAGAGAGGAGAGAGTAAATGTGGGCTGCATGGGCTCCATAGCTACAAGGGCAGCCTTAGAGGGTGAACACATTGTGCTGGGTGTGAGGTGGGTGAGATACAGAGAATCATGGTGCCAGCCAGACCTTGGGGTCAGGAGCACACAGCCCAGGGCAGATGAGAAGCAAAAAAGGCCCACAGGAGGAAATTTACCAAATGGGCCCAGAGGAAGGTAGGTAAGTGGGTTGGAGACTGAGGATCAAATTTTCCCTAATTCTGAGGACCAGGCTTTCCAAAATGCTCTTTCCTCAATTTTTTGAAATATATACTATTATTGAAGTAAAATGAACTTCTACATGCAAAAAATAAGCATAACATGAAGAAATGAAGTGAAAATTAAAATCTACTTCACATCTACCCAACTTCTGGGACACCTCCTGAAAGGCAGTTTTTTTATTTATTTATTTATTTATTTATTTATTTATTTATTTATATTTTATTCCTGTAAAGGATCTGGTTACCCCACATTTCTTGATTTAGACACTTTCTATTACTCCTCACCTATTCTCTAACTCTATTCACTTCCAGATTCTTCACAGTTATGTTATGATTTTTAGTTCTTCTACTGGTAACCTTTAAAGTTTTGTAAGAGTTATGTAAGCCTATTTTTCTTATTGCATGGATTTGACAATCTCTTGCCTGCCTTGTACCTGAGATGAGAAAATATTCATCCCTGTACTTCCCTCCCACTTCTAGCTTCTGCTGTTGTGCATGACTTTCACATTTACATGCTTTAACACTTATACTGCTTTTCTTAATCCTCAGTGTGTGTCTGCTCTAGATGTTGACTGAAAATTAAGAAGCAGCTTTCACAATGCTAGCATTATCTTAATGACTGTCTTTGCAAACATGAGCGCTGTAGTCAGATGCAGAGAGAGGGAGCGAGGTTTCCTGAATTGATAAATCTGAGAGGTATGGACCAAAATTCAAGGTCAAATGAAGTCTCAATGAAATTGTAGCTTATCCAATGTTCTACAGCAGAAGTTAACAAACATTTTCTGTCAAGGACCAAATAATGCTTATTTAGGCTTTGCAGTCCCATGGTCTCTATCAGAGCTGTTACCCTCTGCTGTTGCACAGTGGAATGAACCACGGAAACATTATTTTGTAGTTACATGCATCCAGTAAAAGTGTAAACAAAAACTGTCCAAGGCCAACTGCTGATCTAAAGCAGGGTTCCTCAAATTTTAATTTGCATCAGAATCTTGTACAGTGTTTCCTAAAGTCATATGACAGGGTAACACCTCCATAGATTCTTATTCAGCAGGTCTGAGATGGGCCTGAAAATTTGATTCCCAGCTAGTTCCCAAGTGGGAATTGCTAGTGATGCTGGTTTGTGCCACATGTTTATTGCTTTGCACTAGAGCACGACCCCCTTGCACATATCTGTTCGTATTTTCCTGGCATTCCGATATTCTTTTTTTTTTTTTTTGTACTTGGCACATGAATGCAACTTGTCACCAAGATTTTCCATCATTATGATGATTGTTCTTTCATGAATTTGCCTTTTTCTTCAAATGTTTCCTCCCAGCACCCTCAATCTTGCACTTTGGTAGACCAGGTGCTCTCTGAGCCTCCTGCTGAGCAGTAATCTGAAACTGTCCTTTATTATCTCCAGGAAGGGCTACTGTCTCTCAGGTTCTGTGCCTTCTTCCTTCTGTCCTAATTTACATCGGTTTTGCTATAGTATATCATCAAGATTTAACTGTTTCACTGAAGATGCATGAGATGAATTCTGACACTTAAGATAACTGAAAGTATGTTACTTTAACATCACACTTAATAGAAATTTTGACCAGGTATAAAATTCTAAGTTGAAAATAATTTTCCTTCCAGACTTTGAAGTTATTGCCTTATTATATTCTAGCATCGAGTGTTATTACTGAGAAACATGATGCTTCTTCGATTCTTTATTTACAGATCCCCTGATTTATGTCCTCTCTGTTCTAAAACATCCAAGATTAGGGGTGCCTGGCTGGTAGAGCATGCAACTGTTGATTTCAGGTGGTGAGTTTGAGCCCCATTTTGAACACAGAGATTACTTTAAAAAAATCTAGGAGTATTTTTTTTTTTTAATTTATCATGTTCAACTGTCAGTGTCTTTGAAAGTGTAGAAGCGGGACACCTGAGTGGCTCAGTGGGTTAAAGCCTCTGCCTTCAGCTCAGGTATGATCCCAGGGTCCTGGGATCGAGCCCCGCATCGGGCTCTCTGCTCAGCAGGAAGCCTGCTTCCCTTCCTCTCTCTCTGCCTGCCTCTCTGCCTGCTTGTGATCTCGGTCTGTCAAATAAATAAATAAAAATCTTAAAAAAAAAAAAGAAAGTGTAGAAGCTCTCATACTCCTCCCCTAAGCTTCAGAAAATGATCTCCTAAACAGATACTCTTTGATCATTTCTTTTCTAACATTTTCTCTGTTTTCATTCTAGAACTGTTGGGTCCCCAATGTTGGATCCCCCTATAATGGGTCCATGATTAAAGGAGCGAGACTGATACAAAGCAAAGGTCAAGCAAAGCTTTATTTCGCGCCAAGTATCAAGAATCAAACTGATCGTCAAACAGACCAGTTGGAGCCGCCCCTTACAGAGAGGGCAACCCCTCTCTGTTTCACAGACTAGCTTTTAAGGGCAAAGGCCATGTGGTTGGGCCTGGCCATGCACAGGTGACCAATGAAATTGTAACACACAGAGAAAGCTGCACAGTCATGCTAGGTGACCAATTGAATTACAATTTACCCTAGTAGATATTTGAAACAGCCTATCACCTTGTTCAGAATTGGCTTCCAAAAGGTGCCCAAAGGGTGGGGCCCATCCTCCTTGGTAACTAGGGAGACAGTACTGATTTACTGATTTACTGATTGGATGTCTCCACCTGACCTGACTCATCCCTGCATTCGGACTGTTATCTCCACCTGACCTGACCCACCCTTGTATTTGGGCTTTGTTACCTGGGACTGGTTTCCCAGATTTGCTTTTAAGTAAGTTCCCCTGGGGGGGACAGGGTCAATTTAAGTCTTACCGCATAAACAACAAAATGGCAGTTCAACCGGGGTGAGGTCACTCTGGCTGAATAGGCCCTTACAGAACCCCTTGGTCATCTTGTATTCAATTTCTACTACTAGATTTTTCTTCTTGTTGGGTCCGTTATCAAAGGAACGAGACTGAGACAAAGTGAAAGTTATGCAAAGCCTTATTCTATGCCAAACATTAGAAGTCAGACTGACTGGCCAGGGCCTCCTCTGAAGAGAGCTACGCCCCTTGGTCTTACAGGCTAGTTTTTATAGGGCACAATTGTAGACATCTACATATGTGGCTTTGGCTGATTGGATGTTTCCTACCTGTGTGTTTTAGTAATGGTTACTGGAACCGATACTAGTAACTGCTGATGCGTTTATTAAACAACAAAATGGCCTTGTTTTAGGTATGTGTTTTAGTAATAGTTACCTGGAACCGATATAAACAAAATGGCCTTGTTTTAGGTGTGTGTTTTAGCAACAGTTATCTGGAACTGATATCAATAACTGTTGAGGCATTTATTAAACAACAAAATGTCTACCTAGGCAACATGGAGTCACTATGGCTAAGTAGGCCCAGGCAGGCCCTAGGGATTTAACATGTTTTAACGTGGAATTGACCCCAACATTCTCATATGTCTCTTCATTTTTTTTTTCTTTTTGATCTACAAAAAGCTGAGAGTTTTCCTTATTTTTTTTTCTTTTGGACATTATATCTCTATTTACTATAACAGTCATATTTATTTCTTTTCTGATTTCTCTGTTTTTGTTGCTGTATGCCCTTGTTTTATGGATACAATATTGCCCTGATTTTCTCTAAGGTCACAGGCTAGGATTTTTAAAAAAACATTTTGTTATTTATTTGACACACAGAGAGAGAGATCACAAGTAGACAGAGAGGCAGGCAGAGAGAGAAGGAGAAAGCAGACTCCCTGCTGAGCAAAGAGCCCGATGTGGGACTCAATCTCAGGACCCTGAGATCATGACCTGAGCTGAAGGCAGAGGCTTGACCCACTGAGCCACCCATGTGCCCAAAAGTTAGGATTTTTTTTTAAGTATTTTTTTTAAGTATATTATGTTTTATAATCTTTTTGCCTTCTTCCACCTGTGTCAGCATTTCTGGTTTTTTATTATTATTAAGACCCTTCTTTTGAATGTACAGTTGACCCTTGAGCAATGCAAGGATTATGAGCACTGACCTCTGCACACCTGAAAATGCCCATATAACTTTTGACTCCCCTGAAAATTAACTACTGATAGCTTATTATTAGTTAGAAATCTGACCCACAACATAAGCAGTCAATTAATACATATTTTGTATGTTATGTGTACTGTGTATTATATTCTTACAATAAAATTAGAGAAAATAAAATTTTACTGAGAGAAAAAATGAAAAAGAGAAATTACATTTAATTCTCTGTACTGTATTTATTTAAAAAATCCACATATAATTGGCCCCATGCAGTTCAAACCTGTGTTGTCAACTATAGCTGGGGTATTTTTGTTAATGTTGTTCTTTGTTTATTTGTTTTTAAAGATTTTATTCATTTATTTTAAGAGATAGTGTACACATGAGCAGGGAGAGGATCAGAGAGAGTACACATCAGTGTGAAGTGCCACATGGGGTTTGATCTCACAACCTTGAGATCATAACCTAAGCCAAAACCAAGAGTTGGGCATTTAACTGACTGAGTCAACCAGACAACCCCACTGCAAATAGTTTTGTTTAACATAGCATGCACTTTTAACTGATCTACAAGTTTATTCTCCCACCCTTGAATGACAGACTGCTGCCCAATGCATATGTGAAAATATATTTGTACAATGTATTTGATCAAGTATGGAGCCCTAATACCTCCCTGCAGTTTACTCAATAATGAATGTATTGACTGCTGTTGAATGTCCAAGTCAGTATGTGCTTAAGAAATAGCCAACTGACATTTGCCTGCAGAATGGATGTGCTGTAAAGTATGTGGAATTACTAAAATTGATTTGTCAATGCGGTTTGGGAAAATATTGTTACATTTTCTTGAGCAAAACCTCAGCACAGGGTCTGGGGTCACCTCTTGGGAGATGGCCTAGTGCAGGTGGAAGCTAAGCTGAATTCTGGTTAACACTCTTAGTACAGTGTTTAAATAGGTTTTTTGTGCTGGGTGGGAGTTCAGGATTCACACCTCCTACCCAAAGGTTTTTCAAACAAAAATATTTGGAAAATCATGTAAGGCATATCTCTCCACCTTTGGAGACATAAGGTTATAAGAAGTTTTCCATGAAAAAAAAAAATCTTACTTTAACCCAACACTTCTTAAATGTTCTTGGTTTTCTACACAGAAACTACCTCTATGGAAAAAAAAAACTAATATTCAGAGAAGCTCACTTTATAAAATGGGATTTCAGTATTATTATTGGTGCTAAGTCACAAAAGGAAGGCCAAAAGAACCAAAGCTCATATTGCAGAAGGTCAAGCATGAAGATGGTTCTAAGTGGAATCAGGTTTCAGAAGGCACTAGATTTTTTTTAATTTTTTATTAACATATAATGTATGTTAATACATATAACATATAATGTATTATTAGCACCAGGGGTACAGGTCTGTGAATCACCAGGTTTACACACTTCACAGCACTCACCATAGCACATACCTTCCCCAATGTCCATAACTCAACCATCCTCTCTCTATCCCCTACCCCCGGCAACCCTCAGTTTGTTTTGTGATTAAGAGTCTCTTATGGTTTGTCTCCCTCACAATCCCATCTTCTTTCATTTATTCTTTTCCTACCCCCCCAAACTCCCCATGTTGCCTCTCAACTTCCTCATATCTGGGAGATCATATGATAATTGTCTTTCTCTGACTGACTTATTTCACTCAGCATAATACCCTCTAGTTCCAGCCATGTCATCGCAAATGGCAAGATCTCATTTCTTTTGATGTCTGCATAGTATTCCATTATATATATATATATATATATATATATATATATATATATATATATATCTCACACATCTTCTTTATCCATTCATCTGTTGATGGGCATCTAGGTTCTTTCCATAGTTTGGCTATTGTGGACATGGCTGCTATAAACATTTGGGTGCACATGCCCCTTTGGATCACTACATTTGTATCTTTAGGGTAAATACCCAGTAGTGTGACTGCTGGGTCATAAGGTAGCTCTATTTTCAACTTTTTGAGGAACTTCCACACTGTTTTCCAGGGTGGTTGCACCAGCTTGCATTCCCACCAACAGCATAGGAGGGTTCCCCTTTCTCTGCATCCTAGCCAGCATCTGTCATTTCCTGACTTGTTAATTTTAGCCATTCTGACTGGTGTGAGGTGGTATCTCATTGTGGTTTTGATGTGTATTTTTCTGATAGAAGGCACTAGATTTACCTAGAAACTGAAGAAAACTACTAAGTTTTCCTTCTCCTAATCAAGATCCAGGGAAGAATAAAATGTGGCCCTGGAAGCCAAATCATAACTGTGGTGTAAACTAAACCCTTGATGTGTAATCAGGAATTTCAGATATGGCTTCTCAAGCAGAAGAAATGGGAGACTCTGAGGGGTGAGGAAGGATATAAGAACCATTCTGGGTATTTTGGGATGAATTTGCATCCCCTCCAAATTTTTGTTGAAGTCCTAGCCTCTAGTAGCTCAGAATGTAACTATATTTGGATATGGAGTCTTTAAAGAGGTAACTAAGGTTAAACGAGGTAATTAGGGGGTTCTCTAATCCAATATGACTGGTATCTATAAAAGAAGGGGTGATTAGGACACAGGACTATATACAGAAGGAAGATGGTATGAAGATGCAGGAAGAAGATGGACATCTATAAGCCAAGAAGAATGAATTCAGTAGAAATCAACCTTGTTGACAACTAATCTTGGACCTCTAGCCTCTAAGTCTGTGAAAAATAAATTTCTGTTTTATATTTTGTTAATTTAATTTTATTTTTTTCAGTTTTCCAAGATTCATTGTTTAATGAATCATACCCAGGGCTCCATGTAATATGTTCCCTCCTTAATACCCACCACCAGGCTCACATATTCCTCCACTTCCCTCCCCTCCAAAACCCTCAGTTTGTTTCTCAGAGTCCACAATCTCTCATGCTTTGTCTCCCCACTCCAATTTCCCCCAATTTACTTTTCCTTTTCTTCTCCTAATGTCCTCTACAGAGTAGAGAGTCCAGATATTGACCTGCAACTCTATGGCCAAATAATCTTTGACAAAGTGGGGGAAAAAATATCCAGTAGAAAAAAGACAATCTCTTCAATAAATGGTGCTGGGAAAATTGGACAACTACATATAGAAGAATGAAACTTGGTCATTCCCTTACACCATATACAAAGATAAACTCGAAATGGATGAAAGACCTCAATGTGAGGGAGGAACCTATCAAAATCCTAGAGGAGAACATAGGCAGTAACCTCTTCGACATCGGCCACAGCAACTTCTTTCAGGACATGTCTCCAAAGGCAAAGGAAACAAAAGTGAAAATGAACTTTTGGGACTTCATCAAGATCAAAAGCTTCTGTACAGCAAAGGAAATGGTCAACAAAACAAAGAGTCAACCCACGGAATGGGAGAAGATATTCGCAAATGACACTACAGACAAAGGGCTGATATCCAAGATCTATAAAGATCTCCTCAAGCTCAACACTCAGGAAACAGATAATCATGTCAAAAAATGGGCAGAAGAAACTTCTCCAAAGAAGACGTACAAATGGCAAACAGACACATGAAAAAAATGTTCATCATCATTAGTCATCAGGGAGATTCAAATCAGAACCACATTGAGATACCAAGTTACACCAGCTTGAATGGCCAAAAGTAACAGGACAGGAAACAACAAATGTTGGAGAGGATGTGTCCAACAAATGTTGGACAGTTACACTGTCATTGGGAATGCAGGTTGGTGTAGCTACATTGGAAAACAGTGTGGAGATTCCTTAAGAAATTAAAAATAGATCTTCCCTATGACCCTGCAATTGCACTACTGGGTATTTGCCACAAAGACACAGATGTAGTAAAAAGAAGGGCCATCTGTACCCCAATGTTCATAGCACAAATGGTCACAATCACCAAACTGTGGAAAGAGCCAAGATGCCCTTCAACAGATGAATGGATAAAGAAGATATGGTCCATATACACAATGGAATATTACACCTCCACCAGAAAGGATGAATACCCAACTTTTGTATCAACATGGAGAGGACTGGAGGAAGTTATGCTGAGTGAAATAAGTCAAGCAGAGAGAGCCAATTATCATATGGTTTCACTTACTTGTGGAGCATAAGGAATGATTTCTGTTCTTTATTTTTTTTAAGATTTTATTTATTTATTTGACAGACAGAGATCACAAGTAGGCAGAGAGGCAGGCAGAGAGAGAGAGGAGAAAGCAGGCCCCCTGCAGAGCAGAGAGCCCAATGCAGCGCTCCATCCCAGGACCCTGGGATCATGACCTGAGCCGAAGGCAGAGGCTTTAACCCACTGAGCCACGCAGGTGCCCGATTTCTGTTCTTTAAACCACCCAGTATGTTTGTTATGGCAGCCCTGACTAACACACTAGGGGAGCAGAATAGTTGAGAGAAGTTAGATGGGGTTTAAAAATATCCAATTGCCAAGGAAAATAGTTGCAAAAAGCAAACTGTGATTATAGCTTATGACAGTCAGCTTGAATCTAATCTTAAACCAACTGGCCAAGGAAGAAGTAGACAACCAAGACAAGGTTTTGGCAGAGATTGGACATTCCAGAGCTGAAAGACAGGGTAAAGATAGCCTACATCAGGCTGAATCAGAGACTTACAGCCACAAGGAGTTCTTCAGTGCTGTAGCTACAGCCATTGTCAAGATATGAATCCATGTAAGTAAAGGTGGGATAATGAAGAAACTGATCAAAAGTTGCTCTGATACAATCTTGAATATATGATACCGGTGACATGAGGAGATCCTAAGTACTTCAAACAATTTAAATCTATGGTTATTAAATGTATCTCCATTTTCATCAAATAATTTGGAAATCAGGGTAATAATAAAGAAATTACTGCCACTTAGTCTCAGGAGATCCAAATTCAACTTTTAAGCAAAGAAGAAGGAGAACAGGAGGAGAAGGCGGAGAAGGAGGGGGAAGATAATATATTTTCCAGTGTTTCCAAGAGAGAGCTAGCATATAGGCCCTTTACAAAAGGTTGTCTGGGGAAGCACAACTTAAATATGCTTTTCACTATGCCTGGAGAAGTAACAAAACACATTATGAGAGTGAACTAGGTATTTTGAAATGGTGAAGTCTGTTAGGCAGAGACTGATTACTCTTGTTGAAAATGGCCAAGTCATTAATGCCCCTTCAACTCTTCCACTACTTAGTTTTCATTTTCTTGTTGTTAGTTCTTATTCTAGAGAATAAAGAAGAAAAGGGCATAGAGGGTACTATTTTGTGGATTTTTAGCACACCTGAAGCAAGTGTAAGTAGGCATAAAAGCAAGATAACCCAGAGTTTTAAAATTTTCATTAATTACAATTTTATAGAATGGGTATGCAAAGTTACACTAAAAGAAAAGGCTGGCTCCAGGCAAGTACAAGACACAATTGTGTTCCAGTTGATAGTATTGATCCACTGAAAGAATAATGCATCATTCAGAAGGAAAGAGTTCAGTATGCATTTTCTATATTCCCCATAAAATTTTCAGATCATCATTTGACTTATTTTAAATCAATACAAATATGTAGTTCTGTGGTAGTTAATGCTTTTTTATTATGACATGAATTATTATTTAGCTTTATATATTGGAATATATTCCTATATATTCCTTTCCATTATTTTTAATTCTCTTCAGTGATGAGACAGGGCAGCGTTAGGCCATGGAGAAAAGTTTTCATGTGGCAAAAGAGGTGTCAGCCCCTGAAATGCCCTGGCACAATTCAGTATTTATGGGGAAAGTGCCCCTCTTGGAGAAAGTATGAAAGCCTTCCTCTGGTAGTATCACTTCACATGTCCTTGGACTGACATTCACTATAAGTTTTGGGGGAAAAGATAATACCGTTAAGTGACAGAGGATTTGAGGAATTTATGTGGTTCTACTTGTGTCTGTTCCTTGATTATTTTTGACAAGTAAGATTGAGCTGATCATAAACTTTATTGTTGGAAGATTCGATTCCTGGGAAAGGGAATTGTTGGGCACATTCAAAGATGATATAAAATAATCTGATTATTGTTAACTTTGTGAAATGATTATCTTAGATAAGTATCTCAGCTTAATAAAATTTCCAGGTGTGCTTTTATTTCTTGCAGCTAAAACCATTATGGTGGTTTTATTTTTATTTTTTTTTTAAGATTTTATTTATTTGTCAGAGAGAGAGGGAGAGAGAGCGAGTGCAGGCAGACAGAATGGCAGGCAGAGGCAGAGGGAGAAGCAGGCTCCCTGCTGAGCAAGGAGCCCGATGCGGGACTCGATCCCAGGACTTGGGATCATGACCTGAGCCAAAGGCAGCTGCTTAACCAACTGAGCCACCCAGGCGTCCCATGTGGTTTTATTTTTTTAAGATTTTATTTATTTATTATTTGAGAAAGAGAATAAGCAGAGGGGAGAGGCAGAGCTAGAGGAAGAAGCAGACTCTCTACTGAGCAGGGAGCAAGACATGGTGCTTGATCCAGGACCCCAAGAGATCACTACCTGAGCCAAAGGCAGATGCTTAACCTACTAAACTTCCCAGCACCCCCTTTAAGGTAGTTTTAATGAGAAGATATTTGCAAGTGACATTACAGATAACGGGTTGGTATCTAGTATCTATAAAGAACTTCTCACACTCAACACCCAAAAAACAAATAAGTCAAAAAAATGGGCAGAAGACGTGAACAGACACGTCTCCAAAGAAGACATGCGAATGGCTAATAAACACATGAAAAGATGTTCAACATCATTAGCCTTCAGGGAAATTCAAATGAAAACCACAATGAGATACCACCAGTTAGAATGGCAAAAATTAATAAGGTAGGAAACAACACATGTTGGTGAGGATGTGGAGAAAGAGAAACCCTCTTACACTGTTGGTAGGAATGCAAGTTGGTGCAGTCACTTTGGAAAACAGTATAGAGGCTCCTCAAGATGTTAAAAATAGAGCTACCCTATGACCAGCAATTGCACTACTAGTTATTTATCCCAAAGATACAGACGTAGTGAAAAGAAGGGACACATGCACCCCAATGTTTGTAGCAACAATGTTCACAAAAGCCAAACTGTGGGAGGAGCCAAAGGCCCTTCAACAGATGAATGAATAAAGATGTGGTTCATATATAGAATGGGATATTACACAGCCATCAGAAAGGATGAATACCCACCATTTGCATCAACATGGATGGAACTAGAGAGGATTATGTTAAGTGAAATTAGTCAAAGAAAGACAATTATCATATGGTTTCACTCACATGTGGAATGAAGGGAATAGCAAGGAAGACAATAGAGGAAGGAAGGGAAAACTGAATGGGGGGAAATGAGAGAGGGAGAAAAACCATAAAAGATTATGGACTCTGGGAAACAAGCTGAGGGTTTCAGAGGGGAGGGAGGAGGGAGGATGGGATAGCCGGGGGTTGGGTGTTAAGGAGGGCATGTGTTGTAATGAGCATTGGGTATTATATGCAACTAATGAGTCATTAAACGCTACATCAAAAACTAATGATGGTGGCTAACTTAACATAATAAAAAAGATTTTTAAAAAGATTAAAAAATAGAATAAACATTTTAAAAGTGAAAAAATGTGCACGGGAGTATTTTGGTTTTTTGTTTTGTTTTGTTTTGTTTTTAACTTTTTGAGAAATGAAAATGAAAGACATCATTTTCCTTAGGAAGCTGAAGCTTTGTAATACTTATTTTCCCTAGAGATTTCTCTTTTTTTTAATTAAGATTTTATTTATTTATTGACAGAGAGACAGAGAGAGAACACAAGTGGGAGGGCAGCAGGCAGAAGGAGAGGGAGAAGCAGAGTCTCTGCTGAGCAGGAAACCCGACATGGGGCTCAAAACCTAGGACCCTGGGATCATGACCTGAGCCAAAGGCAGACACATAACCAACTGAGCCATCCAGGCATTCCATTTCCCTAGAGCTTTCTATGCCTTGTTTGTAAATTGAAAAATCAACAATGAGAACTTGTCTTTTAAAAATATTTTAACTATATATTTAATAATTTTGCCTTTCAACTTCTTTAAAATTAAAAGCTTGCTGTTGTCTCCATACATCATTGAGAACTTTGTGAAGAATAAAAACTATACCAAGAAAAAAAAGAAAGAAATAACTAAGATGGTGGAAAATGGATTTGATATTTCTTCATGAAATAGTATTTTTTTTAAAAGTATATCAGAAAAGCCAATATTCTCTAAAATTATTAAGTTGTTCAAACTTTCCATAAATCTGTTTGTATTTGAATATATAATTTATAAAGGATGAAATTCAAGAATAGTCAGATGGAAGAAATGCATAGGGCAAAGTATGGGGAGGTAGAAGTCAGCATAGAGCTTCTCTATCCTCTCGAGGTGCACCACTCTCCCAGCATATTGATTTGTTCACCAATCTTGATCTTCCCCAAATCTTGCTATTCAAGAATTTTTATTAAAGTTTCATTATGTAGGTATGATTGATGAAATAACTGGCCATTGGGAATTGAGCTTAATCTCAGGCGCTCACCCCTCCTCAGAGGTCAAGGGGTGGAGCTAATAGTTCTAACCCTCTAATCAAGTGGTTGGTTGCTCTGCTAATCAACCCTTACCCAGAAGCTACTAGTACTGCACACACCCACCAAAAGTCATCTCATTAATGTAAACTTGGGTCTCAGGTATGGTTGAAAGGGACTCATTAAAAATAACAAAAGACACTGCTATCTGTCAGGAAATTGCAAGGATTTTAGGTGCTCTGTGCCAGGAGTCAGGGACAAATATCAGGGGATATATATGTGACTAATAATATATTATATACCTACATTAAGACAGTATGCTTTTGACAGAGGGTTATACATATAGATCAATAGAATAAAATAAATACCCCAAAAGAGACACACAAATAAACCCAAATGAGTTTTGTCAAAGTTTTTCAAGCAGTTCAGTGGAGCAAGGGTAGCCTTTTTTACAACTGGGGCTGGAGCTCTCGGACATCCATAGCAAAACAAAATTTAAAAAATGACAAACTTTATGACTAACACAAAAACTAACTCAAAGTGGATTGTTGACATGTGTGCAAAATATAATTTTTTAAAAAGACAGAGGAGAAAATCAGGACATATAGCTAAGCAAAAATATTTTGGACTTGGCACCAAAAGCATGTTCTATAAAAAGAAAAATTGGACCTTATCAAAACTATTGCCCTGTGAAAGACAATGTGAAGTGGATAAACAACTAGGAGAAAATATATGCAGCCCATATATCCAACAAATGACATATCTATAATATAAAAAGAATCCTCAAAACTCAACAGTAAAAAAACAATCTAATGAAAAAATGAGCAAAATTTATTTTACTGAAGAGGGTATCCAGATGACAAATAAGCACCTGAAATGACATCATCATTAACCATTAAGAAAACATAAATGAAAATGAAAATCACGGGCGCCTGGGTGGCTCAGTGGGTTGAGCCGCTGCCTTCGGCTCGGGTCATGATCTCAGGGTCCTGGGATCGAGTCCCGCATCGGGCTCTCTGCTCAGCGGGGAGCCTGCTTCCCTTCCTCTCTCTCTGCCTGCCTCTCTGCCTACTTGTGATCTCTGTCTGTCGAATAAATAAATAAAATCTTTAAAAAAAAAAAAAAAAAAAAGAAAATGAAAATCACAATGAAACATCCATAAACACCTACCAGAATGGCCAAAAACAGAAACAACAGAAACAAAAAAGTGATAACATCAAATTCTGGCAAGAATGCAGAGTAGCTGGAATCATTCATAGTTTATTGATGGAAATGTGAAATGGTACAGCAGCATAGTCACTCTGGAAAGACTATGGCAACTTTTTACAAAACACAATGTACTTATTATAGAACTCAGCAATTATATTCTTGGACACTTCTTCCAGAGAAATAAAAACTTATGGTCACACAAAAACTTTTATATGAATGTTTATAGTAGCTTAATCAGTAATCACAAGAACTGGAAATGACTAAAATGTCCCTCACTAGTTGAATGATTAAATTATGGTACACCTATACCATGGAATTATCACATCAACAAATAGGAACAAACTATTTTCATACTAAAAATGTTGGATAACTCTCAAGAAGATTATGCTGAGTGAAAAAAGAAACCATGAGTTATTATATACTGTGTGTTTTGTGCTTTTATGTACTATATACAAAAAATTTATATAGTGTGTGATCCTACTAATATAACATTATTAAAATGACAAAAATGGGGGCACCTGGGTGGCTCAATCAGTTCAGCATTTGCCTTTGGCTCAGGTCATGATTCCAGGGTCCTGGGATTGAGGCCTGCATTAGGTTCCCTGCTGAGTGGGAGAGCCCGCTTCTCCCTGTCCCGCTCCCTCTGCTTCCTGTTCGTGCATTATCTTTCTATCTGTCAAATAAATAAACAAAATCTTTAAGATAACGACAAAAATGTAGAGATACAGAACAGATTACTGGTTGCCATGGGTTAGTGACAGAGGGAGAAGTCTGTGGCTGCAAAGACTAGTAAAAAATTCTTTTTATGGATTTGTTTTGTATCTTGATTGTGGTGGTAGTCACGTGAATCTATAAATAAGGTAAAACTGCATAGAACTAATGTCTACACACATACCAACAAGTGCACATAAATAGATGAAATCAGAATAAGGTCAATGAATTGCATCAATGTCAACCTCTTGCTTATGATATTATAACTGCTGTTATGCATGAAGTTACCATTATTGGGGAATGAGGTGAAGGGCAAATGGGATCCCTATTATTTTTTTAGACTTTATGTGAACCTATCATTATCTCACACTAAAAAGTTAGAAAATATATAAATTTATCATGTTCTGGCTCCAAGTTTACCACTAAAATTTAAGGATGACAAGAACATAACCAGGGTCTCTGTGAACAAAGCCATGCTCATTTATGGGGATGAATAACCTCCTCATCATGTTAGGGTACAGTTTAGCTAATCTTGAGGTGGGGGAAGCATAGAGCTGAACAATTTTGATAGTTGATATTTTAATAGAGAGATTTCAGTCATCATTATGGGGGGGTCGGGAATGGGAAAGAGAATGAGAGAGAGAGAAAGAGCAAATGAACAAATTAGAAAAATCACCATTTTTAAACTTCAGTAAAATAAGTGATTGAGACAAGGTTCATCAAGAAATGCTAAAAGCACTAGAGGAAATGTGGTAAGGAGCAGCATATTTCTAGTTTCATAATATCACCCTATAGAGTACTTGCTAATTAGAAGAGGAAAAACGTACCTTTATGACAGAGCATGCAGGCTGTTACACTTAGCTATGTGATCAAATTAGCATGACTAACAGAGACTCTTTAACATTATCTGCCTCCTGATGTGATGTGGTATGAAATATATAGAAGCTGTATTATTGCCAAAAGCTTTTAGTCTAAGTCTATACAAGTTTTTAAATTTGATTTTATAGTTTCACAAAATGTGGAAAATAGAATAAAATAGAACAATCAACCATACAAATCCAGAATATAGAATATTCCATAAGTTTAATTTCTTAAATAAATCAGGCTCATTTAAAAAAAAAAAGGCGGGGGGGGATTAAGGACACCTGGGTGGCACAGGTGGTTAAGTGGCTGACTCAGTTTTGACTCAGGTCATGATCCCAGGGTTGTGGGATAGAGCCCCACATGC